>NC_133453.1:112268027-112904098 GCF_048565385.1 Saimiri boliviensis
GGTACAGAATGTGAGCATGGCACTTAGAAACCTGTCACAATCTGGATGCATCATTTTATCTATATGGAATCTAATAGTCAAAAGCTGGCTTGTATTTTCTTTGACTTTGTTATTTTCTTCGTTCTATTTTTCTAGTAGTTCATCTTTTTATGTTTTACAAAAATGTTAGTCTGTGCTGGCTGGGACCAGAAAGAGAGGTTTGGGAGGGGTTGGTCCTTTATCACAGATAGTTTGAGACACCTTGTTCTACTTCATGTGGCAAAATGAATGCTGTAGCAGAAGGAAATCAGGCAAAATCACCCTAGCAGTTCTGAGTGACTACTGTGCATCAAGCAGGTAAACTGTATGTCTCACTTGATGTTCACCAAAGCTCTGTGAGGTGGACACCGCATAGACATTTTGCAAATGAACAAACTGGGGCTAGGAGAATGTGTGCAGATTATCTGGGTTGGAATCAACTTCAAAGCTATGTAACTGCACCCCTTACCATCAAGGCTCTTTTTAATGCTTCCTGCTCCCTTGCTACAAAGCATATAATTTAGTGCTAAACGTAGGCTTGGCAACACGAAGAGATGGACATAATATTAAGATCAGAGTTCATATTACATGCCATTTTTAATGTCCATAATTCCTAGCACAGCACTAGACACAACATTGATTTCCAGTATGTGATGGATGATTGGTACCACCCAGAGTGCCCTTGTTATTAACATGCTCCCTTAGAGGTAAACAGCAGCACCAAATATTCTGGGAAAAACAAGATCAGTCTTCTCATAAGCAGACCATGCTGTCCATTAGGGTGAGTCTACATCAGATCATTACCTAAAAACAAGCAAACCTTAGATCGCCTGTTCGATCTGACGAGACATTTTCTTTTTATCTCTGAGAAGTGTTTCTGTGTATTTTTTTAAGGGAAGAGAGAAGAGATGGAAAGAAAATTAAGTTTATTTATTTTTAAGGCTTCAAACTATTGCAGATGTTCAAATAGGCTGGAGGATCACCAAGAATCACTCTGTCACCTGTCATTATCTCTGATCCTATCCCACTTCAACCATCTGTAATGTTAGATTAACCGAATGATTGAATGCACTTTCTGTTTCAGGTTTTAACAGTGAGTATTTCACATGCTACAGTCCAGGAAAATTCTCCACACATCCAAGATTAAGCACTCTAGATGTTATCCTGGTGCCTATTTCATTCAGGACTAACACACTTTGAAGAGAGTATGCCTCTGGGCTGGACCCCACTATAAATTATGTTTCAGGACTCACTAGTGCCCCAAGCAGAGTATGCAAAGTGCAATCCCAGCTGCAGAGACTACATGAGATTGATATCTCAGATAAATTGAAATACAGTCAGAAATAGTCTTCATCAAAGTACAAAGCTATATTCTGGAATCCTAGAGGAACCAGGTGCCCAAACTGCTCAACTTTCCTGGCAGTGTGTCAAAGGCACCATGTAAGGAGAGACTGCAGCACACAGAGGCAGGAGCAGAGTCAATAGGATGGCAAGCATGAGGGAATTTTTGAAATCTGGAGCACATCAGAAAGTGCAGAAGTGGAATGGATATGCCCCTTATCCCCATCTTCCTAAGATCTTGCTAACAAAATCTAGATTTTTAAAATTCTTTTTTTTAAATAATTTTTTGAGACTAGGCCTAGCTCCATATCCCAGGCTGGAGTACACTGGCAAAATCTTGGCTCACTGCAACCTCCACCTCCTGGGCTCAAGCAAGCCTCTCACCTTAGCCTCCTGAGTAGCTGAGACTACAGGTGCATACCACCACACCCAGCTAATGTTTTGTATTTTTGTAGAGACAGCGTTTTGCCATGTTTCCTGGGCTGACCTTGAACTACAAGCCTCAAGCCATCCACCCAGCTTGGCCTCCCAAATTACTGGGATTGCAGGCATGAGCCAATATGCACAGCCTATTTCTTTATTCTTAATAACAACAATTGTATTAAGAATATTTATCATTGAGTAAATAGCAACTAGGTGTGAGTAGCAACTAGATATTAAGGATTATGCTTAAAAAATTGCTATGGCCTGATTATTTGTGTCTCCCAAAATTCATATTAAAGTCTTCTTTCTTCACCCACTTTTGAATGGATTTTTTTTTCCTTGTAAATTTGTTTTAGTTCTTTGTAGATTCTGGATATTAGCCCTTTGTCTGATGGGTAGATAGCAAAAATTTTTTCCCATTCTGTTGGTTGCCGGTTTGCTCTAATGATTGTTTCCTTTGCTGTACAGAAGGGCTGGAGTTTAATTAGATCCAGTTTGTCTATGTATGTACCTGTGTAACAATCCTGCATGATCTGCACATGTACCCCAGAACCTGAAGTATAATAAAATATAAAAATAAAAAAATAAAAAATAAAAATCTTAAAAAAATCCTTTCCCCCATGGTGACACTATTAGGAGGTAGAAACTATGGGAGGTGATTAGGTAATTAAGGCAGAGCCCTCATGAATGGAATTAGTGTTCTTTAACTATTTATTTATTTATTTTTGAGCCGGAGTTTAGCTCTTGTTACCCAGGCTGGAGTGCAATGGTGCGATCTTGGCTCACTGCAACCTCTACCTCCCAGGTTCAAGCAATTCTCCTGCCTCAGCCTCCCGAGTAGCTGGGACTACAGGTGTGCACCACTATGCCCAGATAATTTTTGTATTTTTAGTAGATATGGGGTTTTACCATGTTGACCGAGATGGTCTCGATCTCCTGACCTCGTGATCCACCAGCCTCGGGCTCCCAAAGTGCTGAGATTATAGGCGTGAGCCACCACACCCAGCCTGGGGTTCTTATAAAAGAGACCCCAGAGAGCTTTCCCACCCACTCCACCATGTTAGGTTATAGTAAGATGTTTCGGTCTATAAACCAAGAAGCAAGCAGACCCTCACCAGACACTGAATCTGCCTGATTCAGTTTCATTAGGATTCTCCAGGGTTTATAACTGTAATAAATACACTTCTGTTGCGTATAAATCATCCAGGCTATGATATTTTATTATGAAAGCTAAATGTATTAATATAAGTATAATGCAAAAGTTAGATTCCTTAGCCCTCTCCTTAACCATAAGGGGTAGGTATTATTACTTTCATGTTACAGATAAACAAACGAAACTCAGAAAGGAACAAAGCTATGAGTAATAGAGTCTGTGTTTAAACTTAGATTAGTTGATCCTTAAACTAGTAACTTTTACTATTTTGTTTTCCTGTAATGGGAAGCAAAGTAGGCCTGAAAATCTTATTCCAGTTTGAAAAATATAGTACTATATACTGAGAAGTCTAAGTTATACATTAAAGTTTTGACTATTCAAGTTGAAAATCAACACCAGAGTCATTCTTAGCAAGAACACAATCTTTACCACTTAGCCAGGAACTACTGCCACCTCTGCATGTCTCTCGGGATGTGAGTAAGCAGTGTCTTTCTGAGGCATTCGTATTGCAGCCTCCAGAGACAGAGCAACACGAAAGCTTCCTGATGGCAATGAATAATCTCCTACATCATTTCCTTGTTGCTGCAGACATCAAAAGAAATAAAAGGACAAAATCCCAGAGCCTTGTGGTGGTACCAAATAAAGGAGATCATAGGGACTCTAACAGTGATAAAGTAAAATTCCCTGAAATCAGTGTTTCTAAGTGACCTCTGCAGAGCAGCAGGCCTGGGTTGCGAGATGTTCGGCTAAGCAAACGGAGGAAACACTAACTATCCCAGTTTTAGACATTCTCTCCTGCACGTTAATATATCAAAAGCATTGGAGAAAACTGCCATTACAGAAAGAAAAACAAATTTGCATTTGATGTAACCTAACATATTGCATGACACTCATAAAAATAATGTGTGTAAATATTTGCCTTAGTGATAGTCTTCAAGGACATTGTGTCCAATTTCTGCTATAGACTTATGAGGACATCCAAATGGTTAGGATTCTTGAGGACTCAAACAACCTTGGATAATCCCGTTTATCACTAGCTCCCTGTCTGAGCAGGCATTCTGTCAATGCTTCTATCTAGGTGAATCAGGTTAAGGGGGGAAGAAAAGACTGTGTAAAAGAAAACATATTTACCAACAAAAAGATAAAGACTCATTAATCTTTTCATTTTTGAATTTGTACTCCTTTGAAAGTATGATTAATACAATGAGACACGTAAACAATTTGACGAACAATTTAAGAAACTGTATAGACAGCCTCCAAATGTCCATCGACCACCTCATCCAAGTTAACAAATCTCTAAATAGAAATTAGAGACAACGAAAGTATTATCAGGTAATATCTTGGGAGAAACCAATGAAACTCTTTCATGGACACTTAGTGAATACAGAGGCAAAGGAAAGAAAGAGAATTAAATGGCATATGAGTATTTATCTGTCAAGAATCTGCTCAAAATATACAAGGAAGAAAATTCACATTTTGCTGACAGGAAAAAGGATAGTTAAGGCATTACCCAAGGTTACATTCCTAGAACAGAGCTGGTTGACTCCAGTTCTGTTTGACTCTGGGAAGCATTCCCTTACTACACCACGCTGACAGTTTAACCTGAATAAAATAGATGGGTAGCGAGTGGCTCTAGCTTCAAGGAACAATTTATTTGGGGAAGTTTAAAGATATGCATATGACAAGAAAACCAGTAAAATAAGCAGAATGTGTTAGAGACACAGAGAAACAGCGCTGAATAAAATGAAAAAGAATGAATGCTTCAGTGTAGGCTTGGAAATGTTTATGACGGAGGTAAGCAAAGAAGGTGTGTGTGTGTGTGTGTGTGTGTGCGCGTGCGCGTGCGTGTGCCTTTGAGTGGGTGTATGCACATGCACTTTCTTGTGTTAGAGGAGCAGCATAAAGACATTGAGAGCACCAGAAACAGTGCTGTGGGCCTTCCTGATCCTGGGTCTAAGTGGCATGAAGGCAGGTACTAGCTCTTTACTTATATTAAACACTGTCTACACACAATAGACACTAAATGAATACCATGGAGTGAATGGAAAGATATAGCTGAAAAGAGAAAGTCTGAATAAGGAGTCTGTACCTTAATCCTTTTACAGTTGAGTTACAGACTGCACGTTCATGTTATCTAGATAACATGGAGGCCATGGTAGAGGCATGGAGTGCTTCCAGAGCAACAGAATTAATAAGGTTCAGTTGGGCTGCAGCCCTAAAACTTCAGCAGGTTTAGGCACCAGTGTTAGAAACCAGTATCTCTCCTAAGGATGAATTCCAACATGATGATATACAAGATGCAGGTCATGTGAAGTTACGTTGAATGGGGAAATGGATGTGCAATCAGACAGAACTTGGCTTTGGCCAGGTCCACCCAAGCTCTGTGAGTACCAGTGATAAGTCTTGAGTAAGATATTTCGCCTGTCCCAGTTTCACTTTCTCCTCTGTAAAATGAGAGTCGTAACACTGATCTACTGACATGAAGACTGTGAGCTCTAGAGGCAGAATCCCTGAACGGACATTTCACTTTCCAGCTATGTGACTACCCTTCTGTTCCTCTGTTTGCTTACCTGTGAACATTCAGCATATTTTATCATGTGTGGTTATTATGAAGACTAATGTGCTAGTAGATGTAAATAGCTTAGTATTGTTTCTAGTCTGTAGTAAGTGTTGCATAAATGTTAGACCTTCCTCATCATTTTTCTTGGTCTTATTTTTACTATTACCTAGTAAGCACTCAATTCTTAGGCTGTGATTGATACTAAAGATGGATCATTTGAACAAGCTGCTCTCTCAAAGCCGTTTTAGGAATTTCTCAGATTTCTGTATCAAAGAAATTTCTTACAATTGGAGACTTCAAAGGCTATTCAAGGACATTTTTTAACCCAAGAAAAAAATTACGTGCCCAAGGCTATATCTCCCTCCCCAATCCAACTGCAACCTTCTTTCTTTACTTCCTCTGTACAAGGCATCACTCAGGGGATGTTGAGGCACATCAGTGGAGCTTTTGTCATTATGAAATCCTTTTTTAATCTCTACATCTAAAATGTCCCCTTAGCATTAAAAACTCAATTGTCTTCTTTTCTTGTACGAAGTTTCTCATCTTGTAACTTGACCTGGTAGGAATGGGATTAGTTAATTGTTGCGGGCACCTGACATTTCAAGGAAGAAATGAATACCTCAGCCATCTTCCTTCTGATGCAATGGAAAATGATTAAGTTTCAGTGGTTTCTCAGTAGGAAGTGGCTGTTTTCAGGTGATTATTCAGAGCCTTGCAATTTCTAGATATTAAACTGTTATTCTCTTTTTTCTCTCTCTCTTTTGTGAGGAGATATCAGGTGAGGTGGAGGAAAGGACAAAGGGAAAGGCTCTGAGTAATTTCTTCAAAATCTCTACTCTTCATAATAAAAATGTTCATTCCTATTAATTCCAGATTGTTTGCAATGTACATACTCTGCCTCTGACAAATTGTGACATCTCTGAAGTTTTCCTTTCCTGTCATTGTCTTTTATTTTCTAAAGGACTCTCCCTTTGGGGGGCTCTTTCTCACTCTCTTCAGCACCCCAGATCTTAACACTCCCTGCATCAGGTGCTGGAAAAGGGCACACCGCTCAGGCACATTTAGGTTAAATTTCCAGCGTCTAGAATAAGGCTACCCCCTCCTCCCCTCCCTGAGGACGTTCAGGGTAATGAGGCTCGCAGAGTCTTTCTTTGTCTTTTCTGGGTCATGGATGCATTTTGGAAATTGGGTGAAATATAAATACCTTTACCCAAGAAAAATGCAAAGATGCAGATATATGCACAGTGAGGAGAGAACAATTTCAGGGGATTCACAACACCTCTTAAACACACAACTGGAATGTTTAAGGGTCCTAATGTAGCACCCATATCAAGACTCTCTGTGAGATGCCTGCCAAGGAGGAGGTGGAGGCAAGGGCTTTCTGCGAATACTACTCATTGACAGAAATATTACTTATTCGGCAACGTTACTTATTCTACCTTCCTCCCCAACAGATAAAGCCAATACTAGAGATTGTCTAAAAACTGGCATTAGCCTAAAAAGAAAGAAGGTTATTAATATTATTATTGTGTACACAGTGCACTTTTAATATCAGAGGGTGTTAAGAGATAAGACTTTATATACAACTATAACATCATTCTTTGTTGTAACACTACTTGGTAACTCTGCCTTAAAGGAAACCAAGCCTGGCATAGTGGCTCACACCTGTAATCCCAGCATTTTGGGAGGCTGAGGTGGATGGATCATTTGAGGTCAGGAGTCTGAGACCAGTCTGGCCAACATGGTGAGATACCACCTCTACTAAAAATACAAAAATTATCCGGGCATGGTGGTGGGTGCCTGTAATCCCAAATACCTGGGAGGCTGAGGCAGGAGAATCACTTGAACCTGGTAGGCGGAGGTTGCAGTGAGCCATGATTGTGCCATTGCCCTCCAGCCTAGGCAACAGAATGAGACTCCGTCTCAAAAAAAAAAAAAAAAAGCAAACAAATTTTGAAGAAGAAAGACATTTTCAACTGGAGGCCAATATGAAAGACTTACCTATACCCATAGAAATTGAATCAGGGGTGTTGGTTACTATGTTTGTTTGTTTTTTTCCGAGGCATCTCAAAGTGAGAAAACAGTGAATTCGTTGATATCAAGTTTCTAGGAACACATTTTGGACCAAGAGACATATTTGAAATCTCATGTTTTACTTGAAAATTTCATGAAATTTTGTATTTTACTCCAGAACACATTTGTATTTTTTAAGATATACAAATAATGTGTATTTCTTACTCTTTGGATTAAATTGACCTTCTAGGAAGATGGGCCTCACTTGTGTGTGTGTGTGTGTGTGTGTGTGTGTGTGTGTGTGCACGTGTGTTTCCTCAGTACCTTTGCTTACCTCTGAGATGGAGGTGGGATTAGGGCTACAATTAAGAAACTTAGTTTCTGAGATAAGGTCACCCTCAAGGATGTGTGTTCTCAAACGTGCCGAGATCATTTCACAGCATCCACCATCATGACAGTTGAGGACATACGAGCAACCATATGGCTTTATGAAACATTTAAGCAAGAGAAAAAGCACACTGGGGAACTGCCAGAAAGGAGCCAATATAAATCATCGCCTCCATAAGGATGGTCATGGAATGCAAGGCCTGTGGACTCTGCATTCTACAATTTAAAATCTAAGATCAGTTCCTGATTTAGAACTGGTGCTCTAAAAATACTTGTAAAATGAATAAAATTCCCTCCGATTAATTAGAATGATGTATTAATAACCTGCTGGAGGCTTACATTCTACCTGGGTTGTAAAATCTTTTCTCCATGGAAAAGACACAATACTTTGGGTTTAGAGACCAGGGTTGGATTCCAGGTAAACCATTTAATAATTGTATGATGGGCCAGGTGTGGTGGCTCACGCCTGTAATTCCTGCACTTTGGGAGGCCAAGGTGGGTGGATTACGAGGTCAAGAGATGGAGACTATCCTGGCCAACATGGTGAAACCACGTCTCTACTAAAAATACAAAAAATTAGTTGGGTGTGGTGGTGCGCACCTGTAGTCCCAGCTACTTGGGAGGCTGAGGCAGGAGAATTGCTTGAACCTGGGAGGCAGAGGTTGCAGTGAGCCTAGATCACGCCACTGCACTCCAGCCTGGTGCCTGGCGACAGAGCGAGACTCTGTCTCAAAAAAAAAAAAAAAAAATGTATGAAGTTAAGAAAATTACTTAGACACTGTAAACATAAATTTCTTCATCTGAAAAATAAGAATAATAGTATTAAACATATTGAATTTTGAAGCAGATTAGCAGTAATGTGTATCAGTAATAAAATCCGGCACATGGTAAGCAGTACTCCTATTGCTATGGACAGTGGCTATGTGAAATGTAAATATTCTCGTCTGATTGCAGTTCAACATACTCTGAATGAAAATAGAAATAAAAACCAGCAAAATACAGCATATAACTCAGGGATTGAAGAGTAAAATGTGTTGTATACACATTAAGGATTTAGAGGAAAATAATACTAATTAAGACTAGAGATGACAGCACAATAACTGGCCTGTGGGGAAGATCTGGCCAGATAAAGGTAAGATGAAAGTTTAAAGTTTATTTAATTTAGGAGAAACCCAAAATTGTACCAGTTATCCCTGATCAAAGTAAAGACACTAATTTAAGTCAGTTGAGGGCCGAGTAAGTGAAAGAGTGAGATAAAGTAGAGACAATGTCGTTTCCACAATACAGGTTTTTGGTACTTTCATTTTAGGTTTTAAGGTTTATGTTTTTGTAAACCTCACTGAATCTTCTCTCCAACCCAGGATTCCTTATGACCATCACATTGTAGCCCACACAGGTTGGTAAGAACAAATCAGGATTGCATTCTATTCTGGACATCATATTTTAAAGAAAACATTGACAAATTGGAATAAACTACAAATAAGAGAACATGATGGTGGGGAGTCCAGGGGAAAGGAATCATGTCATAGAAAAAAATTAAGAAAAGAAGAGATGAAAAGATTGAGAGAAGAGTGGTGGCTCCTTGGGTATTTGTGGAAGAATTATGATGAAGAGGAAGAAGGCTTGGTTTGAGATGTCCAGTGAGCAGAGCTAAGAAGGGTGGTTTGGTGGTACCTGGAGCAGACTTGTGTACAGTCAGATGTCCAGTGAGCAGAGCTAAGAAGGGTGGTTTGGTGGTACCTGGAGCAGACTTGTGTACAGTGAGATGTCCAGTGATCAGAACTAAGAAGGGTGGTTTGGTGGTACCTGGAGCAGAGTTGTGTACAGTGAGATGTCCAGTGAGCAGAGCTAAGAAGGGTGGTTTGGTGGTACCTGGAGCAGACTTGTGTACAGTGGAAGAATGTCCTATCAACTATAATTTTTGCTGAGGAGCTCAGTTGTTATGTGAGGTCACATCTTTTCATTTAGGAGGTTAAGTAAAATGGAATAGTCAACCATCTGCAATGTTTTAGAGAATGCAGAGACATATGTATATTATGCAGGTTAGGCTGGACTACATCACTTCAAATGTCCTTTTCCCAATTCTACAGCCTCTTACTTCCGAGTTTATTACCTTCCTTTATCAAAAGGCAGATATCCAGTAGAGGCCAAGGCCATCTATCTTATTTCCATTGAAAAGACAAGTTAAAGACTATTTCTAATCTAATTGATCATAAAAATTAAATATTGGAAGAAAGAAGGTAAGCAATCAAAGCCAGGATTATTATCTAACTCATCTTTGAGCTGCTAAATAAGGTAGAAAGTGTTATCTAAATAGATTGGCTTATGGCCTTTCCTGAGACAGGTAGTTAAGTCACCTCCAAAGCATAGGCAACTTTGGCACCTTTAGTTTGTATCCCCAGTTTTTCAAACCTAGATAGATGGATGAATAGATAGATAGATAGAGGTAATGCTTATGCAAGAGAGAGGCTACAAAAAGAAAAACACTGACAGAAAGTGCTTTACTATAAACAGACTTCAGTGATTGCATGGTAGCACATGGCAACCTGCCAAAAGGTGTCCTGACCAGATAATTTTTAAAAAGAGGTAGACATTTGAATCAAGCATAAGGCCCTTTCGAAAACTGCAAACTGATATAAAATTTACCTTTGCAGTTCCCAGTCCAGGATATGTACCCTCAGTCCCTCTTCACACTGTACCCATATCCTCCATGTTATCCTTGTCAATCTAAAGCCTATGAGGACAGTACAGCCAGGCCATTACCCCTCCAAATAATGAGAATTATAATAAATATGATTTCAGCAAAATCATGGTTACAGCTTCTTAAAAATATTTTTCGCGACAGTTTCACTCTTGTTACCCAGGCTGGGGTGCAATGGCGCGATCTCGGCTCACTGCAACCTCTGCCTCCTGGGTTCAGGCAATTCTCCTGCCTCAGCCTCCTGAGTAGCTGGGATTACAGGCACGTGCCACCATGCCCAGCTAATGTTTTCTGTTTTTAGTAGAGATGGGGTTTCACTATGTTGATCGGGATGGTCTCGATCTCTTGACCTCGTGATCCACCCGCCTAGGCCTCCCGAAGTGCTGGGATTACAAGCTTGAGCCACCGCACCCGGCCCTTAAAAATATTTTTATCTGCCGGGGGTGGTGGTTCAAGCCTGTAATGCCAGCACTTTGAGAGACCGAGGCGGGTGGATCACGAGGTCAAGAGATCGAGACCATCCCGGTCAACATGGTGAAACCCCGTCTCTACTAAAAATACAAAAAAATTAGCTGGGCATGGTGGCATGTGCCTGTAATCCCAGCTACTCAGGAGGCTGAGGCAGGAGAATTGCCTGAACCCAGGAGGCAGAGGTTGCGATGAGCCGAGATTGCGCTATTGCACTCCAGCCTGGGTAACGAGCGAAACTCCGTCTCAAAAAAAAAAAAAAAAAAAAAAAAAAAAAAAAAAAATATATATATATATATATATATATATATATATATATATATTTATTTATTTATTTATTTATCTTATGTTATTCACAATATAAAATATTTGGGGAAGGTGTCACCACCTTTATTTGGGAAAAAAAATGTGAAATAATGAAAATGAATTTATACAGCCATTTAGCAGAACCAGGATGAAAATAATGAAAATATACATCAACACATTGCTCTTCTATTGTATTGCTCTTTCTATAAGTCTAAATGTTGGAAGAAAATATCTTTTTAAAATGTTTAATTGGCTAGGCATGGTGGCTCATGCCTGTAATCCCAGAACTTTGGGAGGCCAAGGCAGGTGGATCACCTAAGGTCAGGAGTGCAACAGCAGCCTGCCTAACATGGCAAAAATTCTTCTTTACTGAAAATACAGAGTTGGGCATTGTGGCTCACCCCTATAGTCACTGTTACTCAGAAGCTGAGGCAGGAGAATTGCTCAATTCCAGGAGACGGAGGTTGCAGTGGGCTGAGATGACCTTACTGCACTCCAGCCTAGGCAACAGAGCGAGATTCTGTCTCAAAAATGTACATATTTATAATTGACACATGATGATGCATAAATAACTAATAGATCCAAACAAGTCTCTCAACCCTTGATTATCTTCACATTTTGAGCTACATAATTGTCTGTTGTAGGAGAAGTCCATTGCAGAATGGTGCTTTCCAATATCTCTTATCTCTACTCATTAGATGCCAGTAGCAAACTCCCAGCTGTGACAACCAAAAATGTCTCCAGACTCTACTATATGTTTCCTGGGGCAAAGTTACTGCTGATTGAAAACCTCTAATCTGATTCCACATTAATTCCTTTTTTAAAAAGTAACACAAATCAAAGTAATTGACAGTGAGTGTGTACGTCTGTTGTGTGTAGGCATGTGTGCCCATACACATGCAAATAATGGATGAAGGAATCTTGTAACATCTTTGGCTTCTTCTAGGACTCAAAAGTTCCCAGTACAAACAAACAGTGGCACCATCTTGGCATTAGTGTTTAACCTGGGCTGAGGACAGGATGCTGTATAAAATGAGACTTTCATTGGTCATCAAGTGAGGTATTTTTATTTCCTCATACACAAAATGACATCATTCCCCAATGAACCGCAAAACACTTAGCTATAGGAACCCAATAAGTCAAATTGAATTTGCCAACAAAATTGATATTTATGCAGAAGACATAGAAATCTTTACTCTAAACAATGTATCAACAAGGGTGAGAACATCAATAGAGTTATACATTCTCCCCTTGAATTGATTTTGTTTCAGTTGCTCAGATGTTTTTTGGATTAACTTTACTAATGAATTTTCACAGTGGTTTATTCCCTTGACTACTAAGCCACAGTCTGTGCTTAATTATGATATGCTTGCCTAAGTCCAGGTCTTTTATCAGACTATTAATGGCTAGAAAAGATTTGCTGGGATGACAAGCTAATACTCCTTGTTTGTAAAGGACGAAACCAAGAAGGCGATGCCTATAAATATTTGTATAGAAAAGAATCTATGCATTCCGCTCATATATAACAGAATACAGCAACTGTCACCGTTATACTTTTATTTAAATGCCGTAGTTCTTTTTAAGCTTGAACATTTCTCACTATGTATATTATGACCCAGTACCCAAAATTAATACAACAGTTAGAATAAGAACAACAGGAAATATTTCTATTGTAGTCTCACAAATTTAGAATTTGTGGTTTGATATATTAAAAGCTGTCTACCAAAGATGTCTCTCAAAAACAAGTGATACTACCTTCTGCAGTAAAGAAGTAGGCACTGTTACACACACACACACACACACACACACACACAGAGAGAGAGAGAGAGAGAGAGAGAGAGAGAGAGAGAGAGAGAGAGGCAAACAGAAGCACCCAGAGTCTTACGTATATTTCCAAGACACATGGCATATTATAAGGTTATCTCCAAACAGTGAATTAATACCTCAAAACCAAAGGAACTACTCTCAGGTCTGTAATCTCAGGTCTCTTTCTGTATTCTTTATGTAATTAGATAATTGTTGAAGGAGTGTTGTGTTTTTGAGGTAACCGTATCTTGGCCTAAATAAACTCCAAGGCCAAGGTGCTCACTAATCCAATGTGTACTTACTGTCCATATGCTCAAATATCACAGTCTCCTGATTGTGGTACTGAAATGTACAACTTTTAGGCAACTTTTAGGCAAAAGAACCATGTGAAAGAGGTATAAAAATAACCTCAGTTAATCAGAATGCAAAGAATGCTCATTGAACACCACCCTGAAACAAGCAGCCACAGTGGAGCATGTCTGCACACCTCCGGACAGCATTTGATTTCAGAAAATAAGTAGATATTAATTTCCATCCAAATGCCCATTTCAATTCATTATCTAGAGAACTAAATATTCACAAAGGTGACACCCAAGTCAATATTGACCTTGGGGGATAATAAATCTTGACAGTTACCAGAACAAGTGGTTTACATAGCAGAAATGCACACATACAATTCCACCAGGTGTACTAACCGTGAAAAAAAGCTAAAAGTAAATTATTAAAATCTGTGTATGAATATATATGTGAGCATATTATTTAAATAATTATTTTAAATAATCCGTTAAATGCATCATCCTGTATTTAAGTATTTGTTGTATTACATTTTATTGCAAATACAAAGCAGGGTAATTTAGGGTTCCCGGGGTGGAGGGGAAGAGAGCACAGTGTAGACCTAAATAAAAGGAGGTTTTGATGAATGGACTCTAAGTAAACACTTAAGGATGTGATTAAAATTAATATTCTGACCAGAATCAGAAACCAAGACTGAATCTAAGTGTGTGAAGATTTTATTTAACTTGTATACTTTCATCACTTCTACTCCCATTAATTAACATTAGGGAACACTGAAATGAACTCATCGATGGAGGCCAAAGTTGCTTTTATTTCACAAATGTTGGGAGACAGAGGCTTGAGGCGGCGGAGGGAGCACTGCACTGCAAGCCAGCACTCAGGGTTTGCCCCGTACAATCCCTCATACAGGCTTGCTCCTGCGCTTGGGTTTCAGCTAACCTGTCCTGCTTCTATTCAATGTATTAAGTAGTTATGTTGCCACTTCTGGTGTCATATACGGGCAGTTTCATCACAACTGACACGAGATTCCCTCTTTTGAGGAGGTCCCAAGGGAATGCCTAGAATACAGGTAGATAATTCAAGGGCTTTCATCAAATAATTCTTTAAAATACAAATAGCTATTAACTATAAACTAAGGATATCAAGATAAGGACACAATTTTTTGACAGGCTACCATCTTTTTAAATCAGTAAATTCCAATAAGATTGTCTTGCCCAGACACCCATATGAAATAGTAGCGAGATACATCCTATCGACAATGGTTTGAAATAAAGCATCTGCTTATTTAGTGTAACTTAGGGCAGAGATCATATTTGAAGTATTGACCAACCTGGACATCAGCTCTTGACCAATGCAAGTGGAGCCAGGTGAGGCACACTCAGTGTGACTCTGCTGCTGCGCACCTGCCAGGCATTGACCTTGACTCAGGAGGGATGCCATCCCAAGTCTTCTTCAAAATGCTCTTATACCTAGTTGGTTTTGCATGGAATTATAGGTTTAGAAGTTCCTGCAACTAAGAATAAGGCAGGAGTCTTCACATGGTACCTACACGAAGAATCAGAAAAAAGGCAGGCTGAATGCTGGGGCTCTAGGACCCCCCTCTCTCTCTTCTTCAAAGCTGCTCTTGTAATTTATTTTACATATTAAAATTCTATGTAAGATTTCATTTAGTAAACCAAAAGATTCTGCTTTCAAAATAAAATTTAAATATTTAAGGCTTTATTCCTTGAAACGCTAATTCTTTTTGAGAGCTAGAACACTGCATTGATTAATTGCCTTACTGTGAACAATCTCAGAATACTCCGTGTCCTTTTTCGAAAGCTCCCATTGTTCATGCAGAAGGGAGGTAAGACTGTAAGGCACTGGACAATGAACAAATTATTTTGCGTCTCTAAACCTAAGCAAGAAGATCCCCTGAGTCAAGACAATAGCTGAAACAGACGATATAGGAGACACAAAGACGGGGACCTTGCAAACATGCCAGCCAGCAGGCCTGAGGGACAAACTCATGAGAACTTGAGAATAAAACAAAGCATTCACGACTGTGGTTTTCCATGCAGCTGACAATGAAAGCAAGTATGTACAAGCACTGCTCCTTTCCTTCCAAGGGGATACTCTGAGGCGAGTCAGGGAGGGGCCCATCATTGGGCACTAGTTAGTGACAGTCAGTGGTGAAAAATAATGGAATTGGGTATCCGCTTGCCAAACCTAACCTTCTATCTATCCCTATTGAGTAAAAAAAAACCTTACAATCTGGATTTGGGGATGAATCTTGCAGTGTGAAGACAAAGAACAGGTCTGAATGCATCCAATAATTACCTTGTTTGAAACTATTATCTAAGTATCAGGAATAAGGTTTTTCCAATTAGCACAAAATTTTATTGTTTATTTATTTCATTGGTCCATATAAATTGTATGTGTTTGTGAAGTACAACATAATATTTTGATGTATGTATACAGTGTGAGATGATTGAAAGCTAGTTAACATATTCTTCACCTCACCAGCTCATCATATTTTTATGGTAAAAATATTTAAATCTTACTCTCTTAACAATTCTCAAGTATAAAATACATTATGCTTAAAAATAGTCACCCTTCACATGTACCCCAAAACCTAAAATGCAATTTAAAAAAACCTAGGAGATGCCAATTTTCTGCACAATATAACTTGAAATGACACTTTATGCAAAAAATAGATGCTGAAACATTAAAGCAAATCTAAGAAAAAAAAAGTCACCTTGTTGTACAATAGATCTCTAGTACTTATTCCCGCTTTCAAAGTGAAACTTTGGACTTTTTGACCAACATCTCCATTTCCTTCCTACACCTACATTGCCTGACAACAACCATTCTACCTTCTATTCTACAAATTTGAGTTTTTTAGATTCTACATATAAGTGAGTTGTGTAGAATTTGTTTTTCTGTGGTTGTCTGGCTTCACTTGACATAATGTCCTCCGGGTTAATCTATGTTGTCACAAATGACAGAATTTCCTTCTATTTCAAGGTTGTCTAGTATTCTCTTGTGTTTATATACTATGCACTTTTTATCCATTAATCTGCTAATGAACACTTAGGATAGTTTCATGACTTGGCTATTGTAGATAATGCTACAATGAACTTGGGAGAGCAGAATTTAAAAATAACACCCATGTAACAAAGTGTAGGGGTGAAGTATTCTTTAGGGCTGAACTATGATGTAGTGATAAAAATGCTGCATTTAGGAATGGGAGGAGTCTCAGGAACAGACACTAACAGTGGGTGCCGATCATGGAATCCACAAGGCCATTAGTGAAGGCATGAAGTCTGGCCACAAAAAATTGAAGAGAAGCTTTGGTGAGCCACACAAGCAACTTTTATAAGTGGCTAACTTACAGGAACTAGTTGCCATAGTGACTTCTAGATATGGGGAAGGAGCCATCTGCAAGACTGGAGTAAGATGGCCTGAACATTGAGGCAGAATCTGTGGGTCTAGACACATGAGGCCTTTTCTCACCCTGGATTATAAGGAAAGACTGTCTCTGCTAGGACAGATTATCTGCTGGAGTTTAAGAATAGCTAAGCCTTTGTCCTGAGTTCAATGAAACAGCGGACAAAATTTTTTAAAGTATATGTTTTGGAGTCAGGGAAAAGTGGATTAAAATCCCAGTGTGACCACCTATAGCTACTTAATCTTAGGCAAATTACTACACCATCCAAGACGGTATATCCTCACCCTAGAATGGGGAAAAGAACAATGGTCTCATAAGACTGTGGTAATAAACAGAATAAAATCTTACCAAGTACCAACTTTGGCACAGAGCATAGGTTTGAAACCCTGCCGAGAAAGAAACACATTACTTAACTTTATCTCTAATCACCGATGTTCCAGCATTACAATCTGCTTGGTTTCATTTCTTTGGATTGTGTCAAAGGATTCCCGATGGTTGTAGAATGAGAGGCATTAATCTTTTAACATCCTGGTGGTTTCAGCCTATCTCCAATCAGAAAGCATCTGCCCTGGTTGACCCCATTACTGTAAACTGACAGAGCTCATTCACCCAAAGGTAAAACTCACGGATGAGGCAGCACAGCCCCAGGTGACCATAATGGGGGTGAGCAGTATCTGCAGACTTGGGGTGAGGCTGGGGTTTCTTCTTACTCACAGCCCCTCCGAAAGGCTCCGTTGCTGTTCACTAAGCCAGCTTGTGGCTTTCTTTTTCTCTTGTGAATTAATAAGTCCTTCTTACTCCCCATTATTGATTAATAATAATATGTAGTTCACAGAGTAACAGTTGATAATGTGAATTGAAGCAACCTGTTGTTTTGAGGTGCGGAGAGAGACCACAAAGTAGTACTCTGTGATACAGGAATACTGGAAAACATAAACAGGGAGAAAGAGCCGAAAACCATAAGCCTGTGCCCCTGGGATTATGCAGCCCTCTGCACGGGTTAAGTTAATAAACTTGGGTCATCAATTTTAATTGGAGATTTTGGGGAAATATTTTTTTATTATAATATAAACATGGATATAATATGGAGCTGAATGAAAATTTGCCTGAGTGTTGAAGATAAAATTCAAGAAATTACATGCTTCAGTGGCCGTTTGAAGCTGAGCTCTCAGAATTCCCTGGGTTCCCATGCACTCTTTTTTCCGGTTAGCAGCACTTCAGTGGAAAAGTTTGAAAAGCATTAACTTAGGTCATAAAACGTAAAACAATTCATTTAGTAAAAGTTAATTGAAATAGGAAGAGTGAGAGAAGAGAGGTAGAAAGGAGAAATGGAGAGGAAGAAGAGAGAAAGAAAGAAAAAGAGTAGAAGAGCACAGGGAAGAGAAAGGATAGGAAAGAGACAGAAAGAAAGAGGATTAGAAAGAAGGCAGATCAGAATGCTGGGGAAGAATATTGAAGATAAGGAAGCAGTGAGAAAAGACTTCAAAATAAGAGATGCTTCATACATGGAGCAAAAGTAGAGGAATGACAGAAGGATGGTCACAGTGCTATGACTTTGCTTTGAGATGATACGGTGACCTTTTGTTGTGGTTTTCTCTGGAGTTATGTAGATGGCAATTCTAATCTTTCTTCTGATCAACTGTTTTGTCATGAGCAAAAGATTTCATAAGTGTACAGAGAAATGGATGGGCTCTAGGCATTTTATAAGTATCTGAGGAAGGGAAGGGAAGGGGAGGAGAGAGGAGGGGAGGGGAGTGGAGGGGAGGGGAGGGGAGGGAATTGCAGATAACATGTCCTAATAACCCATCAATTATGATGCAGGACCTGGTTTTTAACCCCAAATCAAAAAGAAAATAGAAACACTTATACCATTTATTCACCAGAAACAGATTTCAATAGTACACAGAAGGGCAACATGGCTCTATAAACTTTCCAATTCTAGGTCCAACTCCCTGAATCTCTTGCAAACGGCAGTCTTAGGGAGCTGAGAACATTGTCACACACACTCCTTCCCAGAATCGTGGGTTTTCTTAAGGTCTGTTTAAGGATCCTTCTGCCATAATGCTGATATGTCCTCCATGGGCCTGTTTAGTTTTGAGGAGGGGCTGTGCTCCTTACTTCTCCGGATGAAGCTTGTTTTCCCCACTCTTATGAGCTCCTTTTGTGAGTTTCTCAACAAGCAGGTTCACTGGTCAAGGCCTAGAAGCAGTGATCATGCTATGATGCAGCCCAGGAACCAAGTGAGGGATCCAAAATGGTGATGCTTCTTTGTCAGGTGGAGGTAAGCTCTAGTTACAGTCTATTTAACACAGGAGATACAATGAGAACAAATTTCTATTTGTCCTAGCAGTGACTCACCTATCCAGTTATCCAGATGAAGGGGAAGTGGGCCATTCTTTCTTTACTTGAAAATTAAAATGTAGCTGTCCTTGCCCTACTTTGTATTATAAGTTATTATGAGAAAATCCACTTTGAGTTTCATTAATAATGAAAATAACAGGCATAATGATTGGATGTCCACACTATATATATTGTATGCAGAGTAACTCGTACTTACAGACTTTGCAAAGTCCATGTTAGTATCCATAGAACATATTCAGTGAATGAGAATTAAGTCAGTCCCGAACTCTGTGACATACGCCCTTCTCATTGTCCTCTTTTATCTCCCCATTGGCCATCTGCTGCACCTTTGGCCTTGTAATATGAGGGAGGGATTAAGCCTGGGCAAAAATAGTGAAGTGGTAACACTTGTTCTTGTGGGGAACATTCCCGTGTGAGACCCCCAAAAGGCGTGAGTCTCACTATAAGGTGAGTTTGATCCCAAACACAGTTTCCTACTGGAGGCAGTCAAGCTATCCGGAAAAAGGAACTTAAAGATGGATGATCAGTTTCTAATATCAACCACAATATCATTTGGGCCTAAAACTATGCGGTGCTGCTAGACCTAGTGACCCCCTGCCAGCAACCGGTTCCTGCTTTTAACTTTTTTATGACTCTCCCTTTAAAAATAAGTTTTAACCTTTTCTTTACTTGCCTGACTGCCTTGTACCCTAGATAATGGTTTAACTGTCGGGATATTTGCAAAGCAAATGCCGCCATAAGGGATGGCTTTGATTTCTGACTCAGAGACTCCTGAATGGGGAAGTTGAGATAAGTTGAGTCAGAAGTAGACAAAGGAGAATCCGGTTAAAAGATATTCTGATGAGCAAAACCAGAAAACCTTTTCACATCTCAGTTCTAAAACAAGATCAAACCAGAAATACCTGCAGCCAGGAGGAATAATGTCTGGATGTAAACAAGCTTTGTGATCACAGGAAATTCTGTTACTTTTTACAACCACTGATTGTGTATCTGACTTTTCAATTGTATAGGCCATGTAAGGTATACATTTGCATTTCCTCTTGCAACCATTGTGTATCTGAATTCTCTATTGTATAGGCCATGTAAGGTATACATTTGCATTTCCTCTAAACCAGAGCAGAAGAAAGTGTATTTATTCCTGGCCTTTGAAAAATAAAATTTGCTATTTAGGCATGGCCTATCAGCCCTCCAGATCCCCACTCAAGCGCACTCTCTCTTCCAGGTATTGGGACGCTCTTGCAGGTCGAGAGACCCCCGGCAGACGTGCCTACCCGTCCCGGACGGTCCCCAACAGTTCTGGATCTGGATACCTAGACCATCTCTGTTCTTCCTCTTTCCCCAATTCTAAACATTATCTTCCGTTTTCCAGATACCCAATACTATCTCTTCTGTAAACTTTTTTTTTTTTTTCTGGAAAGGGTCTGTTTCTCTGTCAAGTACAGTATAGATTTCAGTATAGATTTGCTTTCCTATACTGTCTCTCTCAGTGGGGCTCCATGTCTTAAAGCTTATCTATAAGAATTGGAAGTTTCCCTTCCCCTGCACACCTCCATCTATATTTACAGATTCAGGAGATTAATGGAGTTGGCAGAAGCATTGCTTGGGGACAGAGTTTGGTGAGGTATTGCAAGCAAGGGGCCTTCCCAGGTTCCCTGTGGGCAGCAGACTCATTTCTGGCCTGCATCTGTAACAGGCCTTGCCTAGAAGTCTCACTTTTGGTGACTACGCCCATGTGGTTTAGCAAGGCAGCACTGAAGTCTAAAAGACTTCTTACGCCTTTTATCTTACATCCTGAAAGAATCCCCATCTCAGGGAAAAGTCAATGGCAATGTACAACCCACATGGCCATAAGACAGAAGAAAAGGAGTGGGGAAGAGAGAAAGAAAGTGTGAGAAGAAGGAAAGAAGGGGAAAACACAGGTATAACTGAACCCACATATGCAGTAAATAGTGGCCTAGACTAACACCTACATAACATCTGTCTGTTAGGCACATTTCTTTTGACTGCTATTTGTTTTGAATTGCCTTTAGAAGGATATTTCTGCTTCCAAAGGTGGATAGTTATAAATAATATGTATCACGAGCCATGTTTTGGCATTTCCCTTCACTTTCTTTCTTCCACATTACTGTTGTCATCCTTTAAAACTCAATCAATTCAGTTGATCCAGTGAACAGATGGCATTAATCAACCCCCAAGAATATGCACAAAAGCAATTAGAAATGTAGCGACATGGAATTTACGCCCGCAAATCAATTACCAATGATAGCACATCAGCGTAGCACACCCAACTTCCCCTTGTTTCTCTTCCCACTGAGCAGCCCCTGATAGCAGTAATGATCCCTGGTTTACCCACCTGTCAGAGGGGGAATGAGAACTGGAATGTTGAGGTTTAATTACACATTCCTTAATGACTAGTTCTTACTCTGCTGACAAAAACCAGCATAATTTACAGACTAGAAGATGCATCCGAATGATGGATACAGACAGCATGTGCTATGCAATGTCATGTAAATATGAAATATACTGCACTGAGAATACGGTCGTTTGGAATTCCCAGAGAAGAACTTCATTTCAGAGAACTGAGTACCTTTTCTAGCATCTATCCCTATCATTTGTCAAAAACAATGGAAACAGCTATAGAATACATTTTACCCACAAATCTGTACCTTCTGTGAGTTTACTAGCTGATACATACCTAGGTCTTAAATTTACTTGGCCATTGTTTTTTTTCACAATAGTATGTAACTTTTGCAGATTCTGATATATCTATCCTTCTTTATTTAAGATCTTACTAATTATCACTTGAGATATTGTAATCATCTCTTAACTGGTTTTCTTACCACTAGTCTTGCTGTATTCCAGTCTATGCTTCACAAAGTAATTTTTTAAAGCAAGAATATGACTATAATAGTAACATGTATAAAAACTTTCAATGAATCTCTGTATCTCTAAAAATAAAATAAGAGTCTTATGCTTGCCTACAACTCTAATTTTTTCTTCTATTCCTATACCAACTAATAACTGTCCCTCTCCCATTTCTCCAGCTAGCAAAGTCTGACTTTGTTGAAATCTTAGCTGAAATTTTATTTTCCTTAAAGAGTGTAATGTTGCCCCAGCCACTATGAGATGCTCGTTTTGTGCCTTAAAGTGCATGTTGTGCTTACCTTTATCACAACATTTATCTCTCTGACATGACTAAAGGTTTATTTTTCCAACTGCCAAGTGTTCAAAATTTCTTGAGGTTATGAACTATGTTTTCTTATTCACTATTATTTCTCCAGATTCATAAACAAACTTGCATTTAGGTAAGAGAAACTGTAGTTCTAAAATAATTTTTTCAAATGCATAACACACACAAAAACTAAACATTTAAATCTACTCTTAAATACAGCATAAAAAGATGACATGTGGTTCATAGAATCATATTATCCTAGTAATGTTGTAGGTCTGCAATTAAAAAAAAAGAGAGATCTTTCCAATAATTTATTAATAAAGCCCTATTGAATATAATTCAAATGTTTTCCTTTTATACTCAACCTTGGGCTATAACAATAATTTTTATAGCAATGTGATTGTGTATTTCTTTTTAGATTCTATAAGCAGCACTCATTAAAATTGCATAAAGCAAGTTAATAAAATTGGCTCCAACTTGATACTGAGGTCAATGGATGAAGAGGCTTCCTCTGTTAGGAACAAATGCTTATGCGATACATAAATAAGACCATCATAGCAATGAAGTCGTAGAAATATAAAAGCTTGTATAGGTGCAGGGTCTCATTTTTCAGCTCCCACATCCAATCAGATGATCTGTCCTGTCATTTAACAACTAACAGCTTTTGGCATTTCCAAAATAGTAATGAGTTGCACTTGTTTCAAAAATAAACATAAAACAAATTTTAAAGGTAATACTCTAGGTATAGGGCCAAAAGAGAATTTTAGTTTAGAATAAACATTCTTAGTAGGAAACCGTTCAGTTAGTCTCTCATCCTTTCATTTGCCCAAAGTTTTAGGCATTGGATATAGACTTTCAAATGAAATATGACCATCAGAGAATTTCGCATCCTAGCTGAGAAGATAAGGATTATAGGTGATATGGAAATATATATAGGGGCACTTGATATGCCTGAGAAAAATATTTCTCTCTCTCTCTCTGTGCGTGTGTGTGTGTGTGTGTGTGTGTGTGTGCGTGCGTGTGTGTGTATAGTAGGGAGAAAGCGAGAGAAGATAACAAATGAAAAAGGATATTCTAGACCAAGCAGGCAGTCTATTAAAATGAATGCAAGATCTGGGAAAACATGGCTTGTTTGTGGAATGTGGCAGAGTTTCATGAATTTGTGTTGGAAGAGTGGTGAAGATGAAATTTAGTCAGGACTGGCAGATCAGAGCCAGTCCTCTGCTAGGACAAGGAATTCATAACTGCTATTTAATTAATACTTGTTGGTTTGACATCTATAAACTTATAAGCCATAATGTCAACATGTGCCTTTTATGGTACTGTGTGTTTGTGTATGTGTAGGAAAGGGATTCACAAGTCCCCATCAAGGCTGTGTCCCTTCCCTATAAAGTTTTTAAATCAAAGCTCATAAAAAAATAAAGCACCAGGTGCTCATCCAGATGAGGCCTCTTATCTTTGGTTACTGTGATGTTTCGCATTTCATCAACTCCACATCTCCATTTTTTTTTTCTTTTAGATGTGACTCAGGAGTTATCTGTGGTGCAAACTGCTACTCTCATGCTCTTTGCCATGTGTAGTGCTACAGAAATTAACCGTAGAGGTCCCATGTCATTTCCACAGAGATGTATACAAAATGAATGCTTTGAAATAAGTTTCAGAACTTGCAGAGAATTTGGTGTTTGAAAATAGTTAAATATAGGTCCAGATATTGACTTTTTATTGCTTGGGTTTGTGATCTTGAGGAAATCATTAACTTCTACTAACCTTAAATATATTCATTTGTAAACTCGATCTGTAAGTCTACCTAGCTATGCTGCCTTGCTAATTTATGTGGACACAATCTGAGATAAGAGATAATTGTATAGACGTTGGTAGGAATTAAAACCATACTATGTTGTTATTCTGATTATAATTGCCTTACAATGTTAGAATATAATCATCCCAGAAATATCCAAATGAAATGGCCAGTAGGCAACATCAACATTTAAAGACAAAATACATTAAAAGTAAATAGGATGTTAATAATAATTATCTAATCTACTTTCTTCATTTGATACACCAAGATCATTGGGTTAACTAAGTAACCTTTACAAGGTCACCATCCAGAAAGTGGCAGAGTTTTGATGAATAAAGAAAGCTTCCCTTATGAATTAAAAATGTCATTATTGGCTCCAAATGTGCACACAGCAACGTCTCAGTAAAGTCCTTTGGAGTGCATTGCTATTGTCCTCTGGCCTTTTAGGTAACCAGATCTTTTCCTACCTTCCCTTCTAAGGAGAATAATTATCGCTGTATACACAGGCCATGTTTTAGTGAAGTTCTAGCTAATCAACTCAAAGACTCTGAATCACCAACTGAAGGTTTTAGAAACATTTCAAATGGTATCATGTTACTTTGTTTTGTGACAAATGGGAATTAAGAAATAAAGCAATTCAGTAAAGGGAAACTGGGATCCAGTAAAGAAAGCAAATGAAATTTGGCCGAAGAACAGATAAAAAAAAAAGAAAACAAGAAAACTGCAGTTTAGAGGACAGTTGTTTATTAGAACAGAAATAAAGCAAGGAGAGAGTAAGGTTTTCATATGAAA
The DNA here is from genome assembly GCF_048565385.1 of Saimiri boliviensis. Classification (NCBI taxonomy): domain Eukaryota; kingdom Metazoa; phylum Chordata; class Mammalia; order Primates; family Cebidae; genus Saimiri; species Saimiri boliviensis. The sequence continues at coordinate 112,293,051 of NC_133453.1, forward strand.
ACTAATTTTCTCGTAATTTTGAACTCTTGAAAATTGCTAGTCTAGTGTTTGGTATACATTTCTCAGTTGTGGAAATATCAGTTTAGTTTTGAGATGGGGGACTACATGAAGAGAAAGAAAAAAGAGCTCATATGTACTGTCAAAGATAAGCCAATTCAACAAAAGAAAAATCTTTAGGACTCTTCCAAATGAGCATTACAGTGCTTCCTTTAATTCTGCTTAATGCAAATGGCACAAAAAGTTGCTGCTGAAGAAACGAACCTAATTCTTTGTTTATTTATAATATTACCTATTGACTGAGTTTGTGCACAAGCTTCAGATAAATCGAAGCATAGTGCATCTCCTTACTTAAAGAGCCATATGAATCTGATTGACATCCTCATATATCTTAGATGAAATTCTACATGTGATAAATGAGCTAGAATGAAGAGTTTTTGATCTCTCTCTCAAGGCTGTATTTGTGCGACCTTACTATGCAGCAACAAACTTAGTATCGAAGTTTGCTAAAAATTAAAGCTCTTTATAATCACACAACATATGATTATTGTTAAAAATAGTATATAGTGACCATATTTGTGTTCCATGCACTCCTGCTATCTTCTGAATGCACATTCTATCATTGTAATAATTTTTTTAACATGCTTAATATTTAAAGAATTTTCTCAGTAACATATTTAGCTGCTGTTCTGTTTTGGAGTCTATGCATACCTCAATTGCTGTTTTATACTCAAGCCTGTGAGCACTAGAAGGTTAAACAACATAACAGGTATTTGAACCCTTAGATGTGGCGTAACTAGAGGTAGAACTCCTCAGCTCCTGTAACTCCCAGTTTCAATTTAACCAACTATCAAGTCATATCATTTCTTGTGTCAAAGGAGTTAATATTATATGTAAAATGATTTTTCATTAAACATTGGCCTATTATATCTACATTTGAAGTTAACCAATTCCCTCAGGGTAAACCCAAAGGAAGAATTGTAGCTATTTAATATCCTGAAAATCTGAAATGAGGGAATTTCTGCAGTTTTTATTACTGGTAGGTAATTATGTTCCCCACACAGATTCATAATATCTGTGCTGAAGCTGGCCCTTCTAACCTGACTTTATTTTAATTATGTTTAATTAGAAACTTATAAAATCTATAATTGGGCAAGCATTCATCTTTCCTTTGAAGTTAAAAGCCCAAGTTTTTGTCAGATTATGAGAAATGTAAATGCACACACACACACACACACACAAATACACACCACACAACAATAACAATCACCACCAACATATTATTATAAAAATAATAAAAACAATTAGAAGTTATATATACCCGAATGAAGTCCACAAGTGTAACTATATACCATGGAAAATATTGGGTTAATAATCCATTTTCAAGGCTACTGTCACAAATGTCATGATATATTACCTCAAAACATTGGAAGAATAATCTTGTAAAAAAAAATCTACAAATAAACTTTTAAAAAGTGAGTATTTGAAAAGAAGTTGCTAATGTTCAATATATGTATACAAATATTAATTGATTATAGATAAGAAAAATAAATCCAAGTTCTATATTTAACGAATAAAGAGTGTATGTAGTCAGTAGAAATCTAAAGGAATTGTGGAATTTTAATGCATTTTTCTTAGAGCTTCTGCTTAATCGGTTCTGAAGACCCCAAAATATACCAAGTTCAGAGCTAATTTTTTTCTGCTATTCTATTATTCACTCAATTAATACATATTAGACAGCATGATGAACATTAACGATCATGCCTTAAGAACATTGACCCCAAAATATTTAGCAAGCAGCAAGCATTCAATTGAAATGTTGATTGGAAATGGGGAAATTAAACTGTCACTGATAAAATACTAAAGCTCATTATCACAAAGTTCCATTCTAAGTGTTCAGAATTAGCTTTATTACTGCATTGGTAATGATAAGCATGAGTCTTAAATCCATGTCATTTAGGTTTTGTGAGCATTATTAAAACACATTAACCATAATTCAATTAATTTGCCAAAAATTGCTATTCTACAATATTTGTTTTACTGCCTCTTAAGAAAAGGTGTTGCACTAGGAAGTCCAAGCCATATGCCTATGGAATATATTCTCTCTATTTTACCCTTATTTCTCACCCCCACCTTTGTGATTTTTCAAAGTATTCACTCTCTTCAGATAGGTAAATGTGCTGAAGGGAAAACAGCGAGCTTGCTGCCACGCCTTTGTATCATTAGGACAATACTGACCTCTAGTGTTCGAGAAGGTGGGGAAACTAGCCTAGTACTGTTCCTAACTTCCTCTTACTAACCACTTAGCTCTTTTTCTAAAGCACCATGGGAACAATTTCACAGAAGAAAAAGAAGGAGGTGGAAGAGAAGGAGACGAAGAAGTCAAAGAAAAAAAGTCAGATTCAAAGGGTTCCTACATATTCTCTGAAATAATTTATAAACCAGGGCCCTTTGGATCCTCTGTTAGAGAGGATGAGCCCTTTAGCCTTCCTTTAGAATACAAACTTTAATGCAATATGTATAAGGCATTACCACTAACTATAGAAACTGATCCTCCAAAACTTCCGACCACAGATAAAAATACTGGCTCAGTTTTTAACTGTTTTCAGTACACTACATTTATCTAATTGTCTTCCCTTGAGACATAACTCTGGGGATACATGCATAGGGTTCTCTAGGACCTAAGTGGGTGGAGAGTGAGGTAGAAAGCCACCGATGTGGTAAGTCATCTTCCCACCTTTCTCTAACCATGATAGTGCAAATTACAAAAATAAAAAATAAAACTGTTCCAATATGGGTAATATTTCTGAGCTTCATGACAAGGATAAGGGATATGGGAGCGAGCCCAGAAACTTGAGAGACCTTGATAAACCATCTTCGGAAACAACACAGATGGCTTAATTGCATTGTTTCTCATTTAGGAGGTCCCAGAGCTGGAAAAACTTCCCTTCCTCTGCCTAGAGAGGCAGCTGAGCAATTGAGCTTGAACCTCTCATAGCTCCAGAGATTTATTCAAGTTTGACGGACTGGGTTCTTTAAATATATAGTGCAGGTGGTGGATCCCCGGGAGTCCAGGCTTCCTGACTATTAAATTAAATGCCCTGCACTTGCCGAGGTTAGAGCTTGGAAGACAGACTGTACACTTAGTGCATACTCATTACTGTTCATAGGCACAAAGATTTTTGGGGTGGGGTGTGCATCTAAGCTCTTCCTCCTGTAATAGGGGCAGCCATTGATCTTGTGGTTGACTACATTGGTCCATGACTCTTAGGCCAGAACTCCCAATCCTGTTAAACCGGTACCCATTGGTTGCAAGATACCCCAACTGGAGCCTTCTGCCTAGGGCAGAACGCAGAGCCACGTATCGTGGGGTGCTAGGTATACTGCAAATCCGAGGCACTGCATACGGAGATGAGCCACTGTCACCGAGCACGGTGGCTGGGAGCATCTCCATCCCTGAAAGCTCAGCTCCCAGTGCATACTGTATGAACCCGGGGTCCTTCTCCGGAAAAAAAGCCCTGGCTGAGATCAGGCAGGCATGGAACGCGGAGCTAGCAGGAGGTTAAGGGAAGAGAAACCTTTCCTTATCCTTTCAACTTTGCGATAACGGAAGAAGGAGGGAAATCCAGCAGGGCTGGCTCATTTGAGCTCTGATAACTTTTGGGATGGTTGGAGTGATGGAACCACACAGATCAGCATTTTTTCCCCCGTTCTCTTTGCCCAAAGCAGACACAGTCGAGTACCCTTGGACAGTTGATTGTCTTTCTGAATGCGATCGTTTTCCACCTCACCTACCCGCCCCCAGCTCCTCATACTCACAATTTGTCGCCGTTAATCCGAAATGCCACAGGCCGGAGAGCAGCAAAGTCAAAACGCTGGTCAGCCTTGGTACAGAATCCATTTCCCCCGGAGTGAGCGGTCCCTCCCAATCGAATTCCAAATTCGCAGGCGCCAGCCGCGGCTTCTTCTCGGGCGCTCTGTCTCCTCCGCACCGCCTGGCCCCCTCCCACCCCCCCTTGGAGAGGCACTCGCTCTTTCACTCCATCCCGTGCCCAGGCGCTCCACCGAAACAGTGTCGGGGGATTCTCCGGAGCTGCGGCTGGGGCCACGGTCCCCGCGACAGCCGCTAGCTGGACTCGCCTTCCTCGCCCGCCTCTTCCTCTTCTTTCCCCCTCCTTCACGGTGCCAATTCAAACCCGATTAGAATGACAGGCGCGGGGGCTCGGTGGACAGCCAAATCCACCTCGCCGGGCTGGAGAGCTGGAATCAGCACCCGGGTGGCGGACAGCTCCTTATAGGCGCGCGTGGCCGCGCGGCACCGCCCCCAGCCAGTCCCTCCCCGCGCTCGCCTTTAAGAGCAGCCGGGGCGGGTCTTTGCCCCGCTCGGGCGCTCTTCCTCCCGGCCGCCGAGCCTCTGCGGTGCGCTCCGGATACCTGGGAGGGAAGGGGGAAGGAAATTCTCTCTCTCTCTACCCCACGGCTTTCTCCTCCCTTCCCCCCCTTGTGGGAAACGAGTAGAGGTATTGAAATCTGTAGGAGATTTTCAAAGACCGACGGTGAAGAATGCTAATAGGAGTTGGTAGACAGACGCATTAGGAAGAGGGGATTTCCCACGGAAAGCTTTGTGATGAGCTGGCGAGAGGCGTTCCCCCACCCCGCCTTCGGAGGGGAGGGGAAAGCAGAGCTTGAATTACGCATTTAATTTCCCCATGTGCTTGTTCCCTAATGGGGAGAGCTGTCGGGTCCCCATAGGATCGGGATTTCTGGTTTCGCGGTGTAAGGTTGTGCGCGCTCCCCTGCTTGCAGACCCCGCAGCTGCTCCCACCGCGCGTCCTCTCGCCGGTCTTCGCGTCGGCGCCTCTCTCCCGCTGTGGGCGCCTTGCTTCGGGCAAGTACTGCAAGGTGCTCCGCGGCTCTGGATTCCGAGCTCAGGTGGTTCACTGGCGTCTCAGGGGGACGGAGAGAGGAGAGACACAGGGGTGTGGTAGCGGTGAGAGTCGGACTGGAAGCCCGGGTTGGCTCATAGGAATTCAAAATCTGAGGGCTCTGCTGGTGGGATCTCAAGTGATTTTGGTTTCTCCCTTAGACGTCCGCTCATACAAATTTCTGTTCTGTTTTTGGCTTCTAGTATATATCCGGAAACGCTCCTGCTTTATCGTAAATCAACTTACTGTGTTTGTATTGGAAGCTGTCAGAAAGCTGTCAAACCTGAACAAAATGAGCGACCATAATGCTTTCTCCTATGTATGAAGCTTACAATGAAGTTAAGGATCATGAACTCTTCCCACTTCAGAGGAATTCGATGTCTCCCTCTCTCCCTCCCCCCTCTCCTCTTACCCTCAACAGTAGCAATTATACAGCCTTATTTTACACTCTAGGCTCCTGACAATCCTGGCTGCACAACTATAGTTGGGACTGGGTTTCAAGCAGGTTCTGCATGAATACTGAGGCTAACCTTGTGTTTTTTGGTTAGAGGTAGACTTGCATCAACTGGATTAGTGACCCCATTATTTATCAGCAAAGAAAGAATTCTGAGAGTCCTATCACTTATCCATAAATGATCCTCTTCTCTCTAAGATTCTAACTAAAGATAATTATGTAAGTCACTAGATTCCTGGGCAAACTGAAAGACTTCCCCAGCCGGAGATTTACTCGGGCTGCATGGTAGGGTTTAGGGGAGGACAACCCCCGGAAGACGGTGAATGTCAACATACCGCACCTGAGGTGACTTAAGGAGCTGTCCGGTTGGCAGCTGAAAGGGTTCTGAAGAGAGGAGAGGGCTGGGGTTCAAAGTCGAGCTGCTTGGGGTTCTTTCTTGCTTCTACCTAGGGTCCTGAGGAGCTGCCACCCAACCTCCGGCCTTTGGGAATCCCGTGCTGAAAAACGTCTATCTGGCTATTAATCATACTAGGAAGTCTAGAGGAATATACTGAACCATTACAGCTTAGTATGTTGTAATTTTATGTAAGCATTTAGACATTTTTAAAAGAAGTAGAATATTACAGATATAACTTAAGCTCCTTTGCCATTTTTCTCTGATCTCATTCATCTGCCATCATACCTAGAAGTAATAAACAGTTTATTGATCCAGTGTATGTCATTCCTATACATAATGTTTTTGAACTTTTACCATGCATATTTATCTCCCTGAACAATATGTTTCAAGGAGTGCTTTGTCTTTAGCCATTTTATAAATGGTGTCATGTTCTTTCATTTTGCACCTTGCAATTTACTTAATATTATAATTTTGAAGTGTACGTATCTGGCTACTTAAAGTCTTAGTTATTTTATTATAACTACTGTATTGTATTTCATTTTATAAATATGCCAAAATACATAAATTCTTTGATGCGTGAATCTATAGAACGTTTCCAGGGTTCTTGATTTTTACCTTAAAAAATGCAATCTTGAACCTGTCTCTTAATTTTTTTGCTCATATACTGAAGAGTAGAATTTCCGGACCATAGTTTGTCTCCAGCTTTACTGGGTATTTCCAGTTGTTCTTAAAATGATGGTACTAATTCATAAGTCTCCTCCCCTTGTGAGCCGTGTGTGAGATTTCCCCTAGTTCCACAACCCGAACAACACTTCAAGACCTTTCTCTTTAGAATAGGAATATTATAGTCAGACAACACAGGTCTTTTGTCACCGAGCTTAATGTTTTACTACATAATTTCACCTTCTACGCCTCACTCCCCCAAAATGTTTAGTTTAATATAATATTTTAAAAATTATTGGCTTTGTCTTCTGGCAGAATGGCTAAAATTAATTATCTGTGTCAGTATAATGTCCTTAGGACAGATATTAACAGGCAATTAGGAGTTTCTTTTTGCCATGAAGCCCCCCGACTGCTAATGGTATTCAAGTTATTAGTAAATATTGGAACTCTGCATTTATATGTCCATATGCAGACCCAGGGTACAGTATATAAATTTCACCTAATTTAAAGTCCTAGAGTTGTAGGTTTTTTTTTTTTTCTCTTCCTGAAACACACCTGTTCTCAGAGCAAGTTGAGCTTTAAATGGCAGACGTTTGTCTAATATTTGTTAACATTTTAGTAAGAATACTGCAGATCCAAATGTAGTGAGGGGTAAACAGCTGTTCCTCTCAGTCAATAGTGTAAACAATGCCATCTTCTGGGGGCATTTTGCCAGCAAGTATTTATTAGCAGTAGAATATTAATCACTATAAAAACTGTTTTCAGCCAGACTGATATTTACCTATTGAAATTATTTTGTAAAGCTTTTAGTCTGATAAATCCTCTTTCCAAATGGCGAGGTTGAAGCTAAGTAAACTCCCTTTTCTCTCCATGTTGCTCCATAAAGAAAAATAACTCATCTTTGCAAAGCACTCGGCTTTGAAGAGGCTGAAAAGTTCTGCATGGGTGAGACAGGTTGAATACTAACAGAAAATGGGAAAAAATTGATAATTGTGAAATGTCTATATTTTCAAGATGATAAATCTGATCATCTTCTCAAGACAAACTTATATTTGAAGTCTTAAAAAAAGAAATGAAATGGATAGGGTGGCGTTTCACTGTCTCTGACTTTCCCTTGAGCATTTCCACTTAGTTTTCCTTATGGGACAGAAGGGAAAGAGTCATTCATCAAATGGAATCATAGCCTTGGAATATTCAACAAGTGGTTCACCACATTGATTTTATAATTCTCCTGTGAGGCATATAATAGGCATGTTTGGTCATCTTCATTTTATTGATGGGATACTAAGAGGAGACAGATACTGACATGGTAAATGTCATACAGAATTAATGGCTCCAACCCATAGGAGCACAGAAAATGAAAATCTCACCTCTCCCCCATTCGTTTCTTTTCTTTTTAGAAAGCTTACTAGGAAAAGTCACTATGACATGTAGACACCTGGGATGTATTGAAGAAAAATCCACATACAATAACAGTAGGCTACTTTAATTTGAATATCAGCACTTTGGGATTATTTTGACTTCCACATTATGGTTTGTTGTAAGAATTAAAGGATAACTTCTGTTGCCACCCAAATCTTCAAAATAGAGTTTTGCAAAATATTGATGTGGCAGAAAGTTAATTTTTTTTCAATCTTTCTTCTTTTATGTTTGTTTTCTTTATTTTTTGGTTCTTTCTTTATAATATGTGGCCAGTAATATGATGCAGAGTGTAAGAAATAGAAAAATAATTCTCTGCTTTCACAGAGTCAGGTGTGATTTGGAAAACTAAGATGTAAACACATTAAAAATTAACAATACAAGTTAGTGTGTGACTATGTGTCAAATCTCTGAGATTGTAAGTGCTATGAGAGTTTTGAAGTTGAAAAAGATTGCTTCCTCTGAGGAAGTTAAGTTGCCCTTGGCGTAATGAATCAGTTCTTTGTCTCTTCAAGGGTAAGAGGAGTCATCCTGGACCATGAAGCTTGCTATTCAGATGAGGTCAAGTCAGGTGTATTTGCTTAACAGAAAAGTCAAGTCTTAGAATCATGAAGGCAGAATTCTACTTTCACAGAAGAGTGTATGTTCATATTAAGACTCCTGAACTTTATCCATATGTGTAGAAAAATCTGCTTCAGTTTCTCCCTACTACTTCCCTCCCTGTCTCTTCTAGTTCTCACTTAAGCCCTATCTTGTCACAAAACTCATCCTTGACATCAAAAATACTTATCTCTGTCATCTGCTTCCTGCCAGTACAACAGCCTTTGCTGTTAGATGTCTTTGCTGGATGAGCATGCTTCTCAGCTGGTAAGGTGCTGTGCTGTGCATACTTCTCAGCTGGTAAGATACTATGCTGTTTGCATACACTGCTCTTTCCTCTTTCTATGGACTTTTTGTTCCCACTGGCAAATGTTGAAGTCCAAATTCTGCTACAATTCTCTGTTTCCCTAGTGCAGTAATTCTCAAGAGTAGTTTCCTGAAGAGTATTTAACTTTGAGTTTTCAGCACACATAGCAGGTTTTCAAGGAATGGTTGATATCTGATAATGATAGCTATAAAAAGGCCTTGTCAGCTCTTTCGGGGTTATGCCGATTTCCCCAATCCACTCCTTGCACCAGAAGGCAGAGAGGCTCCTTTAAAGGCACTTATCTTTATTTACCTTAAAATCAAGATGCCAACTATATAAAAAAAATCACTGAAATGCAGTTTAGGATTAATATCCTGATAGTTTGTTTTCCTAGTCACATATTTCTCAAATATTTAGATGTATTTCTCAGGAGGAATTTACCCTCTAAAGTATCTATATAATTGCATTGAAACAAATCTAGCCATGCCACATCCAGAAACACATGTCAAAAATAATTTTTCTTTTTCATTTATTTCTGTCTCTCTCTAAAGAAACTCCTGCCTATAGTCACCAAGAAGTCATTTTGATATATTTATAACATTTCAGGAGAAACTTATTTGGCATAATTAAATGAAAATAATTCTGAGCTTAAAATAGAAAATTCTGAATATTAGTCTTGGCTTTGCAGCTTCTATTACGAGGTCTGGAGTATATAACTTGGTCTCTTTGAGATTCCATTTCCATACCTGTAAATTGTAAATTATGATAATCCCAGGCTTTGGTACTTGTGCATATTGAAAGGAATGATACATTTAAAAATACTTTTGTTATACGGACACAAGTTGTAAATGCTTTGTCCTAGCCTGAGGAAGACAATTTATTCAGTCCATAATCACAGCATTTCTAAAGCATTTTATTTGCCAGTTCATCTCAGGAATAAAAATAAGTGCAAACACCTAAAAATATTACTCATTCTAGTGGACACCTGCATGATTTATTACTCAAAATAATCACAATAATTTAATCAACCAATATTAACTTATTAAACAACACTAATGTGTTTAGCATTGTGTAATTTGTTTTTAGTTAAGCATAGGTCATCAATGACCTGGTCCTATCTTACATTTTTCATACTTCCCACAATTTCTAGCTGGGAAATTGACATGTACAAACAAAAGTAATGAATGTTTATAAGAGAGGAACAATGTAATCCTATATTTTTCAAGTCCATCCAGGTAACAAACATTGATGTTCCGGTCAACAGACAATTCCAACTTTTTCCTTGATTCCAAAAAAGACTGGTAAAGAAATCACAATTGGAGTAAGCCTACCATAGCCATTGCATACCCCTTTGAGGGTGATTATCTTGTGCTTGTCATGTGACTCAGTTCTGACCAAAAGGACTCAAGAGGAAAAAGAGATCTTAGGGAAAAGGAGAAGAGTGAAAATAAAAGGGGCTTTGTCCCTGCATTTTTCTCCATAGCATGGACAATATCTTGTGAGGGGATGAGGTTTGTAATGACAGTAGTCAATTCAGGACCCTAAAGAGATGGCCAGGACTACAAGATGACAAAAAACAAAGATGGACATTTCTTGAATCTTTATCACAACATTAGATTATTTCTACTCTGGAACTATAAATATCTATACACTTTAGGCTACTACTTTTGTTAAATTCTCTAGAAGAAAATAGAACAATGTTAATTAAATATCAAGCTGCTGTAGGCATTTTGACTTTGTTTTCTCTTTTTGAATTCATGGCAAAATTCTGAAGTCACTATCATTAGCTACATTTGACATCCAAAGATATTTTTAAAACTCCTGAAATTTAAGTAACGTTGTCTAAAACACAGAGCTATTATTTAGAAGTGCAAGGATCTGAATCTGTGCTTTCTGATACCAGATCTCAACTTGTGCTTTCTGATACCAGATTTTTGGTTTATCACGTCATTGCTCGGTGCCACAAATGTTCACAAATGAAATAAACCTAATAAATCTTCTGTGTGTTTGTAGTGCATGTGTGCGTGCATGTATAATTAATGGAGTCATTTAAGCCCACATATGATTGACAATTTGACTTCTATAAAAAACTGTTTTTAGCATTACGAAGGCCCTATTTCTATCTCTCAGGGAATAGCTTACTTCACAGCCATTGTGCTGTTACTCAGTTTGTTAAAGGCAATTAATGAAGAACAGCAGGTATCTGCTCTGCCCTTGGTGCACATCTGATTTTTGAGCAAGTCAGGCTGACATCTACACGTATGATCTGCAATAGCCATTATTATTCCAATTCTTTTACAAAATTTTCCAAAGATCTATTTTTTCAGAAAATAAATTGTTTGGAAGAAGAAAGAACTGATTTCAAAACATTATTTTATTATATAAACTAGTCCCTAGTATTTATGTCCTTTTATCCCTTTTGCATTTAAATCAGCATACAAAGCACAGGAAAAACATTTGTAATTTGCTTTTTTATTGGCATTTTTAATAAGGTAGAAAGAATGTTAGCCTAGAGCCAGCAGGGGGTGTGCTGACTAGTAGGAAGAAAAAAACACAGAGCAGATTTGAAGCAGCAGTATGAGAAACTTTGTAGGTTGCTGAATTCTTGTTTATTTGTGGGAGAGCATAGAGAGGATGAAGGAGAAGGCACTAAGACACAAAAACAAACTAAAAACAGAATCACAAATCTGCTGATGATGTTCTAAAAATTGTTGTTTATATTACATTATATCTACTAAGATATCACACAAGACCTAGAATAATAATTGTTTATAATCCAAAATACTGAATACTCATTGTTATGTTATTTTTACTGTTATTTTTAAAATATGCCACCTCCCTCTTTCAGTGGAAAACTTCTCAATTTTAGCCTTGTTAGAAGCACTGAAAATACTAGTTTAGTTAGACTTAGGCTGTGCATGTTAGTAGATCATGACACGTCACTGCAAACAAAAGGCCTTCAAACAGCAGAGAAACTTGCTGTGTGGTAAATATACTTTTATTTTTTTCTTTTCCATGAAGGAAATTTATTTTAAAGGATAAGTAATATATAAATATGAGCTAATACATCTTTAAAAATTGTTAAAATATGGAGGTTTACAAAGAGTCAGTTATATGATATCATTTAAGTGGAGCATATCTTGATTCAATTTGCACAAGATTTCTTGTAAATCTAGCAATGTATAACTAGATGCTAAGAGTACACAGTACCTGTGCTCAAGCTTCATGCAATTTAAGAAAGAGGATTGATATACAAGAAAAAAAGAAAAATGTAATATAGTCAAGAAGTCAGCAAACCCTGTCATACAGGCCCAAACTGGCCTGCTGCTTGTTTTTTTAAGTTCATAAGCTTGAATGGTCACTACATTTTTTTTTATAATTGAAAAGAATCAAGAAAAGAATAATATCTGTGACACATGTGAATTACATACAATTCAAATTTTACTGTCCACCATGAATTGTTTTTTTAACAATACCATGCTAATTTGTTTGTGTTATTTAATCTACAGCTGCTTTTGCACCACAATTGTGAAGTTCAGAAATTACCACAGGAATTATATGATCTAAAGAGAATGATTGAACCTGGAAGGTGGAGGTTGCAGTGAGCCCAGATTGTACCACCTGCACTCCAGCCTGGGCGATAGAGTGAGATTCTGTCTCAGAAAATAAAATAAAATAAAATAAAATAAAAACACACATGTGTGTATATATATATATACACATATATATGTGTGTGTGTGTGTGTGTATATATATATATATACATATATATATATATATATATATATATATGACCTATAAAGCCTAAATTATTTAGTATTTGACTCTGCAGAAAAAGGTTTGTTGACTTCTGATAGAACCCAGCAAGTGTAGTACTAGAATAGGATACAAGTTATAGAAAGACTATATAATAGGGGCATGATGGGTCATTCATCCACTCAGGATTCTTTTTGTTTATTTTTATCAAGACCTTTTGATGTGTCAGATATTGTGGCGTAAGACTAACAGCATTATCTCTGAAGTCTTAGAAAATACAGGTTGTATATGTAGATCTAGTGATGCTAATTAAAGTGGGTTGAAATCATCGAATTATTACCCGTCTCACTTCCCTTAAAATATAGAATAAATATCATGTAGTGCTTATCATTTCTCAGATATTTAAAGATTATTGATTATTAATCAGTCTTTATTAAATTCCAAAAAATCTCTGACAGCTCAGTGTTGTTGCATTTTTTGTGCATACTCATATTTTAGTATTAATTGTGACATACTTTCAAATTTACAGAAAAGTTGTAAAAATAGTATAAAGAACTCCTGTGGTCATTTTACTTTTAGCATTTTTAAAAACATTTTGTCCTAGTTGCTTAATATTTCTCTCTCTCTCTCTCTCTCTCTCTCTCTCTCTCCCCCCGAACAAAAACCTCTACAGTTTATCTAGGTCTCCGACTCACCTAATACCTGCATCAACAAAAGGAAAGCCCAGAAAGTGGACAAACAGAAGGAGAACAACTATGAAGTCTAGATGAAGTCTAGTGAAAACCCACAATTTAGTAAGTTTTGTCCCCGTCAGACAACTAATTACAATTGCATTACTTGGTAAGGAGAACAACTCCAATGCACTAGGAATGTGATCACACCTCAAACAGGACTCAACCTTATCCTGGGGTCAGGAAAGATTCCTAGGAAAAATGATTTATATGGTGGGGTGAGAGAGGTGGAAGGATGGTGTGCTTATGTGTTTAGTCAACTTCGGGATGGAAACAGATGACTAGAAGGAAGACAACCAGAATTACTGTGGCCACCAAGTGGACGGGTGATTTAGCTGAGAGCCAGACTAGATAAGTATGAAGCGTTTGATAGTATTTGATGTTGAAGAAAGAAACAGGTATTGGACAGTTTGTTTGTTTTAAGGATGGGAGTGGCTAGAGGTTTACATTTTATAGTTCTTTGGCTCCAAAAGTCAGTCAGGTCATTATCTAATCAGATAAACGGATTCTCATAGACGCGTTAGCAATTGCTGTGAGATAATGTGTTGCTTCTCCATTCAACATGTTTTTACCTTAGGTATTTCTAACACTTTACTCAAATAATTAACAGCTTATGGGTTTGAGATTTGGTATTCAAAGTATTAGGCACATACTTTTCACCTCACTTGATGTATGTGATATAGAAGACAAATTATATAATTAATTTTTACCTGTAAAATGAAATGGCAACAAATCACAAAGTGTTGTGAAAATCAGAGGTAAGGTAAACGAAATGCAATGCCGAGTGCCTGCAGCACTCATTACCGTAACTGATAATTAGGTGGCATCAAATATGCACCATAACTCCCAACAACTCTTGGTTGGGATTATTTTATTGCCTCTCTCATAGAAAAGTTTTCTAAGTGTGGCAAGTTCATAGTCATTGTCTCTATTGAAGATAATTATGGACATGGCATGGTGGCTCATGCCTGTAATCACAACACTTTGAGAAGCAGAGGTGGGGTCATTACTTGAAGCCGGGAATTTGAGACCAGCCTGGGCAATATAGCAAGACCTTGTCTATACAAAATAATAAAAATAATAATTAGCCAGGTGAAGCGGCACACACTTGTAGTCCCAGCTACTCTGGAGGCTGAGGTGGGAGGATCACTTGAGCTCAGAAGCTCTAGGCTGAAGTTAGCTGTGATTGTACCACTGCCTTTCAGCCTGGAGAAAGAGGGAGACTCTGTCTCTAAAAAAAACATAGAAAACAAACAAAAAACCACATTCCCTTGTGGAAATAAGGCATTTAGAATGTGTCCAGTGTACATTTTCTACATGTTTCCCATGTGTCTGGCAACTTGTTTCTAGTGGACAATGATGATATATTTTCTGAAAATTAATACCAAGTCTCAGAAACTAAATTACAAGACCTCACAGTAAAGACAATTTTTGTCAATACAACAAAAATGAATAGAAACAATAAAGCCATAAAAATTTATAAGGGGAAAAATATGGAAAACTTATTTATTTAAAGAGGACTTTTTTTAAAAAAAAAAAAAGCAATATGTTGTAGCTCTGATTTTTGTCAAATGATTCGAGATGGAGGAAGATCAGAATTGTAAGTGCTGAATTTCAAAGTTTGCTGCTACATTACTAGATAAATATTTACCAAAGAAATTATACATTTATAACTTGCTGGTTCTATCTCCACTTCCTATGAATATCATTCTTTCTTTGGTATGATATTACTTCTAGTTTAGGAAAGCATCATCTCATGTGTATAACTCCAGGAAGCATTTGTTTATGGCACTAATGATGATGCAGAACCTTCAGTTGGTTTCTTAGAAATCTACACATGAAATGATTCCTACTTAAACTAGAAGTAATATCGTACCAAAGAAAGAATGATGTTCATAGGAAGTGGGGCTAGAACCAGCAAGTTATAAATATATAATTTCTTTCTTGGGATTACATATGAAATGTTATTTTCGTCTTTTCCTTGTTTGTCAGAACATCTGATTAATAGATTTGAAAATCCATATCCTCATTGTCTGGCCGTTTTTCATTGGGTAAAAATGAGAACAAAATTCAATATGAGTCTAGGAATTACCAGTGTGCAATTTCAGATTTATGGGATTGAATGGGATTCAATTAGATTTTGGGGATACAGTATATATAAATAAAACATGTATCCAATTTAATTTTAATCAAACTTTTCATATGGAGGATTTTAATGATTTTAGCTCACCATTTTTGAACCATTTGCATAACTCTATATTGACATTTTTTCTTCTATTAAAAGGAAAATAAAGCAAGCCCAGATCAAATGGGTTATAGGCAAACATATGACTATGATAACATCATTTAATAATGTGTTATAACAAAAAGGAAATCAAAGACTTTGATAACTTCACTTTAATTCACAGAAGATCACATTTCTCCACGTGGACTGATTTAAGAATGCAGGTTAGTTGACTGCTATTAGTGAGACTTTCAATGATGGCATGCAGATACATCTTCTTCTGTTCACTTGGGTTATTTCTGCATACCAGTAGATCATGAGGACATGGATAAAGGCATTGCACTTATTTTCTCCTTGAGCAGTTTCCATTGATGTCTCTGATGCGCACAGTGAATTACAGAATCTGGAGGATTCTGTATTGTCGTGATTCTAAACATTTTGCTGTGGATAGAAAGAGTCAAACAAGACCAAGTTATACAGTTTCTCTGGCTAGGTGATGAGCAATATATGCTTCCTGGCCTTATGATGTTCCCACATGTGGATGGTGAAGCAGGTACTAAGATGACTAAGCTAGAGTAACAAGATTTGATGAATCCAGAGCTGATAAATAACAGTTCACTTGGCATGGAAGCAAAGAAGGAAATTCCAGGGAAGGCAAAGGCCCAAATTTGCGAACCTGTGTGCCATGTGCTAGGGAAAATTGGAAACTTCCAATAAACTAGAATGAATGTTGTGTGTGGGGGAATCCTATACACTCAATGAGAAGAATAATTAGTGAATATGTCCATGTTTTCTACTATTCTAGGTGGGTCAGAAGGAAGGATTAAGTGCAGAGGACAAAACGTTAATCTGAAGTGGGGCCATTTTCATATGTAGGTTTAAGCAAGACTATAGGCAACACCATTAAAGTGTAGAAATAAAAACTATGGTGCCATTTTTAATTGTTATAACTTCTAATTATTTGCAACCATATTTTTGGTTGACTACCTTTCAAATACACTTAAGCATAATTTTAGCCTGGAAGGGAGAAAGAGACAATGTTTGGTTAGTTCAGGGAGAGACTTATGAACAAAGCAGCTCCAACCATGATTTTCCCAATTTCTTAAATTTCTGAAGCAACATAAGTAGAGATACTGGCAAAATATGACTGAATTTGCAAACAATCAAGTCACGTCTTTGAAGAGATGTTAAACGCCAAAGATCAATATACAGACTTTTCCACTTTGCTTACAACTAGATGAAACATTCTTTTGACCTGAAATGCTTAGGACAAATTATTTAACAAAATAACTGATTAAACACTATTGTCACTAAAACCTCACAATAGTTTATGCACTTAAAGTGTTCTAAATAGGCTGAGCATAGACGTGTTAAGGATTATACTGAGTGTCACCATATACACAGAAAAGTCTCCTTCAAAACCTACTACAGGGCATAATGGACTATACATGTAGTTCTGAACAAATTGGCAAGATTTGAGGTTTTCTCTGGATTCTAGCATCTTTAAAAAGAGAATATCTGTTGTTTTATAAAGGTATATATTCACATATTTATCAGTCATCCCCCAGTCCCATTGTACTCAGAACATGACAAGTTAAAGCAATCTATGGATTGGGGTGGCTTTCTCTTCTGAGTCACTTCCAGACTAGGAAAGTGTCACAGTCACTGAGTGGGGAAACAGAGAACCAGGATGCCTCTATAGCTCTGACCTAACTTAAAGATCCAGACTGGTCTGACCTTTTCTCACTTTGTGATTTAGACCTGAAAAAATGAGGCTGAAGCTGGTACACCTTCCTACCTTAAAAATGTTCTAAGGAGATAAACCAAATACGGTTCTCTCTCACCCAAACCATACTCCAGTATTGGGATGTGTGCTTCATTAGTACATCAATAAATTGTCTTTCTTTAATATGCTAGAAAGCTCACACATTTATATCTACAAAATGAATTGATTATAATCTAGAACTGCAGATATCTGCATAATAATCATTGGATATGATTTATGGGATATGATATAATCTTTTTCAGTGAAGTCTCACATTGTACTACACAAATATATACAATTACTGTTTGAAAGTTAAATTAATGCATTTAAGAAGAATCTGTAGTAATATCAGTGTCTTCTGGGGAGGAAATTATTACATAAATATCAAGAATTGCAAAATGTTAATACTGTGTCATTTTTGTGATTATAGGGATATTTTTCAAAATATGAAGTTTATCATAAGGAAGTTTTCTTAACTATAGAATCTTGAAAGTATACAAGGATGTTCATTGCAATTTTGTTTTTAAAGGTAAAAAAAGTATTGGCTAGAGATAGGGGCTCATGACTGTAATCGCAGAACTTTGGGAGGCTGAGGCAGGCAAATCACTTGAGGCCAGTAGCTGGAGACCATCCTGGCCAACATGGCAAAACCCTGTCTCTACTAAGAATACAAAAATTAGCTGGGCATTGTGGTGGGTGCCTGTAATCCAAGGTATGTGGGAGGCTGAAGCACAAGGATAGCTTGAACCAAGGAGGCAGAGGTTGCAGTGAGCCGAGATTGTGCCACTGCACTCCAGCCTGGGTGACACAGCAAGACTCCATCTTGAGAAAGAAGAAAAAGAGAAAGAGAGAGAGAGAGAGAGAGAGAGAGAGAGAGAGAGAGAGAAGGAAAGAAGAAAGGAAGGAAGAAAGGAAGGGAGGAAGGAGAAGGAAGAAGAAGGAAGGGTGAGAAGGAAGGAAAGAAAGAAAGAGAGAAGAAAGAGAAAGAGAAAGAAAAAAGAAAGAAAGAAAGAAAGAAGTAAAGAAAGAAGGAAAAAATATATATAAATAGCCTCTATTCCATGTCGCAGATTGGCTGATAAATTTTGTATGTATGTGCAATGAAATCTTACACAAAAATGCTATCTTTCCTAATTAGGAATAAAATTTGAACTTAAAAATCGTTTGACATACTAAGGGAAACAGCATACA
The DNA here is from genome assembly GCF_048565385.1 of Saimiri boliviensis. Classification (NCBI taxonomy): domain Eukaryota; kingdom Metazoa; phylum Chordata; class Mammalia; order Primates; family Cebidae; genus Saimiri; species Saimiri boliviensis. The sequence goes on from NC_133453.1 coordinate 112,311,479, forward strand.
ATCTGAATTCAAAATTTAATAAAAATATGCATACTCTATATGTACATGGAAAAATAATAAAACGGTATAAATAAATACCTAAATAAATATGTTATTATAGAAGCGTTATGGAATTTTTCTTTAATTTTTTTAATTAGTGTCATTATATTTATCTTTAAAAAGATAAAAATGTAGCAAAGAAGATCGTAGAGCAAAAGAAAGCCACTGATGATGACTAAATGAATTACAACATTGACATTCTAATTACCACCAGTTGATGATATGAAATCAATTTACAAATTAGATAACCTCTTGTGAGAACTGAGAGGTAGAATGTTTCTAGTGAAGAATCTCACAATAACCATGTGTGGCCAAGAAAGACAGAATGTAAGATAAGAAAAACTGGAAAACCAATACGATTGGCTTTCTGCCCTGTGCCAAGCACACAGGTGGGTTTGGCTTTGCCTCCTCCATGTGCACTCTAGATCTGCTCACAGTAGAGGACATTTGGTGCTTTTCTTGCTGATCAGGTCTCTTGCGTATCACTTCAATTTCCTTCTTCTGTAACATGAGGGAGTTAGCTCCATGATTTAAAGGACTATCTCAGCTCTTAGTGGTATTGATATTAGGATGGCCCTGGACATAATACTAGAAGGATTGAGTAGGTTTCATCACAGTAAACACCTTTGACAGAAAAACATGGTAGCTAACTGGAGGCCATGGGCCTATCTTAGTGCTATAGAGGAGGATGAATCTGTCTGCCTAGTGGATAGAGGGGTTCCCCATATACCCAGGGTCAGATGGAACTGTGGGAAAATAACCAGCTTGAAGTTTTCATAAATGTGATCTAAAGTCTTAGCAATGCCACTGAGTGTCCTTGGATAATTTAACTGCCTGCTGTTGACCTCAAATGCCCTATCTGTAAGAAGGGACTAGTAATAGCTTCATCAACATTTTTTTTTTTGTAGGGCTTCCTGAATGAAATAGTATTCCTGTAAGCCCTTTAAAACATACTAGCAGTTAATGAAGTGCTAAATACACAACAGTTTTATTTGCTCTCAATTTCAGCTTTTGCTGTAGTGAGACTACTTCTATTCATTCACTGTTGAAAATTTCAAATGGTATGATCGTTTTAAAAAGCAATCCCACAATGTATATTTGAAGTCCTGAAAACATCACTTAACTTTGACCCAGCAATACCAATTTCAAGGATCAATGCCAATGAAAATACACTAGAAACATACCCATGTCAAAGTTATGTTTACACAAAAATAATTTTGAAGACAGACAAATGCTCAAAAATAGCAGCTTGATTAAGTAAATTAAGATATGATAGAATAGACTATGACAGTCAATAATATTTACAAAGATATTACATATCCTTCTAAATCAAATTATATTTGTAATTTGATTTAGAAGGATATGTATATATATGTAAAATTACATATCCTTTTAAATCAAAATATAAAATCACAACTTGTCTATGCGGTATATGTGCTATGCAGTCTATGCAGCTGTGCAAAAGATACATACACATAAAATATGAAAAATATTTGTCCTTAAGTGATGGGATTTTTCTAGTATGAATTTTCTAGAATTGAAAAATTCTCAGGACAAGTGGCAAACATTAAGATCTAAAATATATTATTTTAGTTTTAAGCAACTTTTTTTTCTGAAAGTGTGAAGGAATTGGAAAAGAAAGAGTGTGAATTGAGTGTTCTAAACAACAGCATTGACTTAAAAAAATCTAAAAGTATCACAGCATGAATTAAGAAATAAGAAAAGGAGTGAGACAAAATTGCTACATTAAAAACAAAAGAGATTCCATCTGTCTTGTCCTTCACCCCCCAAACCCCCCAACAAACAGTGTTATTTTTATTTCTTCCTTCAATTAGTCTTTTGATAATGAGGCCACCAAATTGTAGTTTGTGGTGTTCTTGTCAGTTTTGTACTTGGAGATTTTCCTAAATTCACCCACACTTATCCTTTGCAGATTTCTATTAAGGAGGAAAAACGAAAAACACTAACTATGACCCCCTTCCCCACAGAGGCCTGCAATTTAACATTCTAAATATATCTAGAGGATGTGTTCAATTGCAGTGACTTCTTAAGGACATCAAATTTCCTGGGGCTCGGCCATTTTATTTCAGACAAACCTTATCTGCAGAGTATAAAATCTGAACCATTCATGGGATTGAAGGGGGTTTAATTGCTTTGAGTTTACAGATTGCATCCATAGTTTTAACTCCTTCACAGGTAAGAATAGAAAGAATGGGATGTAATGCTTTGGCATCAAGGCAGCCCATATACAAAGGCTAGCTCCACTAGTTATTGCTGTCTAACTTGGAAATAATTACCTCCTTGTATATCTAATATCTTTGTGAGTCAAGGGGTGATTATTGATTGCACTGCTGGGAAGATTACATAAGGTAACATATACAACCATGTCTGGCAGAGAATGGATGCTCAATATATAAGTGTTCTTATTATATATGAAGATAATTTTAAGTAAAATAAAAAAATTAAATACCACGGGGCATGGTGGCTCACACCTGCAATCCCAGCACTTTGGGAGGCCGAGGAGGGTGGATCATGAGGTCAAGAGATCCAGACCATCCTGGCCAATATGGTGAAATCACGTCTCTACTAAAAATACAAAAATTAGCTCGATGTGGTGGCACACACCTGTAGTCCCAGCTTCTTGGGAGGCTGACGCAGGAGAATCACTTGAACCCAGGAGGTGGAGGTTGCAGTTAGCAGGGGTCGTGCCACTGCACTCCAGCCTGGGTGACAGAGTGAGACTCTGTCTCAAATACATACATATATACATACATACATACATACATACATACATACACACATGGGATCAGACCTGTGCTTTCAAGATCTTAACCTAGAAGGAAAACTACATTACTACAGGAGGAAGTCATTGCTAGGAGAGAAGTTGGGACATGTTAAATGATCCAAACGTGAGCTAATAAATACCAGAGGGGAGCTAATATTTACAGGGTGCATGTGAAAGGGTATTATAATACATAAGCTTAGGAAGGAATTAGTAAACTGTCAAGCAGAAATGAAAAAGAGTAGAGTGATTTGAAAGATCCTGCCTTACAATATTGGAAAAACAGATATTCCTGAAATTCTAAAGCCTAGCAAATAAAATTGAGAGAGCTTTGAGATACAGAGGCTAATTTTAACATTGCTTCTTGACAAAGCTCGGATAGGTATGACATTCACACCTGTTGCTAAAAGAGGGATCGAGATGCTGCAGAACAAAAGTGAAGTTAAATTTTCCCATTGTGTTCCCTGACATAGGCAAAGATAACTAAGACTATAGCTTTTCAATAAACCATCCTTAGTCTCAAGAGAGCCCCTTCAAATGGAAAGGGAATAAGAAGGAATGGAAAATAATCAACAAATACAACAGATTAGATAATACTAACTTTTGAAGAACTGTGAGAATAGTTAAAAAGAAGAGAATGTCTCAAAATGGCATTGATATTAAATTAATTGGCATTAAACTGACAAGAAGCTGCTCATTTTTGGAAGAATTTTAAAGAAATTTGGAACTTGAGTTAAGTGATGAACACTCTGAGGCTAAAAATATGTCTTAGGTTTTTCAACTTTCTTTACAAAGAAAAAAAGAGTTTTAAATATTACAGTATAGAAAATTCAGACCAAATATTATTTTAAAACCAATATCATAATATCTAGAAGAGCATTAACAATATCATGAATGGTTATTATTTACTAAAGGCAATGATCATGCCAACTTCTCTAAAAGTATTGTAATAAATACAAATGCTTACATAATCATAAATATTAAAAGATATTTATGTCGAAAGAAGCTTGAAAAAAAAAAAAAAGAGTTGTATAGCACCTAAGAAGGAGGAGATAGTTCTCAATATTGACTTCAAATATGTACAAGGAGGATAATAGAAAAGCAAGCACACTACATAGAGTGGAACCCAGGATTCTTGGAGAAAAACACACTGCATAGTCATAATCAAGTTTAGGCAGAAAAATCATCTCTGACCCAGGACAAGAGGCCCTCACAATACACTCAGTGAAGATGCAGGTGTTTGGACCTGTGCTGCTTGCTTCATCCTCTTCTTTCTGAATGAGACAGGGGTGCTTATGGTAATTATGCCGTGTCTGCACCACGTTATAATTTGAGTAGAGGGGGCATAAATGATTTGTCTTTTTGGATTACAGACGTCTTTTCTAAGACAAGAGTCTTTGAAACTGAAGAAGAAACTACAGAACATCACCCTGAGACGTCTGATTTTGAGCGTTATGCCCCGGATGGATGTATTCTGTGGGGTGTTCCACTTGTTAAAGAATGAACATGTTAACGTGTGAAAAGAAGGAGTACAGAAATGTTCAGTGAGCAGAAGAGTAGACTGTGGCATAGACAGTGTGCTCACTCAGCACCCCACGTGTTACTCCATGCTCCCCAGCCCCTCTGTAGTTATCCGGGGAACTGTGAGAAGAAACAGAAAGTTTGCCTTCTGGACTGAATTGCCCAAAAGCTGGCATGTAACTGTTCAGCTTTCTCTCTCTGCCACTCTGTAGGAAGTTTGTTGGTCTAGATGGTGCAGCTCCAAGGCAGTAAATGATCCATCAGCCTGGAAACACCCACCGGCTTCCCTTGTCTTCCTGAAATAGACACATAACAAAAGCAAGAAATAAACTGTGGGTTGTTTTGTAGCTTGCACTTAACTCATCTTGATTATTACACAGGTTATCTGTTGTAAAGGCTAAAAACAAAGGGGAAGGCCACTAGGTTGGTACTTCTAGGAACTTCCTCTTTCTACTGTTTTCTAGAAGAAATGTTCAAATCTTTATCGAGACAACTCAAGGTATATATTAGCCAGGACATCAGACTCAGGTATCAGGGCCATTTGCAGTTGTTTCTACTTTGGGTATAGACATAGATGTTTCAGAAATCAGCGAAACCAAGAGACAATTTATATGAGCCACACTTACTCAAACTACAGCAGTGGAGGTAGCAATGAGAAAGCTGCAGAGAAGAATCTAAAAACTTTTGCAATGATTTTTCTATATCCTTATCTCTCCTGTCCTGGTGAAACGAAGGATTTGAAGATGTATTTTCCCCAAATTAAAAAATAACGCTTCCACTTACTTTCTGGTTCATTTCACTTTCTTGGGAACTCTGACCTATGGATGAACCTGTTTTTTCCCCTTTATACTAGATGCCCTCTTTCAGACTTTAAATCAGGTTTAGTCAAAAAAGTTTTCTCTGACCAAGGACAAGAGTCCTTCCTAATCCACTCGGTAAGGGGGCAGGTTTCGGTGGGCCTGAGCTGTCACCTGCTCCATTCTTCATTCTGAATGAGACACGGGTGCTTTCTGTAGTTACCCCACATCTATTTCACATTACAATGGCCAAACTTTAGAGTCTGAAACACATATTACCTTGTCTTCAAGTCCCCATCCGACTATAACGCTCTTTCTCCTATCCTTCAAAGAACCTAAGAATCTCCCCATATTTTGCATCTAGATGTCTTTAATTCCCATTCACAGGTAACTCTTGGCAAGCCATCAAAAAAAGTGGCTCTGACTATGAAGTCACCAATGCCTCCATGACAGTAATGTTGAACACATCTAATCTTCTGCATCGTTGGCTCTCTCTCTTTTTTTAATTTTTCTTTATCCTTGGCTCTCATTAGGATTTGACATCTCTCATTTTTTTAAGCATTATTTCTTCTTGGATTCTATGGACTATTCATTTAATTCCTGATTTACTGACAGCTGCTTTTTACCATTTGTTTTCTGCTGCTTAGACTTTAATGTTCGGGGTTTTTAAAGGCTCGATTTTAAGTTATTTTATTTTTTTTACTGTATAGTCTTTCTCTCGGTGAATTCTCATACTCCCACGATTTCAATGATAAAAATTATATCCAAAACCAAGACTTCTCCTTCTTGGTCCAGACGCACATATTCAGCTTCCTTTCCAATGTCTCCACTTAGATGCTGCAGGGAAACCTCAAACTCAGCGTGTCACAAACATCTTACTTTGGTGTTGCCTACTGTGGGAAAAACAAAACAAAACAAAACAAAACAAAACAAAACAAACAAACAAAAAAAAACATGCCCTACTGAATTTTCCAATCCAGAATTGCCTCCACTCCCTTTTTTCCAAACACATTCTCTCAATTCTAAATCTTATGCATTCCCAAAAACCATTGGCTATTCTTTTTTTGGTCTCCTCTTATACTACTCAGCCCGTCCCACTGTAATCATTTACATGTAATCTCCTTGCTGGGTACTTCTCCATATTGCATCCAGAGTGATCTATGAAAACACAGTTCTGAACTTTTAATTCCCCTAGTAAAACCTGCCAATGATGTTCTGTTACTGTCATCAAAAATATGAATCTTTTACATGACCTCCCAGTTCTCAAATGAACTGACACTGCTTCTCTCTCTGATACATTTTTTTTGTTTGTTTCATCCTTAATTCCTTTTATGCATTGTAATTTTGATTTTGGTATCTTCCTTTATATGGACGTTTTATATATTCTTCAGAACAGAATGACTAAATTTGTCAGATGACAACATATCTTTCACATGTCCCATTTATATTCTATTCCCAACGTCCTTGACTATATTAGAATCCATATACTTTTTTGGTAACACTCACCACAGTTGTAATTATTTAATCATTGGTATATTTTTGAGGCATACATATTTTCCCTCTTGACTGTGAGTGCCATGTGACTGAGAACCCCATTTGACCTTCAGCAGCATATCTTTAGACCCTAGGATGGAGCTTGCCACACAATTAACTCTCAATTAATAGCTGCTGACTTATCAAGGGACACATTAGCTCATTCACTTTAAAATCCATAAGGAATAAATAAAAGTGGACATATGAAGAACAAAATGTCACAGTCAAACCACCATTGAATGTGTCAGTTCATCCTTTTGATTGACAGAAACTGCGGTAAATGAGAAGAAGATTTTCTCGCTCTTCTTTGAGGACTTCTCTCACTTGTTGATGGCCAATGAGGGAAGACCAGAAAGGATTCTGCCAACCTGAACTGAGGCTGAAAGAAAGGGAATCCTGCAGGTGGCACAGAACAAGACAACTCTGGCCGGATCTAAACCTTAGGGGTGAAAACGATTCTTGAAACTTCCTTTAGGATCTGGCACGTGGTAAGAATCCTCATCAGGATTTGGACCAAAATGATAAACAGAGATTAAGAGCTTGCACTGGCATTGTATTGTCCCCAGTTAATTGCTCCTCTAGGTAAGAAGCATGTTGGGTCAAAATGAAAGCACTTGGGACTAACAGTAATTGATATGTGGGTAACAGGGCAGTGTTCTAAGCTGTTGCATGCATGACCTCATTTATTCTTTACAAAAATCCTATTGAGTAGGTGGTATTTTTATGCTATGTTTATATATGTGGAAAATAAGGCATGAACAATTAATTAACTTTTCCAGCAACTCCCAGTTTTAAGGTGGTAGGACTTCCAACCCAGGAAGTCTGCATGCAGAACCTGCACACGGAACTTCTGCACATTTCATTAGAGAACCAAAGAGCAGTGTTTGGCTGTTCTACTCAGGATTTTAAAATTTCTTTTTAGTGACAGGGTCTTGCTCTGTCACCAGGCTGTAGTGCAGTGATGTGATCATAATTCACTGTAGCCTTGAATTCCTGGGCTCAAGTGATTCCCCACCTCAACCTTTGGAGTGGCTGAGACTACAGGCATGGACTACCATGACTGGTTAATGTTTTTATTTTTATTTTTGTAAATATGGAGACTTGCTTTGTTGCCCAAGCTGATCTCAAACTCCTGGCTTCAAATGATCCTCTTGCCTCAGCCTCCCAAAGTGCTGAGATTACACGCATGTGCTACTGCACCCAGCTCTATTCAGGTTTTATGTAAACTTAGTGAGATAAATACTGGTAAAAAATACTTTATTGTAAATTTTACCTCATTCAGTAACATAATATTTCAATTGTTTCTTATTCTGCATATAAGAAAATCTTTGAGCTTTTGGTTCAATATGGAAAATACTATTTTCAAAAATCAAGTGTGTTCATTCAGCTTTGTATTTAAAAAGTACAGTTACATTATTTTCAAATGCAGTTACTTGTGGTGTGGTTTTGGCACATCACATTTCTTTTCTAAACTTTTCAAAGATGCACATATTTGATAAGCCTCTAATTTATTCTTAGGTTTGCAGTGGGAGAAATCAGGCTTCATTGTCAGTAAAAGCTAAGTAGAAATGCTCCTAACTGGGAGAAAAGAATAACTTGGTAAGTAATATTGGAAATAGCTAAATGGATTTTCAAATAAATTTTTAAAATTTTCATGTGAATGAAGCAGAAAGATTTTAAGGCTTGGAGGTAAATCTTCTAGCACATCAAAGTTTTAAAAAATAAAGCCCCATTAATGCTCTTTTTTTTCAATGATGGTGTGATGTGATTTAGTGTGCCAGAAGTCACACATCGGCCCCAAATATATCCACATTAGACTGCACATGGTGTTCAAAATTCTGACATTTTAAACATCATTCTTTCAAATTTTGGTGATATCCCTAGTTAAAAATGCAAATAATCTGCCTAAAGAAATAAGCTTATATCAAAACAACTCATTAGCACATTAATATAACTGTTTTTCAGATACTTCCTAGAAAGACAGAGCTGAGAATAGTGTTATGAGGGACAGAAGAGGACCAATGGATAATGTTCTAGTGCTTCGAGAAGACATAATGAGCTTTCTAGATAAAGCAGAGGCCAGCATTGGACTGAAGAATACCTTCAGAATGAAGGAGGGCAACAGAGAAACAGCAAGGACATGCAAAGAGAAGTCTGGCCAAGACATAAAATTAGCTTGTTTGGTTACTTGGTGTTGTCTAGCACTCACTATGACCTGGCTAACTACCTTGTTGTATTATGGTATCTCCGAAGAGTTTTGAAAAAAAATCAGAACCATATATAAGACTGTTTGGGGATCACTGTCAGAGGTGGACAGAATGTCAGAGTTGGACAAGCCCAGAGGGTCCACTTACATAGAGTATGCTGAACTTGCGAGCATCAACAACATCTAGGGGTGACCTCGTCCTCTTTGAAGATTCAGATTTTTCATCTACTATGGGTCCTGGAAATATGTGTTTTTGACAAATATCTCATGTGATTCTCATAATCAGTCATGTTCAGAAAACCCCAGTCATTCAACAGATCAAAAAACAGCCCTGGAGAGGAGAAGGGACTTGCCCAAAATAACATCATGATGAGATTCTTGCTGAGTTAAAAATCTAAAAAATCACAACTCAGAATGCATGTTCTATTCACTACCCTAAGCCCTTCCCAGCTGTGCTTTGATTTATCTAGTTATAAAACTAGCCTGATGCTTCTTTCCTTTTTTTTTTTTTTTTCTTCTGTGATTTCTAATGTAAGCTACAGCCCTGGATAAATCAGATGAGAAGGGTGGGGAGGGAAGATTAGATTGCTCTGGTGTTAACCTTTTAATTAAATCAATTGCTTGTACCTCTAATAAAGGGAGTGTTAAAGTGGAAAATGGAAGGTAACTACTATAATATATTAAATGCCCTCATTTATGGGGAGCACAGATAGTGGAAGTGTAGGGATGCTGGAATTCTTCCGTTTGAATGGGAGTTGTCCGGAGCCCTGTAGGGCCTGGATTGTTAGAAACAACACACAGGCCTATAGATGCTTCTGCAGTGGCTCCACTCATCCCCAGAGAGCACCTATTAGCAGATTGGAGCAGACCCAGGAAAGCAGGCTGCCTTGTTCTTAATGGCAAATGAACTGTGGATGATGCTGTCAGAGCCTCTCTCCATCTGACCCACACGTTCTCCACTCCACATCATTCTGTTTATGGTGTGGTTTTTGGAATTACACTCAGGCTGGGTCAGAAGTCTGCTTCCCTGGTTCTAGAAATGGCTGGTAGCCAAAGTGCTTTTGTATTGAGAACTAATTGGGGGTGAGGCGAGGTGATGTGGTCAGCTTTTGGAGCTAGTGCAGAGGAAAATGTCTAGAGAACCTATTTTTAACTGCCTTGGCGCCAAAATTGGTCACTGCAAGGGGAGCTGCTCAGAGTGGTCAATAAGTAGATCCCTAATGTATCACACCTGAGACCAAATTGGTGCCAGCTATTATGGACTTTATTATAGAAGGGGCATGTTTTTTCACCATCATACAGTTCAGTTCCCTTTACCTTCCCAACGCTTGCTGTTTTTGAAAGGCAACATAGCACAGTATAAAAAATGAACGACTTCAGGTGAGATAGTCTTGGGTTTCAATACCAGATCTGTTCCATTTTACATATATGATTTATTACTTAAATTCCCTGGGATTTATTGTTCTCGTCTATCAGTTGAGGGTAATATTTTTTCCTCTTAAGTTTTTTAACAGAAATTTATTTAAATTAATATGTCATTTTCTAGCAGATAAAATTGTTAGATTATTCATTCTTTGAGCATACAGTTTTGTCCTCAAAAGCCTCACTTATTCATTGCTATAACCAGAATTCCTATGAGACTTGGTATAGGAAAGAAACTTAATATATGTGTTTAAGTGAATGGATGGATTAATAATTAAAAAATGACACTGGGTGCATTTAAATTCTTCACAAATCCGTAATAGCCTTACTTATTCTTGCAGTTAACTCTAACATTTATTCAACTTCGGCTTAAAAAAAAAAAAAAAACTTACACTGAGTTGTTTTGAATAATGAACTAACTTTGCAATCCTTAGATAAACCCCATTTAGGCATCATGTACTGTATATATTGTGCATTCAATTTTTCAAGATTTAAATTTGAGTATCTATGTTCATGAGGGGTGTTGTTCTATCATTTTCTTAGAGTATCTTGTCTGGTTTTGGTATCAAGGAATCTGTGACCTTTTAACATGATTTAGAGAATGTTACTTTATCCGACTTTCTGGGAAAGATTGTGAAGGACTGTTATTATGTATTATTTCAATATTGGTAGAATTTTTTCAGTGAAATCATCTAGACTTAGAATTTTTTTACATGAAAAATTTTAACTAGATGTTTAATTTCTTTAATACACATAGGATTATTTAGTTTTTCTATTTTTATTTATTAATTCATGGTTGGTTGTTTCAAGAAATTGGTTCATTTCATGAAATTTTCCTATTCAGAGCAGAGTGGAATGTCATTTCAAGGTCACTTAATTTTTCCATTTTTCTTCCCAAAATTGTAATTTGTGTCTTTCCATTTTATTGTGAATTTATTTTTCTTTATTTTAAGTTTTATTATTTTGTTCCATTTCTACTATTTTATTTATTTCTTACTTCTGTATTCTTTGGGTTCATTTTGCTCTTCTTTCTCTAATTTCCTAACTTAAAAAGTTATATTACTTATTCATTTTAAATATAATAATAATACTATAAATGTCCCTCTAAGAACTGTTTTATTGTCATCACAGAAATGTTAGTAGAGGTTGATTATACCTAATTTTAAAAATCTGAATTCTGCAATGCTCCAAATTCCAAAACATTTTGAACATCAGCATGTTGGAACAATTTCAATTTCAGATTTTTACATTGAAGATTATCAACTGGAAAATATAATGCAAACATTTCAAATAAACAAACAAACACTAAAATTTAAACATTTTTGGTTCCAAGAATTTTAGGTAAGGAATACCCAATCTATAAGTTATATTTTCATTTTTGTTCAATTCAAAATATTTTCTAATCTCGTTCAAGACTTCTTCTTTGGCTGATGTATTGTTTTATTTTCAAATATTTGGAGATTTACCATTGTTCTTTCTGTTATTAATTTCTAGCATTTTTTCTATAATTAGGCAATATACTTCAACTATTATTTCAAATATTTTAAGATTATTAAGAATAATTTTATAGCCAAGGATAACGTTTATGGTTTTTGAAGGTTTTATGTACATTTGGAAATAATTTATGTTTTTCGATAATTACATGGAGTGTTTTATAAATGTCATTTGCATTTCATTTGTTTAATAGTGTTTTCCAGTCCTTATAGATTCTTTTTTGTATTCTGTCTATTTGGTCTATTAGTGAAAGAAGAAGACTGATGGTATAATTTTTGGATTTGTCCATTTTTCTTTTAGTTTTCACTTTATGCATTTTGAGCCTTTCTTATTAGGTGCATATCCATTTGGGGTGAGCATGTCTTTTTGTTGACTTTGTATTATTATGTAATATATCTTTTTATCCCTATACTTTTTCTTACTCTGAAGTATAATTTGCTCAACACTAATGTAGCAACTCCATGTCCTCTGTGTCTGAGATGTTGTTCTATATGCAAGCTAATAGCTGGCCTTCCAGGATTCCACAGATATTGACAGTGCACAGTACACTTTTGGGTCTGAGACAGAGGACAATTTATGTCTCACAGAAACAGCAGTGTCTGTATACTCAGAATTTTTTGTATCAGTTTCCCAAGCCCCAATTCCTACAGGGAAATGTGAATCAGACAAGATGACTTAGATAGAAGAAGTGGTTATTTATACTTGAGAAAATCTGAGCTTAGGCTACCCACGTCTTTTAAAATGGGCAGCAATATGCCTGCCCTTTAGTTCAAAAGAAGATGTCAAAATATAATATTATTTACTTTCTCATTGTTTCCTCTGTTTTTTGTTCTTATTTTCATCTGTGTTTTATGTATTATTATAATATTATTTAACATTTCTTTTTTATTTAACTGTTTTTTATGTCTTTGTGTACTTTCGAAGTACACAAATCTTAAAACTATGATTTAAATATTTAGTGTTTTATAATCTACTTGTAGTTAATATTTTATCACTTCAAGTGAAATGCAGATGAATGGAGAAACATTACCATGACAGGGATCATTTTACTCTTCTCTCTTTATGTTGTCTTTGCCATTTGTATTGTCTACATACATTGAAAATTCCATCAAACAATGGTATAATTTTTGCTTTCATATTGTTCTAAAAAAAACTCAAGAAAAGAAAACTAGTCTATTTATAATTAAATATTTATTTCACATTTTAGTCACTCTTTGATCTAGTCCAGAAGTTCCGGGTTTCCTTTGTATATCATTTCCCTTCAATTTGAACTACTTCCTTTAGCACTTCTCATAGAGAAGGTCTGCTGATGAAAAATTTTATCTGTTTTCCTTTATCCAAGAATGTATTTATTATACCTTTATTTCTTCAGGATAATTTGGTACACTCTCAGTTGACAGTTCTTTACTTTCGGCACTTTATAAATTATATTTCACTGTTCTCTGTTCTCCCTGACTTTTGTTGAGAAATCCATAGAAATTTGAATTACTGTTCCCTTATAAATGATGTTTGTTTTTCTAGAACTGTTTTCAATACATTTATCCTCTTTTTTAAATTATGTCTTTAGTAGTTTGATTACGATGAGTCAGAGCACAGATATTTTTAAATTTTTCCTGTTTAGAGTTCACTTGGATTCTTGAATAATTTAATTTATATATTTCTCCAATGGCTTTTCATCAATTATTCTTTTATTTTTTTCTGTATCTGACCTTTCTCCTTTCATTATTGTAATCTATAATACAAATGTTAAATCTTTGGTTTTGTTTCACAGATCTTGAAGGCTTTTTTAGTTTTTTCATTCTTTCTTTTTTTGTTTTCATTTTCCAGATTAGATAAATCCTGTTGAGGTATCTTCATGCTTATTCAGTTTTTTCTCTGCTATCTTCAAAAATTTTAGTATTATGTATTTTATTTATGATTTTTTTTAATTTTAAACACATTTTTTATATTTTTTTTCTAAGATCTGTATTTTCTTTTGTATCAAAAATATTTTTCCTTGGTTCTTGGATCGTGTTAATAATAGTTGCTTTAAAAATTTATGTTGATAATACCAACATCTCTGTTATCTCAGGATTGACATCAATTTATCTTCTGTCTGCTTAGAAACTGTCATGATTTCATGCTCCTTCATATGTTGAGAAGCTTTAGATTATATCTGGACATGTTGGACACCATATTATGAATCTCAGAGTCTTGTTAAGATTTTTGACCTTTATGTTTTAGGATACAAACGGCCACAGTGTGTTTACCAGCCAAGTTTTGCACATCTGAAGGCTGGGGATCCAATGTCAACCAGTTTTTAAAGGTTTTGCAGTTCTTTAAGACCTTTCCTGGATTCACCACTCAATAGCCAGCATGGGATGTGGGTGAAGGCCTGTGCTTTAGTTTGGTTCTTGAAATATTTGATATACTGTTTAAATCCATGTGTGCACAGATTTGGGATGATCTCAGAAGTTTATGTGTGCTTTACGGGATTATTTTTTATATTCAGAGAGATCCCTTCTCTCTGTAATTGCCTGACATATTCTTGAACCCAAGAAATTCTCTTAAGTTACCTTTTTCATTATTATTATTATTATTATTATTATTATTATTTTGAGATAGCATCTTGATCTGTCACCCAGGCAGACAGTGGTGCCATCATGGCTCACTGCAGCCTCCACTCCCTGGTCTCAAGCAATCCTCTCATCTTGGTTTCTCAAAGCACTGGGATTACAGGCATGAATCACTGGGCCCAGCTTCTTTCTGATCTGGGTTTTATTTCTGTGTTCTAACATGAACTTCCTGTATGGCAAGAAGGCAGGAATAAAGAACATGAGTATTTCCTCACACTTTGAGAGAGACCACAGATACTTATTTCCTGAAATTTTAGGTGTCTTTCCTATTGCTTCTGCTTCTGTGCCACTGTGTCATTGCTAGCGGGTAGGATTAGTAGAGAATAACGATAACAACAACAGGTTTAAGGAAATTTCCTCTATTGTCTCTGCCCCATAGTGCTTCCTTTCCTATAACTTCTATGTGAAACAGAGGGATTCCTTTGAAGTTCTTTCTGTCCAGCCGGGCGCGGTGGCTCAAGCCTGTAATCCCAGCACTTTGGGAGGCCGAGGCGGGTGGATCACGAGGTCAAGAGATCGAGACCACCCTGGTCAACACAGTGAAACCCCGTCTCTACTAAAAATACAAAAAATTAGCTGGGCATGGTGGAGCGTGCCTGTAATCCCAGCTACTCAGGAGGCTGAGGCAGGAGAATTGCCTGAACCCAGGAGGCGGAGGTTGCGGTGAGCCGAGATCGCGCCATTGCACTCCAGCCTGGGTAACAAGAGCGAAACTCCGTCTCAAAAAAAAAAAAAAAAAAAAAAAAAAAAAGAAGTTCTTTCTGTCCAAACCAGGTGCTCTCTTCTGAATATTGAGCTATTTTATGAGTCCAGGCTAAGAATAACCAAACGAAAATAAAAATGGGAGGTGGCGGGAAGTACTGCTAATTTAGTAATAGTTCAATTCTGGTTTTCTTTCCCAATATTCTTGCTGTCATTTGCTTGTTAAAATCATTAGGTCCCTTGTCCATGCAGCCTTTCCGGGTTCTTAGTTGCATTTAGGGGGAGAGACATATTGGCGTGTGCTTACTTAATCTTTACTAGAGCTGGAACTTTTTAATTTACTATTAAGAATCTTATAGCCGAAATGAGCTTCAATGAAGTATCCAATCTATTGTATGAATTATTTTGCTTTTTCTTTCCCTCCAGCTACCAGTTATGACACCTCAAAATGACAAAAATTAGAAATCAATTTTGGTCTGACAATTGTGGCAAGCTTTGTTATTCTTGTAGTGCAAAAGTAATGATTCAAAACATCAGTATCCAAATAACCCCAGATAAATTTCCATTGAAACTTGTCTGTAACATTTAATCCCATTGAAGATTGAATTTTATCCATTAAGCTACAGGAGGCAGCAAAAATAGTAAAACACCATTGGACTTTCAGAAAAGAACACACCAACTACTTACTATGTTACTTAATCTGCCTTAGGTAAGTTATTTAACTTAAGTAGGACTTCATAACTGAATCTTTAAAATGGGTTGTAAAATTTTTTCACCTAGATTTGTCCCTGTTGCACTGAGACAAGATACAGTTCCCAGTAAATATAGGTACTCAAAAGGGCCATTTAGTGACACATGATACAAAGTTCACTTTAAAAAAAAAAAAAAAAAAAAGTACAGAAGTGTAAAAGATTAAATGACATCAGAAAAATGATGCTTTATTTAAGTTTAAGCATAGTTATAGCTATCTTGATGGAAAGAACATTAAAAATAACATATACACATACTCAAAATAATAATAATGTTTAATACATGCATTGTGTTTACTATGTTTCAAGCACAAATTCTCAGTCTTTTACATGTTACCTGAGTCAGTCCACATCCTCTGGAACATATATGTTGTGCTTCCCACTTGACAGCTGAGAATTCTATGACAAAACAAGGTCATATAGCCAGAAAGTGACCAAGTTGTGATTCTAACTAAACAGTTTTGATCCAGATCCCATTATATTCTCCACTATGCTATGCTACTATCTCAATAAAATTATGCTTTATATTAATGTTGTTAGTATTGTATAATTTTAAATTTTTTTACCTAAAAAACATTGTAACAGATATTGCATTGTTTTTATTATTGTATTAACCCTGTTGTTTCTAACCAACATCTCCCTTTGGACTCATAGCAGTTCTTCTTCCATGTTCTTTAAATTACATCCCATCCTGAGTAGCTTACTCACTCCTTGTGGGACACATAACTTTCGCGATGCTCTTTAGCTGTCCATGATCCTATGTAAGAACAATATTCCATCACCTCTCAGAGAGTCAGTAAGAACAAGAGAGTTGGCAGAAATCATATCTTTGAGAGAAATGTACTTTGTTTCTTATGAAATAGAACTGATAGCAAATTTTCTGAGGACCATATGCTAAAGCCAAATCATCAAATAATGATGTATTTGTGGAGTCATTGAGCTGTTGGAAAAAAGTGAAGCTCTGTTGATACCATCATATAAGTCCATACAGAGGATAAAAAATACTTCACCAAACATGTGCAAAAATGTTTATAGCAGTGCTAATCATAACAGACAGAGAAAGGGGTGCAGAGAGAGAGAGCAACTCAAACATCTGTCAACAGTAACCTGAATTAATAAATTGTATTTTTATGTAAGAGAGCAATTTATTGTAATAATAATAAATGTATCAAAACTACATTTACAAAACACCTAAATATGATTGCATTAGTTTGTTTTCATGCTGCTAATAAAGACATACCCAATAGTAGGTAATTTATACATGAAATCACTTTAATGAACTTATAGTTCTATGTGGCTGGGAAATGCTCACAGTCAATGGTGGAAGGCAAAGGGAGCAAGTCACATCTTAAATGGATGGCAACAGGCAAAAAAAGAGCTTGTGCAGGGAGCCTCTCCCTATAGAACTCTCAGATCTCCTGTGACTTATTTGCTATCTTGTGAACAACACAGGAAAGACCTACCCCCTTGATTCAATTATATCCCATGAGGTCCCTCCCACAACATGTGGAAATTCAGGATGAGATTTGGGTGGGGACATAGACAAAACATATCATTCCACTCCTGGCCCCTCTCAAATCTCATGTTCTCTTATTTCAAAATCAATCATGCCTTCCCAACAGTCCCCCAAAGTCTTAACTCATTTCAACATTAACTCAAAAGTCCACAGTCCAAGGTATCATCTGAGACAAAGCAATTTCCTTCTGCCTATGAGCCTGTAAAATTAAAAGCAAGTCAATTACATCCTAGATACAATGGGGGTACAGGTATTGGGTAAATACAGCAATTCCAAATGGAAGAAATTGGCCAAAACTAAGGGGCTTACAGGCCCCATACAAGTCTGAAATCCACCAGGGCAGTCAAATCTTAAAGCTCCAAAATGATCTCCTTTGACTCCATGTCTCATATCCAGGTCATGCTGCTGCAATAGGTGAGCTCCCATGGCCTTGGGTAGCTCTGTCCCTGTGACTTTGCAGGGTATAGGCCCCCTCTCAGCTCCTTTCACAGACTGGCATTGAGTGTCTGAGGCTTTTCCAGGCACACAGTGCAAGCTGTCAATGGATCTGTCATTCTGGGGTCTGGAGGCCTCTTCTCATAGCTCTGCTAGGTGTTGCCCCAGTAGGGACTCTGTGTGGGGGCTCTGACCTCACAATTTCCCTTCTGCACTGCCCTAGCAGAGGTTCTCCATGAGAGCCCTGCCCCTGCAGCAAACTTTATTTTGGGCATCCAGGCATTTCCATACATCTGAAATCTAAGCAGAGCTTCCCAACCCTCAATTCTTGACTTGTATGCACCTTCAAGGCTCAACACCACATTGAAGCTGCCAAGGCATGGGCTTCCATCCAGTGAAGCAATAGCCTGAGCTGTACCTTGGCCACTTTCAGCAGGAGCAGAGGGGATGCAGGGCCCCAAGTCCCTAGACTACACAGCAGGAGGATCCTGGGCCCAGCCCATGAAACCATTTGATCCTCCCACCTCCAGGTCTGTGATGCTATGCACTGCCACAAAAGTCTCTGAGTTGCCCTGGAGATGGTTTCCTCATTGTCTTAGTGATTAACGCCACCTTCTCATTACTTATGTAAATTTCCACAGTTGGCTTGAATTTTTCCTCAGAAAACAAGATTTTATTTTCTATTGCATTGTCAGGCTGAAAATTTTCCAAACTTTTCTGCTCTTTTTTCCTTTTAAAACTGAATGTCTTTACCAACATCCAAGTCACCTCTTGAATGCTTTGCTGCTTAGAAAGTTCTTCCACCAGATAACCATCTCTCTCAAGTTCAGAGTTCCATAAATCTCTAGGGTAGGGGCACGATTCCATCAGTCTCTTTGCGAAGATATAACAAGAGAGAGTGATCTTTGCTCTAGTTCTCATCAAGTTTTCTGTTTCCAACTGACATCAGCCTGGATTTCATTGTTCCTGTCACTACCAGAATGTTGTGCAAAATCATTCATCAATTCTCTAGAGAGTTTTAAACTTTCTCACATGTTCCTGTCTCCTTCTGAGCCCTCCAAACTGTCCCAACCTCTACCAGTTCTAAAGTCACTTGCACATTTTTGGGTATCTTTTCAGCAATACCCCACTCTACTGGTACCAATTTATTGCATTAGTCCATTTTCATTATGATGATAAAGACATACCCAAGGCTAGGTAATTTATGCAGGAAAAGTTTTAGTGGACTTAAAGTTCTATGTGGCTGGAGAAGACTCACAATCATGATGGAAGGCAAGGAGGAGCAAGTTACATCTTACATGGATGGCAGCAGGCAAAAAGAGAGCTTGTGCAGGGAAATGCCCCCTTATAGGACCATTAGATCTTGTGAAACTTATTCACTATCCCAAGAACGGAACAGGAAAGACCTGCCCCCATGATTTAATTACCTCCCACAATTCATGGGAATTCAAGATGAAATTTGGGTGGGGACACCACCAAACCATATGAATGGTGAAAATAATTTTGAATGAAAAGACCTTCCATATAATGCCAACATTCTTGACCTTCATGCTGATGACATGGGTATGCAGCTGTTGTGGACATCAGCTCATTTTACATTTATAATCTGCACCTGTCATTGTGTGTATATTCTACTTAACACAAGTTTACATTAAAAACATACAAACTGAAAGGAGCAGAAAGGTTTCTGGGGAATTAGATTTGACTCTCTAAGCTTTAGTTTTTTCATCTATAAAAAAGAGACATAATAATCTATATGTTCCACTCTGTTTTTTTTATATTCTGTAATTTCTATGCTTTATCTAGGTTTAATTTCAAACCTTGGCAACTCAGTTTATGAAGATTTTTACATGCATCAGAAAACAGCAGGCAAGACAGAAGGGACACAGCTCTTTCTTGTCTCTACTCTGTCTCCACATGTCTCTTGTTTCTACTTGTCTTCACATGTCTCCTTTTCCTTTGCACTCCACCTGCAACCCATCAGTTTTTCTGTTTGTTCTCTTTTTAAAGTATATTCATTTCCCAACCACATTTCATCATCTCCTTTGCTATCCCATTTTTCTAAGTCACAATCAGCTCTCATCTGGATTGCCACAAAGCATCTTTATTGGAATAAGCTCTCCTATCCTTGTTACCCGATAACGCAGCAGTCAAAATGATTCTTTTAAAATAGACATTAGAGGTGTCACTCTTTTGTGCAAAATGCTGAAAAGATCTTCATGTCACTCACAGTAAAACACAATTTCTTATGATGGCCTACACATTCCTATATAGCTGGCACCCTGAAATATCTCCAAAAATGTCTCCTGTTATCTCTCTCTATGACTCATCCCATTCCAGTCACATTCACCTCCCTGCTGCTCCTGGGCAGGTGAGCCAAATATCCCAGTGCCTCAGGGTCTTTGAACCTGTGTTTTCCTATGCCTAGAACATTCTTTCCACAGATATTTACAAAGCTACTTTTTTCCCCTCAACTTTCAAATCTTTGCTCAAATATCACCTCTTAAAGAGACTTTCCTGGACCATCTTACATAAATTTTCAAATGATTTCATCTCCAGCACACCTTCTCTTTTTATACTTTTGTTATTTCTCACCTTAGCACTGGTGTCTTCTAACATGCTGTAAAATTTGCTCACTTACTTTGTGTATTCTCTCCTCAGTCAGCCACAGCCTCTTTCAGAAAGATCAATCCTTAGGAAAAAAGCCGCTCAAGTGAGAATAAGCTATTAGAAAAATAAGAAATTGATTGCAAAGTTTGCTTTTGCAACTAGGAAATAGTAAGAAAAATTGCAACCTGTTTTGAAAGAGTTCGATTTGAACAAGATTTGAAAGAACCACCACCTAAAGTTCTTAGATGACTTTTCACTTGAACTTTTATCAAAGTTTTAAGAGCTTTTAAAGTTCCCTTAAAAGAACAATTTTTTAATCAAGTGACTACAACAGACAATGAAAGAAGATGACTTCAAGGATTTAACCATTTGATATGGAAATGCAAAGGAGAGAGAAAGAGAGAAAGAGAGAAAGAATATGTTGAAATATAATAAAGACATACTGTGAGTCAAGAGGATAATGTGATCAAAATCTGTTTACCAAACCCTTCAAAATATTATCTTTCCTCATCACAACCTACACATTGCCCACTTGAACCTTGAAACACAAATAAATAGTCCCCCTAATGGAAAAGCAGGATAGAGCAGAACAGGTGTCATAGGTAAAATATGTACAGTTTTTCAAAAGTGGTTTTGAAATATGCTTCATATGACCCAGTTTTTAAAGACAAAACATAAAATATATAAGTATGGAGCTGAAAAGCTATACCCTGAAATATCTACATGTTCTTTCCTTACTTGTGCAATACATCCCCCCACCACCATTTTTTCTCATCCACATTTCCAAATTCTTCTGTAAAAGTATATTTTACATTAACGGATTAAGAAAGCAGTAGGAATATTTTAAAATGAGACAGAGTTAAAGATGGTGAGAGAAATTAAAGGTCAGAATTTTATTGTTAACAAGCTACACAGGAAAAACAGAGATAAGGAAAGAGCTCCTAACTCTGCCCCCTTAAGTCAATTTCAGATACAACTTCTTGCTTTGATGCCACCCATGAGTTTAAAAATTTTATTATAACAATGATGCTTATCACACAATATGATGGTTAATATTGAGTGTCCCCTTGATTGGATTGGAGGATGCAAAATATTGTTCCTAGGTGTGTCTTACAGGGTGTTGTCAAAGGAGATTAACATTTGAGTCACTGGATTGGGAGACGCAGACTCACCCTCAATCTGGGTGGGCACCATCTAATCAGATTCTAGTATGGCTAGAATAAAGCAAGCAGAAGAAGGTGGAAAGAGCAGACTTGCTGAGTCTTCCAGCCTTCATCTTTCTCCCATGCTGGATGCTTCCTGCTCTCGAGCATCAGACTCCAAATTCTTCAGCTTTTGGACTCCTGGACTTACACTAGTGGTTTTCAAGGGGTTCTCAGGCCTTTGGTCACAGACTGAAGACTGCACTGTCAGCTTTCCTACTTTTGATGTTTGGGATTCAGACTGGCTT
This sequence comes from Saimiri boliviensis, assembly GCF_048565385.1. Lineage (NCBI taxonomy): Eukaryota > Metazoa > Chordata > Mammalia > Primates > Cebidae > Saimiri > Saimiri boliviensis. Next base: position 112,333,350 of record NC_133453.1, read on the forward strand.
TCTCACTCCCCAGCTTGCAGATGGCCTATTGTGGGACTTCACCTTATGATTGTGTGAGTTGATTCTCCTTAATAAACTCCCCTTCATATATACAGCTATCCTATTATTTCTGTCCCTCTAGAGAACCCTGAATAATACACACAATTGTAGGTATTCAGAAGTTATCCCAGAAAATACAAAAGGGTTATTGCTGAAGATATTTTTAACAAAAGAAAAAAAATAGCTTAAGGAGTTTTTTCATGTGAGAGAAAAATAAAAATGAAGAGGGTAGATTTCCCTTTGTTTCTGTGGGGCCAAAATTCACGGGTGGGAATTTTAGGGAGACAGATAGTAAGTAATAAGGATGTTCTTTCTAATAATCGGTGCTATCTAATAATGCTCTGGTCTGCCTCCAAGCATAAAGCACTCTGACTCTAAGTTCCTCCGGATAAGAGAAGGTGGCCTGGTCAGATGCCATAGAAACAATCTCTGCTGCCTCTAGGGGGAAGTTATCTAAGTGCTTCCCAATGTCTTTGCCAATTCTGAAAAATAACAATTTGGAAATAAAGGTCAGATGGCTGTAGTCTAAATGATTCATTTCAGTTTTTTGAAAAGAAGTATCCTAACTAAATTATTCTATAAATTCATTTTATTTGATTATGGTGATGTGTTGTGTTTGAAGGTTTCTGGTGGCCCTGGTTAATCAACCCCCTATGGGCAATTTCTCCCCTTCAGTCCAGTTAGCATTAAAGATATGTCTTAGACACCAATGATTCTCCAGCAACTTATTTTGGTAGTGTTCTTACAAGCTGGAGACCAGAAGCCAGCAAGCAGCACAGGCCTGGTACAGGCAGGTATCAGATGATCAACTGACCAGGAGGACCTCTGTCCAGAAACTGTTCTTTGAGTTTGGAGAATATTTCTCTGTTTCTTATACCACTATTAGTCCATGTTAGTTACCAGCTATTTCTTTTATAAAGTAAATTTAAGCTATTTTTTTTTTTTTTTTTTTTTTTTTTTAAGAAGGAGTTTCGCTCTTGTTATCCAGGCTGGAGTGCAATGGCACGATCTCGGCTCACCGCAACCTCCGCCTCCTGGGTTCAAGCAATTCTCCTGCCTCAGCCTCCCAAATAGCTGGGATTACAGGTGTGCGCCACCATGCCCAGCTCATTTTTGTATTTTTAGTAGAGATGGGGTTTCACCTTGTTGACCAGGATTGTCTCAATCTCTTGACCTCGTGATCTACCTGCCTCGGCCTCCCGAAGCGCTGGGATTATAGGCTTGAGCCACTGCGTCCAGCCTAATTTAAGCTATTCTTATAAGGGTAAGCATTGTTTTAAGGTTTATAAAGGTTGTGTCTGCTGAGGTGGCCTTGTCTCTTGCAAATCCACATGACAGGAATGGAAATACTCAGGCCAGTTTGCGTCATATGGCTAAGTAATGCATAGTGTGCATTCTCTTCCAGAACTTGAGTTGACTTATGGTTATTATCAAACTTATAGCCACTGTATGTCTCTTGTAGTATACTACATGATGTTATATACTGCTAGTTTACTTAAATTCATACCTATGTATGTGTATACAAACACAAACAAATGTGCTCAGCATTTATGCTAGAAAAATGAATAGAAGTTTTCCAACTTTGACTTTCGAACAAAAATATGTCCTAGTAATTTGGATGTTTACAGACATCTGTATTTTTTTTTATAATGAATACATGATGGCAACCTAACAATGTCTTTAACTTCACTGTCTAATATTAAAACAGTGTTTTTTTCTGTAGTATTATCTTTCTGCTTCTTCCTTCTTTCATTCGTTCCTTCTTCCCTTCTTTTCTTTCTTCCGTTCTTTTTCCTTCTAACAAAATATGGCATTTAAAGTCCCATACTAGTACAATAGAACATAATATATTCAGAAATGAAAATGGCCTATGGTAAAGTTTATTCATGTCTGCCACAAGGATGTAAGGTAGATGTAATTAAAAATAACTTGAATAAGAGATATTTTCCAGCTTCCTAGTTCCCCCCCAGAAAGAAAAAAATCAAGTTACTTTTCTTTGTCAGTGTATTTAGCTTTAAGTTGTGTTGATAAAAAAAAAACAAAAAACAAAACAAAACAAAACAAAACAAAAAAAACAAAAAAACAAAACAAAACAAAACAAAAAAAACAAACTTAGCCCCCTTGGATATCTGGAGAACCTCCCAGACACCAATCCTATTAGGCTACTGAGTAAGACTAAGCCTAATCTTTTTTTTTTTTTTTTTTTTTTTTCCAAGATCAGTTACCCAAGTTGTGCTTTTAGGTTTTCATTTTTTAAGATTTACTTTTAGATTATCTTGATATGTAGTTAGTAAATAGTAAATGGTGTCTAGAGACAAAGGTACTTAGATCCAAATTTATTACTGTCTTCTAACAGCTGTGCCCCTATGCCAATTGCTTCAAAATACTGAGCCCCAGAGTGCTCAGCCATAAACTGGAAACTGGGATGTACTATTTAAGATTTAAATAAGATAAGGTGTGTAAAGGGACTAACCTAGAGCCAGGAAGATAGTAAGTAAACTGTAAATTCAAGCTAGCTATTATGGAGAAATAACATAATTCGAGCCTTATTTATACACTGATGTTCTGTTTTAAGGCTTATTTTAAGCTAATAAATTATGATCAGAGCAAACACACAGGAATAAAAATTACATGTGTATAATTAATAATATTCTGCAATAATCGGCATAGTTGTAGAGAACAGCTGAGTTAACACTTCCATTTACAACAGAGTTTTACTGATTTCACCGAGGTTCAGCATTTCACACGAACATCGAAGTCCAGTAATACAGTGTGTCCCTCCCAAACCTTGAAAACCCCTTTTGTGAATAAAATATCTTTAGTACCTTCAGGCAAATAGGACAATTACATGTAAAGAAACATAAAAATCACCTTTAATAATAATACATTTTTAGAGGCAGAGATCAGTTTGGGGGTCCCAGTGATTCGAGACCTATATAAGATGAGCTGAACCAATCTCAAGTCCTGAAGAAGTCTAAACTCTTCTCTGGGATTTCTTAGAATCCCAGTTGGCATCCTAAAGTGATCTCCTGAGCCTCAAGCTCCCTACTTCCTGGAGATTAAATTTGTTTGTATCTTCCTATCTTGTATGTGCTGTTTACTTCCTGTGCTACCTCACTCCAGGCAGGCGAATGTCTCTTTTCCTATTTTATACGAGGTAAAACAAAAGCAACTACAAGCCCTCATTGCAGCTTATGTGTGTGCAGTAGATCCCATTGGAAGCAAGATGAGATAGCGTGGAGGGGCGGCAGGAGTCATATCACAGCCAGCACAAAACCTCTCCAAACTGAATGCTAAACATCTTCTGGCTTAAAATGTTCCTTGGCCAGCCTTTCACTTGGCCTTTTCTTGCTTACTTCTCATGGACGTCCCCAGCTTCAAATTTCTATCCCTCCCTGCAACTTAGAGATGCTTCTTGCTCGGCCTTGTCTCTCGGGCTCCTCTGCCTCACCACACGGCAGAGCCAAGGCTGCGATGGTTACTGAGAAGAGCCCTTGGGCTTTCTCTATTCTTACTTGGTTCCTGTCAACAGTCACACTTTCAGGTTTCTCCCTTTCTTTTCAGTTGGCTTACGAAGATGTTTCCTAAACAAAACCTTTCTTTTTTCTTGTTTTTCTTTTGAGACAGGGTTTCACTCTGTCATCCAGGCTGGATGCAGTGGTGTGATCATGGCTCACTGCAGCCTTGACTTCCCAGCCTCAGGTGATCCTCCCACCTCAGCCTCTGAGCAGCTGGAACTACAGCTATGCGCCACCACACCCGGCACATTATATATATATATATATATATATATATATATTTTTTTTTTTTTTTTTTTGTAGCAGTGGGGTTTTGCCGTGTTTCCCAGTCTGAACCTTTCTTTTTTCTAAGGTAAATAATATTTCCTGCAGATGAGAGAATTTTTGAAAATTCCTTTCCCATGTATTTATACTCTGCTACCTCTGTCACAGCTATGGGTCTTTCTCTAGCTTCCATGCTAATTTATTGATTTTAAAAGTCCAGCTTTTGCATCTGATCTGTGGCATTTGCGGCTAGCAGAGCTATGTGCGACCATTTTTCCAATGAGATCAAGTGGGCATTTTGTTCTCAACCTAAAAGCTAGTCATGAGAGAGGAAGCCCAACAGTATCTTTAGATTTCCATGCCGTCAGAACTCAAAATGGCAGAACTTTGTCTTCCCTTCTCCCCAAAATGGAGTGTCACAGAACTGGCTTTCTCATAGATGTCTTTCTAGATTCAAAGCTCTGGGATCCCAGATAATTATAGACTGCTGTGTTTATAGGTGAATTCAACATCCAAGACATTCTGAGATATGGGCTTCCAATTTTCTGACCCAAACCCCCACAACCCTTCCCCTCTCAGTAAAGGCTCTGTAAAATTTAAGTTAATTGGAACAATGTGGGACTCAAAGAGACTTAAGTCTAAGGTGAGGGGCAAAGATAAATAGCAGTAGTTTTTAGCTGGTGTTATGTTTTCATTGCAGTTAGTTACTAAGAGTTAGTAGAGCATGGTAGGAACACTTGGCAGGCCATGGTTCCATGGTCCAGGTTCAGATGCCAGCTCTACTGCTTGCCAAGCTGCGTTACCATGGGCAAGTCACCTAACCTATTCCTGCCTAACTTCTTTCATGGTCATTTGGCTCTAAATTACCATGTAGTAAGTATCCAGGAAGTTTTGCCTATTATTAATATTAGTGGAAGACCTCAAAAGTTCACTTGTAAATATTTGTTAAATACCTAATAGGCAGAAGCACTGTACTGTGTCCAGAAAGAAAAATAAGGAATGTTTTCTATTCTCATACACCTTTCCTTCTACCAGGGAAGTCAGAAATCACCATACTAGGTTATGATAATCTTCATCAACTGCTTTAAAAAAGAAGGAAGTAAAACAAGGGGCTGCAGCGTTGACATCTACTCTGAATACTTAACCTAGGCTAAAGATAGGGAGGCACTCTCTACAGAAGTGACGTTGAATCTGAGGTGTGGTGAAGGCATGAGGCTGATTGGCAGGGGGTGCAGCAAGGGTGTGCTAAGCAGAGAAAGATACATGTTCAAAGATCCAGGGCAGGGAAGAAGGTGGACTTGGTTAGCCACAGGGAGGGTGAGGTAAGCACGGTGGGAATGTTCTTGAAACCAGCCCAGTTGACTCATAGAATTTTTGTTTATGGCGTTTTGAACAAATATAGAAATTTACCCTCCCTGTCTTAAAACTTAAAACTTATGTTTGTCTTACTTGAGTTTCTCCTTCAGAAAACCAACCCTCGGGCAAAGAACCAAAACTTATCAAAACGCATCAGGTCGCCACATCCAGATAGTGAGACATCACCCCTTATTCCTCATGATGGCTTCCTTATCCCTCTCTAAGTCCTGTTTTCCTGGGTAGCCTCATTCCTTCCCTATTATATAAACCCTCAATTTTAGTCAGATTTGAGACTTGGCTCCCATCTCTCTGGCCACCGTCACAAGAATAAACAGACTTCTTTCTTGACAATAGTTTTTGTCTCAGTGATTGGCTTTCTGTGCAGTGTGCAACAGGACCTACAGTGAACTTCTGACATTTGGATAACATTTTGAACTGGATGCAGGAGAGAAAGTGTAACAGGGGAGGGTATGGATGTGGGGGCAAGGACTGGATCCTGTGGGACCTTTTGGGTCATATTACAACTTTTAACTTGTTTCTAAGAGTCACTGACAATTCATTGAAGAGTTTTCATTTTTCTTCTGTTTGTTAATGGAATATTTTGACTTTTTTTTTTCCAAATACAGTACTGAGATATTAGATGAACCTGAAATTATGTATATCAGGAATATATCTTTTAAATGAGTTTGTTTCATCCAAAAAACTACTCAAAGCATGCTTCAAATGTTTGTCATCCTGCTCTGTGTATGGGGGCTGGAACATTGTATAAAGCCAGCTGACATCCACAGACCTGCCCTCCACCTGCCTCCCACCCCTGCATCTGTTCTTTTTTGCAGCATGTACCCTGGTGTGTTCAAATTTTTACTCCTCCTAGTGAGCAGCCATGAGATTTAAGTCCCCGGAGACAATGGCAGCAGGAGCAGAACGTGAAAGGCTCTGGTTGCGTGCACAGCTCACGGTGCTCTGCCTCAGGGATTTGATTTAGGAGAACCTAGTCAGTGACAACAATGAGAGGCTGGCTGGAGACTCTGGGAGTGGAAACCATGGACCTTTCTGTGAGATATGAAACAATTCTCTTTCCTTTTTTTTTTTTTTTTCAAGATAACTCAGTTTAAGAGTCTTTCCTTTCTTCCTCTTTTCCGTCCTCTCTCCTTTCCTTTTTCTTTTCCTTTTCCCTTTCCTTTCTTTACCTTTTTCCTTTCCTTTTTCTTTTATCCTTTCCTTTCCATTCATTTTCTCTTTCCTTCTCTTCCTTTCCTGTCTCCCTTCCTTTCTCCTTTCCTCTCTCCCTTCCTTCCTTTTCTTTCTTCTTTCTTTCCTTCTGTCTATTGCTGAAAACAGAATTCCTGACTGATATTCGTCTCCACACATATAACTAGGACAAATGAGGAGAAGCAAGAGGGAGACCAAAGTGGATCTGTGTCAAATAGAGAGAGCACGCTCATGAGCAAGAACACCTCAAGCTTCTGTACATCAGATTCCTCATAGTTCTCTGAGTACTTGTTCAAATTCTCCCTTCAAGGCTCTGCTTTAGACTCTGTCTTCTGGAAGCCTTCAGCTTTCTGAGCTGGGCTGAGAGCCTCTCCACCCATAGATCCCAGAGTGACTATCACCTTTGTATCTCCATCACCCAGCTGAACTGCTGACTCACTGTTTTCACTGTCAGAAAATGCTTAGAAAATTCAACCAATTGTCTCCAAGTATCTACTCTTTATAGTAACACTGGGGTATTCAAACATAAGTTATGCTAGTGTTCTTCGTTTTTATTGTCAGCCTAAGATAAGCAGAGAAAGTAAGAGAAGCATTTAGAAAATTTATAAAAGTTGACATTAACACAATATCTAGGTTGTTTTTTTATTTTATAAAAGTATCAGGCCACAAGAGACTGATTTTTTAAACACTGTGGGTTGTTCATCACACATAGTGTAATACTTGTTTGGGGATAATGTGGAAGAATAAATTCAAATATCAGGTGAGGAGTCATGTGAGATGGCCTGTTTCTCTTATTTTACTGTGAAGAGAAAAAATGGAAACAGAAAGAATATTTTTGACATTAGAACTATTATGGAATATATACTATTTGCTTCATATCCTCTCACTTATGCCATCTGCTACCCCATTTTTGCCAACTGGTATTCATGCTGTCTCAAGTCCACTGGTACAATGGAGGCCATTCGTTGTGACTTCAGCACCATCCTATCTCTCAGTCAAGGAATGTCCAACCTAAGAGAAGGGGCCATTAAAGGTGGCTCTTCATATTCCAGAGACAGTGCAATGGGAGACATCTGGATGAAGCTGGAGTCCTTCCTCCAACGGTGTGGGAGGCAGGCACTGGAAGCAGCTCTTAGTGTGGGCAAGACATGGAAGCTATTTCTATTTTTCTATTTATTATTTTCCTTCTAGACACTTCCACCCTATTCTCCTTCTGTCTGACTTCTTCTTACCAAGTTTAGATTTTTTGCCACAACTTTTCCATTTGGCTTTGAGGAATTTTGAATAAAATATCTTTATGTTTAATATTCCAATGACTGTGAAGTAGTTGTGTCTGTGTGTGTGCATGTACTTGATTCAAGATTGGTATAGTCATAATGGAGAGAAAGAAAAAAATGCTCCGTGTACTTGGCATAGCATTACGCTTGTCACATTAAGTAAATCATATAGTTCTTTCCTGTTTTATTAACATGTGCATGGCCCTAATGAGCTACAATATCACCACGGTTCAAGGATCACTGTTCTAATGACAGTGTTAAGTTTTTTGAAAATGCTTTAAAACAGCAGTTGTACAAAACATCTTCAGAGCCAGCTGTTTGACTGAGTGTGCATTCCCATTTCAATGAGAATCCAGTCACCTCCCAGGCAGCCATGAGCAATTCTGAGTAAAAGGTGAAAGCTCTTTAATTATCTCTGAACTGCTTTCCTGAGAACTCCTACAGACTCATGAATACATTGTTCATACTCTGGAAAAGACACTTTTTAAAAAAAAATGTTATTAATAGTTATTAGATGAGCTTTAAAATTGAACAAACTAGGGTTGGAATTCTGTGTTCAACATGAAATAGCTTTAGGATTTCAGAGAATTTACTGAGCCTCCTATAGCCAGTGTTTGCCAAACTGCAGATAGTAACTCATTAGTAGTATAGAATCAATTTAAGGTTCACAGAAATGTATGAAAACTGAAATACAATAGAAAATATTAGAGTTAATTATGTATTGTAAGAGTTAAATTTGGTTTTGTTTCCACAAAATATATTTTCCTTGATGTTTCAGAGTTTCTCAAAAATTTTTGAAAACATTGCTCTAAGTCTTAGTTTATCTTCAATCACCATTCAACAATTTAGAACCCATATAAAGTCAAATTTGACTGTATCGCCTTCTATCTACTAGGTAAACACTAATTCCTTTGCAAGGTATTTGGGTTCTTGTTTAGGAAAATGCTCTGAGAGCCCATGTAATGAATGGAAGTCAGGGTTGTTTAGCACATGGTGTAGGTGGAGACACTGAAACCGAGATGGGTTTCACAGACAGGGTTTGGGAAGGGACAGGAGTGAGTTCAAGGTAATAGCTGGATGGAGAGGAAAAAAAGGAAGAAGCAATCCCATGACATCAGGTGTCAATTAGTGCTGTGCATGCAGGGATGGCTAGTGCACAGGAATTCCTAGAAATTAGAATGGCCAAAAAGTTCTCAAGAACACTGATGTCCATGCTTTAGGTATGCACGCTGTTTCCTGCTAGAGCTCTGCTCTCCTGTGCCAAAAACAAAAATGATAAACAAAAAATAATCCAGCAAAGACAAAATAATGTAGTTTTCTGATGTGCCCCAGATTATCCTGACTCCTTATTTTTAACATAAATTTTCAGTAAAAGTCTAGCTCACTCCTGACTATTGAAGAACAGAATTTGTGATTGATGGTGGAAAAAGTCAGTAACTATCTTAGGGTTTACAGGCCTTTTATGCATAAAATGTAGCAAAAGAAAGAAAGAGAAACCTAAAGTAGAACTTTGGAAAAAGAAGTTCCCTGGAGGAATGTAAGAATTTATCTCTTCCCTACAAATCACGTAAAATATTCAGTGGTGTACTGGATTTTTCACAGAACCTAAGGTGAGACACGCTTTAAAAATGTTAAAGAGACTGGGCGCAGTGGCTCACACCTGTAACCCAGTACTTTGGGAGTCCGAGGCTGGTGGAGGATCACCTGAGATCAGGTGTTCAATACCAACCTGAGCAACATGATGAAACCCCGTCCGTACTAAAAATACAGAAATTAACCATGGTGGTGGGCACCCGTAATCCCAGCTACACAGGAGACTGAGGCATGAGAATCTCTTAAACCCTGAAGGCAGAGGTTACAGCACGCTGAGATCGCACCATTTAATGGCAGCCTGAGTGACAGAGCGACACTCCTTCTCAAAAAAAAAAAAAAAAAAAAAAAAAAAATTGTTAAAGAACGGACTGAAAATTTGGAGTCATCATGCAATTGACAACTGGTTTACAGAAAGGTGATATATCATGAACTTTACATGTAATTATATTGCTTTCTAAGTGACCTAGAAGAAAATCAATCTAACCACTCCATTTGGATGAAAACTGAACAAATTTATCTATAGATCAAATGGAAAAATACATTTATCATGCTTCCTAGTAGGATTTTGCTGACAGGCCACAGTCTAATTTGACTATCAAAATTTGATGTTAGAGTTACTCTACATCATACTATTGGGATTTTACCTGCTATGTGTCCAAATTGATATTTAGTGGAAAAAAAGCCATGTTGTATTAGTACTTTATCATATAGTCCTTAGAGTAATTAGCACAAAATTGATTATCTGTAAAGATCAATTTGTTGAGAAGGAAGGAAGAAAAAGAAAGAGGGAGGAAGGGAGGAAGGGAGGGAGGGAGGAAAATAAATATCACTGGGTGACATTTTTCAGCTTGCTTCTCTGTGCTACTACAATATACACAGAGCTTTGGAATGGGTTTTTTTTGTGCACTTATGAATGCAAATATTTTTGTATATGTCTATGTGTGTCTGTTAAGCCTAGTGTTGAAGTCAGTAGGGTTCTTCACCATTATTACAATATCATCCAGAGACACAGTGAATTATATTTGCCACTGCCTTGAAGGTGGGCATGACCATGTGACTTGCTTGGGCTACTGAAATGTGAGCTGACGTAATATTTGATACATATGAGTAGCATTAAAACCAATGTTCGATTTCCCGCATCCCTTTCTCATTTAGTTAAAGACGGTAGAGGCCTTGTGAGAGGCAGTTGTGGAGCAGGCCCCTGTATGCCCTGAAATTGATGTATAATATGAGCAAGAAAGATGTTTTGCTTTAATCCGCTGAGATTTTGAGCCTAAGTGTTGTTGGAGCATAACTTACTCATCCTGATTGCCACAATGGCAAGGTAGGTAGGAGGAGACACTGTGGAGTATGACGCCTGAGTTGTGATCGTGGCTCTGCCACTAAGGACTATGTAATGTTGGGCAAGTTAAAGAACCTGTATGTGCAATGACTTTGTGGTCTGAAGGTGAGAATAAGCATATACCTGCCCCTGAGTATTTTTGGGTTACCGATAATGCATGTAAAACACTTACATCAAGGCCTATCGTCTAGTAAGTGTTCAAAAAACGTGCTACTATTATTATTGTTGTGATTATTACTAATACAGTTTCAAATGTAATCAGTTTGGTTTCAAGGTATTAAAACAACTTCTTAAAAGTCTTTAAATCATTTTTATTTCCTTCAAGGAATTCAGTACTCATTTACTCGAATATTTTGTAGTATGTACTGTGTATCGGATGTTTACTTATTACTTTTTATTTGATATTTGCAGCCATTTTGGAGGGAGGCTGAGTTTTTCTTTTAGAGGTTGAGAAAATGTACCTTCATTCGGCATAAGATGACATTAACAATTTGCTCTGATATCACAGTTTCAGCCATCTCTGTCCCACTCCGTGTCCAGGAATAGAATGCTGAAATTGTGAGATTAACATGATCTTATGACTGCTGTGATAAGAATTGTATTTTTTACTGAATCAATTACTTAATGCAATCAAATGGTAGTAATTAGAAAATATATGACTTGGTAGGAAAAAAGAAATTGAGATGTTTGGACATTCATGGACAGTATGGAATCTGCCACTCAGGTACCTTCTTTCTGTAGCCATGGGATTTTAATTTGATCTTCCCATGTGGCTGCTTTGCTAGAAGAAAATAGCCAACTAGTCACATGCAGCCTTTGCAGGGGCCTTCATCATTGAGAATGGTTGCATGAATGTCTGAGACTGACCACTCCCCTATGAGGGTTACCCTGTTCTCTAGGTTCTGATTGACAACAGATTTCTTGTACTGACTCCGCATCTTCAGTCACCATGGATTTGCCAGCTCTTTTAAGGACTCCTTTAATCACTTACTGCCAGTCTGCTGGCTAAACAAATAGGAATAAATCATTTCATGTAAATGCAATTGGATTGACTTATTTAACTAAATTGAACAGTTGTTTGAATAGAAACATAAAACCCAATGGGTGGGTTGGATTCTTAGACATAGCTCTCTTTGTTTTCTCTCATCTTTCATGATGGTTCCCCTCTTCTCCTCATTGATTTAATCCAGATCTTTGTTTTCTGGGCCCTATAACAAAACAAAGCATAGGATTTTTCCTCAAATCTCAATGCTTAAGGTGTTTTTACCCTGAAAGAAGTTGGCAGGTGTTTACATCTTTCACTCACTTATGTGGGTGTGCAATGTTTGTGTGCATATGTGAATACATATTTCCTCAACTGAATGTGTTTGGTTGTTAAGAGTATGCAGGAAATGAAGAAAAATCATCTGCTCTTCTACCATGGGTATACAGGAAAGACAGAATGGAATAACTAAAACACTGGAAGTCAAGAGGCTCAGGTCCCTGACCACACCTTATTATTTGCGTGTCACACTGGCTATGTGACACTGCAAAAACTAGCTATTATTGGGTCTTTGCTTCCTCCCTTGTAAAATGATAATCTTACGTTTTACACATCTGACAATGTGTATTAGAGTTTTGAAAAATTCTTAGGATCTCAAAAAATAAACCTCAATTGTAAAAAGACATCATGTGACAAGATAGTCATCATGTTGCCAGTTAATAAGTTCAAAAACACATGTGGGAGAGGAGGAGGCATAAACGTGTAAGAGAGGATATGTCTATTTAAATCCTGATAATAAAAATAATGACTTTTAGTCATTATTCTACAAATTATACATTGTTCTGAATGCTTTAAATTCACTATTTTATTTAAATATACCATGAATCCTACAAATTTAGAATAGTACAGTATCTACATCTTAGTTTGAGAAGACTGGACTTTAGAGAGTTACAAGTCATGAATCTTCACTAGTAGAAATTTGCAGAGCCAGGATCTTACCCCAGCAATAGCTAGTCAGCATCATTAATCACGATGCCCTGTGCCCTCCCATCTATAGTAATCACTAGCAGTTCCAAATATAAATATATATATATATGTATATATATATGTATATATGTATATATATGTATATGTAAATATACAGTGTGTGTATATATATACATATATATACATAATAGTGTGTATATACATATATGTATATATGTATGTAGCAGTTCATTAGCAAATACACATATATATGAAGATTTTGAAAAAAACAGTGAATTAAGTGAAAACATAGGATTTTAAAATTGTGTATTAAGTGTAATAAAAATTGCAAAACACAAAAAAGCATGGAAAGAGGCTGCTGAAAATATTTTGCCAAAATGTTCACAGTGATATACTGCAGGTTGTGAGATTCTCCTTTTTAAAATGTTATTTAAATTTTTCTTCTGCACTTTATATTAAGCAATTTACTTAACGAAAAACAAATATTCTTTATAGTCAAAATTAGCATTTTAACCCAAAATATGAGCACTTTATTTCATTGCATGAACACATCATGTTTTAAAAATCTATTCATTAGCTTTCTCATGATCTACCACTTCTCACAATATATAATAGTCACATGACATTTTATACATTAAGTAAAAGGCCTTTTCAACATTTTCTCAAGAAATGATACTAATGGTAGCTGGCATTTGATGAAATTTTTTATATGTACCAAGAATTGTGCTAAATGATTTACCTTCATTTTCCACTTAATTCACACAACTACATTATGCAGAGGGACTGAATTGTCCTTCCATACTGGAGATTCAGCACTTGGATACAGAAAAGCCAGACAACTTCTCGACTTCATCAGCAGGGAAGTAGTGGAGCCAGAGCTTCACTCAACATATGTCTAACTCCAGAGTGAGCATTCTTTACCATTACATAGCAACACCTGTCAAACGAGAGTCACAGAGACTTGGAAGTCCAGAGCTTAACGGGGGTAATTTTGATCACCCTTCCTATATTAGAGCTGAGAAAATAGACTGTGAGGTTTGGATTTATAGTCACAATTTTTAACTCTAAAATTTTAAATTTTAGATTAGAGTTGATGCTTATGAATTACTTCATCAATTTCACATTTATACTAATTTATTTGGTGGAAAAGAAACCCCAAAACAACCATGTCTCAGCTAACCTTCACATGCTATTTTCCTAGTTCGGATACATCTGAGACAAAACACCATGTTCTTAAATTATAAAAGCAATTTTGGTAAGAAACAAAAAGTCAGCATTTTTATTCATTGATGGATTGATTTTTAAATGTCCATAGCTATATAATCCAAGATTCCACAACAGGATAAGAAATTAATGTTAAGACATAACACAAAGTAGAATGCCTCATAGATGGATTCCTGTAGCTAAAGGTAAGTCCAGTGTTTTAGAAAAAGTAAAGACAGAGAAGAGTTTGGCATGGAAATTGTTTGGTAATTACATCCAAGTGTCCCACAATCATTTACCTATAGAGAAATCATGCAGCTGTGATGTGGAACTCCAGCATTCTGCTAACACTTGCTCTGCTTGCCTCTGAACAACCTCCTTCCTTTCCTTGTCAAATATTAGATACTATCTCAGTTCTGTTGGTGACCACATTCATGATTTATTAAGAGCCTGGCATAAGCCAGTGATTCTCCTGAGCACTTCAGAGGCCATCACTAAGACCAAGTCCCTGTCCTTTGGCCTATTGGCCCCGACTCCTAGACTGCTTTATGTCTCAGAGATTGGTTAAAGGATCTCAGAGTGCATTTATGCACCAGTTAGGTTTCCAGAATGGAACTGCTGCCCAAATATTCCTAGGTTATAGGAAAATTTAAGCCTGGAGAAAAGCAGTTGATGTCTTATAAGTCAGCATTAATGGAAATGTCCAGGGCAGTGGGGACACGAATAGGGAAGGGAAGCAAAGTAGACAGTCTTGCTTATCTAATGCTTGGGGAGAAATAAGTCTCAGCTCATAGGATCTCACAACTACTGCAAATACTGCAGTGTATTAAAATATGACGGGGGGTAACTACAGAGAAAGTTCACCTGGTGTGAGGGTGAAGATACTGTCAGTTTTCTCAGTATGAGGAAAAGATGGCAACATCAACCAGTCTTCACTCCAGCAGGTCACAAAGCCTCTGGCCAGGCCTTAGCCAAGATTGCCTGAGCCTGCAGATGTCTGCAGCCAAGTTACAAGGACTAGAGTCCTTTATTTTATGCAACAGAACCCAAGAAGCCCATATAATTAGCTATTTGATGTGTTGCAAGTTAAAAAGGAGGCACTCCTGTGCCCAACCTCTATATCTATCAGTCAACATTCAGATCAAATACCGCCTTAGTGGATACCATTGACACCTCCTAGATACTCTAAGCAATTTCTCTCTTTGATTCTTGTGAACTATAAAAGTCATCTGAATTCAAAGAGTACACTAGCTACATCAGTAATCGAACATGCAGTGATTTAAGATAACTCCATTTGCTCAGGTCCCTATCTAGATCCCCATACAGCTCTTTTTCAAACAGCTTCGTTGCAATGTATTTCACCTGCTATACAATTTACCCATTTAAAATATATAATCCAGTGATTTTTCAGCATAATTACAGAGCTATGCAACCATCTCCACAGTCAAATTTAAAACATTTTTATCACCTTAAAATATATTCTTTTCTACACTCCCCATTACCCCACACATATTATCACCCAACAACCACCAATGTACTTTCTTTAGCTCTAAAGATGTCTATTCTGGACATTTCACATTAATGGAAAGACACAATAGCTGATTTTTTTGTGTGTCTGGCTTCTTTCATGTAGTATAACATTTTCAAGGTTCATCTAACTGTCACATGGATCTGTACTTCATCATTTTTATAGCCAAATAATATTCCATTGCATGAACATAACCATGTTTTTAAAATCTATTCATTAGGGGACATTTGGATTGTTTCCAACTTGTGACAATTACTCATAATGCATTACAGTTTGTGTAAAAGTTTTTGTGTAGATATTATGTCTTTTCTTGGGAGGAGAGTTCTATAGGAATGGAATTGCTAGCTCATATGGAAAAAAATGCTTACTTTTTTGAGGCACTGCCAACAGCTTGCAAAAATGGCTGCACCATTTCATGTTTCCACTAGCAGTGAGAGTTTTACTTTGTCCATATTCTGGTCAATAGTTGTAATTATCAGACCTTTTGATTCCAGCCACAGCAGTGAAAACCACAGTGGTATTCTTTTGTGGTTTTTATTTGTGCTTCCCTGATGACTAATAATGTCAAACATCTTTTACCATGTTTCTTTGCCCTTTGTTTATCTTCTTAGGAGAAATATTTATTCAGATCTTTTGCATGTTTTTAAGTTGAACTATCTTTTGATCAATGAGTTATGTGAGTTTTTCACATATTTGAGATATGTCTTTTTATCAAATGTGTGATTTTGTATTTTTTAAAAATTCTGTATGTTGTGATTTTCTTCCTTGATAATATCTTTTACAACACAAAATTTGTAATTTAATATTTTTCAATTTTTTTGTTTCTTCTATTTTTGTATTCATATCTAAGAATTCATTGCTCAAGTAAAGGTCATGTTGATAAACCCTCATAATTTTTTCAAATAGTTGTACAGTTTTAGTTCTAAAATTTTGTTATTTAATCCATTTGAGTTAATTTTTATATGATGTAAAGTAAAAGTTCAACTTCACTCATTTGTATATGGCTACTACATTGTTTCAGGACCATTTGTTGAGAAAAATATTATTTTCCTCATTGACTATTCCTGGCACTTTTGTCAAAATCAGTTGTAAGAGTTTATTTCTAGGCTCTCATTTTTATCCATTGCTCTATATGTCTATGTTTTTTGTCAGCATCACACTGTTTCAATGAACATAGCACATTTTTTTTTTTAGCCATTCATTGGTTGGTAAGTATTTAAATTTGTTTCACATCTTACCA
Organism: Saimiri boliviensis; assembly: GCF_048565385.1. NCBI lineage: Eukaryota > Metazoa > Chordata > Mammalia > Primates > Cebidae > Saimiri > Saimiri boliviensis. The sequence goes on from NC_133453.1 coordinate 112,349,891, forward strand.
GTTGTGAATAGTCCTGTGATAAAGATACATGTACAGTTGTCTTTTTATATAATGACTTATTTTCTTCTGGGTTGGCACCCCTATTGAGATTACTAGATCAAATAGTAGAGTACACTTTTGGTTGAGAAATTTTCATACCATTTTTCATCAAGGCTGTACTAATTTACTTTTCAAAATCAGTGTATAAGCACTCCCTTTTGACCTCATCCATGCTATAGCTATTGTTTTTGGCTTTTTAATAACCGTCATTCTGGCTGGAGTAAGGTGATATCTCATAGTGGCTTTAATTTGTATCTCCAGGATGATTAGTGATGTGGAACATCTTTCTTTGCTTGCTGACCATTTGGATATCTTCTTTGGAGTGCCTTCTTTTCATGCAATTTGTCCACTTTCTAATGGGATTATTTGTTCTTCATTTTTCTGTTGATTTGTTTGATTTCCTTGCAGATTCTTGCAGTTCCTTGCAGACTCTTGCAGTTCCTTTTAGATATTAGTTTTTTTGTCAGATGCGTAGTTTGCAGACATCTTTATCCTATTCTGTAAGCTGTCTGTTTATTCTGAAGATTATTTATTGTGCTGTATAAAAGTTTTTTTAGTTTAAATAGGTCCCATTTATTTATTTATTTGGTTGTTTTTTTGTTTTTGTTTTTGTTTTGTTTGTTTGTTTTGAGACAGGGCTTTACTCTTGTTGCCCAGGTTGGAGTGCAATGGCGTGCTCTCAGCTCACCACAACCTCTGCTTCCCTGGTTCAAGCAATTCTCATACCTCAGCCTCCCAAGTAGCTGGGATTACAGGCATGTACCGCCACACCCAGCTAATTTTGTATTTTTAGTAGAGATGGGGGTTCTCCATGTTGGTCAGGCTGGTCTCCTGACCTCATGTGATTTGCCTGCCTTGGCTTCCCATAGTGCTGGGATTACAGGCATGAGCTACTGAGCCCAAACCGTAGGTCCCATTAATTATTTTTGTTTTTATTACATCTGCTTTTGGGCTCTTAGTCATAAATTCTTTGTCTAGGCCAATGTCCAGACAGTTTTTCCTAAGTTTTCTTCCAGAATTTTCAAGGTTTCCCATCTTAGTTTTAAGTCTTTGATCCATCTTGAGGTCTACATAGCAAGAGATAGGGATCCAATTTCATTATTTTACATGTGACTATCCAGTTTTCCTGGCATTATTTATTGAATATGGTGTCCTTTCCTCAATTTATGTTTTTATATGTTCTGTTGAAGATCAGTTGTTTTTAAATATTTGGCTTTATTTCTGGCTTCTTTCTTCTGTTCCATTGGTCTATGTATCTACTTTTATACAAGTGCCATGATGTTTTTATTATGATACTCTTGTATTATACTTTGAAGTTGGGTAATGTCATGCCTCTAGATTTGTTTTCTTAACTCTTGATTTATTTAGGCTCTTTTTTGGTTCTATATGGTTTGTAGAATTTTGTTTCTAATTCTTTGAAAAATGGCATTGATATTTTGATAAGAATTGCATTGAATCTACAGATTGCTTTGGGCAATATGGTCATTTTCATGATACTGATTCTTCCAACCTGTAAGCATTGAATATATTTCCATTTGTTTGTGTCATCTCTGATTTTTTTTAAGCAGTGTTTTGTACTTCTCTTTATAGAGTTTCTTTACTCTTGGTTAAGTGTATTCTTAGGTAATTTCTTTTCTTTTTTTCTATTTTTTGTTGCAGCTGTTGTGAAAGAAATAAAGTTTTGATTTTATTCTCAGCTTGCTTATTGTTGGTGTTTTGCAGTGCTACTGATTTTTGTACATTTATTTTGTAACCTAAGACTTTACTGAATTTGTGTATCAAATCTAGGAGTATTTTGGAGGAGTCTTTATTGTTTTCTAGGTATACAATAGTGTCACTGGAAAACAGATAGTTTTACTTCCTCTTTCCCAATTTAGATGTCCTTTATGTCTTCTCTTGCCTGATTGCTCTTGCTAGAACTTTCAGTAGTATGTTGAATAGAAGCAGTGACAGTGGGCATCATTGTCTTGTTCTAGTCTTTAGAAGGAATGCTTTTAAGTTTTCCCCATTCATTATGATGTTGGCAATGGATTTGTTGTATATGCCCTTTATTATTTTGAGGTATGTTCCTTCTATGCCTAGTTGTAAAACAATGAGGTTTTCCAGTGTCTTAAGTTGGAATGTCAGATGATCGGTTTGAGATCTTTCATCTTTTTTACTATAGGCATTTTAAACTATAAATTTCCACTTGAAGGCTGATTTAGCTGCATCTCATAAGTTTAGAGGGGTTGTGTCATCATTTTTATTTACCTCGAGGACTTTTACTTTTTATTTTGATTTCTTTTTTTATCCATTAGTTATTTGGGAGTCTGTTTTACAATTTTCACATATTTGTGAGTTTTCAAATTTTTTCTTGTCTTGGATCAATAGCACAGACTCTTTCTGTTCATATAGAATTTAGTAGATTCTCTTGAATAGGCATTTGTTTCATTTTCTGTTTACTCTCAAGGCCATTCCAGAGACTGTAAGTTGCTATTTTTTGATGATTTTTACCAGTCTGGCTGAAAATCAGATCAGAGGAACTTTTTATGCTGTCATTATTCTAGCAGTCAATTGCCACAACTATTTTTATGCCAAATTTTACTCAAGGAATCATAATGAAGTTAAATGTAATATTCTTACATTCATAGAATTACAGAGATTAAGAAGAGCTTTGAAATAACCAGCTCAATGGCCTGTTTTTGCGAGGAGGAATTTGAAGAGTGCTCACATGTGATGTACCCATAGACAGAGAAGCTACATTGTTAACAAGAGAGCCAGGCCTGGAGTGGCTGATTCCAGACTCCAGTCTGGATTTTCTTCTATCAACCAGATCTCACAAAGGACAGGCTTTGGGTCAAGCCTGACCACTCCACTTTTTTGCATAGTGGCTTTTTTTTTTTTTCTCATAAGTAGTTAATAGTAATTAGGGCAGTAACTGTATGGCATGCTTTTTACAGAAATAGTTTGCCTAGCTCAATGTTAAACAAATTCCCAGATCTCATATTACCAATTTCTCTGTTACTTATTACCTATTACCAATTTCTCTATCAAGCAAGGTCTAGGCAGAATATACTCTGACTTAAAAAAAGTGAAGAAGCTGGGATTATTCAAGTTTAGAAGTCTGGAATAAAAGTCCTGCACCACTGAAACTCAGCTTTCTAAAATGAGCTAGGTTGGGGCTAATGTCTTTAGAAGGTCCCATGGACATAAGACCTCTGATGAGGGGCAGAGGTCTCTAACGAGGTACATTTACATTAGTTCTACAAATGTTGGAAAAACTGCAAACTGAGTTGATCCACTATTTATGTTATGAAAGACAGGCACCAAAGTGAAGAGGCAAGGATGGTGTGATCCTTTTAGAAATAGGAAGCAGGCTGTCTCCACCTCCTTTATTAGCAGAGCCAAACAGGAAGCCACTGGCAAAAGAGAAACGTAGTCTTGAGTCTTAGCTGCAACATCATGCAACAGAGGATAAAAGTGCAGGCTTGAAGCTGAGAGATGAGAGCTTCACCACTGCCACAACATTTTTTATTGTTATTAAATAGACCATGACATGGAGAGGGATGCCAAAAAAAGAAAAAGGAGCAATTTAAAGGAGAAAATAATCTGTGCAGAAGTGTCATAATAAACATAACACACATATTTCAAAGTCATAATCATTAAATAAGTGAAATTAAAGTACATATGGAATGAAGCATAACCACTGGGAAAAATAAGGCTTGTCTTTTAGAAGGGAAGGAAATGGCTGACAGAGGGACTGATTAAAACTGCAATGATTTAAACATGGGCAAGCTGTAAAATTAGTCCTCTCATAATTCAGTCGCTTAAATACATAATGTTGGGAAAACTGAGTATCTACATGTAAAAAAAATATTCAATCTATAGCTCACACTATACACAAAAATCAACTCAAAATGAATTAAAGACTTAAACATAAGACCCAAAACTATCAAACTGCTAAAGGAAATATCAGAAAAAAGTCACACAACGTTGGTCTGGGCAATTATACATTTTATTTGACTTCAAAAACACAGACAAGAAGAACAAACGTAGATGATGGGATTGTGTCAAAATAAAAAGCTTCTGCACATCAAAGGAAACAATTAAGAGTAAACATACAACCTACAGGTGGAGGAAAAAGCTTTGCATGTCATACATATGATGAAGAATTAATATCCAAAATACATAAAGAACTAATACAACTCTACAGAGAGAAAATAATTTGATTAAGAAGGAAGGGATTTGAATAGACATTTCTCAAAAGAAGACATAAAAGTGGCTAAGAGATGTATTTTTAAAATGCTCAACATGACTAATAATAAGAAAGATGTCAATTAAAACCACAGTTAAATAACTTTACACCTGCTAAAATTGCTAATATCAAAAAGACCAAAGATAACAAGTGTTGGAGAGTATGTGGAGAAAAGGGATCCCATGTACCCTGTTTTGTTAATAGAAATTAGTACAGCCATTTTGGAAGACAGTAGGATGGGTCCTCTAAAAACTAGAAAGAGAACTAACATGTCATACATCAATCCCATTTCTGGGTTTGTACCTGAAGAATTTGTGTTCCAAATTCCATATCAATAGGTGGTTGCATAGATTTTTTTGTAATTAATGAGAATATCATAAGAATACCACAAGATTTATAACCAATCAGAACAAAGACATAATTGATCATCATTCCATATATTTGTATACAGTAAGAATTACATGATATCAGGTACTGTTTTAGTTTAAAGTACAAGACAATAGTGTCAACTATACCCAAGATTACCCTCACAATAAGAGAGTCCATGAGTGATATTGCAGAGCAGCTATAAAGCATCCTTGCGGACATGCTACTCATTCTGGAGATATTTATGTAGCACTATGAGTTGCAGGGGGTAAAAAGGTATGGAGTAATTTCCACATAATGCAGTAAGGACATACTGTTTCAACAAGATTATCACTGGCAATATTACCACTGGCAATATTAGCATAACCTTATGTTTATATTGAAATCTGTGCCCTCTAAACAAATTTCATTTCCATTGCTTCCTTTTTTCTTTGGCTTAATCATATATACTGAGCAAGGAAGACCATTTATCTAGTTACAAAATATTTTTCAGCACTTTCTTTGTCCCAGGGCCAAAGATGTAGATATAATTCACATATTATCTGTCCTTATAAAGCTTACAGTTTGATGGCAAAGTCGGATGATTATTGTCCAGTGAGTCAAAAGCTTAGATAAAAGAATGGAGGATTCTGTGACTCAGAGCCCATCAAGGAGAATTTGCAGAGATGAGCTTGCTAAGGGTGTTTGAAGGCCCATGGTGTTAGGCAGCTAATAAAGAAGAAAGAAGAGGAGGAGTCTGAATAAAAGAAGATAAGTCTTAGACAGCATGGCAAATTCACAATTTCTCCCAAGTCTGGAGCAGGGATATAGCAAAGGTTGAACTGTGGACAAGAAGGAAGGGGCCATTCAGGGGACCTTTTGCTGCTCTTCAGAAATTACATGTTTGAGAAAGAGGACACTGAATACTTTTGTCCATGGATTTACATACTAAGACTAGCATTTTAGACAGATAAAAATGAAAAATCAAGAAAAATATATATAAAAAAAAAGAAAAATATATATTAGAAAAAGGAAAATGCAGATGAACATGTGACAAAAGTGACCACCTCTGTAAGTTTTATAACCTAACAGTTGAAAATATATAGATTGTGGCAACTTGTACATGGAGTACAATTTTTAAACATACATGAAACTGATGCATGCTAACTTCAGAAGCAAGTTATCTATGGAAAAGATGAGAGGAAAATTGCAGTTGAGAGAGTTTGTGAGAGGACTTCAACTGCATATCTCTTTAAAATAAAAATCTGAAATATGATAAAATAAAAATCTATATTATACATGTCTGATACCATTTCTAGTAACCATATGTTTGAAATCATCTGCCATTTTTTTTTTTGGTTTGTCTTATGGAAGTCATAGAAAGTGGATTGAGCTTAGAGCTAGAACAGTGAAATATAAAGTAGAACAATCAAGTAGAAGTCAATACAGGAATTATTCCTTTTTGACAGAAAGAAAAGAATGAAGACAATGTGAAGTGAGAGAAATTATTCCCACAGTTACTGTTGCAGTAACTCCTGTCTTCAAATCCTAATAGATTGCTCTATTATTTATTGACTCAAACCTGGACAGTCACATTTTCTAAGCAAATGTCCGTCTTTCCCATTCATCCTCAATTTGTGTTTCTCTCAGAACAACTCATAGATTTTATGCCTGGCCTAGGCCCAGTGCACAGGAATTGTTTATTAATAATATAGTGATATTGTAGCAACAATAATATTGATATTCACTCATCCTATTGCCAGGAATCTTTGAAGGATGGCAATTTTGATTGCTAAGGGAAAAGCAAAGAATCATCTACACAACTATTTGTCTACCTCCAGAGACTCCTAAATGATATTGTTGATTTGGTTCATTAATTGTATACTGAAGAGACCAATTCCCTCAGCCCAGTCAAATAACTCTGCTACTCTGCCTTGTATACTTGAATAATAGAGAGAACAGTCACAACTCCGACAAGCTATTAGTCAGTGTGCCTCATACTTGGATAATGTTGGAGGGATGGTGTAAGGCATGCACTGTGATTATCTGGAGACTCAGTAGAAAAAGAAAATGTGAGCCCCCTGTGAAAGGATGAGCGTGCTGTTCAAATGCCGCTTGGGTGCTTATATATGATGCTTGGTTTCATAGTGTGATGCCATCATGGGTATTTGCCCTTGCCTCTACCTAGCTGTTCATAGATCTTTGGAAAATATTGGTAACTCACTTCTGCAAAACTTAACTTGAAAAAAAAAACCCTTTAATTGAGAGAGAATAATATCTAATAAGTATCAAGGCAGCCATGCCACATGGAATCAAAATTATTTGAGGCTGACAGTTGTCCTGTTTTCATGGTCAATGTATATCCGTGGCTAAAGAAGAAAGGCTTCGATTGTGGGTACAATCACAGATTCTTTTAGAACCTACTGTTAACAACATCATCTATGGCAACAGAAACACTTCCTTGCCATCCATAGGCTGTTTTGGGCTTACTACTTTTACACAGGATTCGTTGTAACTCAAGAGCTCATTCCAATTGTAAATTTCCTTACACAGAAGAAAACTATGTCCTCATTCATTCAAATACACATACATATATGTATATGTGCTATGCTTTATTTTAGATACTGGCAATATATATATTACCAGTGACTTCCAAACACATGCTATGCTTTATTCTAGGTACTGCTGATAAATCATGAACACACTCATTATATTGCTTTCTCAGGGAGTTTGTTCAAATCAGATTCCAATTGGGAAAAACTTAGCTTGGAATCACCTGTTTTCTATCATGTTCACTCCACCCAGGAAGAAAGGCACTCCAGGAATAGCAAGTATATTGCTTCACTATGGGTCAGTTCTTCACACCTAATCACGTGATATCAAGGCCAAGAAAAAGCTTGGCCTCAGGTGTCCAAAGCCTGCAAGATCAGCACTAGTAGTCTCTGGTAGCCAACACTTTTGGGAAATATACAGCACTGTTATAGATGTTTACATCACTCAACTGCCCAGATGTGCTTCAGCAGACAAAGATAACCCCTGGAGCACTGGATAGCTCAGATTTGAAGAGAACATTATGGCTGCTGTATGTATCAGTGAGGATTATTTAGATAAATAGAACAATAGCATGAATATTATATTATAAATACAGACACATGCACATGTCTTTTTATAAATACATATATATGTTTTTATAAATCTAGCAAAGGTATATAATACATAAAAAATATTTATTGTAAGAAACTGACTGTTATGATTATGGAGAATGGGAAGTCCCAAGATCTGAAGAATGAGTTGGCAAACAAGGCCCAGGAGATAGGTGATGTAGTTACAGGCCAAAGGCCAACAGGCAGGAAGAATTATCTTTTATTCAGTGGAATGTAAGTTGTTTTGTTCTATTCTGGCCTTCAACTGATTGGATAAGCTCTTCCCACATAAGGAAGAGCAGTCTGCTCTACTCGGACTCATATAAATTTACCAATGTGTAGGTTTATTTCATCTAAAAACACCCTTATAGACACTAAGAATAATATTTGACCAAATAACTGGACACCCATGGCCCATTCAAGGTGAAACATACAAATAACCATTACACCTCCTTAAATTTTACTAATATTTTAAAAACTATTATGTCACCTGGCACAGTAGATACTTATCTGGTGTTTAAATTCTTTCTTTCCAGTTATATGTCAATTGAAAAGAATGAATTTATTCTTTTGGCCCAGTTCTATTGCTACCTTGCAATGCCTTCAAGTAACAGCAATGTTCTGAGTTTCAGTTATTTTCTTAAGACAATGAGGATAATAATAATGGTTCCATTCTTTAAAATTTTAAGATAATTATAGATTCACATCCAGTCATAACAAGTCATATGGGAAATAAGTCATTAAAATGTATGTCCCCTTTCCCAGTGTTATGGGCAGAATTATGTCTCCCCAAAATTCTTTTGTTGAAGTACTGACCTCCACACTTCAGAATGTGAATGTATTTGGAGAAAGAGCCTTTAAATAGGTAATTAAGGTGATGAATTATAGGGTTGGCAACAATCCAGTCTCACTCATGTCATTATAGAGGAGATTAGGACACAGATACAGAGGAAAGACAAAGATAGAAGAGAATGTCATCATCTGAAAGACAGGGAGAGAGACCTCAGATGAAAACAAACTTGCTGACACCTTGATCTTGGCATTGTAGTACACAGAACTATGAAAAAATAAATATCAGTTGTTTAGTCACTCAGTTTGGTATTTTGTTACGGCAGCCCTAGCAAACTAATACACTCAATTTCTCCCAATAGTAACAACTTGCAAAACTACAGTAAAATGGGCCAGATGTGGTGGCTCAGCAATTTGGGAGTCCAATGCAGGAGGATCACAAGATCAGGAGACCAAGACCATCCTGGTCAACATTGCAACCCCATCTCTACTAAAATACAATAAATAAATAAATAAATAAATAGCCAGGCATGGTGGCAGGCACCTGTAATCCCAGCTGCTGGGGAGACTGACACAGGGGAATTGTTTGAACCTGTGAGGTGGAGGTTGCTGTGAGCCAAGATGGCGCCACTGCACTCCAGCCTGGTGACAAAGCAAGACTAGGTTAAAACAAACAGACAAACAAACAAATAAAACTACAGTAAAATAACACAACCAGGATATTGACACTGATATCATCAAGACAAGGAACAGTTTCATTACTCCCAGGATGAGTTCCTGCTATCTTTTTATCACAACACCCTACTACAACATTAGCATATATATCATATTTTGTCTTAATTTTATTTAGAGTGATCTAAATGATATTTTAATTTTGGTCTTCACATGTTCACTGTATTTCTATATACTAAGAATGAACATGTATACTAATGGTACAAACAAACAATGAATGAAAAGGTCATAGCAATTGATCTCGCTAAACTCACTTATTAGCTCTAGGGTTTTTGGTTTTTGCTGTCAAAATCCTTTAGATTTTTGAATGAACAATCACATTATTTGTACATAGGGGCAGTTTTACTTATTTCTTGTTGTATTCTTTTTATATCTATCTTGCTTTATTGCAATGGCTAAAACTTCGATAATTTTTGAGTGTTCACATATTGCAATCATGTTCTCATCTTTCTGAGAGTACATATGCGTTCCTTAGGCAAGGAACACACACACACACACACACACACACACACACACACACACACATATATAGGAGCATATATATACACACACACATACACATATATATGTGTATATATATATATATATATATATATATATGTGAGCTTTAAATTTTTTTGTTTTTTAAACTTTTAGTTTAGGCTAAAACTTCCAAATTTTGTTGAAAAAGAGTGGTGAGAGTATATTCAAGCTTTCACCATTAAGTATAATGTTAACTGTAGGGTTTTTTTTGGTAAATGCTCTTTATCAAGTTGAAGTTCCCTTTTATACCCTAGTTTACTGAGAGTTTTCAGTTGATTGTTTTATTTTGTAAAGTTCTGCATTAATTAATATCACCATCTGATTTCTCTTCTTTAGCCTGTTCATGTAGTGAGAGGCATTGGTTGGTGCTTGAATGTTAACCCAGCCTAGCATAACTAGAATAAATCCCAATTATTTATGATGTATACATCATTTCATACTCTGCTGGATCAGATTTGCTAATATATTGCTGAGAATTTTTGCATCTGTGAAGAATATTAACTTGTAATGATTGCTTGTTGTTTCCATTTTTTTCTTGGGGAATGGCACTGTCTTTGTCTGATATTGGTATCAAAAGTCGAATGAAATGTGTGGAGAAGTGCCTTCATCTTCTATTTCTGAGAGAGATTGTACAAAATTGGTATTAATTCTTCTTTAAATGTGTAGTAAAAGTCTTCTGGAAAAACATCCTGGCCAAAAGATTTTGTTTTATCAGGAGCTTTAAATTTATTTCTTTTTTAACTTTTATTTTAGGTTTGGGGGTACATGTAAACAGATAATCTACAAAATGTACAAAAATATTTTTGTAAACTATGCATCTGACAAAGGTCTAATATCCAGGGTCTATAGGGAACTTAAACAAATTTTCAAGAGAAAAACAGAAAATCCCTATTAAAGAAGTATTCAAAGAAAATGAACAGACTCTTCTTAAAAGAAGATATATATGTAGCCAACAAACATATGAAAAAAAGCTCAACATCACCAATCATTAGAGAAATGCAAATCAAAATCACAATGAGATACCATTTCGCACCAGACTGACTATTATTAAAAAGGAGCTTTAAATTTAAAATCGTTTTTTTTAGGTGGATAGAAGCCTATTCAAGTTTTTTATACATCTCGTTTTGAGTCGTAGTAATTTATGTTTTTTGAGGAATTTGTTCACTTATTCTAAGTTGTCATAATTAAATATGTTCATAATATTCTGTTGTTATCCATTTCTTAGTTGGGTGTAGGAGCTATAATATACTGTCTTATTCTAAAATTACTAATTTGTATTTTTTCTTTAGGTCACTTTTTCTTAAAGTTTATATTTTATTATTTCTTTAACAATAATCTTTTTCTTAACATCAATTTTCCACATTATTTTTTTTCAGTTTTATTGATTTTTTTCTACTGTATTGTCTTCTGCCTTATTATTGCTTTGGGTTTATTTTTTCATTTTTTTCTACTTTCTCAAGGTGGGAATGTAGATTATGTGATATTTTTTACATTCTTTTTTTACTTTTTATTTTTTAATTTTTGGGGGTATGTAATAGATATATATATTTATGAGGGACATGAGATGTTTTTATAAAAGCATGCTGTATAAAATAAGCATCTTCTGGAGAATGAGGTATCCAAAGAATATAAAGCATTTATTCTTTGAGTTTCAAACAATTCGATTACACTCTTTAAGTTATTTGAAATTGTGCAATTAACTTATTATTGGCTGTAGTCACCCTATTCCATTGTACTATCAAATAATAGTTATTCATTCTTTCCAAATACTTTTTTTTATTGGTTAACGACCTCATATCCCTGTCAGCCCTCCACAACCCTCCTCGGACTCTGGAAAACATTCTTCTACTCTCTATGTCCATGAATTCCATTGTTTTGATTTTTTTTTTTTTTTTTTTTTTTAGACGGGGTGTCCCTCTCGTTACCCAGGCTGGAGTGCAGTGGCACGATCTCTGCTCACCGCAACCTCCGCCTCCTGGCTTCAGGCAATTCTCCTGCCTCAGCCTCCTGAGTAGCTGGGATTACAGGCACATGCCACCATGCCCAGCTAATTTTTTGTATTCTTAGTAGAGACAGGGTTTCACCATGTTGATCAGGATGGTATCGATCTCTTGACCTCGTGATCCACCTGCCTCAGCCTCCCAAAGTGCTGGGATTACAGGGATGAGCCACCGCATCCGACCCTGTTTTGATTTTTATATCCCACAAATAAGTGAAAACACACAATGCTTGCCTTTCTGTGCCTGACTTATTTCATTTGACATAATGATCTTCAGTTCCATCCATCTTGTTGAAAATGACTGGATCTCACTTTTTATGAATGGTTAGTGCTCCATTTTTTGTGTATATGTACTACACTTTTCTTTATTCATTCATCTGTTGATGGACTCTTAGGTTGCTTCCAAATCTTAGCTATTGTCAACAGTGCTGTAGCAAACACAGGGGTGCAGATATCTCTTCCATAAACTGATTTTCTTTCTTTTGGGTATAGGGTTTGCTAGATCATATGTTAGCTTCATTTTCAGTTTTTTGAGGAACCTCCAAACTGTTCTCCATACTGGTTTTATTACTTTACCTTTCCAGCTTAAAGTGTACAAACATTTTCTTTTTTTCAGATTCTTAACAGCATTTGATATTGTGTGTCTTTTGGATAAAAGTCATTTTAACTATGGTAAGCTGACATCTCATTGTGGTTTTGATTTTCATTTGTCTGATGATAAGTGATGTTGAACACCTTTCATATGCCTATTTGTCATTTGTATGTCTTCTTTTGAGAAATAGCTATTCAAATATTTTGCCCATTTTTAAATCGCATTATTAGATTTTTTTTTCATGTAGTGTTGTTTGAGCTCCTTATAGAATTTAGTTATTAATCCTTTGTAAGATAGGTAGCTTGCACATATTTTCTACTATTTTATGACTGGTATCTTCACTTTGTTGATTGTTTCCTTTGCTGTGCAGAAACTTTTGAACTTGATGTAATTCCATTTGTCCATTTTTGCTTTGGTAGGCTGAACTTGTGAGGAATTACTAAATAAATTTTTACCCAGACCAATGTCTTTGGGATTGTCTCAATGTTTTCTTGTTGCAGTTTCATAGTTTGAGATCTTAGATTTAAGACTTTAATTCATTTTTATTTTTGTATATGGTGAGAGATAAGGGTCCAGTCTCATTTTTCTTCATATGGATATTCAATATTCCCAGCATTATTTACTGAAGAGAATGACTTCCCCAGTGTATGTTCTTAGAACCTCTGTCAGACACTAGTGCACTGTAGGTGTGAAGATTTGTTTCTGGTTCTCAAATATTTTCCATTGGTCTGTCTGTTTTTGTGCCAATACCATTCTGTTGTGGTTACTATAGCCCTATGGTATAATTTAAAATTAGATAATATGATTTCTCCAGTTTTGTTCTTTTTACTTAAGATAGCTTTGGCTATTCTGGGTCTTTTGTGGTTCCATATACATTTTAGGATAGATTTTTCTATTTCTGTTAAGAATGCCATTGGTATTTTGATATGAATTGCATTAAATTTGTGGATTGCTTTAGGTATTAAGGCTATTTTAACAATATTCAATCTTCTGGTCCATCAACAGGAAATATTTTTTTCATTTTGTTTGTGTTCTTATCTGTTTCGTTCATCAATGTTTTATAATTTTTTATAGATACATTTCACTGTTTTGGTTATTGGTATTTAATTTTATGTGTGAATATTGTAGATGGGATTTCTTTTTAAATTTATTTATTTTACAAAGTTCACTGATGACATATATAAATACTACTGATTTTTTTGTGTGTGTTGATTTTATGTCCTGGAACCTAACTGAATTTTCAGTTCTAATAGTTTTCTTATGAAATCTGTAGGTTTTTCCAACTATAAAACTATGTCATCTGCAAACAAAAATATTTGGATTTTTTTCCATTTCGATGCCATTTATATCATCCTCTTATCTGATTGCTCTAGCTAGGGCTTCCATTACTATGTTAAATAACAATTGTAACAGTGGGCATCCTTGTCATGCTCCAGATCTTAGAAAAAGTCTTTCCATATGATACTAGCTATGGCTCAGTCATATATGGCTTTTATTATGTTGATATATTTTCCTGCTATCTCCAGTTTTTTGAGAGATTTTATTATGAAGGTATGTTGATTTTTATCAAATGCTTTTTTAACCTCAATTAAAATAATCATATGGTTTATACCCTTCATTCTGTTAATAATAATGTATTACATTGATTGATTTACATTTATTGAAACATTCTTGTGTCCCAGGAATAAATCCCACTTGGTTGTGATGAAGGATCTCTCTTAGGTATTGTTGAATTTGACTTGCTCATATGTTGTTGAGAATCTTTGGATCAATATTCTTTAGAGATATTGGCCTGTAATTTTTTTATTTGATGTGTCTTTGCCTGGTTTTGTTATCAACTTAATACTAGTGTCATAGAATGAGTTTGCAAGTACTCCCTCCTCCTCTATTTTTCAGAATAATTTGAATGAGATTGATATTAGTTATTATTTAAGTGTTTGGTAGAATTCAGAAATGAAGCCATCAGGTCTGGAACTTATCTTTACTCTGAGATTTTTTATTACAACTTTAATATAATTACTTGTCATTGGCCTGTTCAGGTTTTGGATTTATTTCTGATTCAGTTTTGATAGGTTGTATATATCTAGGAATATGTTCATTTCTTCCAGGTTTTTTAAAAATATTTACAAATAGTTGCTCATAGTAGCCACTGATAATCCTTTAAATTTCTGAAATATCAGTCAAAAAGTGTTTTTTGTTTCTGATTTTATTTATTTGGATATTCTCTCTCTTTTGTTTTGTTAGTCTGGCTAATGGTTTTTCAATTTTGCTTATCTTTTTATTTCTTTTATAGTTATAGCATATTTTTATTATAATGAGGATGAAATATTTAGCTAAAACTGTGAGATTGGATCAAAGCTGTAATTAAGACTTTTATATGCTTACATACATTTAATAGCAACCAAAACAAGAGTAAAAATAAGTATGCAAATTAAGAAGTTAGAATAAGAATGGCAAAAAAATATATAAAGGAAGGTATTATTATTGTTATTTTTAGCTCTTTTTAATTTTTATTTTATATATATATATTATTGCACAAAATAACTTTTTTATTTCATTGATCTTTTGTATTATCTATCTTACTTCAATTTTATTCATTTGAGCTCTGAACTTTATTATTTCTTTTCTTCTACTATTTTTAAGTTTGTTTGCTCTTGCTTCTCTAATTATTTAAGATGCATTGTTACATTGTTTAATTAAAGCTTTTTCTCTTATTTGATGCATGAGTGATATGGTTTCACTCTGTGTCCCCACTCAAATCTCATCTTGAACTGTAATCCCCATGTGTCAAGGGAGAGACCTTGCGGGGAGGTGATTGGATCATCGAGGCAGATTTTTCCCTTGATACTCTCTTGATAGTGAATGAGTTCTCACAAGAGCTGATGGTTTTAAAGTATGGCACATCGCCCCTCACTCTCTCTCTCCTGCTACCATATAAGACATCCCTTGCTTTCCCTTTGCTTTCCACCATGGTTACAAATTTCCTGAGGCCTACCCAGCCATATAAAACTGTGAACTCATTAAATCTCTTTTGTATATAAATTACCCAGTCTCAGGTAGTTCTCTAAAGCAGTGTGAAAGCTGACTAATATAATTAGCTTATATCTATAAACTTCCTACTTATTACTGCTTTTGCTATATGTCATAGGCTTTGGTATGTTGTCTTTTCGTTATTATTTGTTTCAAGAAAGTTTTCAATTGTCCTCTCATTTTCTTCATTGACCCACCGGTAATTCAGGAATATATTGTTCAATTTTCATGTATTTGTATTGTTTTCAAAATTCCTCGTTACTGGTTTTTAATTTTATTCCATTGTGGTCAGAGAAGATGCTTAATATTATTTCAATTTTTTAACATGTTTTAAAACTATTTTGTGACTTAACATATGGTCTGTCCTTGAGAATAATACATGGCTGAGGAAAAGAATATTATCCTGCTTCTCCTGGATAAAATATTCTGTAAATATATAATAGGTCCATTTATTCTATAGTGCAGATTGAGTCTGAGGTTTCTTTGTAGACTTTCTGTCTGGAAGATCTGTGCAATCCTAAAAATGGGTTGTTAAACTCTCTAGTCATTATTGTATTGGGGCCTATCTTTCTCTTTAGCTCTAACAATATTTCTTCTAGATATTGAGGTGTTCCAGTGTTGAGTGCATATAATTAAAATGCTGAATTGACCCTTTTATCATTATATATTGACATTCTTTCCTCTTCTTTTGCTTTTTGTCTTGAAATTTATTTTGTTTGATATAAGTATAGTTATTCCTGCTCTTCTTTGGTTTCCATTGGTATAAAATATGTTTTTCCACTCCTTTATTTTCAGTCTGTGTATGCCTTTATAGGTGATGTGTGTTTCTTGTGACAACAGATAATGGGTCTTTTTTTTTTCATCCATTAAGCCAGTCTGTGTCTTTGAGTTTAGTCCATTTATATTTAATAAGAATTTACTCCTACTATTTTGTTATTTGTTTTCTCATTGTTTCATTATCATCTCTTCCTTCTTTCCTTTCTTTCTGTCTTCCTCTAATGAAGAAAGTTTTCTCCTGTGACATGATTTAGTTTCTTACTTCCATTTTTTGTGGGTCCTTTGTATGTTTTTTGGTTTGAGGTTACCATGGGACTTGCAAATACCATCTTACAGCCCATGATTTTCACCTGATAACAACTTAACACTGCATAAACAGACAAGCAAAAACAAAACTAACAAAAACTTGATGCCCTACTTTTGTCCTCCCACTTTTTAAAACAAATATATTTACTACGGAGATGGAATCTCAAACTCCTGAGTTCAAGAAATTTTCCCTGCACAGCCTCCGGAAGTGCTGGGATTATAATCATAAGCCACTGCACTTAGCCAATGTCCGGTAAGTTTTTAACTTTTTGTTGTTTCTATTTATGTCTTATTTACTGACTCTGACTTGAAAAGTTTTTGTAGTTATTATTTTAGATTGCTTTATTATTTAGTCTTTCCACTTAGAAAAAAAATAGTTTATACACCACAGTTATGGTGTTATACTGTTCGGTGTTTTTCTGTGTGCTCAATATTTTCAGTGAGTTTTTTACCTTAGGTGATTTGTTATTACTCATTAATGTTCTTTAATATTTAATTGTAGGACAGATCTGGTATTGATGAAATCCCTCAGCTTTTGTTAGCCTTGGAAAATCTTTATTTTTTTTCTTCATGTTTAAATGACATTATTTGTCAGGTATACTATTCTGGGGTAAGACATTTTTCCTTTAGCACTTTAAATATATCATATGCCATTCTCTTGGTCTGTAACATTTCTATTGAAAAGCATGTTGCCAATGTACTGGACCTCCACTGTATGCTATTTGTGTCTTTTCTTGCTGCTTTCAGGATCCTTTCTTTACTCTTGATTTTGAAATTTGATTATTAAATGCCTTGAGGTAGTCTTCCTTGGGTTAAATCTGCTTGGTTTTCTACAACCTGTTTGTACTTGGGTATTGCTATCTTTCTCTAGGTTTGAAAAGCTATTTATTATTATCCCTTTGAATAAACTATATCTACACTTACCTCTTTCTCCACTTCTTCTTTAAGGCCAGTTACTCTTAAATTTGTCCTTTTGAAGCTATTTTGTAGATCCTGTAAAAGTGTTTATTGCTTTTTAGTTGACTTTGTTGTTGTTGTTGTTGTTGTTGTTGTTTCTGGCAGTGTATTTTCAAATAGTTGTCTTCAAGCTCATTAGTTTTTTCTTGTACTTTATCAATTCGGCTATTAAAGAACTCTGATGCATTCATTCTTCAGTATACCAATGACATTTTTCAGCTCTAGAATTTCTGCTTGATTCTTGTTAGTTCAATCTCTTTTTAAAATTTGTCTGATAGAAATCTGAATTTCTTCTCTGTGCTATGTCGCATTTCTTTGAGTTTCCTCAACACAGCTATTTTGAATTCTCATTCTGAAAGGCCACGTGTCTCTGTTTCTTCATAATTGATCCATGGTGACTTATTTAATTAATTTGGTAAGGTCATGTTTTCATGGATGGTGTTAATGCTAACAGATGTTTTTCAGTGTCTAAGTATTGAAGTGTTAATATTTATTGTAATCTTCACCATCTGGTCTTATTTGTAGCCATCCTTCTTGAGAAGGATTTTAGATATTAGAAAAAATTTGGGTGTTGTGATCTAAGCTATATCTGCTTTAGGGGAGGCCCCATGCCCACTAATGCTGTGGCTCTTACAGACTCATAGAGATACTACCTTGATGTCTTGGACAACATCTGGGAGAATTATCTGGATTGCCAGGCAGAGACTCTTGTTCTCTTCCCTTATATTCTCCCAACCTTAGAGTGTCTGTCTGTTCTGAGCCACCTAAAGCTAGGATAAAGTGACAGAGCACCCCTGTGGACACCACCACTATGACTACACTATGTCAGACCTGAAGCCAATACAGTGTTGAGCCTCACCCAAGGCCTGCTCTAATCCTTCCCTGTCTATTGCCTATATTTGCTCAATGCTTTGGGACCCTACAATCAGCAGGTGGTAACACTAGTCAACCCTGTGTCCTTCCCTTTAGGGCAGAAAGTCACCACAGGCCCTCTGTCAGTCCAGAAGTACCATCTAGGAGTCAGGGACTAGAGTAAATCACCTTGGAAATCTACCTGGTGTTTTATTGTATTGTAGCTGAGCTGGCACTAAAACCACAAGATACAGTCCTTCTCACAGTTTGCTTTCCTTTGCAAAGGCACAGAAGCCTCACCTTGTAGCCACCACCTCCCCAGGCCATAGGGAGTAGTACCAGACTACCACTGGTGTTCCTTTAGGGCCTAACGTCTCTCAAGTCAGCCTCTCATGAATGCTGCCTGGCCTGGGACTTGCCCTTCAGGACAGTGGGCTTCCCTCTGGCCCAGGGCAAGTACAGAAACGCTATCTAAGAGTTTTGTCCTAGAATTAGTGACCCCAAGTGCCTGCTTGGTGCTCTAACTCCCTGTGGCTATGCCAGTACCTAAGATGCAAGTAAAGTCCCCTTTACTTTTCCCTCTGCTTTTCTCAAGCAGAAACATTTTTTCCCCGAGTCACCATAGTTGGTAATGTGCCAAGTCTCACCTGAAGCCAGTGAATCTCAGAGGCCTACCCAAGTTTCTTGATTTAGTACCTGGATATTGCCACTGGGTACTTAAGGTCCAAGGGTTTTTCAGTTAGCAGATGTTGAATGCTGCCAGTACTGGATCCTTTCCTTCAAGGCAATGGGTTCACTTCTGGCCCTGGCTGTGTCTATAAATATCTGGGGGCCAAGGTCTGGAACAGGGACATTACAAGTCTGACTGGTGTCCTATTTTGCTGTGGCTGAGCTGGTATTCTATATGAAAGACAAAGTCCTCCTGCTCTTCTCCCTCCTCTCCTGAAGCACAAGGAAGGAGTCTCTTTTGGAGGTGTGGGCTATGCAGCCTGGGGTTAGGGGAGGGGTGATGCCAGCACTCCCTTGGCTATCCCAGCTGGTATCTCAGTATGTTGCTTGTCCCCTAGTCCACTGTCTCTGCACCTAGTTCAGCTCTAGGACTTGCCTACAAGTTTCAGTCCTTATGGCCTAGACTGTCTTTCATGTTTACTTAGAGACAGAGCACTTTGGGTCTTGGTAGAAAGGTTTGTGGGATCTCAAGTTCAAACCACTGGGATCTGCAATTTCCCCTCAGCTAGGCCTGGTTTAAATGCTCCCTTGGTGGGCCACAGTCAGCTGAATTTGTTCTCATTTCTGTTCTAACAGGACAGCAATGAAAATTGCTGTGTTCTCCTTCCCCTAGCACTAAGAGAGGCTCTGCACCACACGGTTGCTGGGGTCAAGGAGGGGTGGGTCAGCAATTTTGAAAGTTCATTCTATCTCTTCAGTGCCTTTTTCAGTAATAGGAAAGTAAAACCAGATACTATGAGTGCTCACCTGAATTTGGTTCTTATCATGTTCTTTCTGTGTAGGTAGTTGTTAAATTGGTGCCCTTGGTATCCGTCAACCCTTCTACTCTACCATCTTGCTCCACCTTTCTATTTTATATACTAATGTAATTATTAAGTGCTATAAAACTTTCAGAATTAACTAATCTCCCATGTTTTGATGTGTTTTACCATGTATCTTGATATGTTATATTTTCATGTTATACTCAATTATATTTATTTGCTTTGACACTTCCTTTTTGATTATGGATTAATTGAAAATACATTGCTAAATTTCCATGTGTAGAGATTTTTCTATTGTCTGTCTTTACTCATTTTTAATTTAATGCCACTCTGGTCAAATAACATATTCTGTGTGATTTCAATTAAATTTGCTGACGTTTGTTTTATGGTCCAGGATATATGGTTTATCTTGGTGTTCCATGAACCTTTCAAAAATATGTATTTTCTCTTGTTGGATGGAGTGTTCTATATATATATATATATCAATGAGATACTGTTGTATTAATATAGTGTTAGGTTCTTCTATCTCCCAGCTGATTTTTTGTTTAATGTTTTATCATTTTCTGAGAAAGAAATCTTGAAGTCTCTGGCCATAATTGTGGCTTGTCTACTTATTTCTATTCTCTTAACTTCTGCTCTTTTGAGGTTCTGTTGTGGTTTTGTGGTGTGCATATTTAGGACTTTCATATCTTTGTGTTGAATTAATACACATATTATTATGTAATGTCTTTCTTTGTGGTAATTTTCTTTCTTCTTAATTCTAGTCTGTTAAAAGTTAATATATAAAACTTCTGCTTTAAAAAGTAATGCTTCTATGCTGAATTTTTTTCTACTCTTTTATTTTAAACATACCTATACCCTTTATCTGAAGTGAACTTCCTGTAGTCAGTATATCTTTGGACCTTGTTATTTTTAATATGTTGCCAATCTGTGTCTTTTGATTAAATGAATAAATAGATTAATACAGAGATAGATATAAAGCTGTATTAGAATGTTAGGACTTAATTTCTCCTTTATGTGTCTTTGGATCATTTCTTAGGCTTTCTATGTTCTGATTTTATTTCTTTTTATCTTTCTGTGGGTTATTTAAACTTTGAAAATATTTCATCTTGATTTATTTTCAGTATTTAATTTAGTATATTATTCTGTAGTATTCTTACTAGATGCTACATGCGTAACATGTATTCCTATAACTTACTATGGTCTACCAGAATTGATGTTTTTGTACTTTGATTTAAGAAACTTTATTTAATTGTCTATGAATTTTTAAGATATAATTGTATTAAGTATTTCTTCCACATGTATTAAGCTGCACATCAGATGGATTTATAATTTTTCCTTCAACCATCAAATATACCTTAAGAAATTCAAGCAAAACAGTTGATTTTTTGTACCCTTATTTTTATCAATTTACATAATCTTCTTCCCCTTCTGAAGCTTCAAGCCATGTACTGTTAGTTCCTTTTTCTTTGGAGAGCTTCCTTCAACCATCTGATTCTCACTCTCAATCTCTATTGACTCCAAGTACAGATGGAAGATTAGCTCCCTGTTGGGTCTCTGTTTTTGTTGCTGCAGGATGGAGAACGGAAGCTCAGCTCCTCCTTGGTCTTTACTCTTATCAGAAGGCTAGAAGTGGAAAATCAGCTAGGCCTGCTTCCCTCCCTTGTCTCCCCCTAAATCGTGCTGGGTGGGTGAAAGTAGAGCACTTTGATAGCTCTCTGGGTCTCTCTGATAGAGAAGAGGAGAAAATAAGGAGCTCATAGCCTGGACTTTCACTTCTTTGTATCTTCTCCTTTGTGCTTTGTGGGGTGTTGACTCAGCTCATCCCTTGGCACCACTAACACCACTTTCCACATGAGTGGAAAGAGGAGTTGGTGGAGCCTAGAGTACTGGCTCTGCCTTCCACTGCCTGACTCTTCTTCTGCTGGCAGGATAAAGGCTCAATTCCCTGATGATAATATCTAGGCAAGAGATATGAGATTAACCCCCAGTTAACCACCCAACAGAGGAATTCGAGTTGCACTCTATCTGCTTGGGAGAGCAGGGGAAGGGAGGGAGTGTGGGTGGGAACAAGTGGGAAAATAACTATCGAATAGATTCCCATGTAGCCACAGTGGTGAAGGAGATTAGCACACTCTTTTTCTGTTGGTATTTAGCTGGAGTTTAAAAAGCATATTGTTCCCCTCACTCTGGCAAAAATGAAAAAAAGAAAAATTTCTGTTTTGTTAGGCTTAAGACTTAGGCTATTATTTTCTTTTTCTTCTTGGCCCTGTGGCTATGCGTAACAGCCTTTCTTGGAGTCTTTTGCATTTGTTGTCTGTTGGGGTTCTGGATTAGAGGCCTCTGTAGTGCTCTAGTGCCCTGTCTGGCGATAAAGATACTCAGAGAGCTCACTGCCATGTCATTTCTGAAGCTCATAAGTCCCTAAATAGCATGCTTTCCTGTTTTCCCTTTCAGCAATTTCTAGTGCTTGTTTGTTATTGTTTGTTATTTTTCAGGTCAATTAGTTGTAAAGGGGCTATTCCATCTTGGCAGAATGTTACGTCCATCTGCTTCACTACTGTTCTGTGTGTGTGAGAGACTCAAGTTAGATAATGTTTGTGCTTATTAAATTATGTGATACTTAATTCAGTGCCTAGTATATTATAATCACATAGCACTTTCCATGAAAAACAAGTTCAAATCATGAAGAAGAAATGAGGAAATAAAGTGCGAGGAAGAAAACCGAAATCCCTGTTGTGGTACCAGGTACACAATTCAAGAGTAGATCTGATGACTTACTGGTGTTGAGCAGAACTGAATGATACTTGTCTTCTATAGTTCAGCACTGATATATTGACCTGGTTTTAGACATCTCTCAACAGTTTTTTCTAAATTCTTTTAACAAGGAGAAGTGATGATTAGTTTTTATCTAAGGATGAATAAAAATGGATTTTCTCAATATCATCTCCACATTTGTCTTAGACTTAAGACAAACTCAAATTCAGGATAGCTACTATAATGTGGCTATGAAAAAATCACGTTTAAAGATATGTCAACAGTCATCTAATAAATCATAGAATTAGAAAAAAAGACACTGATATTTGAAAAAAATAATATTTGGTAATTAAGAAGCACCACTAGCAATAGGTCAAATGAAGCAATGCCAAGAAGTGTAAACATAACTTCTGCATCAATATTTAATTATATCTTATCATTTTATCATTTTTACCATTTATCTTGAATTTTGATTGAAGCTCTTCAGAATCACAAAATCATCTACCTTTTTAAAACTCCATGAATGTAAACAAATAAATCCAAACATGGATAGTAAAATAAATTTTGTGAATTCATCAGATAAACATTAAGTGCCTTTGTGCCTCCCCGACAGGATAGTGAGATTTTTTTCAATAGCTAATCTGACAGGTTATAAATTCACTGTTAATAGCAGCTGAGAAAGTGTCACATAACCTGAAGAAATAATTAAAATTAACTTCTCTTTGGACAAAGGACCACATCCCCATGCTGCTGGATGGATTGGGCTTGTTTTGTTTTGCTTTTTACTTTTGTTTATTCATTTTCTTTTGACTTTATGATCATCTTATTTTGCAACAATTTTTACATGAACGTGACCAAAAAAAAGTACAAAAGTAGAAAGACTTTCTTTATACCCTTCACCTAGATTTAGCAATTGTTGACGTTTTGCCACGTTTGTCACTCTCTTTCTGAATTGTTAGAGAGTAAATAGAAAGCCTTAGATCCCTTTCTCACTGAACGCTTTAATGTGAAATGCCCCAAGTTATCACGAAACAGAAAATTTAACGTTAGTAGAATCCTGTTATCTAATGTACAGGTTTCATTTAAGTTTTACTAATTATTCCTATAATGTTCTTTAGAGCAACTTGTTTTTCACCCCACTTTTCAATTATTCAATAGAAGGTCATATTTTACATTTAAATTTGGTGTGTTTTTAAATTGATATATTATTTAGCCACTATAACATTTGTTCTTTTATAGTGTAATGTACTGTGGTTTTAATTTATTCACAAAGTTGTGCAACCATCACTACTATCTAATGCCCTGGATATTTGTATTGCCCCAAAATGAAACCCCACATCTACTAACAGATATTTCTCACTTGCCCCTATACCATCCTGTGGCAACCACTAATCTGATTTCTATTTCTTAGATCTGCCTATTATGGGCAAGCCATATAAATGCAATTATATAGTATGTGACCATTTCATCTAGCTTCTTAGTGCAATGTTTAAAAATTAATCTACATTGCAGAATGTGTCAGTTTATTTCTTTTTATGGCTGAGTAATATTTTATGGTATTAAACACATCACAATTTGTTTATCCATTTGTTCCTTAGTTTACATACAGTTGACCCTTGAACAATGTGAGGTTAAGGCTATTAAAGTCAATAGAACCCTGTGCAGCCAGTGTAGAAACATTGATAAACAAATTGAAGAAGACACAAATAAAAGAAAAGTTGTTTAATATTAATGGACTGGAATAATTAATATTATTAAAATTTTCATGCTACCCAAAGTGACATACAGATTCAGTACAATTCCTACAAAATTTCAATGTCATTTTTCACAGAAATAGAAAAAAATAATTTTGATTTCTAAATTTCAATTAAACATAAAATTATTTTTACTTTTTTTAAACTAAATATTTTGGGGGTGTTTCTTTACACTTTTTCTTTAATCAGTTCTGACGGTTTTATCTGTGTTCATTACTTTAGTCTTTCCTCTTAACTTTTCGTTTTTATTGTATCACATGCCCAAAGGATTATATTTATATTGTTCATATTATGTACTCACATGCGTGTGTGTGTGTGTGTGTAATCACTATGAGTTGGAACAGAAGTATGTTCAAGTCACTCAGGAAGGACACAAGCTTTGTGCAACCTCTGCTACCACCATTGTCCATACTACCCTGGTTACTCAGTACACCTTGAACTTGCTCAGCCATGTGGTACATTATTAGTACAACTGGCATTTAAGAAAGCCACCACACTGGAGCTATTTATAACCAAGGAAATCATGCACAGTCTGTACCACTCCTTCATCACCCCTATCAAGACTGGTGGTTGTGTTCAGCACTGGGGGACCTGAGGGTCTGATAGGTCTAGCTCAGCCCAACTTTACACACCCTAGGCCTGAGCACATAGCATGAGTCACTTGATATTCCACAAACCACTCTACTGCCTGGGAGCTGAAGAGCTTCTCCCCATAAAAAAAGATCAAGCATAAACCCATCTGCTACCACCACAGCTGGCTCATACAAGCAAGAGCTACCTATTGGCCTGGATGAATTGCACAACATGAAACTTGTTGACACAAATGCACAGTACATGGTAATGAGATAAGCTTATTGAGACCTTTAGCACTCCAGCTCAGAAGGAGACTGTGAGCCTGCTTAAACACTTAGTACATACTACCACAACAGGAATTTGAGAAAGTCACCATATGAAGGCAATCACCCAGAAGCCCACAGAAGCAAAGCCAAATGATACTAGTCAACATACATTATAGTCACACCCTGAAAAAGAAAGGAAATGTTCATTCCAAACAAAAATATATTCAAAATAAGAACTGACAGTTTCTCCAGACAAGAAGAAACCAGCATAACAATTCTGAAAGTATGAAAAAACAAGATGTTGCAACATCTCCGAAAGATCACACTATCTCTGTAGTAATAGACACAAACCAAAATGAAATATTTCAAATATCAAACAAAGAATTCAAAATACTTATTTTAAAGCAAGTCAATTAGATCCAGGAGAAACCTGAAAACCAACACAAAGAAATCAGGAAATCAAGCCAGAATATGAATGAGAAATTTATTAGAGAGATAGATATTTACTAAAAAAAAAAAAAAAAAAAAAAAAAGTCCTGGAAATTAAAAAAAAAAAAACTGAAGGAATTACAAAATGCAGTTGAAAGTTTCAACTATAACCTAGACAAAACAGAAGAAAGAGTCTCAGAACTCGAAGACACATTTTTGAATTATTTTAGTCAGACAAAAAAAAAAAAAAGAGAGAAATTTAAATGAGAATAGCTTTGAGAGATATGGGACTATGTGAAACATTTGAACTTATAAATTATAGGTATTCCTGAGATAAAAGAAAATATTAAAAGTCTGAATTGAAAACCCTATTTAAGAAAATAATTAGGCAGGGTGTGGTGGATCACACCTGTAATCCCACCACTTACAGAGGCCGAGAAGGTCAGATCACTTGAGGTCAAGAGTTCAAGACAAGCCTGATCAACATGGTGAAACCCTGTCTCTACTAAAAGTACAAAAATTAGCTGAGCTTGTTGGTGTGTGCCTGTAGTCCAAGCTACTCTGGAGGCTAAGGCAGGAGAATAACTTGAACCTGGGAGGCAGAGGTTGCAGTGAGCTGAGACTGCGACATCAACTCCAGCCTGAGTGATAGAGTGAGACTCTTTCTCAAAAAAAAAAAAAAAAAAAAAAAAAAAAAAGAAAGAAAAAAGAAAAAGAAAAAGAAGGAAAGAAAAAAAGAAGAAAAGAAAATGAAAAAGAAAAAAGAAAATAATTGAGGAAATCTTCCCTAGTCGAGCAAAAAAACATTCCAATACAAGAAGTTTCAAAAACTCCAGAGAAATACACTGCAAGAAAGATCCATGATGACATATAGTTTTCAGATTGTCTAAGGTTAACACAAAGGTAAAAATTCAAAAATCATCAAGAGAATAGAGTTCAGTAACCTATATAGGAGACCCCATCAGTCTAACAGTGGACTTCTTAGCAGAAATCTTACAAGTCAGAGGAAATTGGAATTCCATTTTCAATGTAGTTCAGGAAAATAAGCATCAATCCCAAATTTTGCATTAAGCCAGAAGAACGTTCCCAACTAGGGGAGAATTAAAGTCTTTCCCAGACAAGCAAAGACTGAGGAAATTTGTCATGGCAAGATTGGCCCTAAAATAAATGCTCAAAGTAGTTCTAAACATGAAACAGAAGGTCAATCCTTATTATCACAAAAACACTTGAAAGTTTAAAACTCACAGGTCATATAAAACAATTGCACAAATTAGGCTGCAACACAAATATAAAACAATTAATATTATGATAGAAACACAACACCTATTAGTGTAAATCTTCAACTTAAATGCATTAAATATTCCATTTAAAGATAAAGATTGTTTAAATGGATAATAAAACATGAACCAACCATATGCTGGTCATAAGCAACTCATCTTATTAGTGGACACTTATAGATTAAAGGAAAAAGGGTGGAAAAAGATATTTGGTGTAAATGGAAATCAAAAGTGACTACAAATAGCCTTATTTATATCTGTTAAAACAGACTTTAAATCAATATCAGTAAAAAAGACAAAGAAATCTATTATATAAATGATAACGAGATCAATTAAACAAGAAAATATAACTATTCAAAATATATATGCCACCAATGCCGGATCAAATATACTAGACCTAATTTTACTAGACCTAAGAAAAGAGATAGACAGCAATATGGTAATAGTGGGGAAGTCCAACGCCCCACTGATAGCACTAGACAGATCACTGAAACAGAAGATCAACAAAGAAACATTGAACTTTAATTAGACGTTAGACCAAATGAACATAACAGACATTTACAGAACACTCTACCCAACAATGGCAGATTGTTCTCATCAATGCATGGAACATTCTTCTCATCAGTACATTATTCTCCAAGCTAAATCACGTGTTAGACCACTAAACAAGTCTTAATAAATTTAAAAAAATGAAATCCTAAATATTTTTTGGAGCACAGTGGAATAAAACTAGATGTCAATTTCAAGAGATTCTTGAAACTATAGAAGCACATGGAAATTAAACAACATCCTGCTGAACAATTTTTGAGTCAAAGATAAAATTAAGAAAAATTTAAAAATTTTAGAATTGAATAAAAATAGAGACCAAAACATACTAAAACTTCTGGGATATAACCAAAACAGTGCTAAAAGGAAAGTTTGTAGAATTACATTAAAAAAAAAAGATAATAAATTAAGAACCTAATGCCACACTTCACGAAACTAGAAAAAAAAAAAGAAAAAAAAAAGCTAGCAGAAAATAGAAATAACAAAATTCTTAGCAGAATAAAATGAAGTTGAGACCAAAAATAATACAGAAAATCAGACAAAATGAAAAGTTGGTTCTTTGAAAAGATAAAAAAAAAAACTTATAGATTGCTTGCTAGAATTAGTAAGAAAATGAGAGAATTCAAATAACCACATCAGAAATGAAAAAGGAGACATTACAAGTGATACTAAAGAAAGACAAAAGATCGTGAGAGACTGCTATGAACATCTCTATGCTCACAAACTAGAAAATCTAGAAGAATTGAATGAATTCATGGAAACATAAAATATCTCAAGATTAAACCAGAAAGAAACAGAAACCAGGAATAGATCAATTATGAATAGTGAGGCTGAATCAATAGTAAACTCCATCTCTCTCAAAATGGCCAAGACGAGATCAATTTATAGTCAAATTATAGCAGTCACACAAAGAGTAACTGGTATCAAGCTTACTGTAACTGTTCCAAAATATTGAAGTAGGAAGAATGCTCACCAATTCATTCTACAAAACCAGTATCATCCTGATCCTACAGACAAGAATGCAAAAAAGAAAAAAAAATTATATCTATCTATCTATCTATTTATAGGTAGATAGATAGATAGATAGATAGATAAATAGATAGATAGTACTACAGTCAATATCCCTGATGAACAAAGATGCAAAAATTCTCACCAAAATGCTAGTAAACCAAATTCAACAATAAAAAGATCATTAATTATGCCAAGTGAGATTTATCCTAAAAATGCAAAGGTTGTTCAACATACCCAAATTAATCATTGTAATACATCATGTTTGTAAAATGAAGGACAAAAAGCATATGATCATTTCCACTGATGCTGAAAACGTATCTGATAAAGTTCAACATCATTTTATAATAAAAACCCTCAACAAACTAGGTATAGAACAAATATATCTTAGAATAATAAAAGCCATATATGGTAAACCCATGACCAACATCATACTGAATGGGGAAAAGTTGAAAGCATTCCTGCTAAAAACTGGAACAGTACAAGGATGCCCATTCACCACTCATATTCAACAAAGCACTAAAAGTCTTAGCTAGAAAAATCAAGCAAGAGAAATAAAATGTATCCAAATTGGAAAAGAAACTCAAATTACACTTGTTGATGATATAATATTATACTGAGAAAGCCTTAAAGACTCCTCCAAAAGACTCCTAGATTTGTTAAATGAATTCAATAGTGTTTCATATAACAAAATTAATATAAAAAAGTAGAATCTGTATATACCAATAACAATCAAGCTGAGATCCAAACCAAGAATCAATCCAATTTATAATAGCTACAAAAAATAAAATATCTTGGAACACGTTTAACCAAGAAGATGAAAGATCTCTACAATGAAAACTGTAAAACACCAATGGAAGTAATTGTAGATGAAAAAAACAAATGGAAAAACTTTCCATCCTCTTGAGTTAACAGAATCAGTACTGTTTAAATGATCATATTACCTAAAACAACCTACAGATTCAATGCAATTCCTATCAAAATACCAACATCATTTTTTTATGGTATTAGACAAAACAATTCTAAAATTTATATGGAACAAAAAAATAGCCCAAATAGTGAAAGCAATTCTAAGGAAAATGAGCCAAACAGCAGATATTGCATTATTTTACGTCAAACTATGGTACAAGGCTACAGTAACCAAAACAGTATGGTTATTTTGTAAAATTAGGAACATAAATCAAATGAACAGAATGAAGAATTCAGAAATAAAGCCTCAGATTACAGTCATTTTTGACAAAGTTTTCATTTTTGACAAAGGTGACACAATATATAAAGTGGAGAAAGGAGATCCTATTCAATAGATGGCTCCAGGTAAAATGGATTCCTATATACAGAAGAATGAAACTAGACCTCCATCTTTCACTGTATACAAATATTAACTTAAGGTAGATTAAAGACATAAATGTAAGACCTGAAACTATAAAAGTACTAGAAGAAAACCTAGGTAAAACTTTTTGACACTGGCCTAGGCAAAGGGTTCAAGACTAAGACCTCAAAAGCAAATGCAACAAAAACAAAAATAAACAAATAAGACTTCATTAATCTAAATAGCTTTTATGCCACAAAAGAAATAATCAACAGAGTGAAGAGACAGCCTGCAGAATCAAATAAAATACTTGCAAACTATGCCCTCAACAAAGGACTAATATCCAAATTCTACAAGAAATTCAAATATGTAACAACACAACAACAAGAAAAGTAAAAAGTACTTAAAAAAGTAGAGAAAAGATAAGAACAGATACTTTTTGTTTTTTGAGTTGGAGTTTTGTACTTGTTGTCCAGGCTGGAGGGGCAATGGTGCAATCTCAGGTCATCACAACCTCCACATCCTGGGTTCAAGCGATTCTCCTGCCTCAGCCCCCCAAGTATCTGGGAATGCAGTCATGTGCCACCATGTCTGGCTAATTTGTATTTTTAGTAGAGATGGGGTTTCTCCATGTTTGTCAGGCTGGTCTCAAACCTCAGGTGATTCACCCACCTCAGCCTCCCAAAGTGCTGGGATTGCAGGCATAAGCCATTGCACCCAGTCATGAACAGACACTTTTCAAAAGAAGACATGTAAATGGCCAGAAATCATACTAAAAAATACTCAACATCATTAATCATCAAAAAAAAATACCAATTAAAACCACAGTTAGATACCTTTTCACACCATTCAGAATGACCATTACTAACATGTCAATAAAAGATGTTGGTAAGGGTATGGGAAAAGAGAATGGTTATACACTGTTTGTGGGGAAGGATATGGGGAAAAGGAAATGATTATACACTGTTTGTGGGGATGTAGATTAGTATAACCTCCGTGGAAGACAGTATGGCAATTTTTCAAAGAGCTAAAAATAGAACCAGGTATATAACCAAGGGAAAAGAAATCAGAATGTCAAGGGTACATCTGCACTCTCATATCAACTGCAGCACTATTCACAGAAGCAGAGATGTAAAATCAACCTAAATGTCCATCAATGGATTGATAGATAAAGAAAATGCAGTACATATACACCATGAAATACTATTCAGTTCTAAAAAAGAATAACATTATGTTTTTTACAGCTATATGGATGGATGAGAGGCCATTATCCAAATACCACATTTTCTACTTTGTAAGTGAGGGCTAAATAATACATACACATGGATATAGAGAGTGGAATAATAGACATTGGAGACTCCAAAGGGTGGGAAGATGGGTGGGGAGTATGGGATACAAGAGTACTTAATGGATACAATGAACACAAGGAGCCCAGACTTCATAAAAATGCAATATATCCATCTCACAAAGCTGCACTTGTACAAAATAATTTTAATGCAATATATATTTGTATTGAAGCATCACTCTATATCCCCTAAGTATGTATAACTGCTATGTGTCAATTAGAAGCAAAATGAAAGATAAATATATTAATTAAAAATAAACTTACTAGGCAGGCTATGGTGGCTCACTTCTATAATTCCAGCACATTGGGAGGCCAAGGCAGGAGGATCACTTGAGGTATGTGAGATGAGCCTGGTCAACATAGTAAGATCCTCCCTGCTGCAAAAAACTAAAAAGGTACAATTTACTGTTCCTTTTGAGTATTAGTTAATATTATTTTGTTAAATGGCATAATGTTTCAAAAACATTATGCATACTGTGACTCCATTTTATAATGTATATACTTTTATATGCATTGAATGAATTCTCATTTAAGTACATCAAAGAATTAATAATAATAATTACTTCCACTTTAATTAGAGGTGATTTTGCTTATTTTATCTGCAATTTTACATTTCTCTGTAACAACCATGTGTTACTGATTTCTACTTTAATTAAAAAGGTCTTTTCATTGTAATGATATTTTTCAAAATTATTCCTTCTAATTATATCAATAATTTTCTTAAAATGCTTCAATGATTTGCTGTTGCCTAAAGGATAGAGTTTAAATTTTTTATTCCAATATTCAAAGTCCCCTGTCAGCTGGCACCCAGCTGCACTTCTAGTCTCATATCGTAATTCTCTCTCGAAACATCGGTTCCAACCAAATGCTTTTACCAGCTGTTTCCTCAAACTTTCCTCTCCCTTCTTCTTTTTTCCTGCTTGATCTGTTTCAGCTACCCAACTAACAGTATCTCTCCGACTTTTTCCATGTATGCAAATGCTACCTATTCTTCAAAATACAACTAATTTTTTTCCTTTTTCATAAAGCCTTCTTCTAAAAGAGTAGCCAAATAGAAGCTTTTTATCATTTAATATTTTAAAAACAATAACCTTACTCATTTTCTAAGTAATCTTTTGCTCACTTGTTGATTCTAGAGGCACTAACTCAGGGCGGCAAATTCTCTTCTGTGGTTTAAGTCCTGCCCAAATCTGTCCAGCCAAGAGGATAAGGGGATGACCATCCAGCACAAGCTAGCTTTCCAAACTGTGCCTTAATACAAAGCTGCATCTACCCAGAGGAAGGGAGAACTTTTACAAAACTAATTTTCATTCAGATTGGAGGTCATTTAGCAATGATAGTCTTCCCAGAGAGGCCATCCTTTGGTATACTACTACAGGGAGTGTTCTACATAAATTATTAGCTTTGTAGTTCCTCATACTAGTTTAGAAGTTTATATCCATTCCATCAAACATGAATTATGTTCTGTAATTTTTTGTACATATCAGATCACCTAGCATAATTTTTTTTAAATGAATAAGCATGCATTCAGATATACCATAGCAGAAAATCAGATCTTAGGAGCTTTTTTCAGACAGATTCTGACAGATTCATACATTTAAGCAAATTGTAGCTGCAGAGACTTTGCCACATAGCCTTTCAAATACCATGAGAAAAGTATGGAAGATATAACAGATATTGCATTAGTAATCAACATAGTCTTTTACTCATACTTAGGCCTGACATCTCCTATATTCCTTTTTCGTTGTTGTTAAAATACAAGCACCTTCTTTGAGCAATAACAAGAATAAGCAATTTTAATGACTATTTTACAGGTTTCGTGTATTCTATCACTAGGTAATAAACATTTTCTTTCAATTTCTGATTTGATGCCTAGCTTGGTGCTTGGGATAGTAGTCATCCAGTAAATATTTCTTAAGTAGATAAAATAAATTCAGTATTAATCATCACTATGGATACCTGTCAGACAGCACTAACATTTTGTTTCAATAAGCACGCTGAGATCAGACAGGTAGAGATCAGAGTCACAGGATCAGCAGATAGAATGTTCTTTCTAGTACACCTTCCCTCCTGATCGGGGAAACAATATTCCCGCTTAGCCTAGGTAATAAAGAGTACATGAAATCATAAAAGTCATTGAATTATCTTCAGTGTAGGTAATGGAATTTAAAATAAAATAATATATTTTTCTCTAGATCAGAAACATTCCTAGGTAGAGACTATGTTATCTCCATTTATCTGAATAATAAACACAAATTTAATTAATAGCAGGGGATTAGAGCAAGTGACATAATATTCTGTCACTCTAAAAGATTCTTAAAAGATCTTTAACTGGATTTGATCAGTGTTATTAAAAATAGCCATTTTAAAAGTCTTGTCTCTAAGGTTGCCACATATGTTCCTGACAGACAGTTGTGTAAGAATGGAAGGTGACAGCTACTGCGGGAGTCTGAGGTAAGAGAATTGCTTGAACCTGGGAGGTGGAAGTTGCACTGAGCCGAGGTCTCACCACTGCACTCCAGCCTGGGCAACAGAGTGAGACTCTGTCTCAAAAAAAAAAAAAAAATAGAGAGTGAAAGAGGTATTCACTCAAATGTGATGTGTGATCATACTCCACATCCCTGAAATTACCAGGACAATGTGTGCACCCTCTCACATTGAGTTAGTGCAGGGTTTGTTTTACACATCAACACCAGACATGCCTTTCTACTCCTTAATTTCTCATGCTATGAAAAGAGCCTGTTACATTTCTTATACTACTAGTTTTTCTCTTTGGGCATAATCTTGTAGGAAATTCTGAATTAAACTAAGAGCCCATCTTGAAGAGCTATACAAGTCCTTGGTGCATACATGCACTTCTGTGTGCTCACCTTAACACTGTCTTAATTTTTCCTTAATTTTTAAAGTTTGTTTTTAACTTAATATTCACATTATTGATAAGGCACCTAAAAGTCTTTGGAAGAAACTGGGGTACGTATGTGCTTAAGAAGAGGAGCTGTCTAATGCAAGCTGTAAAGCTGAAAGTAGAATTAGAAAATGTTAGAACCTATTTTACTGATGAATACCCTAAGTCACTGAAATGTAAAGGGACTTGCCCCAGGAGAAAATCAGTATTCTGAAGCGATTGCTGCATGTTTCTTCTTTCGTGTTTGAAGTTTTCCTCTTCTCACTCTTACATGTGCTTGGTATGGGCATCAGTGTGCCACAGACGGCTTCCCTTGTCTTCCATGTGGGTCCTCCTCCCCTTCCTTCAGAGTTGGACTGTTTTGATGCTTTCTAGTCATTTGAATACATAAAAGGGTACTCCTCATGGATCATATTTAGGGTCTGACCTGGCCGTCTCATTTGCAGAGGAAATATCAAGTGTAAAGAAGACTATTGACTTAGTTTCATCTGTGCCTTCAAACACTTAATTTTTGCCCAGTTACAAAGAATACAGAATTAGTTTTCAACTTGGCTTTTCTGTTTTCTTTTCCGTTATTTTTTTTTAGAGGTTTTAACTAGAAATCTTAAAACAGACCAAATATTAAATCTTTAATTTGCAATTTTTTCTTAAGATTTTCTTTTGATAAGAAACATTTGGGAAAACATTCACTTAATGGGAACTATTTTACTATATTACCACAAGCCTACATCATAAAGTTTCCTAGGTTGACCAGTGTCAGAAAAAAAGATAAATGACATCTGCGTCAGGACTGTATCAGAAACTGTGCCAAGAAAAATCTGCCATTAATAAAGACACAACCAGGTGCCCCAAGGCTAATTAGTGTGCTGGATCTTTCTGCAGAAGGAAGTTTGCTGGCATCACTCCTGGGTCTTAGGAATGACCTCAACTAATACTTCCCAAGGTGGTATTAAGGGAATATCATTGACAGATGTGCAAAGGAAAATATATTATCTCCATGTGTGATTGTTTTTTGACTGTTAAAATTTATGTGTTTGAATTGGGCACTGTGGCTCACATCTGTAATCCCAGCACTTTGGGAGGCCAAGGCGGGTGGATCACTAGGTCAAAAGATGGAGATCAGCCTGGCCAACATAGTGAAACTCTGTCTCTACTAAAAATACAAAAAAAGATTAGGTGGGTGTGGTATCATGTCCTTGTAATCCCAGCTACTCAGGAGGCTGAAGCAGGAGAGTCGCTTGAACCTGAAAGGCGGAGGTTGCAGTGAGCTAAGATTGTGCCATTGAACTCCAGCCAGAAGACAAAGCAAGACTCTGCCACACACACACACACAAAAAAAAAAAATTATGTGTTTTATTTGTATTGTAGTTTTCTCGGAACCTTAATATGTTAATGAACACTGTCAACCTCAAATAAAATAATTTGATAGTCAATGTTTTTCCAACTTCTATGTCCAAAAGTGAATACTTCCTGGGAAGAATACTCCTTGAATCATGGTTTGTGAAATATTAACATGCATAAAAGTAGATATAACACTTCATTCATTTATATTTTAAAAGATAAAAATGTAAGTGTGCAGGCAGTCATAAATTTCACTCATTCATATTCTAAAAGTTAAAAATGTGGGTGTACAGGTAGTCATAAGGGCATCATTTTATCCTTAGGGTATGAAGTCACGCAGCTTGAGTTTTAAACTGTCTCCACCAGTTATTAGGTGTGTACAGGAAAAAAAAAAACAGTTTAACCTTTCTGTTCCTCAGGCTTTTTATCTGAAAAATGAGGATAAGAATAGAACCTCTACCATAGATTTGTTAGAAAGACAACTGCAAAAATAAATGTTTTTAGAAAGCATAGCTGTGTCTATTTTCATTCATACTCAATTTTCCTCTTCTCACCCAAGCCTGTGTTTGATGTGCACATTCATTTATCATAGCCTGTTTTTTTTCTTCTCTATTTCCAATTGTGTCTTCAGATATATCCTTCTCCTTTTTGGTCACACAGAACTGGCTGTTTTGATGTTTCCTATTTTTTTTGAGCACACAGAGGAACCTGGCAAAACTCAGCAAATGTTAACCAATGTGTACATGATTTCTTTATTTCAAGTAATAAATGTGGACTGCATTTATTGATACAGAGACTATTTAACTTACTATAATGTAACTTAAAGATCATTTAACTATGTATAATTCTACATATATTTATCATATAAATTAATAAGTAAAAATAACTTGAGATTATTATGTTTACCTTCTCCAAATCTCATGTTGATATGTAATCTCCAGTGTTGGAGGTGGGGCCTCATGGGAGATGTCTAGGTCATGGGGACAGATTTAATATGAATGGCTTGGTGCACTCCACATTATAGTAAGTGAATTCTTACTTTTTTATTTCACACAAAAGCTAGTCATTTAAAAGAGGTTGCCACCTCTCTCCTGTCTCTCTTGCTCCTTATCTCTTGCTTCCTCTCTTCCCATGAGATTTTCTGGTTCCCCCTTCACCTTCTGCTGTGATTGGAAGTTTCTTGAGCCCTCACAGGAGCAGATGCTGGCATCATGCTTCCTGTACCACCTGCAGAGCTGTGAGCCAAAATATACCTCTTTTTGTTATAAACTACCTGGCCTCAAGTATTCTTTACATAACACAAATGGACTAACAGAAAATTGGTACTGGAAGTGAACTTTGGTATAAAGATGCCTGAAGATGGGGAACCAGTTTGGAAACTGAGTCACAAGCAGACGTTGGAAGAGTTTGGAAAACTCAGAATACAGGATGAGGGAGAAAGGCTTGAAACTGCTCAGAGACTGGTTGAGTGGTTGCGACTAAAATGCTGATAGAAATATGGATAGTAAAGTCCAGGCTGAAAAGTTCTCAGATGAAGATGAGAAATGTATGGCAACTGGAACAAAGCCTCGCTCATGTTATAATTTAGCAAAGAGCTTGGGTGCATTGTGCCCATGTCCTAGGGACTTGTGCAAGGTTGAACTTAAGAGTGATGACTTAGGGTATCTGGAGGAAGAAAATTCTAAGCAGCAAAGCATTCAACAAGAGACTTGGCTGCTTCTAACTGCCTGCAGTCAGATACCAGAGCAAATAAATAACGTAAAGTAAAAACATATTTAAAAAGAAAGCAGAGTGAAGAACTTTGGAGAAAATTGCAGTTTGGTCATGTTGTAGAGAAGAAAAGAGCATTTTCAGGAGAGAAATTCAAGAGGGCTGCAGATAACCACTTGCTAGAGAGATTTGCATGACTAAAAGGAAGCCAAGTGCTAATAGCCAATACAATGAGAAAATGTCTTGAAGGTATTTCAGAAGTCTTCCAGGATGCCCATCTCATCACAGGTCTAGAGGCCTAGGAGGACAGAATTATTTCAGGGGACAGGTCCAGGACATTGCTGCCCTGCTCAGCCTTTTCAATTCTGTTTCCCATATCCTGGTAGCTCCAGGTACAGTCTCCGTTCAAAGGATCGCAGCCATAGCTTGAACTGCTGCTTTGAAGAGCACCAGTCCCCATAATCCTTGGTGGCTTCCATGTGGTGTTAGACCTATGGGTACACAGAATGCAAAAGTGAAGAAGGCTGCATCTTCTACCTAGATATAAGAAGATGTATGAGAAAGCCTGGTTTCCCAGGCAGAAGACGACCACAGATGTGGAGCCCCTGCAAAAAGCCTCTCCTAGGGCAGTGCCCAGGGGAAATATGGTTGAACTCCACACACAGAGTCCCCACCAAGGCACTGTCTTTTGAGACTATGGGAAAGGAATCCCTGAAATTCAGTTTCCCAAATGGTAAAGCCAACAGTAGCTTGTACCAGAACCTGAGAAAGCTGCACTGAATCTTAACCTGTGAGAGCAGCATGGGAACTGCACCCTGCAAAGCCACAGAAGTGGAATTGCCCAAGGCCTTGGAGCCTACCACTTACATGAGTGTCCCCAGGATATGGGACATAGAGTCAGAGATTATGTTGAAGCTTTGAGATGTAATATCTGCTTTGCTGAGTTTCAGACATGCATGGGGCCTGTTATCCTTTTCTTTTGGTCAATATCTCCCTTCTGTTTCTCTGGAGAACTCTGGAGAGAATGGAAATCTTTACCCAATGCCACTACCACCATTATATCTTGGAAGTAAAGAACTATTTTTTAATTTTACAGATTCATGGGTGGAAGAAACATGCTTTTGAGTATCCAATGAGATTTTGGACTTTGAAGGTGATGCTAGAAGAAGTTAAGACTTTGGGGTACTATTGGGAAGACATGATGGTAATTTGCAATGTGAGAAAGACATGAGATTTTGGGGACCAAAGGTGGAATAATATGTTTTATATATTTGTCACCTCCAAATCTCATGTTGAAATAATATTCCCTATGTTGGAGTTGCGTCCTGGTGGGAAGTGTTGGGTCATGAGGATGGATCCCTTATGAATGACTTGGTGCCCTCCCCATGGGAGTAAGTTAATTCTCACCTTGTTGGTTAATGTGAGAGCTAGTTGTTTAATAGAGCCTGGCACCTCCTCCTTCTGTCTCTTGCTCTCTCTCTTGCTCTGTCATACCATGTTATACACCAGCTCCCTCTTTGGTTAATGTGAGAGCTAGTTGTTTAATAGAGCCTGGCACCTCCTCCTTCTGTCTCTTGCTCTCTCTCTTGCTCTGTCATACCATGTTATACACCAGCTCCCTCTTTGCCTTCTTCCATGATTGAAAGCTTCCTGAGGCCTCAACGGGGGCAGACACTGATGTCATATTTTCTATACAGCCTGCAGAACCATGAGCCAAAATAAATCTCTTTTCCTTATAAATTATCCACTCTCAAGTATTTCTCTTTACACCAATGCAAATGAGTTAAGACATCTTATATTAAAATATGTCCTCAAATTGTCAGCTCATATTTTTATTGTTAAATTCAATACATATGCATAAAATGTCTTATATTTTCAGCTCTATAAAATATCTCCAGCATGTTCCCAAGGAACAGAGTTCCTTCAAAAGTTGAAGAAGTCTTATAGTCAGAGTCTTTGTCTACTCAGTCTCCATTGACTCTTTTGGGACTAATTCCAAGACCAAGCCCCTTTAAAAAACATTCATCAAAGCACTAACTACTATCAGCCAAGTCTCTGTTATGTGTACAGTTCTTTACACCTGCTATTACTAATCCTCATAGCTATATGAGATCAAAGACCTCACTTTTCAGGTAAGAAAACTGAGTTCTGAAGAAGTTCTATGGTTACTAACACATGGAACTTGGGTTCTCAGCCAGGACTGACTGACACTGAAGCCTGTGCTCTTTGAGCTATGCCCTGCAGCTAGGTAAGCTCTAAGCTTAAATCCCGCCAACGTCTCTCACACGGACAGACTGGGTATATACAAAACCCAGGCAGAGCCAATCAAATTAAATGCAGCAAACACAAGCGTCATGAGTTATCCTAATGACTTGAAATGGTCTATGTTGTCCTATAGGTTTAATGTGAAGTTTTAAAGACATTACTACGATTATTTTCCTTCTCTTTTATTTTTCTACTCATTCAATTTTTGGAAGAAGTCGTTTTTAGTTCTCCCTGCAGGTCTTGGTTGTAAGTCTTGCTTGAATATAAGAAAAACTCACCTGGTTCCATTATGTGTTTATTTAGGTGAGAACAGTGCAGAAATATGCATTACACATTTATCAGGAGCAAACAAAATATTTCAGACTGTACCTTATTTATTGTCTTAGTATTTCTACAATTTCTAAGGGGTGTGTGTGTGTGTGTATTTTTCCTTCCTTCCTTCCTTTCTTTCTTTCTTTCCTTCCTTCTTTCCCTTTTTATTTTCTTCCTTTCTTCTTTCTTTTTTTCTCATTTTATTTTTTTCTTTTTTTTGTTGTTTTGCTTTAAAATTTGTTTTTTTGTCTTGTTTTATTTTACTTAAAACATTTTGATGAAATACAGAAGTGATCTATGTTTCTTTTAGAATCCTGGAAGAAGAATCAGTACATGAAGTGGCAGGAATGTGCCTAATGTGTAATAGAAATAATAGGGAGTTTAGTGGGGCAGAATAAATCAGTGGAGAGGAGACTAGGAACAGATGAGATTGAGTAGTTAATAGAAGGCCAGCTCTTGTGGGTTTTGAAGGTCATTCTAAGGTCTAATATATATACATATATATATATATATATATATATATATATATATATACACACACACACTTATATATACACATATATATGTATGTGTATATATATATGTGATACATCATATATATTAGATGTGTATATTATAATATATATACATATATATATTAGAAAGACATAAACTACTTCTGTCTCTTATCTATCTGTCTACCTACCTACCTTCTACAATGGTTTGGATGTGGTTTTTCTCACCAAAACTCATGTTGAAATGTGCATGGTTGTTTTAGGAGATGGGAGGTGGAGCCCAGTGGGAGGTATTTGGATCATAGAGGTAGATCCCTCATTAATAACTTTGTGCCTTTCTTACAGTAGTGGGCAAGTTCTAGCTGTCATGAGACTGGATTAGTTATCTTAGAAATTGGTTCATTCTTGCAAAAATGGATTCTTATAAAATGAAGACACCCTTCAGATTTAGTCTCCCATTGCATGTGTCCACTTTCTCTTTAACCATCTGCCATGTTTTCATCCAGCAATAAAAACCCTCACCAGAAGCTGAGCAGATACTGGTACCATGCCCCTTGAACTTCCCAGCCTAAGGAACCATGAGGTAAATAATAAACTGTTTTTCTTTTTAAATTATTGAACCTCAGATATTCTGTTATAGCAACAGAAAATGGACTGAGGTATTATTTATCCTCTTATTGGTTCTGTTTCTCTGGAGAATCCCGGAGAGAGGGAGGGAGGAATAAAGGAAGGGAGGAAGGAAGGGAGGAAGGAAGGAAGGAACAAAATGATGTTTTATTAAAGAGGATTCATAGATAAATAGGCGCATGAAACAATTTCAACACTGTTAACCACTAAGATAATGCAAATTCAAGCTACAAGTTATCAATACACATCTATCTGAATGACTACAGACTAAAAAACCAAACAAACAGTACACATCTATCGGAATGACTACAGACTAAACAAAACCAATCAAACAGTGATAACACTATATGCTGGCAAGAGTGAAGAGGAACTGGATCACTAGATCACTCATGCATTGCCTAGATGCACCAAAATGGATTCTAAATGGGCCAAAGATTTGCATTATAAAGATGATATATCTTATATAACATTATTAGAAAAAAACCATCTAATTATTTATTACTCTATTGAAATTTGGAAGCACGAAAAGAAACCAAGTATGTATAAATAACAAACTATCAGACTTAACTATGTTTAGAAATGATGAAAGACAAAGGAAACATACAATTGCTCTACAAAAGACCTCCGAAAATTGTGAATATTCAAGATGTCCAACTGAGCTAAAAAGACTAATTTAGCAGACAAGAAATTCACCAATAAACGCATGAAAATAGGATTTGCTTTAGTAGAAGTTCTGAAAATATATTATTAGACATTAATATTTGCTTTTCAACTGTTTGACTTTCTCTCATGAATTTCTTTGACTTCGCCACATGAAAAGCCTTTGGCATCTGCTTAGCTTTTATTCATGCATGTGAAGCATGCAAGTGCCAGGATGTTAAGAACCCAGGCAGCGGACCCTTGCGCATGGGCAGTGGGAGCTAGTAGATAAATAAGCACCTCTTCTGTCCCTAGGATAGAGAGTTTGCAGCTGCTTTCTCCACAGGCTCCTTCTATATAGTCCCCAATAAAATTCAGACACAGTTGCCCATAGTGGTCATCAGCTGAATAATTTATCCCTGGATGAACTTCCTGGACATAGCCTTTTTCTCAGTGCTTGCTTTCTTCAGGAAACTTTGCAAAGACATTGGTTTTTATTTACGAAAAAATGTTCATAACTTTACATATTCAAAGATGTTTAATCAGCTAGAAAAACTATTTACATATCTTTGTACAACATGAATTATTTATTGCATGTCTCTAATAAGTCCATAATAATGCTTGACGTGAGTCTAATACCAGGCAAAACCAAAACAACCACCCAGACAAAAAACTTTGCTCTCAAATAATTTTAGGCTTGTGGAAAAGGCAAACAAAGAATCACACACAAAAATTAATAGCAAATGAATTAATGTTTAAAACAAGTATAACATACATCAATTGGTAAAATTGGGTAAATCTATCTAGTCATACAGGCCAGGGAAGGCTTCTCTGCAAAAGCGGTGATTGGATTGAAAGCTGAGGATGAGTAGAAGTGAAATAGGCAATGATTATAGAGTTAGAGATAAAGGGCATTTCTGAGAGAACAGAGACAAAGAAGCCTAAAGGATTCATGCTACAAATATATTGGGTAAATAGGAAATAGCACAAACCAAAGCAAAATATCTAGAACACAGGTATCAGAAGGAAGCCTTGGGCTGCGTGGCTATGTGGATAGGAACGATGGCAAACAAAACTATTAGCTGAGAGGTGGTATCATTGCATTTCATTGGTTTTCATAGGACTTCTGTTTTCAAAGACCATTCGGGCTACCATAACTAATATTCACTGAAAGTTTATACCGTGTCAGGCACTGTTCTGAGCACCATGCATGTGTTGTACATTTGATACTCACAACAGCACCCTAACATGTGTATTGTTTACCAGTGGCAAGAGTGAAGAGTTAAGAAACATGATTTTGTCCAAAATCACCCAGTAACTGTGTGACACAGCAGAAGCCAGCTGACTTCAGCACTCACTCCATACTTCAGGAAGAATGGAAAGAGTAGCGGTACAGATTTGGGTGCCCAGTTACAAGCATATTTTATACATCCAGGAAAAAGAATAGGAAAGCTTGCTCTATATCTGCAAGACAAAAGGGAAATAAACGAATTGACTGTGGTTCTCAAAAGTGGAAGTAATTTTCTTTCTATGCCCACCCCTGGACATTTGGCAATGGTTTTTGCAATATTTGATTGTTAGAACTTGAGGGTAGAGTCCTCCGTTACTGGCTTCTAGTGGGCAGAAGCCAAGGATGAGGCTAAGCAGCCACCCTCAACAAAGAGTTATTCAGTCCAAAATAATACTAACAAGCTTACACAGTCAAAATAACTAAGCTTATTATCATGACCATCTAAGAACTACCTTAATCGAGAAATTTGATTGAGAGGTTTTAAGGTAGTTACTGAAACATCACTCTAGCATCTATAGGATGTCAGCCTACTACATATAATCAGCAAACACCTCAAACACTATTTGAGGTGAGGTGAAGGTGATAGGTATGCTATTTGCCTTGATTTTATCATTACACTGTATATATATATATATATATATATATATATATATATATATATGTATATATGTATATATATATATATATGTATTGAAATATCACACTTTTCTTCATAAATACATGTGATTATGATGTGTCAGTTAACATAATTTTACAAAGTAGAAACTAGGAATATTTCAGGGTTAAAATAAATACGGCTTGCTGGTGGCTGGTATATGAGGGATGAGAGAGCAGTACATGTGAAGGATCATG
The DNA here is from genome assembly GCF_048565385.1 of Saimiri boliviensis. Lineage (NCBI taxonomy): Eukaryota > Metazoa > Chordata > Mammalia > Primates > Cebidae > Saimiri > Saimiri boliviensis. Next base: position 112,393,398 of record NC_133453.1, read on the forward strand.
TACAACAGGAAAGAAAGTGACAACACAATAGGGAGACCAGGAAAAGAGCCAGGTTTAGGGACATACTGTCAAATTATCATTCAAAGATAGCTGTTTTGGAGCTACTTGGTTTTATTTAGTTCTAGAGCACAAAGGTGAATATTAATCCTACATTAGATACCTCTAATGTGAGTCATCTGCATATAGATGATATTTGAAAGCATGGGCTTAAATGTATCTCCTAGAGTTACCACATGAGTAAAAGGAATAAATAGTGCCCTAGGATTGAGACTTTAAGGGATGCAATGTTAATGACCTTTTACTAACAGAAAAGGGAAGAGAGAGAGAGAGAGATAAAAGAAGGGTGAGTGTGTGTGTTGCATGTGTATGTGTGTGAGAGAGAGAGAGATAAAGAGAGGGAGAGAGAGAGAACACGTATCAGATCAGAGAGGAAGGAGCAAAAAACAAAAGAACGTGTTGTAAAAGAAGTCAAGGAAGGAGAAATGCAGGCATGACAGAGTAGTGTTGAGAAGTCAAATAAGGCACAAAACTGGAGAAAAAAAGATTTGAGGAACTTTCATGGAAGTCACTCGGCCCAAAGGAGGAGCTAATTTGGGGTGAGACCTTTCAGGATGAAGTAGAATCAGGCACGCACACACACACACACACACACACACACACACACACACATAAACAAACCCCATTCCATAAATCTACTAAATACAACATGGCATACTATGTAATTTAGCATATTCTATACCCTGTACATGCAACGATCAAATTTTGCCCAAATACTATAAAGCATATGCTATTATCCTTATTTCACAGAGGTGAAATGAAGGCTTAGAGCTCTTAAGTCATTTGGCTGAGGTTGTATACAAGGCATAATTTGGAACCTGGTTTCCAGTGCAAGCCGTGCAGGTTCCAATACTTACACTGTTTCTTTTACACAGCCCAATAAGGGAAATCTCTAAACTCCACAGCATCTGCTTATGTTGACTTTAATCTTCCTTACAAAATATGGATTCATCTCACTCAGATACAAAATTGTTTTCACATGTTTTCTCTCTTTTTATAAGCAAGGTTGGCCATGGGGTTATTAATCATTGCTGCAACAGATAAAGCTGGCTTGTAAAAACCAATCTCCATTATTCATTTGGAACCACATTGTGGACTGAGATACTGTATCACCAAAGGAAACAGATGGTCTGTGTTCCTGGTAAAAACACTTTACAAAGGCATTTCTATCTGCAGTTCATAGGTTCCAAAGCCATTCCTCTCCAACACAGTGCTTACAAGGTCATCGTATATGGTGGAACTTTAATTGCTTTGTAATGGAAAATACAGTATATTTGTAAATGACATTAGAAAAAAACACAGTAGTATGTATAGTACAGATACATAATACAATTAAGTATAATGATTTCAGATTTCAGATCTAATGATAAGTAAAATCTAACTAGACGAATGGAATTTTTTTATCACCCTGTCTGTGAACTGTTGTCTCCTTATCAAATTTGCCTGCTGTGATCTAAGATTCTTTTTCCAGTCTGAGAGACTTTCCTAAAAGGCATAAATCACATTATTCTGCTGCCCTTATTGTTTTTGATGTCATTGTTGTTGTTGCTGTTGTTTGGTTTCTGTTTTTTTTTTCTTTTTTTTTTTTTTTTTTTGATTTGAGACAAGGTCTGGCTCTGTTACCTAGGCATGGTGCGTAGTGTGATCTTGGCTCACTGCAACATTTACTTCCCAGGCTCAAACCATCCTTCCACCTCAGTCTTCCAAGTAGCTGGGACTACAGGTGTGAGCCACCAAGCCTGGCTAATTTTGGTATTGCTGCCCAGTTGACACTTTTTAAATGGCTCTCCATTACCATCAGAGAGATTACCTGAAGCATGCCATTTACACTCCCCCTAACTAGTTCAAGATCATACATGTAGTATAGTGGCTGAGTTCAGAGTAAACCTCACGAACTCAGACTCCTGCTCCAGCTTCCAACCACTAAGTTATAAAGATTTTCTGAAACAGGGGTAGGTAAGTTTTGTCCTGGAATCTCTATCTAGCTTGCTGCCTTTTTTGTATGGTCCACAGGCTAATAAAGTTTTCTACATTTTCAAATAATTGACAGAAATTGAAGAAGATTATCTCATTAAAACATGGAAATCACATGTAATTCAAATGTCTGTGTCGATGAATAAAGTTTTATTGGAACAGCCTATGGCTGCTTTCCAGGAGCAACAGAGTGACTGTGAAACAGACTGCTCGAGCCACTGTACTGAAAATATTTGCTATCTGACCTTTTTTGGAAAGAATGTTCCCTCACCTAAATGAAAGACAGCTGTCAGGAAAGACGGAAAATGAAGCTAGTGAAGTAAACAAGAGTCAAGATATAAAAGGTTGAATTGCTTGGTCAAAGAATTTGGACTCATAAGAAGTCTGGACTTTATACATAAAATATATCCTTTTGAAGATTTAACTTTTAAAAATTTATTTGTATAAAGTATAAATATAGCTACATAATACAATGTTTTATATTGCATTTAAACCTGTCTGAAGTATGTATGTTTATTTGTTTGTTTTTGTTTTTGTTTTTTTTTTGAGACGGAGTTTCGCTCTTGTTACCCAGGCTGGAGTGCAATGGCGCGGTCTCGGCTCACCGCAACCTCCGCCTCCCGGGTTCAGGCAATTCTCCTGCCTCAGCCTCCTGAGTAGCTGGGATTATAGGCACGCGCCACCATGCCCAGCTAATTTTTTTTGTATTTTTAGTAGAGACGGGGTTTCACCATGTTGACCAGGTTGGTCTCGATCTCTCGACCTTGTGATCCACCCGCCTCGGCCTCCCGAAGTGCTGGGATTACAGGCTTGAGCCACCGCGCCCGGCGTATGTATGTTTAATAACTTGAGTGCATTTCAATATTTATATATTTTGCTTTCAAAATTTTACTCTTTCTGCCTGAGAACCTCTTCTCCTTTAGTATTTCACTAACACTGATTGTTTCCTTACAGAAGTCTTTTCAGCTATTGCCTCCTTTAGGAAGGTGTTTCTGATCTCTGCCTTTTCCTACTGTTAAATGTTCCTTTTCTAGGCTCTCGGATCTTGTATTTCTCTTTGTAAAGGATATTTTTGCATTGTTTCATTGTGGTCAATTTTCTTAAGTTCCTTAAACTTTGGATTTATTTTTATTAATCTTTTAATCACTTTTGCCTAAGAATTTGCCCAACATAAGAGAGACTAAATAGCACACATTTGTAAATTAATATTTAAGAAATGCCATGTACCTCTTGGACTTATATCCTGGTTTCACTCAGAAGCAGAGGCTTGAATCCTTCTTCATTAAGAGACCTGGAGATGTCAGAAAGTCTCAGTGACTTGCTGTACTTTAGGAAAACTAGAGACCTGTTGAGAGACTCACACATAGAATTTTCATGAAGAAACTGAGCTTTGTTTAAGCTAAATTGCCTGCATGTAAAAAAGAAAAAGAAAAGTTGTGAATCATAGTGAATGTTTCCTACGCATTCATCCTTCCACTCAAGACTAGAGAGATTACAAAAGGTGCAGTCACGGGGAGCTCACTACATGGAGAGTAAAATAAATGCCAAGAAGAGTATTTGGGATAGTTTGAGCACTCAATATGTTTGTGACAAATGGGTTTTTAAAATGAACCGGCCAGTAAATCAATAAAGGGTATGGCAGAGGTATCGTGCAATATAAGAGAAGCTCAGATGCAGACTTAGGGTGTCTTCACAGAACTCCATGCAGTTTTGTTTTTTTAATAAAATATGTAATAATGATGATGATGATGATTCTTTATTAACTGCTTTCTAGGAGCCCGGTACCATTCTAAATGCTTTACATGTATCGATTCCTTTAATTTTTCCAAAGTTCCCTTGAGGTAGGTATGTCTGTCATACCCATACTGCAGACAATTTCTCAAAATTCATGACAATTATACTGACTCCTGCCCTTTCCTCCGTGTTGTTCTGTTTTGCTTCCAACACCAAGTGCTTACATCTCTCTGTGTGTATTAGACCCAGACTCCTGACTCCTGAGAGAGACTTTTTTTGGTTAATTTAAACATGATCCTCTGGGGTCTACCTTGTAGGTCCAAGCTCCCTAGGGCCACTTTGTAATCACCCGGTCCTCCTAAAGATCGATTGCAGAGCTCCCTGAGGACGGTGTCAATGAGTACGGTCCTTCATTTATCCACCTGTTTACCATTTGTTCATTCATTTAGCATATATTTAGCTCTCACCTGCCAGGCATTGGGAATTGAGAAATTAAAAAGATAGGGTCCCTGACAGCCATGATCTTCTCAAGCCACTGGCTGTCGCTGTGGCAGGTACTGTGGTGGAAACACCACAAGTCACAAGTCACAGAAGAGAAACTGCTGGGCCAGCCTGGTGGTGGTGTGAGAGACGGGGTCTGGGTGCTGGGTGAAGCTTAAAGGCAGGAGCAGAATCTACGTAGAGGAGGCATAGAGGAAATGAAGTGTGCCAGGAAGGGTGTTCTAAACAGAGATGACACTAGTAGAGGTGCAGAGGCATGAGCCAGCACACTTTTTTGAGAAAGTCCTAGCAGTTTATTGACACTGGATGAAAAAGGTGAGCAGTGGAGTGGAAAACAAGGTGAATGTTGTGGTGCCAGGTGGATCTGGACTGATAGTTAGAACTTGGGTTCCACGACAAAGAAGCTAAAAAGCGAAAAGAGAGTGTGTGATAGTGACGCAGCCAGCAGCAGGGTCCAGGATCATGGCTCTACATAGAAGACAATCGTCCTTGGTAATTTGTGTTTTGCCGCCCTGATAAACAATCCGGGCTATATTCCCCCAGAAGATATCTATATGATGTGGCAGGTAGTAAAATAGCATGGCCAAAGGAACAATGAGATTGTAAAATTGGGATTTGAAAGGTGAGTTGTTATTCACAGATTTAGTGAGCAGTTTACTGAAAGAATGTGCAGCTTCACTGCAAGGCTTTCCCTTTTATCGTGTGTGTGTGTGTGTGTGTGTGTGTGTGTGTAAACTTGCTACCAGGTTTGTACAGTTTCCTTTTTTTTTTTTTTTTTTTATTTGCCATATCACTATAAAGTGAGCAGCTACTTCAGATTATGGGAGGATTACTAGATTAATGATAAAAGAAAAAAATAAAAAGATATCCTATTTTATAAGCCTGTGTTTTCACACGCTGAATTGGTAAGAAAAGAGAATAATAAAACATTTAACCTAAACAAAAATGCTATCCTTTGAAACAATATACTATTATTTTTAAATCAAAAGGAGAGCATACTTATGAATGAATGAATCTTTAAAGAATATTTTTCTTTCTTTCTTTTATTGTGGAGTGGCCTGTAAAGACCCACACATAGAAAGGTGCCCATTGGATAAAGTTTTCCATTGTCACTTGGAAAATTTTACTGAGTTACTGAAGAGGATAGTTTTAAATTATGTCATTTGATTCATATACCCCTGTTTTAAATATAAAGTGTCTGAGGTGCCGAGAAATTAACAATCCTACCCAAGGTCAAATGAATGTCTAACTCATAAATCAAGGGGTGTTTCTTTGTTACCCAGTCTGAGCCAAATCGGTATTAGGTAAAGGTACCCTGCCTTTCACAGCAATAGCTTGAATGCAAATGCCATGGCATGAGGACTTTCAGAGATAGAGAAAATTGTTCATTTTAAATACTAGACATAAATCATCAGCTACCAGGTGGGGCTTTATAAGAATAAAAGAGTGTTCTCTACACCCACACATGGATGCCCAGTAGCAGCAGCATTGTACATGAAGCATGGACTCATGCAATTGAAGCATGTTTAAACGTGCTTATAAACCTGGGCACCATTTTAAGGGGAACCTCAGTGATTTTTTTAAAGTTCCCAGTCTACCAAACCTTGTCATCCTAAAGCCAGAGAAAACCTCTGAGACCATCTATTCCTAATCCCACTTTTTTTTTTTTTTTTTTTTTTTTTTTGCTGATGGAATGAAAAACCAGAGATAAGAAAAATTAATGAAAAATATTAAATAGCAGCCTTTTTAGTCAAAATATGTAGTAATGATTTGGTAAGGCTTTTATAAATAACATTTATAATAGTACAAAATGTTCCGATTAACATTAACATTTTCATAACAGAGATAAAGCCCCTGAAGTGGTGGACTCTGGGTAGCGTTTTCAGGGTGTAACATCTAGTAAAGTGGCAAGACTGGGACTTAAGCAAAGTTTGGTTTGGTTCTCATGCCTGTACCCTTTAGCTTCTATTCAACCTGTCCTGAGGTTGCCCGCTCATCTGAGTAGAATCAGGACTAGACCCCAGAGCTCCTTTGCCCCGTAGGAAAGTGCTTCATCTTCCTGCTCCTCTTCTTATAGAATACTTGCCAGGTTGAGTGGTGAAGGTTGAGAGGCAGAGTTGAGCATCGGCAGGAAAAGGAAGATATAAAAAGTAGTTCCAGTTTATTGTAATTATGGTTGTCCTCTTCTTAAAAGCTGGACCAAATTTCATCCCTGATGAAAGCCCCCCGTGCTCTAAGTGTGCAGAACTGCACAGCCCACAAATTTTGAGTTCCGTACTGAGCACCACTAGTGATTCATTTCATGACCTTAATCAAACCACTAAACCTTTCTTTATCTCAGTTTCTTCATCCATAATGTGATTATAAATAATACATGCCCCCTAGCTATTTCACAGGGGTCACAAAGGCATTAATAATGTAATTATTTATAAAGTACTTTGAAATCCTTGAGTGAAATATGATATTAAAAATATCACAGCACTCAAAATAGTCCCTGACAGGCAGACTTAAATGAGAGAACTATTGCTCTCTGAGTGGAAAATATGTCTGACGTGGTATATAATTTTCCTCCAGAAAAACGTCTTTCATACAAGGGTCTCAAAATCTCATTAGTTTGGTTTAAGGTGCCCAAGATTCTGTGGTTTGTTGACCATGTGTAAGAGGCTTCATTAGGCTTGCTTTTTTTTTTTATTATTTCTGTACTTTTATAACTATATTAAAACAAGAAGGGAATGAAATCATGAGCACTCCAAATTAGGATTGCCAGATAAAATACAGAATACAAAGTTATATTTGAATTCCAGATAAACAATAAATATTATTTTATATAAGTACATGCCAAATAAGTATATTACTTATACTAAAAAAAAAGCATTATTTAATGGAATATTTAGATGTAATTAAATGCTTCATTTTTGTTGGGTGTTTTTTGTTTTGTTTTGTTTTGTTTTTGTTTTTGTTTGTTTGTTTTTGTTTGTTTGTTTGTTTTGTTTTTGAGATGGAGTCTTCCACTGTGGCCAGGCTGGAGTGCAGTGGCACGATCTTGGCTCACTACAAACCTCCATCTCCTGGGTTCAAGTGATTCTCTTGCTTCAGCCTTCAGAGTAGCTGGGACTACAGGTGCACGCCACCACAACCAGCTACCGTATGTATTTTTAGTAGAGACAAGGTTTCACCATATTGGCCAGGATGGTCTCAATTTCTTGACCTTGTGATCCACACACCTCAGCCTTCCTAAGTGCTGGGATTGTAGCCATAAGCCACTGTGCCCAGCCAAATACTCTTTACTTTTATTTGCAAAAATTGCTATCATTGCCTCAATACTAGTTATTCAACTAACTTGATTATATGTCAGCCTAAATTGGTAAAAATCTGTTTAATGATTGCAAAGATAAATATTTTTAAAGATTTGCTAATATAGGAATGAAACAAACAATATCAACAGCCTAAGTCAACACGTTTGAATTTTCCAAATGCAAATATTATGCTTGATTCTTCTTTACAGTTTTCGGATTCAGTGCGATTTCTACAACACTGCAGGCACCAGATAAATGTTCATTGAATATAAAATGAGTGTGGAGTACATGAACAAATCAAATTAAGCTGAAGAAATTTAAAGTACTTTGCGAACTTGTATTTAAAAATGTACCTGAATTTTAATCAGTTACCATATAACTATTCTATTTGGAAGTTTCTTTTAAGGTGAGTAAATTAGTTTAATTTTTGTAACTTGTAGGCTTTTATTAAATTAAATAAGCTCTTATTGGAGGTCTTGTTATGCAAAGTGTTTATCTTGGTGTTAGATTGTATATTAATTATTTATCAAGTTATTTGTTATTGATTCAGGAGCATATTTCACCTCTGTCTTCAATTATAGAAATAATTGCATAATAATATCTCTTCTTGGCCTTTTGGCTAATATCAAGTGTAGAAATGATTGCGTGATAATGACTGCTTACTTATTTGAAATTCTTTGCCAAGTACAGTTATCCTAAATGAAAGCAGGAGTAGTGAGAATGAAAATTGGAAAAAGATTTTGGAAAAAAAAAATTGTAGGTTGTTAGAAATAAACATATATCGATGCAGAAAGAAATCAAGAGAAAATGAAACCTCCACTGAGAGGTGAAATGAATCCAGGGCTACAGACTCAGAAAACATGGGTTCCAATCTCTGTCCCTTTCAAAATTCTGTAATCATGAGAAGTTTATTTAACCTGTGAAAGCACAGTCTGCTTAGTTATAAAGTGAAGATAACAGTAGAACCTACTGCATGAGATCATTGTGAGTGTTGCAGGAGTTAATGCAAAGGAGGCGCCTGACCTAGTCCCTGGCAGAAAAGGTGTGCTTTGCCCTCCCATTCATTTTCATCATGTCTCCTGGCACTGTATTATTATTAAATCCATAGGCCTAAGGTAGCACATATCTGATGACTTATTTTCCTTAATAAGTAATTTAAAATAGTTTTTATAGAAGCAAAAATAATGATGTACCTGCAAAACATATAATTCACCTAAAATATAAAATACATGTTTTCATACAAATGCAATGCTACTTGCAGGCCACATTTCTACTCTAGATTGTTGTGAAATCCTTTATTATTTTGTGTTATTAAAGTTATGAAAGTGAAACTCTTGGGTAAAAATTGAAGGTATCTTGAGTAAAGCATGCATTCAGTACAGAAGAGATGCTGAGTACATTTTGATTATTACCTCTCTGGCTCTTTATATTTATTACCATGTTTAACTTTTACAGGTAACTGTTCCATTATGTTTCACTATCCCCAATTTACATAAGAGAAAAGAGAGTCTCAAGAGCTCAGGAAACTTTCCTAGGGCACAATAGTTGTAAGTGGGCTGAAGCCCTATGTTTGAAGATGCTAAATATCCCGGCTTTCATTTCACACCATTTTTCCCTGGTATGTGACCTGGGGCCAGGGCTGGCATTGTGGGGAAAGTAGCCCATCTGAATACAGAGGAAAAGTTCTAGGGTGAAGTTCTAAATCTATTTTGCCTGATAGTGAGTTTGACTATCAGACATAATCACTTTTGTAAAATCAACCTCACTAAGCAGCAAAATAAACTCAAAAACTGAAAAATGATGATTACAGACCTTGACAAGCAAGCATTGTTAACAAAAATGATAATGATCTTAAGAACCTAATTGTTTCTGATTATATTACAGGGCCACACGGGGAGCATCACCACAGACAGAAGACCACTAGGCTACTTATCCCCTCTGGTAGAGGACATTTCCTGCCAGGGGCTGGAGGTGACAACATGAGTCCTGCTCTGGCAACAGTGTTAATTTCAAGCTCTGTTAAATGCATGAAATGATAAGTGCACAGTTTCATATTCAGATCAAAATTACAAAACCATTAACTGTTTCGCCAACAGTGAATAAATTATCCTTTGACAGGTAGTTTGCATTGATCAAGCAAAAAGAAGATGCCAGAGGAAAGGAAGACTTCTGGTTCCTCACTATTATTCTGAGACCTCTCTGTGTATTCTGTTTCTCATCCTTCCTTTCCCTGACTCCACATTATCGTTTACCTTGATCATCCTGCCTTCCCCACTCACTCAACCCAGTTATCACCAGTCACTCCTGTTCAGCTTTACTCAGTACTCCCTCTGAGAACAACTGTGCCTCTGTCCCACTGGTATTCTCACTTCAGTGTGCGCCTCAATCAACTAGAGAGTTGGCTAATGTCAACATTGCTGGGCCCCACTAGACTTTCTGATTCTTGGGCCCAGGATTTGCATTTCTAACACATTTCTAAAGGATGCTAATGCTGCTGGTTTAGTGAAAGTCACTGCCCTAACCAGAAAGGTCCTGGCTCAGAAGGGCTTTTGGCTCAGAATCCAGCTATTTGCTGTGGGTGACTTATTCTCATGTTCTGGCTCAGTACCTAGCTATTTGCTGCAGAAAACCAATTTTAATTGAACCCTTTGTCAGAATCTGAAACACTTGCAGTCTCGATCTTTTTAACCTACCTAATGCTTACCACCTATTCACAAAGCATCCATACCTTGCTGGATGATGAATAGCATGCCTTCTTTCCTCTTACTTCCCTACAAAATACCTGTAATGCCTATTGAGGAACAGTAAGGGAAAAATTAGACAAGAAGCAGGATGGGAAATCAGAAAGATTTGGGTGTGACTATTAGTCCTGCTGCCGCCTCTCACGTGTTCCCTGACCTCACTGAGATGCTTCATTATCTTAAAACCTTGCAGAGCTGTGGTGAAGATGACATAAATTCACACCGAGGCTCTCAAATTTTGGGGAACGTTGGAATTTCTGGAAGATTTGTTTAAAAGTATCAATTGCTGAACCCCACCCCCCAGAAGCTCTGACTCTAGGTCTGGGGTAGATTCCAAGAATTTGCACTTATGCCAAGTATCCAGGAAATGAGAATGTGGCTGGTCCAGAGGCAACATTTTGAAAATTATTGAACTGATTAAAAGAAAGTGCTTAGCTCAGGGTAGAAGGCGTCTATAAGAAGTCAAATGCTATTCCCTTTCTCTTCCTTTTTGTTTTTATTGGTCCTCAAGTCTTAGTTATTTGAATAGATCTTTAAAAACTTGTATGCCCCAAAGCTTACCCTTATTTTTAATTAACCTTACTTCTTTAAATTTGACTTTTCCATTTACAAGTTCAAAAGTCCATTTTATTTTCATTCTTTACCATCATGACAATCTGGTCCTATAGCAGCCAATTCATTTGGTAATATGGCATCTTTATCCTGAGTTCAGGGTCTGTCCCCTCTGTCTCTTCAGCTACATTTGGCCTCTCCCCAGAAGCTCTCTCATGTAATTATTCACATCCTTTGGCAGCAATGGAAGTGTGAGACTAGATTATTTTCTGCTCCAGGTAAAGGCAGAAGATGATCTGAACTCTCACTGTTCAAGAGGCTTTTAATGCAGTGTTCTGTTAAAACAAACAGACTGTCTCGATGCAGACTGTTGCATCTGCCCCCAAACACTTTCAGCTTTTGAAAAGCAACAGCAAGATAAAAGAAGAACATCAAATCTATTGGAAACTTGTCCCCCTGGCAATACTCCTCTTGTTTCTCACTCTGGAAACTTTTGAGCCTACACCTTTTTTTTTTTTTTTTTTTTTTTTAACCTCTCTGTGCCCACCTCTTTTCCCCTCACTTGTGTGCCTGCACACTCCCACATGCCTTCCATCCTATTGTGCCCAGCAAAAGGGATGCAGGAGGCAACGATCAGACTGTACTTCTAGGAGATAAAAGCCAGTGCACTCCATTTATAATGCCATGCTCTTCTACTCCATGTTCATCTAGGGATCTCCAGCCACTGCGTAAGTGCTTTGCAAAACTTGCTCTTGGGCTTAGCTCCAAAAGGGGAAATTGAATGCAACCACTTTCTTTATGATGTGGTACTTCGTCAATAACAATGGATTGCCGGACAAATTTAAAGGGGCCAAGTGCTCTCTGGAGCTGTTCCTATTAGTCTAAAATGTATTCGTCATTTAAAAGACAATGTAGGTAAATGTTAAAATGTGATTCCTGGGCAAGAGTGGCCTCTCTGTAAGAATTTTGGAAAATTAACTTTAGAACCAGCTTCACATGATAAATGATATATGACAGATTATGTTTTTACTTTTAAAAAAAAATGGTTTTAAGGCCAGGCACAGTGGCTCATGCCTGTGGTTCCAGTACTTTGAAATGCCGAGGAAGGCAGATCACAAGTTCAGGAGTTTGAGACCAGCCTGGCCAATATGGTGAAACCCCGTCTCTACTAAAAATAAAAAAATTATCTGGGAGGCTCATGCCTGTGGTCCCAGCTACCCTACTCGCAGGGGGCTGAGGCAGGAAAATTGCTTGAACCCTGGAGGCAGAGGTTGCAGTGAGCTGAGATTGTGCCACTGCACTCCAGTGTGGGCAACAGAGCAAGAATCTTCAAAAACCAAAGAGTGGACAAAACAACAAGTTTTAAATAGTACAACATAACAGAATTCACATTAGGGAGTTAGTAGAGCTCAAATACATTAATAATCTAAAGCTCATCATAAAATGTAATAGAGAGCTGTATTTTAAATGTACCCACCCCCACAGACACACACTGGACACTTCAGAGTATGAAGAACAACTCTGAGAATGGCATACTTGCGTAGTATTTCAAAGGAAGTTAGCCATCCAACGTGAAACCCAAATTATGTTGTGATCTTAAGGTTGATGGAATGGTACAGAATGTGAATGAATCTGAGAGAAGATACCTAAATCTAATTCCCAAAATTTCCATCAACCCTCTTTATTTCTGAATATTTTCTCTCACTAACCTGTTTTTTTTTTTCTCTTTTGCACTAAAACATTAAAATTTCTCAAGATTTTACTTTAAGCGATTCTGTCCTCCTGTAATTAGGGGTTGATCAATCAGCAAAATGTCTTGTGTATGTCAAGAAGAAGCCATGCAAAGTGCAATGGTTATTGTGCTAGTGGAAGGCTCGAGGTCCATTTACAGGAATGCCATCCATCATTGGAAGCACACTGACACTCATTGACTGCCTGCACTGAGGCATGAATGTGCATATATTGTTTTATTTGTACTAAACAGCAATGACATATTGCAAATATCAACAACTTAGTCTCTTAATTTGGGTTGGAGACTTAGGAAGTTTGGGTAACTTGATCGAGTTTAGACTACTGGCCATAGAACCAGAACTGGAATCCAAATCCAACTAGATAAAAAAACCTATGATCTCTATTTTTGGCAATTACTGTCTCTGTCATAGACAACAAGTGACAGGTCCACCCAGCTTTATAAAATTTCATCACTTTACAAAATACATCATGGTTTTATATATGTAATTTAATTGAGTTGAACAATTAGAAGTAGGTATGTGCTCAGCTTGGACAGTAACTGGTTAGTGACTTGTTAAATTAACTATATTTAAAATAGTAGCTGGGTGTGGTGGCTTGTGCCTATAATCTCAGCTGTTCAGGAGGCTGAGGTGGGAGAATTGCTTGAGACCAGGAGTTCAAGACCAGTGTGGGCAATATAATGAGATCCCATTTCTAATAAATAAACAAATAAGTACATACATAAACAAATAAAATTTTAAAAAACCAGTAAAAACATACTTAGATTTGGTGTCAAGAATCATTTAACCAAGTGAATGATTTTACAAGTCCAGCAATATTTTGTTTGTTGTAGGATGTGCTGCTTTCACAGGCAGAGACAAACACAATAGAGCATGAAAGAATCCGACAGAATTTATTTATGTGCATTTTGCATCACTTTCAAATATCTTGCTGGACATTAATGCAGGGAGAAAGAATTGTTTGAAAATGTTGATCCTGGAATCTAACTTTATTTTATGTTTAAATGAAAAACATAGTTTTCACTAGGTTTTAATGTTACTGAGCTTTCCAGAAATGCAACTAACCTATAGTTGAGACAAAGTTTCACTCTTTTTGTTAAGAATGATGCCAAAAATTGTTCATTCTACTGGAAAAGCACAACATGAGCAACAATGTTATAATATTTGAATTGCTAATAAAATACACCTCTTTTAGGGAGCTTCTATAGCTGTTGCTTTTATTATGATTCTGAGTGAGGATGCATGTATTTATTTATTTCTGTCTTCTATTATAGATCTGCCTACTAATTTACATTTTGAGAAACATATTATTTCATTATTAATTAATTTCCTTATGTTTCCCCTTTATACTATTCGTGGAGCAATATTTTTAAAATATTGTATTGATGAATCAGATTACCTATAAATTTCATTTCAAAATAGTAAAAGTGCCTTATGAAGCATTAATTATAAAAGGATGTGTTGGTCCTTATGTGATTACGAGCCACTGGGCTAAGCTCTCAGTTACCTACATGGGTTCTTTAACTTTTACCTTCTTCAGTGCTCAAAACCAAAAAACAAAACAAAAAAAGGCAAATGTAGACTTGCATTTTCCTCTTGACTGGTATAGTCCTGATTTGTTTTATTCTAAATGGGAAGTATAAGCTTTTAGTACTGAACAACTATAATCCACATAATTCAGTCTAAATATATTATGACAGTTAAAATAACATTATGTAAAGTTAAAACACCTGTTAAAACATCAGATTACACCTATTAACCTGGAAATGTTAGAAAGCTGGATAAAGCCAAATGTTCATAAATAATAGAAAATATAGAAAATTACCTTTTTTTCACTAAGTTTGACCTGAAGCAGCTGTCCTGGATGGGTATTGATAGTCACTTTAAATATATGCATATATTTTGCCTTAGTGATTCCACTCCTGGGTATGTATCTCAAATATATTTCTGAATACATACCTCAAATAAATTTTCACATGGGTCTATAAAAGAAAATATAGAAAAAGGTTCATTGCAGTGTAATGTACAATAGCTAAGAATCGAGAGAAACCTGGTGGCCAGCACCAGGAGAGTAAACAGGTAAAAATGTTAAGATTTAAGTTTTATGTAGCTTTTGAATACATTACATTCAGTATATACATAGGAACATGGGTAAATCTTAAAATCTAAGTAATTAAAGAAAAACTAAGGCAAAACATGCTATATAAAAATACATAAAGTTACATAAATTTTTAAATATGCAAAGAATATACATAATTTTAATAATATATAATAAAAATATATATTAAGCCTAGTGAAAGACTTGCCTATAAGGTACAGTTGTAACTATATTGTTATATTAGGCTAAAAGTAATACAAAATTACTTAATACAAAATATATTTTAATTGTTACTTTGTCTATGCAACGAAATAAAATTTAAAAATTGTCTTTTATTTATATTTCTGCAGAGAAAAGACATATATTACAACAACAAGGAAAAGTTCCTTTTAGAAATTAGATTATTTTCCTCTTATTATAGAGCTTATAAATTCTGAATGGCAAGTAAAAAGTTCTGATTGAAAATATAGTTTCCCTAAGGTTATTCCTCTAAATGAACCTATACAATCATTTTTAACCCTGGTTTTTACACACCCTCACTGACCTGTTTCTCTCATATGCTCACTATTTACTCCATTGCAATAAATCAAGAGTCAACAAAGTAGGAACCACCCTGGAGGAGGATGGAGGGAAAAAAAAAAAAAAAAACAAAAACTGATGCAGATCAAGCCTGGGTTTCATTTAGTTATCCCAAGGAGACAAGAGCCAGGGTCAGCCTCACCACATGCATTCAAAATGTACCCTCAATGACTCTGTGTACTCCCACAAACTCCACTCACATGAAATAAGATTTAGCCATTTGCCGAGATTATCTGAAAAGACAAGTCGAAAATGAGAAGATTTGGTTCTCAAAATCAACTTTTGAAAGCATGATTATAAAGAGCAGTAAAACAGTCTGAAAGTACTGTTGTCATTACAGAAGAAAAAAAGTAATATAATAAAGGAGATTGTTCTGACCTGGATACTGGATCACTATGGTGCTACATTGTATATTAGGGGAAATCTTTTCACCAAAGCTTACATTAGATTCAATAAATAACACCCAGTGGCTGTCAATTTTTCTTTACTTCAACATTTTGACAATGAATTTAATTTTCAGAAATCCTGGCCTCCAAAAATAAGGACCTTAAATATGGAGGTAAATGTTTCAGTCATGAGAAAAGAATAACTAGAATTATAAATGATAACAGTGGTATATAGTTTATATAGCAGAGTCAAGTAAAAATGCTTCACATAAATACATTTATCCAACCATTGGTTGCTTTTATAGTCAGTTTAAGAAATTTTATAATTGAAAGTCCTAATTGGAATGTGGAGACCCTAATCAGTTACTGAACAGAAGTGAGTCTATTCCTATGTGATCAATTTCCCTTTCTGGCTGCCATATCTGTTTCATTCTTTTTGTGGTAGCTTAATGGAACATCCAACAAGGAGCTTGATTATTTATGAGCATAGTTGAAAACTGCTTATTTTTCTAAATAGTGACATTTCTTGTCACACACTTTAAGTGAAGAGATTATTCAATTTAATCACACCTTCTGCCATACCTAGCATACTACTATGTATGTATGCCATACCTAGCATACATACTACTATGTATGACAACGTCAACAAATATTTAGCTAGATTAAGGAAAAATAGATTATCCAAATAAATTAAATCAGAGACAAAAGAAGAAAACATTACAGTTGATACCACAGAAATTTGAAGAATGCTTAGAGACTACTGTTAACAATATACAAACAAATTAGAAAATCTAGAAGAAATGGATGAATTCATGGACCCATGAAACCTTGCCAAGATTAAACAATGAGGAAATAGAAAATCTAAACAGATCAACAAAGAGTAAACATATAGAAGCTGCAACAAAATGTCTTTAATCCAAGAAAATCCCAGCACCTGATGGCTTTACTACTGAATTCTACTAAACATTTAAAGAAAAGTTAGTTATAATTCTGCTCAAAGTATTTCAAGGGTTGAAGAGGATGAAATGTATTCAAACTCATTATATAAGGCAAGCATTATTCTGATATTGAAACCAAAGACACACAAAAAAAGCAAACTGCAGACAAATATTACTAATTGATATAGATGCAAAAATTCTCAACAAAAATTAGCAAACCGAATTCACTAACATATTAAAAAGAGCATTTAGTATGATCAAGTGACATTCATCCCAAGAATGCAAGAATGATTCAACATACACATCATCAGTAACTGTAACATCTTACACCAACAGAACCAGGGCAAAAAAATATATAACCATTTCAGTAGATGCAGAAAAAGCATCTGATAAATTTCAACATCTTTTTATAATAAAGTCCCTCAGCCTATTGAGTGTAGAAGGAACATACCTCGACACAATAAAGACTATATATGACAAACCCACAGTTAATACGATACTGAATGGAGAAAAAATGACAGCCTTTTCACTAATATCAGGAATGAAACAAGGATGCCTACTTTTACCACTTTTATTCAACATAGTACTGTAAGTTCTGGACAGAACAGTTAAGAATGTGATTTAAAAAAATAAATAAATAAAGGCCATTCCAACTAGAACAGAAGAAGTAAAATTATCCTTGTTTACAGATAATATCTTATATTTAGAAAAATCTAAGGCCTGAAACTATGAAACTTATAGAAGAAAACATTGGGGAAATACTGCAGGTATTTGACCGAGGGCAAAGATTTTTGGACTAAAACCTGATAAGCATAGGCAACTGAGGCAGAAATAACAAATGGGATTATATAAAGCTGAAAAAGCTCTGTATGGCAAAATGAGCTATGAGAAAGTGAAGAGAAAACATAGAGAATGGGAGAATATATTTGAAAGCTAACCAGCTAACAGAGAAATAATCATCACAATATGTAAGAAACTCAAACATCTCAATAGCCAAAAAAAAAAAAAAAATTCAATTAAAAAATGGACAAAGGACATAAGTAGATGTTTCTCAAAAGAAGACATACAAATTGACAGCAGGTATATTATAAAATGCTCAACATCACTATCAGGAAAATGAAAATTAAAACCACAATAAGATATCTCATCCCAGTTATTAAAACTATCATCAGATGGGCAAAAAGTAGCATATGCTAGCAAAGATGTGGAGAAGGGAAGATGCTTGTACATTGTTGGTGAGAATGTAAAGTACAGCCATTATGTAAAACAGTATAGAGTTTACAACAAAAACTAAAAATTGTACTACTATGTGATCCAGCAGTTCCACTGCTAGATATATATCGAAAAGAAAGAATATAGTATAACAAAAAGACTCTGTGCTCCCATGTTTATTGCAGCACTGTTCACAATGGCCAAGATATGAAATCAATGCAAGTGTCCATCAATGGATATATGGATAGAGAAAATGTGTTATACGTAAAAAGTGAGATACTATTCAGCCATAAAAAAAGTAAAAAAGTAAATGAAATTCTGTCATTGTCAGTAACATGAATAGATCTGGAGGTCATTATGTTACTAAAATCAATATGAACTCATCGTTTTTGATGGCTGCATTGTATTCCATGGTGTATATATGCCACATTTTCTCTATCTAGTCTATCATAGATGGGCATTTGGGTTGGTTCCAGGTCTTTGCTATTGTAAACAGTGCTGCAATGAGCATTCGTGTGCATGTGTCCTTATAATAGAATGATTTATAATCCTTTCCACAGTTCTTAACGATCCTTTGTGAAACCATCTGAAATCATCCTGGCTTGGGATTAATTTGATTTAACACATTTTTCTTTTCTAATGGAAGAACCCCAAATGTGAGGAGAATAGCATGTGCTCATAGAGACTGAATGAGATACAGTCTTTCAAACATGCATTGCCCTTTATGATGTAGTAAGTAATTAAGCTGAATCAAAGTTTGAGTTCAGACTGTGAATGATCCATATCTGTGATTTTTATCTAGGAAGCAATGGGGAGTTAGTGAAAGTTATTTGGCTAGAAAATTATATGAAAACTGAAACAGAGCAAATATTTAAGTAACAGTGTTATTGCAATGCTATGTATAATAAAAACCCTGGGTCTGTGAGTCATGAAGACCTGAATTTGAAGTCTAGCTCTGCTACTTTCTAGCTGTACAATATCTGAAAATGTATGTAAACATTTTGAGTCTCCATATTCTCATCATAAAATAGACATAACAACCTTTCAAGGTTGTTGTAAAAATTGAACACTTTCACATACATAAATCACTTAACACATTGTCTCACACATGGATTTTTTTTTTTTAAATTCAGAGATATTGAATGGAAGCATTTAGGTTCAAGGTGTAAGCAGAGTTAAAACGGGTGAGTAAACACAAGCCGGGTGGACACATGGACAAATCAATGCTTTACTCTTTGTTCTTTTTATAATGCTTTGGGACTTGGAATGGAGATTTGTCTAGTTGAATCTGGGCCAATATTCATAACTTACTTGGATTAGATGAGTAAACCATATTGATGACTGTTTTGTGTCATCAACAACTGTGCAATCATATTCATGTGTGTTTCATGCAAAAAAAAATGAGTGTGCTTTTCAGTGTTTGGTGCTTCAGGGACAGAATATGAAATCATAGTTAGGATATAACTGAGAATGTCAGCCAAATAAAGCTGCAAGCAAATGTTCTACCTAAGAAATAGCAGCATATGCCAATAACAGTACATCTGCTAATGAAATGACGATGCTAATACAAAAAGTTAAAATTCGTAAGAATTTTGAAATGTCAAGTTATACATCTTTTTGAGGCCGAACTTTCCAAATATTATTTTCAGCTGTCAATTGCAACAGTAGCTGCCACTTATAAGTACTTACTACGTCTCAAGTTCTGTTCTTTGCATGTGATATCCTTGCAATTCCTATGTATGCTGGACGTTATTACCCATATTGCCATATAGGAAGCTGAAAAACAAAAGATGAGTTTCTTGTCTAAGTTGCACAGCCATTAAGTGATGGAATTTGTGTTTAAATTCTGTTCAGCCTTTTGTTATTCTTCCCTTTAAGTCCATGCTTGCTCTACCACATGGTGCTGTCACTTGCTGCTATTATTTTGGGCATGAAATTATAAGGCACCATGAAATTTAGCAGTTTTAAATTGAAATGGTAAAGAAAGAAATACAGATAAGTATCAGTAGCTTTTCAAGTTAATTATCTTCACCAGTTTGCTGCATTTAAGAACATCACCTGAGAAACGTTTTGCTTCACCAATTCTAATTCTATCATTCTGATTTCCTACTAAATATTAACTCTCATTCAGCATCCAACAATGCCTGAAACTCAACATACATAATACTTAATGCAATGAAATATGTATTCATGTCTTTCTTTATGCTTATCATCGCACAGATCTAAAAAGTTGAAAGAAACATTAGAATCATTCTATATAATATCACAGAAAGAATTATAGCCTAATACTTAACATTTTCTGGTAAAAATATAATTACTTCCCACTGAGGCTTATTTATACATGGTTATTATGCACACCTTTATGTTCTCCCCAAACTTATAAATCATGATCTTAATAAGATAATCTCTTGCAAGCTTGTATGTTGCAGCCCTCTGATATATATGGAAGATAAGCCACTGACTGGAAAATAATGACATCCTGTGAATCTTTCCTATCCTGGTGGCCTTTGGAAACTCTCCACTCCACCCCATCCACCACCACCATGCAATCTCTTTTGGAGAGTTCTCTACTCTCACTATGTCTAATTGACAATGCCAGACTTGAGCACCCACTCAATATCACATTTCCTATGGCCATACGCCTATAATTTACTTCTCTACCATTACCTCAGTTTCTTTGGATCAGAACTTGGCATGAAGCTCTTTTCTTTTCTGCCTTTATTAGCTCATCTCCCGAAAAACTGACTTATTTCAGAGGCATTCCTATATTATTTTAAAGAAATAAGTACAAGAGCATTTGTAGCTCTGAGAATGCTTGAATAAATGCATGCTAACTTCACCAACTCAGTGCAGATTGATGCATTTCAGTACCCAGAGAAGAGGGGCTTGATAGCCTTGCCTTTGACTTGGAAAGCTACTTGGGTTCACACAGAGGATTGTGAAGGGAAGTGAAAAACTTGCCTAAAAGGTAAATACCAAAAGCCTGTTTTATCTCTTTTGAATCTTTAAAATTTTATTTTACAACAAATCCTATTTTAATCAAAATTAAGATGGTAGAATAGAAACTTACAGCATTCATCCCACTGCAGGAACACCAATTTTTCCCAACTATCTGCATAGAATAGCATTGTGACAAGAACCAAAAATCAGGTCAGCAATCATAGTACCTTGTTATAACTTTATTGAGGAGGGCAGGAGATACAGTCTTGAATCACTGAAACCCGTTCTCCTCTGTACACTGGCAGGGGGCATGTGGCAGGTAGAGAGAATCTGTGCACTTTGAAGAGGGAGAGTGTAGCTACTGGGAAACTTTACATTAAACAGTGCTGCCCTGTGACATATATATACATACATATATATATGTATGTATATATATGCAGCTGTAATTGGCTCAGTCATCACCCGTAAACAGAGGGAGCATTTGGACCAGCCCTAGCCAGAAGGGGTTAGCCCATCCCTGTGACCAGAACTTGACTTTGTTGGCAAGCTTAACCATCATGTTCTAGATTGCCCTAGCTCTAGAATGCTAGGTAAACTTGAAAGGTAGTCCAAGACACAAGGACTGCAATTCCTAGGCAACTGCTGGTGCTAGGTTGGGTTTAGAGCAAGTGAACTCAGCGGACACATGATTTAGAGAGCTATCAGCTGTCACGGAAAAGGGAGGGCTTGCAGCATGAGTGCAGCTCATAGCAAGAAGAATAATTCCATCTTTCTACTTAAGATGAGAGTGAAGAGTAAAGAGGACTTTGAAGCTCAACCACAGTAGACTAGAGCACTGGACAGAGTCGTGAGGCCCCCATTCTAGGCCCTAGCTCCCAGATGACATTTCTAGACACACCCTGGGCCAAAACAAAACCCACTGCCTTGAAGGGAAGGGCCCAGCCCTGACAGAATTCCTTACCTGCTGACTAGAGAGCCCTTGGATCCTGAATAACTAGCAGCAATACCGAGGGAGTACACCATGGGTTTTGGGCTCTGAGATGTGCTGGCTTCCGGGTGATCATGGTGAAATCTACAGTGGCTAAGAAATCTAAAGGTTTCTTCTGTTTGACAAAAACAGGAAAAAAATAAGATAAGCTTTCTCTTATACTTTATGTACCAGCTAGACCACAGTAGAGTAGGGCAACAAGCAGGCTCTTGGGATACCTAAATGCAGGCCTAGCCTCTTGGACAGCATTTCTGGACCTTCCCTGGGACAGAGGGGAGCACACTGCCCTGAAGGGTGAGTTCCAAGCCTTGTAGCATTCACCACAAGCTGACAGAAAAGTCGTTGGCCTTTATGCAAACTATAGCACTGGACTGGTAGAATCCCCTGTGGTCTGGTGGTGGTGGTAGCTACAGGGAGAACCTCCTCTGCCTGGATAAAGGTGAGGGAAAAATGAAAACGACTTCGTATTGTGTTTTGAACACCTGCTTAGCCACAGTACAATAATACATCGGGTAAATTGCTAAGGGTTTTTACTCTAATCCTGGCCCTCACATAGTTCATCTGGGCCAACCTGGGGCTTAAGGGACTTTGCTACACTGAAGGGGAAGACCCTGGGTGAGGCTGTGCTGAGCTGGCTTCAGGTCTGATACAGCACAGATCCTGCAGTGGTGGCACAGGGGTGCTTAAATCACCAACCCTCCAGTTCCATGTCACTCAGCACAGATAGTGAGACTGTATATGTTTGTAAGAAATTAAAGGAAAAGAACAAGAGTATTTACCTGATAATCAAGAGAATTCTTCTGGATCTTATTTGAGAGCACCAAAGGAGTACTTCTATGAGTAAAACTACAGCATTGCTGGTCTTGGGGCCCAAGTCTTTTTGAATACCTGGAAAGCTTCCTAAGAAGAACAGGCACAAACAAGCTCAAACTGTGAAGATTACAATAATTACCTAACTCTTCAAAGCCCAGACACCAACAAATATCCACAAGCATCAACATCATCCAGGAAAACATGACCTAACCAAGTAAACTAAATAAGGTACCAGGGACCAATTCTGGAAAAACAAAGGTACATGATATTTCAAATAGAGAATACAAAACAGCTACTTTGAGGAAATGCAAATAAATTTACAATAACAGAGAGAAATAATTAAGAATTCTATTAGATACATTTTACAAAGAGATTGAATTAATTAAAAAGAGTCAAGAGAAATTCTGGAGCTGAAAAATGCAACTGACATGCTTAAGAATGCATAGGAGTCTCTTAATAGCAGAATTGACCAAGCAGAAGAAAGAAGTAGTAAGGTCAAAGACAGACTACTGAAAATACACAGCCAGAGAAGATAAAAGGAATAAAAAGAGTAGAAAATAATGAGGCATACATACAAGATCAAGAAAATAGCCTGAAAAAGGCAAATCTAAGAGTTCCTGACCATAAAGAATGAGTAGAGAAAGACATAGGGTTAGGACACTTATTCAAGGGGATACTATAAGATAATTTCTCAAATCTAGGGAAAGATAACAACATTCAAGTAAAAGAAGGTTATAGAACACCACAGAGATTTAACTTTACCCAAAGAAGAACCTCAAACCATTCAGTAGTCAAACTCCCAAAAATTCCAGATAAAGAATCTGAAAAAGCTGCAATAGAAAAACACATAAGTAATATACAATGGAGCTCCAATATATCTGGCCTTAGACTTTTTAGTGGAAACTACAGGCCAGAAGAGAGTAGCATAACATATTTAAAGTGCAGAAAGAAAAGAATTTTTACCCTAGAATAGTATATCCACTGAAAATATTCTTTAGGATGAAAGAAAAACAAAGACCTTTCTAGATAAACACAAGCTGTTATATGTGTTCTACAAGAAATGTTAAAGGGAGTTATTCAATCTTAAAAAAAGGATGTTAATGAGCAAGAAGAAAGCATCCAAAGGTACAAAACTCATTGGTAATAGTAAACACACAGAAAAATACAGTTTATTACAGCACTGTAATTGTGATGTGGAAACATCTTTTGACTTAAGTAGAAAGATTAAACAATTAATTAATCAAAAATAATAACTACAACAACTTTTCAAGTTATAGACAATACAATAAGACATAGAGAAGCAGTGGAAAGTCTGGTGTTGACAGAGTTACATTTTTTTTTTCTTATTAGTTTTTTTAATTAGTTTTTTTCTCATTTGTTTGTTTGTTTGTTTATGTAATCACTGTTAAGTTTTCATCAGTTTAAGGCAATAGTTTATAAGCTAGTATTTCCAAGCTTCATGTTATCCTCAAATCAAAAAACATACAACGGACACACAAAAAATTGAAAGAAAGAAATTAAAGCACACCATCAAAGAAGGCCACCTTTATTAAAAGGAAGACAGAAAGAAAGAAAAGAAGAAAGAGAAGACAGCAAAACAATCAGAAAACAACAAAATGACAAGAGTATCTTCCTACAAATAAACAATAATGTGGAATATAAATTGACTAAACTTTCCAATCAAAAGACACAGAGTGGACTCAATATTTTGTTGTTTACAAGAACCACACTTCACCTATAAAGATACACATATACACAAAATAAAGGGATGGAAAGAGATATTACATGCCAATGAAAACCAAAAAAAAAAAAATACAAATAAAAAAAGCAGTAGCTATACTTATTTCAGATAAAAGGAATTTCAAGACAAAAACTATAAGTATAGAAAAAGAGGATCATTATATAATGATAAACAGGTCAATTCAGGAAAAAGATATAACGAGTGCAAATATATCTGCACATAACATTGGAACACTCAGATATACAAAGCAAATCTTACTAGAGTTAAAGAAAGAGAGAGACTCCAAAACAATAACAGCTAAAGACTTCAACACACCATTTTCAGCATTAGGAAAGATCCCCCTGACAGAAGATCAACAAAGAAAAATCAGATTTAATTTGCACCATGGAACAAATGAACCTAATAGATATTTATGGGATATTTCACCCAAAACCGAAAGAAGACGCATCCATCTTGTCAGCACATGGATCATTCTCAAGGATAGACTATATGTTTGGTCACAAAACAAGTCTTAAACCACTCAAAAAATTGAAATGATATTAAGCATTTTCTCTGACCACAATGAAATAAAACCAGAAATTAATAACAAAAGGAATTTTGAAACTATACAAACACATGGAAATTAAACAATACACTCCTGAATGACCAATAGGTCAATAAAGAAATTAAGAAGGAAATTGCAAGTTTTCCAGAAACAAATGATAATGGAAACACAATATATCAAAACCTATAAGATATTGCAATAGTGGTAATAAGAAGAACATTTATAGCTATGAGCTCCTGCATCAAAACAAAAAGAAAAGCTTAAAATGAATGACCTAATGGTGCATTCTAGAAAATGAAAAGTTACAGAAAAGCAATAGCAAACTGAACCCAAACTTAGTGTAAAAAAAAATAATAAAGATCAGAGTAGAATGGGTGAATTGGAAATAAAGAAAACAATAAAAAAGATCAATGAAACAAAAAGGTAGTTTTATGAAAAGATAAACAAAGTTGACGAACCTTTAGCCAGAATAACTAAGGAAAAAAGAGAAAAGATCCAAATAAATAAAATCAAAGATAAAAAAAGGAAACATTGCAAGTAAAACTGCAGAAATTCACACAATCATTACTAGATACTATGAGTAACTATGTGATGATAAATTGGAAAATATGGAAGAAATGGATACATTCCTAGACAAAAACAGGCTACCCAGATTGAACCATAAAAAAATATAAACCCTGAAGCAACCAATAGCAGGTAATGAGTTCAAAGGCATAATAAAATATCTCCTTGTAAAGAAAAGCCTAGAACCCAATGGATTCACTGCTGAATTCTACCAAACATTTGAAGAATTAATACCAATCCTGCTCCTGTTCTGAAAAAAGAGGTAAAGGGAGTGCTTCTAAACTTATTCTATTAAGACCAATGCTACTCTGATACTAAAACCAGGCAAAAAAACATAAAAAGGAAAAAAAAACAAAACAAAACTGCAGGCAAACATCTTGGATGTATATTGATATAAAAATTAACTCTCAGCAAAATTCTAGCAAAACAAATTCAACAATACATTTAAAAAATTATTCATCATGACCAAGTGAAATTTATTCCAAGATGAAAGGATTGTTCAACATGTGCAAATCAATGTAATACATCATATCAACAGAATGAAAAAAAAAATCATATGACTTGGGAGGCTAAGATGGGAGGATTACTTGAACCCAGAAGCTCAAGATCAGCCTGGGAGAAATGATGGGAACCTATCTCTACAAAAATTTAATAAAAACAACAAAAGCAACAACATAAATAGACAGGCATGATGTTGTGCATGTTGTAGTCTCAGCTACTTGGAAGGCTGAGGTGGGAGAATCGCTTGAGCCCCTGAGGTCAAGGCTGCAGTGAGCTGTGACCACACCACTGCACTACAAGTTGGGCAACAGAGTGAGATTCTGTTTCTAAAAAGAAATCAAAACTGTATAATCCTTTTAGTACGTGCAAAAAAAAAAAAAAAAAAAAAAAAGCATTTCATAAAGTTCAACGTTTCTTCATGATAAAAGCTCTCAAAAACTGGATATAGAAAGAACATTCCTTAAAATAATAAAAGTCATATATGTTAGATCCACAATTAGTATCATGCTGAATGGGGAAAACAGACAGACTTTCTTCTTAGGTCTCAAAAACAACAAAGATGCCCACTTTTATCATTGTTACTCAGCATAGTACTGGAAGTCTTTGGCTAGAGTCATCAGATAAGAGAAAGAAATAAATGGCATCTAAACTGGAAAGGAACACGCCAAATTACACATGTTTGCACATATGATCTTATATTTGGAAAAACTTAAAGACTCTACCAAAAAAAAAAAAAAAAACTAATTAACCAAATCAGTAAAGTTATAGGACACAAAACCAACATACAAAAATCAGCAGCATTTTCATATGCCAACAGTGAACAATCTGAAAAGAAATAAAATGTAATCCCATTTACAATAGTCATAAATAAAATTAAATACCTTGGAATTAATCAAATAAATCAAAGATCTTGTCAAAAAAGCAAACTATAAAATGCTAATGCAAGAAATCAAAGAGGACACACAAAAAATGGAAAGATATTCCCTATTCATGGACTGGAATGATGGATTATTTTATGAATTGGAATCAATATTGTTAAAATGTCCATATCAACCAAAGCATTCTGCAGATTCAATGCAATCTCTATAAAAATGTCGATGACATTCTTCACAGAAATAGAAAGAAAAATCCTAAAAATTATATGGAACCAGAAAAACCCAGAATAGCCAAAGCTATCCTGAGCAAAACAAAACTGGAAAAATATTACCTGACTTCAAATTATACTACAGAACAATAGCAACCAAAACAAAATCATACTGACATAGAAACAGACACATAGAACAATGAAACAGTCTCTTCAATATGCAATGCTAATAAAACTGGATGTCTATATGCAGAAGAATAAAACTAGAACTTACATCTTGCCATATGCAAAAATAAAATGGATTAAATAGCTTATTCTAAAACCTCAAACACTGACGCTACTAAAAGAAAACATTGGGGGAAAATCTCCAGGACATTGGTCTGGGCAAAAATTGCTTGAGCAATACTCCACAAGGACAGGCAACCAAAGAAAAAATGGAGAAATGGGATGTCATCAAGTTAAAAAGCTTCTGCACAGCAGAGGAGACAATCAGTACAGTGCAAACTGCCCATCTGACAAGGGATTAATAATTGGAATATATAAGGAGCTCAAATAATGCTGTGGGGAAAATCTAATAATCCGATCAAAAAACGAGCAAAGGCTTTGAATAGACATTTCTCAAAAGAAGACATATGAATGGCAAACAGGCATATTAAAAAAGTGCTCAACAGCATTGATCATTAGAGAAATGCAAACAAAAACTGTAATGAAATATCATCTCATCCCATGTAAAATGGCTTATATCCAAAAGGCATGCAATAAGAAATGCTAATTAAGATGTGGAGAAAAAAAATAACCCTCACACATTGTCAGTGGGAAAGAAAGTTGGACAAACATTATGGAAAACAATTTGGAGGTTCCTCAAAACACTAGAAATAGGGCTAACATATAGTCCAGCAAACCCACTGCTGTGTATATACCTACCAAAAAGGAAATCAATATATTGAAGAAATATCTGTGCTCCCATGTTTGTTTCAGCACTGTTCACAATGGCCAAGATTTGGAAGATGTGTAAACAACAGATGAATGAATAAAGAAAATATGGTGTTTATATACAATGAAGTACTATTCAGCCATATAAAATGATGAGATTCTGTCACTTGCAACAACATAGATGAAACTGGAAGTCATTTTGTTAAGTAAAATAAGCCAGGCAGAGAAAGACAAACATTGCATATTATTCCTTATTTGTGGCATCTAAAAATCAAAACAATTGACTCACAGAGACAAACGATAGAAGGATGATTACCCCAGAGGCTGAGAAGGGTAATGAGGGTGCAGGAAGGACGAGAGGGTTTTTTTTTTTTTTTTTTGAGACAGAGTTTTGCTCTTGTTACCCAGGCTGGAGTGCAATGGGGCGATCTCGGCTCACCGCAACCTCCGCCTCCTGGGTTCAGGCAATTCTCCTGCCTCAGCTTCCTGAGCAGCTGGGATTACAGGCACACGCCACCATGCCCAGCTAATTTTTTGTATTTTTAGTAAAGACGAGGTTTCACCATGTTGACCAGGACGGTCTCGATATCTTGACCTCATGATTCACCCGCCTCGGCCTCTCAAAGTGCTGGGATTACAGGCTTGAGCCACCACGTCAGGCAGGAGGAGGTGATGATTAACGTTCACAGAAAAAATAAGAAGAATGAATAAGACCCAGTTTCGATGGCACAACAGGGGGACTATAGTCAATAATAATTTATTTGTACATTTTAAGTAACTCAAAGAATATAATTGAACTGTTTGTAACACAAAGGATAAATATTTGAGGGGATGGACGCCCAATTTTTCATGATGTGGTTATTATGCCCTGAACACTGGTTCCAAAATATCTCATGTACTCCATAAATATATCCACCTCTGAAGTATACACCAAAATTAAAAATAAGTTAAAATTAAGATAATGTAGTTTTATAAAAGTGACTCCGCTTCCTACACAAAAACAACTCAGTACTATTGAAAATACAAAAGGAGAGAAAAACATCTCTACATCTAATATGAATGCATTGCTATTCCAAAAAGTGTTTTCATGTATAAATACTGAGACACATTTGAGTGTACATACCTAGCCTACTATGTATTTAGAAATAATTTTAT
Organism: Saimiri boliviensis; assembly: GCF_048565385.1. Lineage (NCBI taxonomy): Eukaryota > Metazoa > Chordata > Mammalia > Primates > Cebidae > Saimiri > Saimiri boliviensis. Next base: position 112,422,480 of record NC_133453.1, read on the forward strand.
AAAATAGAATACTATAATATCATCTAGTATAAATTATTACATTTACTTTAACTTGACTATAACAGAAAAATAAATATAAATTTTAAAAATTTGCTAAATGTCAGATAAATATTTAATCAAAGCCAGAAACATTGTTTTTTCAAATGTTTTGTGTTTACAATTATTTCTCATTAGCTACGTGTTTCAGTTTAACATATAGCAATTTTTCTCCTTACTTCCAAACTTGAAAAAATAAGTCAGTTTAAGTTTTCTCACTTCATTTATGCTCTCACCTTCATATTTTTTTATTTTGGTTAAGCTAGAAAGATATCAAACCTGTTAGAATTCAGCACATTTGTGTTCTTCTCTGTGACTGTTATCATCAAATGGTTTTAGTCTTATTTTAGTATCTCAGAGGAATAAATCTTCACTTCCACTAATTTGCCAGGGGTTTTTCATTCCTCATTTATTCCAGTGTATCTGGTTTCTAGCTCACATAATCACAACACAGCTATAATAAAAATGGCCTCGTGTGGATGTTCATGTCATCTGTAGCTAATATATCCCTTAACTACCGAGCGACTTTTATCACAGCCATTTTGGTTTTTGTATTTTGTCAGTTTTCTTTCTTTGCTTCTTTCTATTATTTTTTCTTTTTTCTTAAAGAGAAGAGCATACACACAGTCTACATTTCCAGGTCACACATTGGATTATACCAGCTATGTCCTTTATCAATGCAAGAGTGACTGGGAATGTTACATGCCTACAATTGTGTTTCTTCCATTCTCATCATTTTACTTTCTTGTGGCAGATCCTACTTTTGTTATTTTTTTATAAGTGACTTGATTTTTATGGCTAAATGATGCAAACATTCATGTTTTTGGAAATTTGACAACTCATAAAGAATAAAGACCGCCTTTACTTGCGGTGTCTACTTCTCATTTCCTCATAACTGCCATTAAATCTGGCATCCTTTTCACTCTCTCCAATCAAGTGGCTCCCGTCCTTGGAGAACACCACCCTCACATCCAAGAGTTCATCCTCAGCACTTGCCTTATTCAAAATGCCTGTAGCAGAAAATACAGTCAATCCTTTGTTCTTCCTTGCTCTCCACTTCTATGATATTCTGTTTCCCTTAATCTCTTTCTTCTTTTCCTCTACATTTACTTTATATGTCAAATCTCTTTTCTACTTCAACATTTCCATTTTTACTATGCCTGTTTTTGTCTCTGTTTTTAATTGTATTTGTTCTTATAATAATAATGTTTGCTTTTTACATTCTGTCACCCCTACCAAAAGGAAACTGCTTTTTTAAATTCTGTAGGCATTTTTTAAATATTAAGCTCTTGTTTACCAAATCCCCAATAAAATGTACCAAAAAAACAACAACAACAACAAAAAAAAACATTCCAGGCCAGGCACGGTGGTTCAAACCTGTAATCCCAGCACGTTGGGAGGCCTAGTTGGGCAGATCACAAGGTCAATAGTTCCAGACCAGCCCTACCAACATGGTGAAACCCTGTCTGTACTAAAAATGCAAAAAAATAAAATAAAATCAGCTGGGTGTGGCGGCAGGCACCTATAATTCCAGCTACCTGGGAGGTTGAGACAGGAGAATCATTTGAACCCAAGAGGCAGAGATTGCAGTGAGCTGAGATCTCACCATTGTACTCCATCCTGGGTGACAGAGTAAGACTCTGTCTCAAAAAAAAAAAAAAATCAATAATAACCAAGATAATGTGATAATGTTAATGTAGTTAATAATAATAAGGCAAAAAAATTGCAGATAAAAATGTTTATGGATAAAAATTTATGATTTTTAATTTTTTTCCTATTTCCCAAATCAAGCAGAAAAAATTTATGATTTTTAAGTAATAAAAAGACTAAATAATAAAAAGAACAATGTGAAAATAAAATATAAACATTATAAACTTGTACATACATAATATATAATATCAAAATACATAAAGCAAAATGTGACAGAAGAATGTGTCAAAGTTAACAAATCCACAATATAAATTACTATCAGTAATAATTATTTCAATGTGACAATCAGCTTTAATTGAAGATTATCAAAACCCAATTATCAAGCTTGATATAAAAAAAACTATAATGATTATAGATTATGTGTTTTTTTTTTTTTCAGGCACAGAGGAACATCAATAATGTCCTAGGTCACAAAGAAAATCCCAAACAATAACAGAATCAACATCATACAAATCATATTTTTTATTGTGGTAAAATAAAATTAGAAACCAATAATATATTCCTCCAAATATCTAGAAATCTAAAAGCACTCTTACAGAGAAAATACAAATTAGTATTTTGTAATAGTTTTAATTCATGCTATAAGTTTTCCTCTAAGTACCATTTTAGCTGGAAGTCATACCATGATTCTTAGTATGTACCTCATCGTTGAGATCTGTGAATGTTTTCTAAATATCCATTAGTAGAAGAACAAAAGAGTGGTATTTTAGTTTGACCACTAAACCAAGGTCATAAGTTATACTGGAAAAAGCAATTCAAGAACCACATTGGCTCTCCAACATAAGAGCATCACGGTATTACTGGGCAAGCTTATTAACACAGAAGGCTGGGTTCTATTCCAGATGTTCTAATTTATTAGTTATTGGGTGGGGAAAATAATTTGCGTCTTTAACAATTCTATAAGTTATGCCAATGATACCCGCTGGGGAATCACATTTTGAGAACCACTAGGGTAAAATGGTTAATTAGAAGTGATAAATTAGGTAACAAATGATTCTCCCAAGAAATGAAGGACATTTAAAATTGTTCATCAGAGTCAAGAAAATGTATTTTTCACATGTTTTATATTTAGCCACAAAGATTAAGCACAGCTATTTCTTTTTTAAAATATATGGTAGAAAGATGAGATGTTCGAGGCAGAGACAGTGAAAAATTTATTACAATAAATTATTGTAGAAAAGGATAGAGAGGTGTCAGAAACAAAGTGTGTGTGTGTGTGTGTGTGTGTGCATATGTGTGTGTATGTTCAGTAATTCCATAAATATTTGTTTATTAAGAACTTACTATGTGCCTAATGCTGTGCAAAGCACAGAAATGACCAAAGGCAGCTGTTTTCTTCAAAGAGAGATCAGAGATGAGTGAAGTCAGTGAACAGCAAATTACAATTACATTGGAGTTTGCTGAGGAGAGAGTTCAGCACATGGTCACTAATAGCACAGGATAATTCAAGTCAGCTCAGAGAGTTCAGAGAACACTTCTCAGAACAAGTGGCATCTGCTTCAAGCCTTAAGTCTCATCTTAGGGAGAGGAGGGGTACTTCCTTTGACATAGGAGGGAATTTGCCCTAGATTATAAGTTACCTGGATTAATAAACAATGAATAGGTGCTTATTAAATTTAAAGTTTAAATGGAAAGAAACATAAAGGAAAACAGTAGAGAGGAAAAAGAAAGAGGAGAGGAAAGATCTAATGGATAAAAACATAATTTTGAAGTGGAAAAGTTGTGTAAGAAAGGCCCAAGTAATCTTAGAGAAGGACTGGACAACTGTCATCTGTTGAAAGTGAAAGGATATCAACACGGGGAAAGTGAAACATCTTTGCCAAGAGGTGTGTGGAGAAGCCAATTGAAGGTGACTAAAAGGGGTGCTGAGCCTCTGATGTGCCCAGCTGTGGTTAATGCAGTTTAATGGGACATAGGTTGTGGATGACATTTTCCATCACAACCCAATAGCCTGAGGTTCTCAGTGAACTTTTCATGGCAGCCAACTCTGCTTAGAGGTTGCCAAATGAAAGCCGTGTAGTGATATTTGATGCTTTTATGAGGTCCGTGGGCAGTGTATCATGTTGCTTGTTAAACTTCAGTATCTAAAATGGAGCAACTATGCAGTCTGCTGATAGGTTTGACAGCTCCAACAGCATTAGGAACCTGTGTGTCTGTAACATTGCTATGAAGTTAGAGGATTCTGGTCACTGAAGACAATGTCTAAGAATGAAAGTAAGTGATAAAGAAAATGCTGTTGCCTTTTTGCCAAAGTCTTCTTAATCCCTAACACCTAAGAAGAGTCAGAGCATTTCCTGAATGGATAGTAAAAGTGACTTGGCTGTAGCTTAAATGGTGATGTTAATGTAACAAAAGAAAGAACGTGTGAGTTCAGGGCATGAAACATTAATAGTAAATCAACAAATAGATCAAAAGCAGGACAATGTCCTATATGGTCCAAGAGATGATAAACATGTCTGATCATTCAAGTCACCAAATCGGTGCTCTCCATGTCGTTGTCAATCCCCCTGGAACAACGGCTGGTATAAAATCCTCCTGAGACTAAACATTTTCTTTATCCTTTCCCAGGAAGCATACTTTCTCAAGACCAAGTAATTTGAAAATGCAATGCAAATTTATATCTTTCTTTTGCTTATATTATTGGGGAAAAAGCACACTAAGCATAGATTCAGAGTAGTAATCCATCTACCCCCAGGATGTCCTCACCAGCACACAGCAGTGCAGACCTCTCTCAAGACTCTTTCCTCTGCCCTAACCAGGTCCGTCTCCTGCTCTCTATTAATAGTACAGACTGATATACAGACTCCCTTCATCTCTCCCTAGTTTGAACAATAAAAACTGTAGTTTCCTACTCTTGCTATCCACGTCACTTTCTTTCCCTTAATCTCGTATTCTCAGTGATAGCCCCAAAAATTGGAGTCCAGTTTAGTTTTAGTGATGTGGAAACATGGTCTTGAATCTGAACCAACTTTAACTCAGATCCTCTATTAAGTATCCATCACACACATTCACACTTACATTTAAATTAGCAGGAGGATAACACATGTAGTTGGCCTCTTCTCTAGCAAAGTGACTAAATTTTCAGGAAGATATAAAATTACACTAGATAATATGGGACAATAAAATTTATAGAAGTGTCTCTGTTTTCAGTACCTAAATTGAATTTTCTGTAGGAAGTATGATGTGTGTGAGGCCAGCTGCATTTAAGAAAGGGAAAATATAAGCCCTACTAAGACATCCATTTACAGGAAAGCTAGTTATAACTTTGTGTTACTCTCTGTTTAATTTCAGCAACTTCTAAACTAAAGCAAAACATTTTATGGATAATGAACAAGAGATTTAATATTGTATGGGTGACTAATTTGGTTACTTAAGAAAAAAAATCAAAACTGAACCAGATGCTTTCAACATGATTAGTGTTTCTGACATAAGGCTGCAGCGTTAATTTGACGACCGAAACTCAAAGCTCATTATTTTTTGTATGGCTTCTCCATTAGCTATACTTCTTAGAGTTTCACTGCTCTGTTAGAATGGTTCATTGTTGCTTTTTGTAGATGTTCTGCTTATTAAAGCCTGTTATGAGAAGTCCAAACAAAACACAATAGAAGCAATTATGTACATCATCTAGACTGAAATTCATTCCTCTTTCTCTTTCTCTGTCATTTTAAAGTCACCTCAAATTTCATATCAGATGTAAAGACCAAGACAAAAGATAGGCACTTTAAAAAATAGAGTTTATTAATACATTTCAGAAAATGCTAGGCAGAAAGGTAGTTTGTGCCCTCCTCCCCATAGGAAATTCTTTACTGTCATTATCACTGCCAGAAAGGTTTTCATTAAGATGCAATACTCGCTGGTGCATCAAATGAGTGATGAGTCATTCACACCTTAACATAAACTGGTTTAATCATCCATATTTCTTTACATCACCTCACCAAAGAAATCAGCATTTGAAACAGAGTGAAAGAGGAAGAGAATTTTTCAAGCAGATGTGCAGATGAAGTTAAGATACATGACTAGAACTCCCAGGAAGTAGAAGGATTTAGGAAGCTGGCTTTAGATAGCACCTCCCACCTCTGCTACACTCTGGGCTATGGCTGTAACACCAGGAAGAGAGAATAACCAAAATATATCACTCTCAAATAACATTTGTTATACTTTGGCAACCTAGCAAGCAGACTTTTCCAGTGGCTGCAATTTGTTGGTACAGTAACATGCTTTGAGAAAGATACATGGGGGATGCATAGAAAGGCCTGACCCCCTGCTTTGTTCCAAGCAGCACAGTTTGAAAAAAAAAATAATAATAAGTCCAAATCATTTGAAAAGAATTCCTCAAATGACTAGGTTACCATATAATCCCTTTATTGGACAGTGTATATCAGCAACAGTCTGGGTCAACTTGCCTAGAGGCTGTCACATGATTCTACCCAAAGGAGCAGCAACAGACTCCTGGTTTGGTTTCAGAGAGGGGGTGTGCATCTGTGCGTGTATCTGTGTGTGTGTGTATGTATGTGTGTATACCTAAGACCCCTAGAGAGAAAAAAACAGAGAACAACCCTGGTGTCTGCCTGATGGTGTATAATTTTACTGTCATTATTAATGACAATGAAGTTGGGATAGTATACTGTTTTTATTCCCAAATCCTCCTCATTATCTTCATCATCCTCACTTCAGGCTTGAAGTCTAAAAGGTAGGAGCCTGTTGTTCTGGGCTTAGTTTGACTTCAGCTTTTCTCCTGACAGGTTGTCAGACATCACTCATGGAGCCAATTAATATGTTTGGCAAATAAATTTCAGCAACTTGGCCTTGGGGTATTATCAACCTAAAGCCCTCTGGATTGCCTTTTGTCCCCTACCTGGAGTTCTGTCCCAGGCATCAGGTTCATTGGACTCCTGCATAGGAGTCCTCGGAGAAGGGTAAGTCAGTGGCCAGGTCTTCCATATCAGGTCAGCCCCTGTGGGTCACTGACCATCATCTTCTCTCAATTCAGTAAGAGGATGACTGTTTTCCTGGCTTGAAAACCCATGAGCATTGTCACATTTTCAAAAAATCTTTTTTCTGTTTTCATTTGCTGATTTGCTTAACTTGGCATCTCATTTCTGTAGGAATGGGGGCAGAAGTTGGGGAGGATGGGGCTTCCTTCCTGCTCCCTAACCGCTGCCTTTAGTTCTTTTGGGGACTACACCTTCAGGCTCACATCTTTGCCTCAATCTACTTATTACCCACCTTATGCCAACCTCTGGACTTGGATTCTTCTCTGCTTATTTTCTATAGGCAGATGTCAGGGAATGGATGCTAAGCCCTCACCAACGCATGCTATAGATATCACCTCTTCATTGCCTACTTACATGTACTTTCCAGTATGGAGGACAGAATAAAAAGAGAAAAACCTGTGGAGCATGTGCCAACTGCCAGGCACTGACCTGTTGTCTTCCCATGCATTATTTAGGTTAAACCTCAACACATCTTAAGCTGCTAAATGTTTGTGCTCCCCAATTGTTATGAGTGTTGGAGAGATTTTATTCTCTGCAATTTCCCTAGTGTCTACCAATCCATCTGGACCACAGCAGGATCAAGGACTATAGGAAGTGTGATAACTTTCTAAAGCTCACAAATCTTAGAATGAATACTTAGATAAGCTCCGAAAGTGTGAACTGATATGGCAGTTATATATACCCAAGCAAACCTGCTGACACTTATGGTCAGAGTCACCTGTATATTAAGCTGAGAATAGTGCTTCCCAAGGGTGTTTTATGTTACCTGGTTTTGATGCAGTGTTGGGTGATGAAACAGTTCCATGATACAATAGGATTGGTATCATCAGGTTAGACAAAATCAAACACACTTATTTACTGCTGCATGTCTCAGACACTTTATTTTGCTAAAGTGTATGGTATATTCAAATTAAAAAAAAAACATTTCCTGTAAAATCTTGACCTTGAGCATCACCAGGAACTAGTGCCACTTAGAACATGCATCAAAAAAGTCTATCCTGGTAAAAAAATGAAGATCTAGCTCAGTTAGAATTATGCACAGGCAACAGCATAAGTCATTATGGAAGCTTGATCCTACTTTAGAAAAAGCAGCACAGGCAAAGACTGTACTCAAACTTCCAATATTAGACTGCCATTAATGAGCATAATGGAAGGATTTTCATTAAACCCCTTAGTTTACCAAAACGATCTGGACTGTTGGCTGAGCTTAATCTGCTGCTGGGATAGATCTATGTTTTTCTAATTCAAACAATGAGTGAACATCATGGGTGGTAGACAGGGAGTGATTAACAAAACAGTCAGAATAACAGAACTAAGTATAATTCCTCTATTTCTATTTGTTTAAATAATAATTACCTTCTGTTTCTTTATTATGAATTACCTTATTTCCCCAAAGTGAGTCCTTAATTTTGATGTCTTTAAAAAGAAAATGTATGCCAACTCTTGGGTTGAAATTAGTGAGAAGATGTGGTTACTTCAAAATTTTAAACAAGTACAAATTTAGCTATGATAGGATGATGCCAATGGCAGATATTACTTGTGGGTTTAAGTGTTTTTTCTCTAAAAGAAAAATATATTACCTGGCAAGTCAATTTTTGTTTCTCATCTGTAAGTAGAGGTATACTTTGAATGCTTTTCTGATTCCATAGATTCTATAGATCTGAGACGCATTTTAACAATAATATCATTTGCTTTAGATGCCAGAGGTCGTAGATAACTTCAGTGGAAAATGTAGACAGGCCACTCTGAGTCTTGAGTTTTTCTTAAAAAAAAAAAAAAAAAAAAAAAAAAAGTCACAGCATCCTTCGAACACAAAATGAAAGAGGCCATGTGAAGTGCTTTCCATCGTGTAGTGATACAGAGGCCATAACAAATGCTTGTTCCTTTTCTGTTCAAGTATTTATTGTTGCTGGTAACAAAGACCAGAATTTTATTCTGAAACTGTTGGAGACAAAAATGGAATAAAGACATGTCATGGCACAAGTCACAGTATGCTTTTGTAGAACCTACAATTTTCTTGTGAAGGCATGAGGCTTCCCAAGATAGGCATGGTTGCTCCTTCTGATGTTTTCTGTGTACCCCTTACAGCGATTCCATTCTTATGGTGGTTTAGGACAAAGACCTTGCATCACTCTTGACACTGCTTTTCACTTCACAGTCTACATCTGATATGTCTACAATTAATCCAGATCTCTGACCCCATTCAGTCTTTCCACTACCCCCACCCTGCCTCCGTTCTCACTCCCACGCAGTCCTTTTTCTTACTGAGCGGTCAGAAATACCCTATTAAAAATATGTCAGCTCTCAGGTCATGTCATTTTTCTGCTCAATTCCCTTCATTCTACTCATGCCACTGAGAAAAAAAAAACCAAAGTCATTCACTTTTTTGGTGGCTCTCTGAGAGCCTATCTGCCATTCCTTCTCTGAGCCAGTCTTCAGCTCTCCCAGATCCCTCGGCTCATGCCATGACATTTTGCTTCCTGACTTTAAACTAGGTCGAGCCAACACCACTCCAGGGCTGCTGAACTTGCTCTTTTCTCTGCTTGGAGTGTTCTCTCTCAGACACGCAAGTAGCTTACTTTTTCATCCTCTTAAAGGTTTTGTCACAGTGTTACCTACTATTGAAACTTTTCTTCACTGTCTTACTTAAATTGCAACTTCCCTACCTCTAACACACCCTATCTCCTTCCCTGCTTTATCCCTGCATTAGTCTGTTCTCACACTGCTAATAAAGACGTACCCACGGCTGGGTAATTTATAAAGTAAAGAGATTTAATTGACTCAGTTTCACCTTTGGGGAGGCCTCATGACGGAAGGTGAAGAAAGGGCAAAGTCACATCTTCCATGGTGGCAGGCAGGAGAGCAAGTGCAGGGGAACTGCCGTTTACAAAACCATCAAATCTCATGAGACTCATTTCACTACCATGAGAACAGTACCAGAAAGGCCCAACCCATGATTTAATTACCTCCCACTGAGTACTTCACAAAGCACATGGGAATTATGAGAGCTATAATTCAAGATGAGATTTGTATGGGGACACAGCCCAATCATATCAGTCTTCTTTCTTAACAATTATCATTTATACTAGATATTATAGAATTTGCATCTTTATTTAACAGATTGTTTTTCTTCTCTTTCTTTCCAGCAGAATAGAAACAACTTTGACTAGAGATTTTTGTTTGCATTATTTACTGATGTATCACTAGCACATACATTAGAACAAAAAATATGCAGTAATCACAAAATGAATAAATAAAGGAATGGCAATGAATATGTAAATTTTAACAAAATATGAATTTCATCTGTTGGTGTCCAATATAGTTCAGATAATAGGCTCAAAGTTTATATAAATTACTACTTTCCATCTTAACAGCAATCATTTAAGGTAGGTATTTACAGATGAAAATCAGGCTTGGAAATGTTACATATCCTCTGTGATAGTTATACAGCAGATATTTGAAATGAGACCAATCTGGTTTCCAGGTAGATGCTGTTTTTTTTTTTTTTTTTTTTTTTTTTTTTTTTTTTTTTTTTTTTTTTTGTATGGAGGAAGTTAATGGTCATAACCTAAGAAATCATCCAGTTAGGTAGCATAGTCATGGATAGGAAAGTTCGGTAAATTTATTTGACTTTAATACCTGCTACTTGCTGAACTAAAATGTAAGTATCTAATTAAGTCATATTAACAAGACTTTACGCATTTTTAGACATTGTCAACAAAATTTTGAAAACGGCAATTTTTGTACCTTGCTAAGTTTGGTTGAATGTGAAGACTCTTTCATTAACAAACCTGCACCTCCATTTAGCATTGATTACAAAAGTAAAACATGTACGTCATCTGCAGATTGTTGTAGAAGCTTGTCAATGCTTCACCAGGCAAAACCTGAAATTGATTGAATACAATTGGGGTATTAATCTGTATTTACCTCATGCTTCTCATCACATACCTTCAAAAGCCTGTAAATTATGGCTTGTGAATCTTGTTTAGGTTTGACTGACTGGACTTACCCACCTACGTGGCAATATTCTAACCAACCTCTCTTCAAGCAACTGGATTCATTCTCATTAACATGTCTTTATGTAACCTGTCTTCCATTTGAAGTTTCTGTCTCCTTTTTTCTCTATATCCAAAATTCAGGGTCTTCCAAGGCCTAGCTAACACCTTATCATTGTCTACAAACTTTCTTTAGTCTTTAAATAAAAACAGACATCTTCTTTGTTTATTGTTATAAAGACAAAATGTTTTTACCCTCAATTTACTTTCTATTGATGCGCAATTTATTCATTAAACTTACTGTGCTTCTGCTCTGTGCCATGCTTAGAATTCTCTTAGATGCAAATGTAAACATAGGATGATCCTTGCCCATGTGACGTGTACAGCTGCTTGGCATATATTCAATTTTCTTAATTTTTGTATTACTAGGGCATCTAAGTGTTCTATATTCTTATATTCAGAATGTAACAAATAAATATAATGTGGTCCTTAATCTTCAAAAGTTTACAGTCGAATGAAGGAGAAAGGCACCTAAGCCTATGACTACAATATGAAGTGGTCAGTGCTATAGTTGCAATAATTTCAGAGCAAGGAGAAAGAGCACATGGCCAATTCGTGGAAGGTCAGGCAAAAAACAAAAACAAAAACAAAAAAACAAAACAAAAACAAAACCAAATACAAAAAAAGGTAACAGACACTTGAAATGAATCTTGTTGTGTGTGTGCCTGTGAAATGAATCTTAAAGGAAGGGTAAGATACAGTTGGCTGAAATGGGAGGGTTTCCCAAATGCAAGTATAGGCTGTTTGTTTGTTTCCCATCCAATCTTATTAGATACAAAACTTTCAGTGAACAAGAGCCATGGTCTCTCTCAAATGGTAGCATGATGTGAAAGGCTTACGGTAAGTACTCAATGACTGTGTTCTGACAGAATGTATTAGCTAGTTAATAGATGGGCCTTAGGTAAGAGACCATTATGCACTATTTAAGCAACCTGACTTAGCGCTTTTGAAGATATAGCTAACTAAAATTCCAGTTCCTATGTGGATCCCTTAGGCACAAACTGGAAAAACAAATGTAAAAAACAAAACCCTAATAATAATAATAATAATAATAATAATAAACTTTTTCCTATGTTTCTCCATTGTGCTCACATATGGAAAGAATGATAGAAGAAACTCACAAGGCAAGAAAAAATATTTGTTGACTTCATTCCCAGTCTTTTAAAAAAATTCTTCCAAACTTGATTTAAAGTTTTGTTTTCTCTGTTGAGTAACTCCATAGGTGAGCTGACTTCTTTGCAGGGATGCATTTCTGGCACAAGTGGGGTTTTCCTACTGAGGTCAATTACAGCAAAACCTTTGTAGGATACATGGGGACAGGGAAGCAAATTTATTCCTAAACACATTTGGCAGCACAAAGTCTTGAAAAAGACTCCAATGTGAGATCACGTCCCTAAAATACCTCACCATTATGTTACAGCACTTTCAGTTTCCCTGTATGGCTCTGGTTCCTGCCACATGCTGTGGAGTTAGGTGGCAGAGAGTCTGGCTCTGGCTAAGGAACTAATTAGCTGTGTATCCCTTAGCAAATCACCTGCCTTCTCCAAATCACAGAAAACTTTTAAATATAAATCGAAGAATGAATTGCTATCCAGCTCTACATTTTTGATTATGAAATTATTTTAAAGTTTCCCTAAAAGACATTCCTGTTTTTTTCATTTCCTCGTGCCCTCAGCCTGTTTCCCTTGCTTAGATGTTAGATGTGTCAAAAATCTCAGGGTGAATAACACTAAGGTTCCTTTCAGGTGTCTTTTCTTTTAAAAGGTCTGCTGGGATTCTGCTTGTCTGATACAATTTCACTCCTTGGTGTCTCCTCAAAGGTCCTTTGCATACAGCTGCCTTTGTGTTATGATCATGCATCTGTTTTCTGTACCTTTAGCTATGTCCTAAATATCTCAGCACAGAAAATCAGATTCCTTATTGCATTACATCCTGTGGACTTATAACTTTGTAGCTGTCAGTAAATGTTTCACAGATGAACAAACGAATGTAATACGGTGTTGCCTGCACACCGAACAAGTATGGCATGCATTGCAACGTCTCCGGTACTTTACAAGAGGAAATATTTTATTCTCTTTTCAATCAGTTCCATCTTAATATCATAATATTGCATTATCGTTAATTTTGTATTTTAAAACAGTCTTTACAGAAGACATTGACTTCAAATTGGTATAAATGTGTCTTCACTATCAAATAATATATTAAAATACTAGTTTAGAAGACTTCTGTTCTTTTTCTAAAAAAATGTACATATTCTATTGCTCTCCTTGTTAATATATTATATGTTTCTGGCAGGAGATCCTGGGTGCTAAGGAAGAAGCCATGAACTTCTTTGCTACTCTCCAGCCTACCGTCTACCCAGGGAAGGGAGATTCCTTCCCTGCTTCACTTGTCTCCTGCACTCCCATCAGATCTCTCAGCTCCACAGGGAATCTTTCCTTGAGCCCTTAAACGGTGTCAAACACTTACTCTATATCTCATGACTCTTCTTTGTAGCATTTTTCACAGATATCAGTTTATATATATTTGTCTGATTTTTTGATTTTTTTTGGTCTCCCAATTGTCCCAGAAGTGTCTCTGTGCCCATTATAGATTCAAAAATAATAAATATAACAATATTAAGTTTCACTGAGAACCAAATAGTGCCAGTTTTTCACAAACGAAATCAACCATGTAACTATAGGCCAATCAAAACTCTTTTTCATATCTAACTTAAGAGAAAAAATCAATTTAGGACAACTGGCTGAATGGCAAAGCAAGAATAGAATAGTCCCATTGACACTTCTCTGAATTATGCTGTCTGCTTTAAAATACAGTGTACTAATAGGAAATTTAAGATACAGTATGTTAGCAAGTCAGGACATGGTTTGCATTGAAGAAATAGTGTGTTACACTTCCCTGCAAGAAGGGGTACAGCACACTACACAGGCCATGTGGGAAAGAACCAGGGTGGGTCAAGTGGCAGAGAATGACCAAAAAGTAAGGGACGCAGCCTTGATTGTGTTTATTGCAGGAAGAAGCCTGTGAGGTTAGGTCTGCAGACTTGGCATCGGCTGATCTGAATAATTGCCATGAGCTCTCAAGTACAGAGGCTGTCTTTAGTTGTCTAGTGTTTCGTCCTGGGATGATGAGGACAGTGGAATGGTGACTGTAATGTGACAGCCTGATAAGAGGAGTGTTTGGGGTGTGATTTGAGATTGGTTGATTTGTATTTGTAAAGTGTGCCCCTGTGAGGACAACTCCTCCCAAGCAGAAGAAAGAGGTGACAGGGGAGGCAGGAGGTTAAGGTGAAATGACTCAAGCATGTTATTAGAATGTCCCAGAGCAAGGTGTATCTGGAGTGGGCACGTAGAGCCGATGTTAACACACCATTCTACAGGCCGTATTCATACAGTGAATACGCTGTCATCAACTGGAAAGGAAGCCACGTAGCCTAAAAAACTAGTGAGATCTAACACCTAGACTCTCAGGCAGCAGCAAGTTTGCCTTTCTTTCTTTCTATTTGAATCTGGGCATAGAGAGAGCTTAAAATTTTTCATTCTGTACTTACTTTTTTTTTTTTTTGCATTCACAAGACTATATACTGTGAAGAAGAGGAAAAAACATGATTGTATTTTGATTTCTTACCTCATTTAATTCTCACAACATTCCTGTGACATATGAAATCCGTTTGGCAGATGAAGACACTGAAGCTCAGTTAAATGATTTACCCCAAATTCATATAGTAAGCGGCTAGCTGTAAAGCCTGTTTTTTGTTTTTTGTTTTTTGGTTTTTGGTTTTTCATAAAATTCTACCTCCTACATTCTGCGGCTTCAACAAAAGCAGCAACATATGCTCATTTAGCATGTGGAACATTCTCTGCCTTCTATGAGTAGCATGTTTAGAGTGCTGTATTAAATAAAATAGGACATTCAGAAAAGTTTAAAATTTGAATCTCATTCACAAGGACTGTAGCATCCATCTGGGAGACAAGGTATATGTGTGACTTCTGTTGTTAAATCATCTGCTTATTCACATATGGCAGAAGAGTGAAACCATATATCATTTTGAAATTCGTACCTAGAATTTCTCTTTCTTTTACAAGTAGCATTAGATGACTCTTTGGGGAAAGGGTGCAGCTCCAAGTGCCTGAATTGTCTTCTGTTTATTAAAAAAAAAGAAAGAAAGAAAGAAAAGAAACAAACAAAGAAGGACAGGTGCAGTGGCTCACACCTGTAATTCTAGCACTTTGGGAGGCCAAGGTAGGTGGATCACTTGAGGTCAGGAGTTCAAGACCAGCCTGGCCAACATAGTGAAACATCTCTACAATATATATATATATATATATATATATATATATATATATATATATATATAATTAGCCAGGTGTGGTAGCATGCACCTGTAATCCCAGCTACTCAGGAGGCTGAGTCAGGACAGTCACTTGAATCTTGGAGGCAGAGGCTGCAGTAAGCCGAGATCATGCCACTGCACTCCAGCCTAGGTGACAGAATTAGATTCTGTCTCAAAAAAAAAAAAAAAAAAAAAAAAAAAGAAAGAAAAAATTATACATAAATAAATGATCTGTATAATAAACAGACACTGGAACATGCAGTTTGAGAAGATCAGTACTTAGAAGGAGGAAGGAAGACATATAAAAATCTAGAGTTTGAATTAAGAAATGAGAATGAAGTTTTAGCTGTAGAAATATCTAATATGGACTTTAAAGTTGTTTGCATTGCTTCAATTTAATCTCTCCACATCCCCAAATGTTCCACAGAATTTGGTGGCAGTTAAGAGAAAGAGCCTAAGAGCAGGGCTGATTGCAAAGGGACCTATTGGGAGCAGAACCTTGAAATGACACATCAGCTGTAGTACCAGCAGAAACAAAAACTACTCTAATCCAGGGATGAATATGGACCGTAACATTGCCGAGAATGCATAGAAATTAGAAAAAGAGTGTGACAATGCTGCCTGGACTATGATGTTGGGGACACTATCATCAGAGTTGCCTTATTCCTCTATTATATTGGCAATATGTTTCATAAATGCTATAGTGTATTTTAAATGCTTATCAGATGAGAAGTTTTTCATTTGCCATCTACCATACCAAATTTCTCAAGTTAAGTATGAGACCCAAGCACAAGAAGAAAGGAAACATTAATACTACAATACAGCGTGTTAAGTCATCTCAGCAGCCTACGCTGATTCCAGAGCTGTTCTATAAATATTTCCATATTCCTTTGCTGAAGCAAGTATCAGGTGGAAGGAAAGTCTTCATACTTATTTCCCCAGAACTAGAGTTTCCCCAGAGTGCCTACTTCCTAAGGAAAAGGATGACATTTAGTGCTGAATCCTCACTATTGAGAAGAGCAGGTGCTTGACAGAAGAGCTACTACTAAATGTTAAGTGAACTGAATGATGTTCATGGGGTAGACTTGTCCAACTGACCAAACTTAAAGAGTGGTGATGTGGTCACAGAATCACATAGACACAGTCACTAAATAATTTTTGGACAATACTTCTGACCTTTCTAATAAATATGCAAAACTTGACCTTATTTCATGGCACTTTTATTCAAAGGACTAATCTGAAACTTATACAAAGACAAGGCAGACTTTCTTTTCTTGGAAATGGATGTCTTTACAATGTTATTTAATGGTATTTATTTTTTAATGAAAGATTGCAATTGTTTTCAACATCGTTTGTGGCTGTAATTTTAACATTTCACAACCTAGCCCTTCTTAGTATACAAGCTAAGTCAGAAATTTATATACTATTCACTCTCTCAATGAATTTCAATATTATAAAGGAAAAGATTATGTGCATGCTGAGATTTTCTCTAAGATTTCAGACATTTCAAAGAGGGAGAAAGGCCCCATCTGGGGGCCTTATTTAACTGTTCAGCAGGTGTAATTTTCTTTGAACTGGTCATCATTTTATAATCACCAGCCAGTCTGTTTGCTTTAAAAAAGCTGGCTGTTCCAGAGATAATTACCAGCCCCAGGTTATTCTATGGTCCTTTCCCAGTCACAATTTCATTAAACAGGCTAATTTGTTTCTTAGGTATTCTGCTTGTATTTCAGAATAGAATATGTCTCCATTTTTATTTTTAAAGTCCCAATATTTGAGAACAATTTAGAGAAATAGGCTGTGGAGCCTGAAAATGAATACAAAATTTATTTTTTTTTAAAAAAAGCCTACTTATCCATAACATTTACAGAGACCATTTGCTTTAATTTTGGGGCAGGTGTTACTATGAGTCTGAATAGTTTTGCTTCCACATCCAGTGTCTGCCATGTGTTAGCTGTGTCATCTGTGCATGGGTTAGTTCACTGCCTGAGCCTTGGTTTCCCCATAAGAAAAGCAGAAATAATAATTATTACAGAGTAATAGATTTCTAGGACTCTACCTAGATTATGCGAGCTGCAGTAAAAGGATATTCGGTAAATGGTGACTGCTACAGTTGTTAATGTCAAGGTGGTCTGACTTTGGAGCACAAAGTATTTTATCTAATCTAGATCAGATGATCTGCTTTTTTCTTTTACCTGTCACACCTCTTATACAGATAGAATGACAGAGCAAGAGGTTATGAGATAAGAAAGAAAAAAAAAACAGGATTTATTCAATTCTGACTTTATACCCAACTCTTACTTGAAAAATACAGTCATGTGCCACCAAAAGAAAAAAAAAGTTTTGGTTAATGATTGACTGCATATGTGATGATGGTCCCATAATATTATCATGCTGTATTTTTACTGTACCTTTTTTCTATGTTAAGGTATGTTTAGATACACAAATATGATTGTGTTATAATTGCCTACAGTGTTCAAATACAGTAACATTCTGTAAACCCGTACTGGTTTTGTAGCCTAGGAGAAACAGGCCATGAAACTGTCCTCACAGGATGAACAAGAATTCTGGATGGAAATATAATCACAGTTGTTAATTTAAAAAGTGGGTGGATTTTGAAGCACAAAGTATTTTAGCCCAGTCTAGGTCAAATGACCTGCTTTTTCTCCTACCTTTCACATCTTTTGCATATTTTGACCCACTTCTTTGTAACTAAAAGTCACAAGCACTAGACACTGACCATTTCCATTTCCATTGTTTCTGTAGATAGGATTTCTGACTTTAGAATCATAAAGCTTGTGTTTATGAATTGTTTAAGCACATCCTGAACTCCAGTGGAGCAGCCAACCAGTTTGAAGAACCCGCAGAGAAACTGAATTAACAAGAGAATAGTCACTTCATCTCCCTGTCTCATGACTTCACCCTGAACTCTTCAACAAATCAACAATCACATTTTAGCTGCTTCAAAACCCTTAAAATTCCTAGCCCCAAACTCCATGGAAAGACAGATTTGATGTCTCCTTCTGTGTCCTTTTTCAGTGGCCTTAGGATTAAACCTCTGCTCTGCTGCAACCCGGTATCTCGGTATGTTGACTTGCTACGTGCGTAAGGCAAGAAACTTATTAGGTTTACAGCTATCCTTTAAAACTGTGTAATAGGCTATACCACCTAAATTTGTGTAAGTATACTCTAAAATGTTCAACCAATAATGGAATATCCTAATGATGGGGTTCTCAGAACATGCTCCTATTGTTAAACAATACATAACTGTCTTATCATAACATTTATCAAAAACTATTCCATTTAAGATGCCCACCCACTGTGATAAGATTTTTATCTACTTTATTTCATGAATTTTTTACACTGTCTTCCTGTATCTGTTTTGCAGATCAGAAAACTGAGGCTATATGCAGCTAAATGAGTAGGTAGTAGATTTAAACTTCTACCATGTCTGCCTGATTCCAAACTATATTTAACTGTTATAGCTAAAATGTATCTACTACCTATTTTGTGCCAAACACAGTTCTAAATATTTTATGGGAGTTAACTCATTGGTTTCTTATAATAAATGATTTGATGTAGTTACTAGTATTCTGACTCTAATGTATGAATAAAGAAAATAAGGCACAAAGAAGACAAGTAGCTTTCTCAAAGTCACACAACTAGATAAACTAAAATTAACTCTGGGAGTTAATCACAACAAATCTGACTACAAAACTAATATTCAAACCACCTCGCCCTCTAGGGGGGAAAGGCCAGTATTGACATACTACCTCGTAAAGATATTTCAACCCCTTAGTCTCCAAATCTATGCTGTTATCTCAAATACCAAGTGATTAGATTCTGTATATTTTCTCTCTCTCTCTCTTTTTTTTTTTTTTTTTGTGTGTGTGTGTGTGTGTGTGTCTCACTGTCACCTCCACCTTCCAGGTTTAAGCGATTTTGCTGCCTGAGCCTCCCAAGTACCTGGGATTACAGGCACCCGCCACCATGCCTGTGTTGGCCAGGCTGGTCTCAAACTCTTGACCTCGTGATCCACCCACCTCAGCCTCCCAAAGTGCTGGGATTACAGGAGTGAGCCACCGAGTCCAGCCTTTTTCCTCTTCTTAAAATATGAATATCTTTTTAAGAACTATATATTGGTAAAAACTCTATTTGTAGAATTAGGAAATTAGACATCAAGAGTACAAAAAGGATGGCAGATGATACTCAAAACCTGTCCAAGAACTCAGCCCAAAGCAAAGCAGTATCTACAACTCAAACTATCACTTATTTGCCTCACAATTCTGACACATACGCTGGAGTAAGTTTAGTGTTAACGGAAGAGGAACTTTCCCTGTAAATGAGCCATGTAACATACCCCAGAGAGGTGTGGATCTAATCAGGAAATACATTCAAAATGAATCAAAAATTCATTTTATATTGATCCTCGTGGCTGAGGTGGAGTGGCGAGGAATGGTGGACATACTTTTTTGCTAAAATAATAATAAGAGCAATGGCAGAAAGATATTTTGTGCACCTCTTGGAAATCACTTTAAACAGCCATATTGGCAACCTTGACATTTTTCTCTGAAAAAAAAAAAAAAAAAAAAAAAAGAAAGAAAGAAAAAGAAAAATGAATACAGAATTTTTAAGGTCTTTACAACAATGGCCTAATCAGCACATTTCAAGTGGCATTGTAGCTAAATACCAATTGCAGATGGAGTTATATAACTTTCTTTATTAATACACAAATAAATAGACACGTTAAGTCTAAGACCTCTGCTTAAGGGATAGTAGCACTGAATGAATAATACTACAGCTCTGTTCGTGACTGAATTTTACCCCTGTGAGTTTAATTTTCCAGCTTTTACACAATGACCCTTTAAACTATAAACAGTGGAGAATAATGTCTCCTTATGTCACACATTATTGGCCTTACAGAGGTGTCTGTGTGAGCCCAATATAGAGCAAGAGAGCAGGGTTAATGCTGGGCCTTTCTCGCACTAACGTATTTCAGAATGATTTGGGGAATTATCAGTTTAGAACTTAGCCTGTAGGTTCTGAGAAGCATATGAGCTGTCAAGGTATTGAATCAGGCATGGATGCCAAGAAGTAATTGTGCAGAGGGAATTCAATATACATATCACCTGACCACTTGGCAGAAGATTGCTCTGCACTACACCAGATGCAGAGAGACGTAGGATGGGATAGTCCCATAGGATACCCACTATAGGACACCCAGGCCTGGCTGCAAAACTTGCTCCCCAGCTTTGGGGAGCTCCTGTCCCTTCCCTGAATTGCCCCCCCAAAAGTCTTTTTTTTATTATTTTATTTAGTCTAACTAGGGACTGTATACTTAAAACTTGTGAGTTAAATGTCGTGGAGAAATTTAGCTTATTTAGCTAATTTAATGTGTATTTATTTCCTTTTAAATGCTATTAGGTGAGAAACTCGTTCTCCAGTTCTATATCATCTTGACTATTTTACCGTTTTCTATTACCAAGTCCATGATAAAGGTGAAAGTTCAGGAAATGCCACCCGAAAATATGCCACTTTAAGCTGAACGCACTTAGGGAACCCCAAGTCAGGCCAAGTTTTTCTCTGTGTTTCCTTATCTGCCTGAAGAGAACCACTAAAAGGGGCTCAATTGTTCTAAATTCCTTTCTCCCTAGGAATCTTATCAACCAGAAAAGATTAACCCAAGAGACTAGAGGACCCCGCACCTAGACAGATTATCACTCCTTTTGAGGTCCCATTCATCTTTCTCAAAATGTGTTTATTCTCCCCTAAATTGCCTACATCCAGCCTCTGTTTTTCCCTCTGAAGAGGGTATACACGCTTCCATATCTCAGTGGGTTTCAGTATATTCAGCCCTCCTTCATGTTATGTACCCATGCACATAATAACTTTCTATATCTTTTCTCCTGTTTGCCTGCTGTCAGTTTATATTATACTCAATTATCAAATGCTAAGAAAGTAGAGGGAAAATGTTTCCTCTCTTACTAAGGTGTGTGAGCTTGCAGCTCCTAATAGGTGATAATATTCTTTTGTAGTAGTCAACTTTTTGGGTCATCGCATTATTATTATTATTATTATTATTATTATTTTGTAAAATACATAGAACATAAAATGTACCATTTTATTTGGTTTTAAGGATTTGTGGATTTTTTTTTTTGGGGGGGGGTTGGTTTTTTTTGGCATTACGTACATTCACATTGTTCTGCACCCATCACCAAATTCCATTCTTGGAACATTTTCATCTTCCCAAACTAAAACGCTGTACTTAATAAAAAATAATAATCCATTCCCCTCTTTGTCCTGCCTCTGGCACCCACCGTCCTGTTTTCTGTTTATATAATTTTTACTTCTCTATAATTCCCTCATATTAGGGAATCATACACTCTTTGCCCCTCTGAGACTGGTTTACTTCACTTAGTATATTTTCCTCAAGATTCATTCATGTCGTAGCATGTATTACAATTTTAATACATTTTAAAGTTGAATAGTATTACGTTGTATTTTGCTTATCCTCTCATTTTCAGTGGACACTAGACTTTCTTCCATCTTTTGGCTATTGGGAATAATGCTGCTAGAAACACGAGTGAACAAATATCTCATGTTTTGTCCCTTGCTTCCAATTATTTTGTGTATATGCTCAGAAGCAGAATTGCTGGATCTTAGGGTAATTCTAGGGAGAACCACCAGACAGTTGTCAGCTGCAGTTTCACTATTTTACATTTGTACCAGCAATACACAAGCATCCTAATTTATCCAAGCCCATGTCAGAACGTGTTATTTTTGTTATCGTTATTTTTGTTGTCTGTTTCATTTGATAATGGCAATCCATCCTACTGGGTGTGTAGTGGTATCTCATTTTTGACTTTATTTACTTTTCCCTAATGATTGCTGATGTTGAACATCTTTTCATGTGCTTATT
The DNA here is from genome assembly GCF_048565385.1 of Saimiri boliviensis. Lineage (NCBI taxonomy): Eukaryota > Metazoa > Chordata > Mammalia > Primates > Cebidae > Saimiri > Saimiri boliviensis. The sequence continues at coordinate 112,444,527 of NC_133453.1, forward strand.
GTCCATTTAGATACTTTCTTGGAAAAATACCTATGCAAGTTATTTATTTTAGAATAGCGCCATTTGGGTTTGTTGTTGTTGTTGAGTTTTAAGAGTCCTTTATATAATCTGGATATCGATCTCTTACTAGATGTGTAATAGAAAATCTTTTCTCAAGTTCTGTTGGTTGTCATTTTATTGTTGGTAGTCATTTTATTGTTGGTAGCATCTTTTGAAGGCACAAACATTTTAAATTTTGATAAAATCTAATTTTTCTATTTCACTTTGGTTCTCTGTTACTTTGGTGTCAGATCCAAGGAATCACTGCCAAATCCAATGCCATGAGACTTTTCTCCTATGGTTTTTCTAAGGATTTTTTTAGTTTTAGATCTTACATTTAGGTGTTTGAGCCCTCTTGAGTTAATTCTTTTGTGTGAAGTAAAGAAAAAATTAGAATTTACCCTAATTTTTTGCATTGACATATTGATTTTTCTCAGCAGCATTTATTAAAACAATTCTCATTTCACTCTTGAATGATCTTAGAACTCTTGATGAGAATCATTTGTCCATATATGTATGTCTTTATTTTTTATTATTTTTTCTAGTTCATTGATCTATATCCGTCTCTTTCCAGTACCAATCTACTTTGATTATTGTAGCCTTGTAGTAAGTTTGAAAATAGGAGACATAAGGCCTCCAACTCTTTTCTTTTTATTCAACATCCTTTTAGCTATTCAGAGTCCCTTGATATTTTATATTAATTTTAGAATTTATTTTTCTGTAAAAACCTTATGGAGATTTTTACAGGTTTAGCATTGAATCTGTATATTGATTTGGGTAGTGATATTTGAACAAGATTACGTATTTCAATCAATAAGACAGGATTTGATACCATTTACTGGTGGTTCTTTTAATTTCTTTCAGCAACTTTGTTTTTCTGTTTTTAGTGTATAAGCCATTTGCCTCTTTGATTGTTTTTTCTGAAGTATTTTTTTTTTTTTTTTTTAGACAGTCTAGCTCTGTCTCCTAGGCTGGACTTCAGGGGTACAAGCGATTCTCCTGACTCAGGCTCCTGAGTATTTGGGATTACAGGTGTCTGCCACCACGCCCAGATAATTTTTTGTGTTTTAGTAGAGATTGGGTTTCACCATATTCATCCGGCTGGTCTAGAACTCCTGACCTTGTGACCTACCCACCTCGGCCTCCCAAAGTTCTGGGATTACAAGTGTGAGCCACTCTGCCCAGCCTGAAGTATTTTATTCTTTTCAGTGCTATAGTAAATAGAATTACTCTTGTTCATTCTTAAATTTTATTTTACTTTGAGTTCTGGGATACATGTGCAAAGCATGAAGGTTTGTTACATAGTAAATGAGTGCTGTGGCAGTTTGCTGGAACTATCAACCCATCACCTTGGTATTAAGCCTCACGTACATTAGCTATTTATCCTGATGCTCTCCCTCCACCATCCCCCAAGAAAGACCCAGTGTGTGTTGTGCCCCTCCCCATGTCCATGTGTTCTCATTGTTCAGCTCACGCTTATGTTTGAGAACATTAGGTGTTTGGTTTTCTGCTCCTGTGTTAGTTTGCTGAAGTTGATGGCTTCCAGCTTTATCCATGTCCCTGCAAAAGACATGATCTCATTTCTTTTTATGGCTGCATAGTACTCCAGGGTGTATATGCACCACATTTTCTGTATCCACTCTGCCATTGATGGACATTTGGGTTGATTCCATATCTTTACTGTTGTTAGTAGTGCTGCAATAAACATACTTGTGCATGTGTCTTTATAATAGAATGATTTATATTCCTTTGTGTATACACCCAGTAATGGTATTACTGGGTCAAATGGTATTTCTGGTTCTAGATCTTTGATGAATCACCACACTGTCATCCACAATGGTTGAGCTGATTTACACTCCCACAAAAAGTGTAAGAGCATTTCTATTTCTCCACAGCCTCATTGGCATCTATTGTTTCTTGACTTTTTCATCATTATCATTCTGACTAGCAGGTGATGGTGCCTCATTGTGGTTTTGATTTGCATTTCTCTAATGATCAGTGATGCTGAGCTTTTTTTCATGTTTCTTGGCCACATAAATGTCTTCTTTTGAGAAGTGTCTGTTCATTTTTTTTTTGCCTACATTTTGATGGAGTTTAATTTTTTTCCTGTAAATTTGTTTAAGTTCTGTGTAGATTCTGGATATTAGACCTTTGTCAGATAGGTACTTTGCAAAATTTTTCTCCCATTCTGTAGGTTGCCTGTTCAATCTGATAATAGTTTCTTTTTCTGTCCAGAAACTCTAGTTTAATTACCTGTTTGTCCATTTTGGCTTTTGTTGTAATTGCTTTTGACGTTTTTGTCATGAAGTTCTTGCCTATGCCTATGTCCTGAATGGTATTGCCAGAGTTTCTTCCACAGTTTTTAAGGTTTTGGACTTTTACATTTGAGTCTTAATTCATCTTGAGATAACTTTACTATAAGGTGTAAGGAAAGGTTCGAGTTTCAGTTTTCTGCATATAGTCAGTTTTCCCAACACCAGTTATTCAATAGAGAATTATTTCCTTATTTCTTATTTTTGTCAGGTTTATCAAAGATCAGATGGTTGCAGATGTGTAGTCTTATTTCTAAGCTCTCTATTCTGTTCCATTGGTCCATGTGTCTGTTTTGGTACCAGTAAACTGATCTTTTTGTTACTGCAGACTTTTAGTAGAGTTTGAAGTCAGGTAACATGATGTCTTCAGCTTTGTTCTTTTTGCTTTGGATTGCCTTGGTTATATTGGCTCTTTTTTGGTTCCATATGAATTTTAAAGTAGCTTTATCTAATTCTGTGAAGAATGTCAATGGTAGTTTGATAGGAAAGGCATTCAATCTATAAATTACTTTAAGCAATATGGCAATTTTCACAATATCGACCCATCCTATCCACGAGGATGGATTCTTTTTTATTTGTTTGTGACCTCTCTTATTAGCTTGAAGAGTGGTTTGCAGTTCTCCTTGAAGAGGTCCTTCACATCCCTTGCTGGCTGTATTCCTAGGTATTTTATTCTTTTTGTAACAATTGTGAATGGGAGTTTATTCATGATTTGGCTCTCTGTCTATTTTTGGTGTATAGGAATCTTTGTGATTTTTGCACACTGATTTTGTTTCCTGAGATTTTGCTGAAGTTACTTATCAGCTTAAGGAGCTTTAGGGCTGAGATTATGGGGTTTTCTAGATAAAGTATCATGTCTTCGGCAAAGAGAGACAACTTGACCTCCTCTCTTCCTATTTGAATACCCTTTATTTGTTTCTCTTGCCTGATTGTCCTGGCCAGAACTTCTAATATTATGTTGAATATAAGTGGTGAGGGAAGGCATCCTTATCTTTTGCTGGTTTTCAAAGGGATTGCTTCCATCTTTTGCCCATTCAGTATGATATTGGTTGTGGGTCTGTCATAAATGACTCTTACTTTTGAGTTACGTTTCATCAATATCTAGTTTATGGAGAGTTTTATCATGAAAGGATATTGAACTTTATTGAAGACCTTTTCTGCATCTATTGAAATAATTATGTGATTTTTGTCATTAGTTCTGCTTATGTTATGAATTATGTTTATTTATTTGCATATGTTGGAGCAGTCTTGCATTTCAGGGATACAGCTGACTTGATCCTGATGAATAAGCTTTTGGATGGGTTGCTGGATTCTGTTTGCCAGTGTCTTATTGAGGATATTTGAATTTATGTTTACTAGAAATATTAACTTAAAGTTTTCTTTTTTTGTTGTGTCTCTATCAGGTTTTGGTATCAGGATGATGCTGGCCTCACAAAATGAATTAGGGAGAGGTTTATCCTTCTCAATGGTATGAAGTAGTCTCAGAAGAAATGATATAGCTCCTCTTCATACCTCTGGTAGAATTTGGCTGTGGATCCTTCCGGTTTTGGGCTTTTTTTGATTGGTCAGATATTTCTTATTGTCTCAATTTCAGAACTTTTTATGGATTTACTCAAGGATTTGACATTTTTCTGGTTTAGTCTTGGGAGGGTGTATATGTCCATGAACTTATCTGTTTTTTCTAGATTGTTTATTATTTCTGGATTATTCTTCTAATTCAGTGAAGAATGTCATAGAATTTTATAATATTACCTGACGGTTGTTTGTAGTTTTGTGGGGTCAGTGACATTCCCTTTACCCTTTTATATTGTGTCTATTTGATTTCTTCCATCTTTTCTTCTGATTTCTTCCATCTTTTCTTCTATCTATTGTATTTATTTTTTCAAAGCACCAGGGGCTGGACTCATTGATTTTTTTGAAAGATTTTCTGTGTCTCCATCTCCTTCAGTTCTTTCGGTAGCTGTATTCGACATGGCTGCCTTTTTTCTTTCTTTGTCATCTTATTTATTTTGGGTGTGTAGAAATGTTACTAATTTTTTAATGTTAATTTTGTTTTCTGCAACTTTATGGAATCTTTTAATCAGTTCTAAGATTTTTTTTTTTCTTCTGGTGAAGACATTAAGTTTTTCTAAATACAGGATCATGACACTTGCAAAAAGGGACAATTTTACCACCTCTTTTCCAGGTGAGATGCCTTTTCTTTCTTTCTCTTACCTGATTGATCTGGCTAATACTTCCAGTACTATGTTTAATAAAAATGGTGAAATTGGACATCCTTGTGATATTCTAGCTCTCCGAAGAAGGAATTTCAGCTTTTCCCCATTCATGTATGGCCTTTGTTATGTTGAGGTATGTACCTCCTAGGCATAGTTTGTTGAGGGCTTTTTTAGCAGAGCGAAAAATGTTTTTTTTTTTTTTAATGGCATAAAAAATAGCTTTTCTTTTATTATGAAGTTATGTTGAATTTTATCTAGTGCATTTTCTGCATCTATTGAGATAATTGTATGGAGTTTTTCTTTCTGCTGATGTAATTTATCATAATTTTTGATTTGCATATGTTGAACCAACCTTGCATCACAGGGTTGAATCCATCTTCATCATGGCTTAGTACCTTTTTGACATGTTGTTGAAGTTTTCTAGAATTTTGTCAAGGATTTTTGCATCTATATTCATCAGGCATACTGATGTATTGTTTTCCTTTGATGTTGTGTTCTTGGCTTTTCTTGATATAAGGATAATTCTGGTCTTGAAGAATGAGTTAGTAAGAATTCGCTCTTTTTTATTATTTTTTCTTGAATAGTTTGAGAAGAATTGGTGGTACTTTTCTAATATAAACTTGATAGAATTTGACAGTAAAACCACTTGGTCCTGAGCTTTTCTTTGTTAGGAGACTTTTTATTACTGGTTCAAACTCATTACTCATTATTAGTCTGTTCAGGTTTTCTATTTCTCCCTAGTTCATTTTTAGTAGATTGTATATGTCTAGGAATTTATCTATTTTATTTAGGTTTTCCAGTTTTTTGGCATACAGTTGTTCATTATTATCTTGTATATTTCTGTAACATTATGTGTAATGTTTTCTTTATCATTTTTATTTTGTTCATTGTGGTTCTCTCTCTTTTTTCTTTGTTAATCAAGCCAGAGTGTTATTGATTTTTATTCCTTTTTCTCTCTTTTTATTTTTTTCAGTCCTCCTCTAAGGTCAAGTAAAAAGCATTATTTTCATTTATTTTCTTGTTTCTATGTTTTATGAAAGGAAGATCTCATTGATATAAGACAGTTAGAAACAAACCTAAAATATTTATAGTGCAACAATTACAGTAGATCAACAATAGGAAATCTAACTCTGCAAACATATTAACAAATGTATTTACATACAGCTCTGGTGATTGGTTACCATGACCAATTTAAAATAACACTGAAAGTGTATCTTTTCATAAATCAAAGATATTTAACCTATCTATAAAATAAGAGGAAGCATTCAACTTGTGCCAAAAAGATAATTAATAAAATATGCAATTTTAGACTCATTAAATACTAAAAAGTATATGTTTCAGTTAACAATACCAGGTTGTAGAACAACTGTCTTATGAAATTAGTTATAAATAACCATGAGAAGAGAGTCTTTTTCCAGGAAATCATCAAACTTATACAAGACTGAGAACCTTAAACCAATAATCTTTAAGAAAAAAAAAAAAAAAACACTTTAAAATTTCTTGAAGTGAGCATAGCAGGCAGCCATAGCTGTAAAGGTGTTAATGAATTCTCCAAGGACAACAGGATGATGGCCATCTTGCCAGGGAATTCTGTCTTATATACCTATTCACATGGCCTATAGCATTTCAAAAGCTCTGAAAAATACGTTCAATAAGATATTAAATAAAGATACCTTAGTAATTTTATTCAACCCAGAATATTTCAAACTGACTTGAAACTGACTTGACCATCTTATTTTCTTACACTATTAAATTATTCTCTTTAACAGTGTTCCCAGACACATCAACTCAGTTCAGTTATTTTATGTTAATGACTCTTTCTCTTCTAGCCAGCATATCCTCTTCTTTTTTAACTGGTAATCTGAGAAATGTGTCACTTCCTATTTATATTCTTCAAGACAAGCTTATTCCAGTAGCCCTTGTCCATTCTGTACTCATCACTCAAATCTATTCCTCCACCCTACATCTCAATTGTCATTACCATATTAGACCACAGGAAGAACTGCAGATGCCAAAATCACTGGAAAGATTATGATGCCCTACTCTCTGCCACAAAAATAAAATAAAATAAAATAAAATAAAATAAAATAAAAAATAAAAATAAGAGTAATTCAAATTAAATCTTCATTTTTCTGGATCTTCCAATAACAGAATTCTCACTTCTTTTGGTGCCCCTGCCTGGCAGGTATCTTGAACATGTACTTAGTCTGCTTATTTAAAATTCACACTGTTCAATTTCACAAGTTCTTGGCATTTTTTTTCCTGGATTCACAGTAAAACAAAATGCCAGATTGAAGACTGTCATCCAAAAATTTAGTAGGTGGCATTCTAATTGAATGGTGCGATTAGAGATTAGCTTTAAAGCTAAAATTATGCAGCGAAAACATGGTTATTACTTAAGGCTTCATCTTAATAAGAGAATGATTTGGAGTGCTAATAGAGATTTTTGGAGGCTGAACCTCTTCTCTCAAGCCATCTGTCAGTGCTGCCACTTTGTGATGGTTAATACTGAGTGTCAACTTGATTGTATTGAAGGATGCAACATTGTTCCTGGGTGTGTCTGTGAAGTTGTTGCCAAAGGAGATTAACATTTGAGTCAGTGGACTAGGAGAAGCAGAATCACTTTGAATCTGAGTGGGCATCATTTTATCAGCTGCCAGAGTAGGTAGAATGAAGCAGGTAAAAGATGAAATAACAGACTTTCTGAGTCTCCCAGCCTTCATATTTCTTCCATGCTGGATCTTCCCTGCCATTGAACATCAGACTCCAAGTTCTTCAGCTTTTGGACTCTAGGAATTACACCAGTAATTTGCCAGGGACGCTTGGGTCTTTGGCCACAGGCTGAAGGCTGGACTATTTGTTTCTCTACTTTTGAGGTTTTGAGACTCAAACTGATACTTGCTTCCTTTCTCCTCTATTGTAGACAACTATCATAGGACTTTACCTTATGATCTTGCAAGTCAATTTTCCTTAATAAACTCCCTCTCATATATACATATATCCTATTCTGTCCCTCTAGAAAACCCTAATACACCCTTTGTGTGGAGATATAGATACACACACAGAGACATAAATGTATTGCTGGCTGATCTACTTACCCTAGCTGTCCTCATTTCATACGATGTTTCTAAGCATTAAACATCTTGCGGATTTTTCCACATAAAATTCAGAATAACTTTCAACTGTCTGTTATTTGCCATGTGGGCTCTATCTATTTACTTCATTGTTCACCATCAATTCTTCATTTGACTCTACAGTCCTATGACACTATAATTATCTACTTTCAGACTTATAATGAAAAATCTTACCATGGCCAATAAAGTGCTACATGACCTTATTACCTCAGTGACTTCATTTCCTTACACGTTTTTCACTGAGTAAGCACCCTAAAATTTTTGTTGTTTCTTTAATTGGCCAAGTATCTTTATGTACAAAATTACAGTTATGGTACACTTAGAGACAATCTCCCCCTGCATATTCACACTGCATACTTCCTCACTTTTCTCAAGATATTGTTCAAACGTTCGTTCTTCAACAAAGCCTTTACTGAGTACCAAAGTAGAATCTTGTGCTTGACTTTTGTCGCCTATTAAATGGAATTTGAATATCATAAGTTTGGAGACTGTGTTTTTGACTACTGCATTCTCAGACATAGGGCCATGCCTGAAATCTAATAACAACTCAAGAAACATTTGTTGAATGAATAAATGAGTCCCTTCAGTGTCAACAAAACTATCATACAAATGCATCTTTGTAATACTGTCTTCTTTTCTGAATACCCTATGGATATTATCTGTTCAGAAGAAAAAATTATACTCCATGTATGACACAGATGTTGTGTTCTCTGGAAATATTTTCTAACATTCCCATGCCTTTTTATCCTCTGCCTCTGCTTCCTTAATATTTTTATTACAGGGCAACTTTCAAACTATAACAAATTTTATTGATTTGGCTGTATTAGCATTAAACTCTGAGTGCCTCTAGATGCTAATTTTATTCTATTTCTCTTTATGACCTAGTCCTCAGCACAATGGCTAGTTACTTACCTGGTGTCAAAAAATGGTTGTTAACTTCAACCAACTGATCTTTGCAACATTACAACAAACGAAAGCACAAAAGGACTTGGTATTTTCCATTCATAGATACAATTTGGTGGAACTCAACTTACTCTTGTAATAGGAACACAGATGTATGTGCGTGCGTGCGTGCGTGCAAGCACACACACACACACACACACACCCTGCCATCAGCAGCAAGATGTTTTTGGGCAATTCCCTTTTTGTAATTATTGTGAAAAGATACATGTCAATGAAATGGCTGACTAGAAAACTCCAGGCCATTTTTCCTAGAAAGAAAAAATCAATGACCAATAATTGGATGAACTAAATTTATAAGAGCTCTGGAAAACAGTCAAATGTTTACAGAAACCAAGCAAGTGACCAATTAGGGAAAGGCCGAGTTAAAAATGACAGGAAATTGCATGGTATTTTTACTTATTCTTGCTCCATCCCCTCCTTATGTGGTGTTGTGTTGTGGCCTTGGTATCAAGGAGGCAATACCTGATTCTCACTTCTCTCTCTTGAACTGTAAGGAGCAGATTAGCACTATTTGCAACATTCCAGCCTATCTATGTGCTGTCTAAAGAACTGGTCTCCATCACAATTAACTCAAATCTGAAGCAGGGAAAGGTAGTAGCCAACAGTTATAAAAGGTATAGCTCAAAAACAAACCCACATATACCTGTGTCAAGAGAGAATGGTTCCATCATTCCACTGACCATCTGGGATCCTGAAGAAAAGCTAACATAAAACTCATTGGAAGACTAAGAAATTGAAAAATAGCCATGTATGAGGGATAACCGAGAAAGCTGCATGCAGATTCAGTGAAGAAATATGCTCAGAAATATTCTCAAATTGCTGAATTCTTTCACCATGGCCTGATCCCTAGACTCAGAGCATGAACAGCTAATCAATGATGGGCTGTCTTGGCAAAAGGGCAGCCTGAAAATACAGATTTATACATATAAATATATCACATGGCATACAAAGAAACAGAAAGACATGATCCATTCAAAGGATTAAAATAAATTCGTAGAAATTATCCCTGAAGATGTGTAAATGCCAAAATAACTGGATAAAGATACTACCATAAGTGTCTAAGAGCAAAAGAAAAACATGAGTTAAAAAAAAAAACACTAAAGAAAATTAGGAAAACAATATTTAAGTAAAATAAGAATATCAACGAAGAAATAGTAATGACCAAAAAGGAACCAAATGGATATTCTGGAGCTGAAAAGTACCACTGAATTGAAAAATTCAGTAGAAGCATTCAATAGAATATTGTGCAGGCAGAAACAATTAATTAGTGAATCTGAGGACAGGACAGTTGAAATTATTGTGACTAAGATCTGAAAGAACAAAAGAATTAAAAATGTGACCAGAGCCTATAAACTTGGACATCATTAAGTGGATCAATATATACATTATGAAGTCCCAGAAAGAGAAAGGAGTGAGAAAATAGTATAATTGTAGTATTTATTACATGAATTATTATTCTACTTTTTGAAAGCCAAGTTATGACAATCTATTTGAGTTCCATAAGGACAGGAATTGTGCCTATCTTAAATAGCAAGTATCTAGCATCTAGCAGTGTGAACTACACTCAATGCATGATAAATCTTGCATTTTGTTTATTTCAGTGGCTGGTTGTAGGTCTCAGGTTTAGCTTTGCATTCATATATGTTAGTCTTCACACAAATTTTTAATACATTTTTGTCAAAATTCCATCCAAATTGTTAAATGTTCATGAAAATGAGAATATAAACTAGAATAAATTTTATTAAAATTAAGAACTATCAATTTTTACATTGTTCAGTTAAATGGTTTTTATTTTTAATATTTTACTTATATTTTATCAAACGTTTTGTCATGATCAGTACTTTATAGCATACATTTTATGTATTTATTCATTTTAACTATTTTTTTAAAAAAACTTTTAGGTTCAGGGTACATGTGAAGGTTTGTTACATAGGTAAACTTGTGCTGTGAGGGTTTGTTGTATGGATTATTTCATCAACCAGGTATTAGGCCGAGTACTCAATCGTTATCTTTTCTTCTGCTTTCTCTCCTCACACCCTCCACCCTCAAGTAGACTCCAGTGTCTATTGTTTCTTTCTTTGTATTCTTAATTTCTTATCTTTTAGCTCCCATCTTTAAGTGGGAACATGTGGTACTTGGTTCCTGCATTAGCAGCTAGCTGGAAGATAAGAGCCTCCAGCTCCATTCAGAGTCCCACAAAAGATATCATCTCTTTGTTTTTTTACGGATGCGTAGTATTTCATGGTTTTTATGTGCCACATTTTCTTGACCAATCTGTCATTCATAGGCATTTACATTGATTCTATGTCTTTGCTTTTATGAATAATGCTGCAATGAACATTTGTATGCATATTTCTTTATTGTAGAATGATTTATATTCCTCTGGGTATATACCCACTATTGGAATTGCTGAGGCAAATGGTAGTTTAGCATCTAGCTTTTTTAAGGAATTGCCATACTGCTTTCCCCAATGATTGAACTAATTTATAATCCTACCAACAGTGTTTAAGTTTATCCTTTACTCTAAAACCTTGTCGGCATATGTTAATTTTTGACTTTTTATAATAGCCATTCTGACTGGTGAGATGGCATCTCATCGTGGTTTTGATTTGTATTTCTCTAATAACCAGGGATAGTGAGCTTTTTACTATATGCTAGTTTACCTCCTATATGTCTTCTTTTAAGAAGTGTGTTAATATCATTTGCCACTTTTTAGTGTTACTGTTTGCTTTTCTCTTGTCAATTTGTAGAGGTTACTTGCAGGTGCTGGATATTAGACTTTTGTCAGATGCATAGTTTGCAAATATCCTCTCCTATTCTGTAGGTTGTCTCTTTACTCCATTGATAGTTTCTTTAGCTGTACAGAAGCTCTTATATTTAATTAAATCTCATTGGTCTATTTTGCTTTTGTTTCAATGGTTTCTGGCATCTTCAGCATGAAATCTTGGCCCATGCCTATGTTGAAGATGATATTGTTTAGGTGGTCTTCCTGATTGCTTAAGTTTGCATTTTACGTTTAAGTCTTTAATTAAGTCTTGTGTTGATTTCTGTATACAGTATAAGAAAGGGGTTCAACTTCAATCTTTGGCATATGGCTAGCCAGTTATCCCATCACCATTTATTGAATAGGGAAACTTTTCTTCATTTCTTGTTCTCAGTTTTGTTGAAGATCAGATGGTTGTAGGTGTACAGCCTTATTTCTGGACTCTATATTCTGTTTCATTGGTTGATGTGCCTATTTTTTACCAGTGCCATCACGTTTTGGTTACTGCGGCCTTGTACTATAGTTTGAAGTCAGGTAGCATGATGCCTCCAGCTTCGTTTGTTTGCTTAGAATTTACTTGACTATTTGGGCTCCTTTTTGGTTGCATATGAATTGTAAAATAGTTTTTTTCTAGTTCTGTGAGGAACCTCAAGGGTAGGCAGTTTGGTGGGAATAGCATTGGATCTGTAACTTGCTTTGGGCTGTATAGCCATTGCAATGATACTGATTCTTTCTATCCATGAGCATGGGATGAGTTTCCCTTTGTTCATATCTTTTTCTAATTTATTTGAGCAGTTTGTAGTTCTTTTTGTAGAGATCTTGCATCTCACTGTTTACCTGCATTCCTAGGTATTTTATTCTTTTAGTGGCAATTGTGAATGAGATTGCTTTCTTATTTGGCTCTTGGCTTGGCTTTTCTTGGTGTGTAGGAATGCTAGTGATTTTTGTATGTTGATTCTCTATCCTGAAACTTTGCTGATGCTGTTTGTCACTGAAGGAGTCTTCAGGCTGAGATTTTAAGGTTTTCTAGACACAGAATTATGTTGTCTGCAAAAAAGGATGGTTTGACCTTTTCTCTTCCTATTTAGATTCCCTTTATTTCTTTCTCTTGCCTGATTGCCATGGCTAAAACTACCAGTACTATTTTGAATAGAAGAGGTAAGAAAGGGCATCTTTGTCCTGTGCTGGTTTTCAAGGGGAATGCTTCCAGCCTTTGCCCTTTCAGTATAATGCTAGCTATCAGTTTGTCATAGATGACTCTTATAATTTTGAGGTATGTTCCTTCAAAACCTAGTTTATTGAGAGTTTTTAACATGAATGGGTGTTGAATTTTATCAAAAGCTTTTTCTAAGTCTGTTTAGATAATCATGTGTTTTTTGTCTTTAGTTCTTTGTATGATGAATCACATTTATTGATTTGCATATGTTGAATCAACCTTAAATCCTGGGTATGAAGCCTACTTGATCATGGTTGTTAGAAATATAGCTTGGTGTTATAAGGAAAACGAGCACTTAGGCAAGGATTTCTTAGCAAAGCAAATTTACTTCTGTGCAGAGTGGTGCTTTTGTATGGTCAGTTGCCACACAGAACAAAGGAGGGTGAAAACCTTTATTCTTGAAGCAAATCCTGCCCCTGTGACCTTTCCCCATTGGCTGGCATTGAACTGCACAATTTAAGCTACGCCTGATTGGCTAAATATTTAAACTTTTTCTTAGATAAGGTGGGCATGTAAGGAAGAGAGGGGAGAAAGAAAGGGTTAGTCTGCGGAGAACTAGAGAACCAGTTTTTCCCAAATAAGGAAAGGAATGTGAGATGGTGTTAATAAGGCCTGGGCATGTAGTAAAAACAGAAAGAAGAAGAGAAGGGAAGGGATACTGAGAATTAAAGAATAAAGGATTGATCAGACTGTTAGAAGAGAAACCTTGCGTATCTCATGGTGAACAAGTTTTTTAATGTTCTGTTGAATTTGGTTTGATTTGTAAGTACTTTGTTGAGGATGTTTGCATCAATGTTCATCAAAGATATTGGCCTGAAATTCTTTTTTTTTTAATTGCATTTTAGGTTTTGGGGTACATGTGAAGAACATGCAAGATTGTTGCATAGGTACACACATGGCAGTGTGGTTTGCTGCCTTCCGTCCCCTCACCTGTATCTGTCATTTCTCCCCCTGCTATCTCTCCCCACCTCCCCACCTCCCCGTCCCTCCCCCATTTTCCCCCAACGGACCCCAGTGTGTAGTGCTTCCCTCCCTGTGTCCATGTGTTCTCATTGTTCAACACCTGCCTATGAGTGAGAATATGTGGTGTTTGATTTTCTTCTCTTGTGTCAGTTTGCTGAGAATGATGGGCCTGAAATTCTTATAGAACAAATTGAAATGAATTGAGGAAAAGTCCCTCCACCTCAGTTTTTGAAATAGTTTCAGTAGGAATGGTATAGTCTTGTTTCTACATTTTGTAGAATTCATCTGTGAATCCATCAGGTCCTGGGCTTGTTGTTTTTGGTTGCCAGACTATTTATTACTGGTTCAATTTTGGTCTGTGTAGGGTCTATTCAGGGTATCAGTTTCTTCCTGGTTCAGCCTTGGAAGGGTGTATGTGTTCAGATATTTATTCATCTCTTTTAGGTTTTCTAGTTTCTGTTAATAGAGGTATCTATAGTCATTTCTGATGGTTGTTTTTATTTCTGTGGGGTCAGTGGTAACATTCCCTTCATCATTTCTAATTGTGTTTATTTGGAATTCTTTATTAGTGTTGCTAATGGTCTACCTATTTTATTAATGTTTTCCAAAAATCAGCTACTGGATTTGTTATAGCATACATTTTATATAAGTGGTTAAAATTTATCAATCAGGGTTTCCTCACTGTGAAAAATTTTTCTTCTTCTAAAAATGTATCTTTTATAGCTCTGACATTGTTTACCATATTTTGTTGTCATTATTACTCTCAAGTTAAATTTTCCCTAGTCAATCTTTTAATTTCTAAATTTTACCATTGTGTCTCAGTCTGTCTATTTTTAGTCATGTATCTTACCAGAGGTAGTTCTTTCATTTTGTTTGATTGTTTCAGCTAAGTCTAATCTTGAGTGAGTAATAATTGAAGTTTGCATTTTTGCCAATGTAATTTCTCACTTGCTCTTTTATATAAGAAACAATTTGTTATTTGCAAATCTAAGCCTTTGTTAATTTTGTGTAACTATTTCATCAGTAACATCATTATTTATAATACTAGAGGCTGATTTTTCTATATTCTTTGGAAGAAAAAATCAAGAGCATTAGGAGAAATGTGGAGAATCTGGAGTCATGGTGAGGTTAACGCTATAGGACAAAAACGTTTTACCTCACTTTCTCTCTCTCTCTCCTTTCCTTTGCAATTCATATAGCCTTGGGGATCCCAGCTTTCCATTGTCCCTTTCATTGCATAATGAAACTCATGGAAATTCATAACTAAATATTTATCTCTGGACTTTATACTTTGGGTTTTGCAGTGTTAAATCAACGAGAAAAAAAGGAAAAGTATTTTATCTATTTATTTTTTCTTGATGTTTTTTCTTTCTTTACATAAATGCAGGTTTCTTCCCTACATACTTTCCACCTACCTAAAGAATTTACATTAATATTTTCTGCAGTGTAGGTATTCTAGTGATAAATTTGTTCAAATTTTGTCTGAGAACATTTTTATTTCCCTTTCACTTTTTCAAAAACTAAACTTTTATAATACTTGTAGGTTTAAAAAAAGGTGAAAAGATAGTACAGACTTTCTGTACACTTTGTACCTAGTTTTTCTTTTTGTTAATACCTTATATGTTAGTATTGTACATTTATCTTTTAATAATTCAATATTGTTACATCATTAGACAAAATTTAAAAACTATATTTACTTAATTTGTTTTTAAACCTAATGTTCTTCTTTTCTGTTCCAGGATTAAAAGCAGGATACCATATGACATTTAGTGTATTTAGTCTCTTGGCTGTGAGCATTTCTCAGATTTTCCTTATTTTTGACAACCTTGAAGTTTTGAGGAGTAGCAGTCAAATATATTGTAGAATGTCTTTGAATTGGGATTAGTTCCCATATTTTTTCTGTGATTAGATTAGGGTTATGGGATTTTAGGGAAGACTCAGAGGTAAAGCATCATTTTCATCATACATCGTGGATGCATACTATCAACATTACTTATCACTATTTATGTTAAACTTTATTACCTGGATGAGGTTGTTTGTCAAGTTTCTCTATTGTAAAGTTACCAGTTTTCTTCTTTCCATACTGTTCTATTTGGAAGGAAGTCATAATGCACTGTCTACAACTAAAGAGCAGCGAGGTATGCTCCACCCCCTTGAAAGTGGACTGTCTACATCTGTTACTTGGGCTTCCTCTGGATGGGAGATTCATCCTTCCTCTCCTGTTTGTGAATATAGTCGATCATTTACTTATATTAGTATGAACTTGTGAATGTTCATTTCATATTTGGGTTATAATCCTATACCATATTACTTACTTTGTTGCTCAAATTACTTCAACTTTAGCCATTGGGTATTCTTTCATTTGGCTCTTATGCCCATTTGACATAACCCAATTATCATGGTGTTGTTTATGTTTTTGTTTGATTTTTGAGCACTTCTTTACTTTCTGGTACTACTAGATGCTCCAGGGTCATCTTGCATATTTATTTCTTGCTCCATCTACCTCCTAGCCTGAAAGGCATCTGATTTTCACTGAGAGAACTTGATGGGATATTATAGGTAAAGCCCAGGAACGTGTGGGATCCCTCTGAGACTGCAGTCCCCAGGAGTTACTCATTCTTATAACACTCACTCTCAGCCTTCAGCAAATGATCAAAATTGCAGTTAAAGTGTTCCTATCAGTTTATGGCTGTTTAGCAGCTTCTGTTCTATGGAAGAAGATTTAAGCTGTGATTCTATGATTTCACCTGTCTCTTTCAATTTTCAATTGGAAGTTCACCCTGCAACATCAGTTTTTTGATGCATCCAAGAGATGTTGGTGATTTAGTTTATGCAGCTTTTTGTTTGTAGCACATAAGTGACAACCTTCACTCTAATAAAGGTGAAACCCTCTTTTCAATTTAAACTTCATGAGAATAAACAAGATGACTTTTAGTTACTTCTATATGTTTAGTAGCTAGCACAATGCCTTACACATAGATAATATTTAGTAAATATGTTTAAAAATAATGCATGGAGAGAGAACAAATGGAAATATCTAAATTCCTTTGATGATATAAAATACATCGACTTATCAATAGCAGAAGAAACCCAGCCTCAGACACAATCTGCTTAGGTATAGGATAATAGACAATCACTCACAAACTGTGTTATTAATCACTAATACGAAGACCAAAAGGTAATGCAAGACATCTCTCCTATGAGAACTAATGGAAAGATATATTTTTATCTTCTTGAAGTGTGTCTTTTAAATTACTTTTGTAGAAGAGTAGCAAATGGCTTCCCTTCACTTTTCTAGGTTCCTTGGCTGGGCTATAAATTAAATTGACATAAAACATATTAACATGAGCAAAAAATATTTATTTGCATAGATATGCATGGGAGTCCTACAATATATGAGTCTTGAAGAAGAATCAAATGATTGCAGCTTATACAACATCTTGAGACCCTTCTGGGAGATGGTGGTAACACAAGTTATGGGAGGGTGATGAAGGAGACATATGGTGAATACATGATATCTTGTTCTACTGATAAAACATCTCTCAAGTAATAAATGTTGTCTTGGGGCATCCCTCAGAAGAACAGGTGATTGTCTCTCTGGGCATGGTACCAAACTTCATCCTTCTCTCATGGGATCCCAGTTAATTTTCCCTGGTTAATAGAATCCCTGGGAAAGGGATTCATGACAATTGGGTTAGTTTGGGAGGATCTGTTGTTAGGCAGCTAAGGGGAGCTCAGAGAAAAACCTCTGCTATATCTGCTCTTCCCCAGGTACCCTTGGTTCAAAGATATCAGTGTACCAAAGTGGCATATTTTGGGGTGGCATTTCCTGAACTCCACTTTTAACCAGCACATTTCCCAGGACCAGAAAGAATCTTAATATAGGCAATGTAACTCCACTAGGCTCCTGGATATGGTGCCATGCCTAAATTCGTAGACAGTCATAAATAGCTTTTGAATGGTAAATGAGGAAATAACTATGCCTGCAAGACATACCATTAATTCATTTACCTTTGGTGAATTATTTTCCTTGCATTGCAGCTAGGGCTTTCATTTTGAGATTGACAGGACAGCATGACTTGGAATAATTTGTACAAAAAATATCATAATGTGGCCTTTTCTTGCCACATCCCCACACACAGCAGGATTATTATTAGCAGGGAATTTACCTTTGTATATTATACAGAAAAGAAAAGAAAATCAAAAGATTTACATAGCATGTTTTAAAATTTTAATTGCAGATGTGTTGGTAAATTTACTACCTCAATTCTGCAGGGGTGGGGCATTTTGGACAAAGCAAGATAGAAATAGAGCCAGGATTTTCTCTTTCAGAAGGCTGGCATCAAGACAAGTTATCCACATGCCTCTAAATTAGAGAACATAAACAGTGAAATCCCAAATTGCTGGGAAAGCCAAGGATCAATCTGAGAAACTATGGGTTCTGGAATTAGCACAAGGTAGTTTCAGTTATTGTTGTATGTGACATCAGTCAAGTTGCTTTCTGTTTTATTCTCATCTAGAAAATACGATAGCTCTCCAAAAAGCTTTAAAAATTAAAAGGTATCTCCATATTATTCAAGTGCCCAATACAGTTGAACTCAGCGATTAGGTACATTATAATCCCATTCAAATGTAGAGTAGGACTCGTTCAGAGAAAGAAAAAGAAAAGAAAAACAAAATAAGAATGATATAGGGTAAGTACTTGTATGGAAATATATGCCTTGTCAACAGATAGAAAAGACAAATGGTGGGTCATCAGATATTGTGAGCCTTTTTTACTACCATGAAAACAGCATGGGAAAAAAACCTGTCCATGATTCAGTTACTTCCCACAGGATTTGTCCCATAACACATGGGGATTATGGGAGCTACAATTCAAAATGAGATTTGAGTAGGGACATAGCTAAACTATGTCACTCTGCTATCTGTCATGTGATGCTATACCATAGTCAGGTTGCAATTAAGTATCTAATTGTTAACTGTTACAAAGAGCCTTTTTATTTTTATTTTATTTTATTTATTTTTTTTTGTCAGTCTTGTGCTCTATCTTTTAATGTTAATTGTGGTTAGTTATGCCTAAATCCCAAAAGGGCTGGTATATAACAAAGTGTGTTCAACCTCCTTTGCTGTCATGGCCTAGAATTTAGTTCTTCAGATTTCTCTGGCATCGTCTTTGCCAAAGGGGAGTCCATCAAGTCAGCTGAGGGGCTTAGCATTTTATTTTTGGTTTAAAGCAGGCATTGGGAAAGATAATCATTTTTAAAGAAAACATTCATTAAATATTTACCGAAATGAAAAACTCCCTGGTGTGTGTATGCCATCTGACTGAAATGTAACCTCCTAGGGCCATATCAGTTAAAATAATACAAAATAATAAACCTCTTTAATTTTTTTTTTACTGAATTTGTTTTTTCATCAGCATTGAATAGCTTCTTTATATTGTTAAACAGTGCTAGTTAATAAAACTGGATCCACACATGTGTATGCATGCATGCACATATACACATATGTGTGGGTGCAGAAACATACAGATATTTGGTTAAAGTTATCAGAGTCTTAACAAATACTGTTTTATACCTGCTTCATTCTGAAACTTTAGGTTAATTTCTATCAAATTTCTGTTTTCTGTTGCCAAGCATACCCAATTATTCAAAAGAATAGTTTGAGACAACTTACCTTTTGTCTAAACGCCTTTGCCTTCAGCATGGAGGAAAACAGTATTAAAAGCTTGTCTCACACCTTACAGATATCATATGGAAGAATGTCGTGGTTAGATTCTACAGTCCTAGATGTGTGGTGGTGGTGGTGCTCCTGAATTACTTTGCCTACTTTATAGAAGATGGGATATCCCTTACTGAGAAATCTTATCTACAGGAGAAAATTCTCCTTTCTGGACTTAGAGAGAGTTTATTCAGAGTCAGCATACATTCCAGGCTTCTAAATCTATTCTTTTAAATTGCTCAGGAGAATGCCTACCAACTGAGTTCAATTCCAGAACAATTTCAGAAATCTGGTGATAAAAGGGCAAGCTATTGTTATTGGTCCTTTACAGTAGAAGCTCTCTGAACTGACTTCCACTTAATAATGCACTGAATTAATCTACACTCCATAAACCTCACAGACTGATACTAATGGCATTCTGAATACTCCCTGCTAGTAAATTCCTGCCTAATATAGCTATGAATTTCTGTTCTCACCAAATGCATTGTTTCTAGAATTTTTGTGCTTTACATAATTTAATTAAATATTATATGAACAAATGTCAAATGAGAACAATAAGAATCAGAGATCTTTCTTTCCTTCTTCCTCTTCTTTTTTTTTCTTTTTACATTTTATATTATAATGTTAAGTTGAATTACTTGAAAATGCTTAAGAACATTGATTTAAAAATTATTGGTCTGTCTTCTTTCTGGGGTCCTCAGCAGTTTTCTGGAGTGGATTATAGTTTAAATAATGGAGCCTGGATGTTTATATTTTGGTCTACTGACCCAAAAGCTCTTAATAATATATTAAATTTTAGTTTTATTTTTTACTCTAATCTTACTTTGTTTTTTCTCTCATTTTCCTTTTTTACTTTTATGTCCCATTTCTTCTTCTCTTTTTTCCTTTTAGTTCATTGCTCTGTTTTGTAGAAATCCTTCTTTTTCCAGAAAATATTTGCCAATGTTTTCTGGTCTTGAGGTGTCATTATGATAAATCAGTGTGGTTTCAAAGCCCTGAACTGTGTAACAGCACATTCTGGGAAGACACAGTCCTGATTATTCAGGGCGTTTGCTGTGGTTCCAGGCAAGCCACATGGCCTCTAATGTTCGTTAGAGTTTGCAATTCTAAAATATGCAAGATTAATTACTAACCTTCCATGATACAACCTGCATTTGATATGATAGGACTTTAAGAAATATTTAATTTAAAAAGGTGTTACTGTGACCAACTCCTTTTCAGCCACACAGAAGCAGTTTTGCTTAGAAACTGAATTTATGATGCAAACAGCACTTCTACAATAGATTCATTTCAAGTAAGTGAAAAATCCTGTGTTTTGAGATATCTCAAGAGTTGTGGAGCTTTCTTTGGTTGCTGGAAAATGAGCAGATGCTATCAAAAACAATAGCGTTCTGAAGCTCCCTGCTCCCTATTTCATGGAGTTTTAAATTTATTGAGTTTGAACACCTGGATGGCACCTGCCACATACCTACCTGATGATTTGGGTAGTGTTTTTCCGTGGCTAGTAAAGTCTGCATTTCCTTGTGTCTACAACACCGAGAAGACTGAAATGGAACCAGGATCCAAATTTAAGGCTTCTGAGAAACATAACCAGGGATGTCAGGATATAGCTGATTCTATCTATATTTTATTATTTCTTGCCATTCTTCACAATTACGACATTTTTGGCAACAAAATGAAACTCCTAAATTCAATAAATACACCTAGGGAAAGTTGTTGGTAGTCAATCTTACAAGCACAGAGTAAAAAGCCTTAGAGAAAAAGAATATATATACATTTAATGGAGACACAAAGATTTCAATTTTTCCCAAAATGATCCAAAGCTGTTTTTTTGCAATTGTTCTATATCTAGGGGAGAAATCAGTTTTTTGTTGTTCAATATCCACAATTTATGTTGCGAATAAATATCACTAGGCCTCAAGCAGCAGTAAGATTGAGAGACATAGGTTAAAGAGGTAATCTTTGAGATTCTCCCTAATCAGTGCCTTAAAACATTGTGATAAATAACCAACATATCTCTTTTAAGTCTCTACTTTTTAAATTCATGAACACACACATACACACACACTCAGTCACATACACCTTCTGAATTTTCATGCAGACATTTCTGATAAAATTCCAGGGCCCAGCCATGGAAAAACCTATGAAATCTCATCTATGGGTAATTAATAACCACAAGAATGAGCAGTGACTTAAAGAGCACAGTGCCCAGGCCTTCCAGATAACATCACCTCTCTGTTATTTACCCTTAAATGCATAAACTTTTTTGGAAAATTACTATCTACTAGTTAGAGATCTTGTCTGTCCATTCCCACTACTCAGTCCATACTTCTTATTGTGTTTTATTGATTTATAACTATTGAACTGTTAAAAATTTTAACGAGAATTAATACACACATATGGAATCTTAGTATTTGTATTGCACCTCCATTGATGTTTTCCTGTAGCATAAAGTTTGCCTAATTTTCTGTGTCAATACACTCAGTTTTAACATATTCTTTTTAATGATGGCATATTAATCCTAACAATAGTTTCATTTTAACTGATTTTAGTATGCTCAGTTTACCTTTTCTTAGATTGTTTTCCATTTCACTGTTACAAATAGTGCTGTAACATTTACATATATTTATGTTCATTTGCATATGTATTTTCAGAATGAACTCTGAAAAACAGAATTTGAGTCAAGTCATATTGAAAAGTCCAAAGTGGCTTAACTAATCTCACCTCTGCACCTACAATTTTTTTTTCTTCTTTTTGAGACGAATTCTTGCTGTATCTCCTAGGCTGGAGTGCAGGGGTGCGATTTCGGCTCACTGCAACCTCTGCCTCCCAGATTCAAGTGATTCTCTTGCCTCAGCCTCCTGAGTAGCTGGGATTACATGCACATGCCACCATTTCCTGCTATTTTTTTTGTATTTTTAGTAGAGACAGGGTTTCACCATGGTAGCCAGGATGATCTTGATCCACCCACCTCAGTCTCCCAAAGTGCTAGTATTACAGGCCTGAGCCACCGCGCCTGGCTGCACCTACAATTTATATAAATAGGCAATCCATCTCCTCACTCCTAGGCAACTTCAAATTAAAGCCAAGTAAATTAAACTACTGAAGACTATCCAAATTGGCAAAGAAATTTTGCCAATTTGGATAGTCTTCAGTAGTTTAATTTACTTGGCTTTAATTGCCAATAAAGTTGGGCACCTCTTTACGTATTTAAAATCCATGTATATATTTTATTTGATAAATTATTAGCCTGTAGCTTTTGTCCATTTAGCTTTTGGGTTTTTTGTTGTTTTTTTATTATTTACATAACTTCTCTATAAATTTTAGATATTAATTATCTGTTGATTGTATAAGTGCAAAGTGTATTTTTTTCAGTATGTGGCTTGGCTTTTTTATAACTTTTATGTTGAGTTTAGGAGTATATGTACCA
Source organism: Saimiri boliviensis (assembly GCF_048565385.1). Taxonomy (NCBI): domain Eukaryota; kingdom Metazoa; phylum Chordata; class Mammalia; order Primates; family Cebidae; genus Saimiri; species Saimiri boliviensis. The sequence goes on from NC_133453.1 coordinate 112,467,285, forward strand.
GTTTGTTATACAGGTAAACTTGTTTCATGGGACTTGTTGTACAGATTATTTCATCACCCATTCAATAGACTCAGCTGTTGAACCTAGTACCCAATAGTTATTTTTTCTGATCCTCTTCCTTCTCTCACTGCCGCCCTCCAATAGGCACCAGTGTGTATTATTCCCCTCTATGTGCCCATGTGTTCTCATCAGTTAGCTCCCACTTATAAGTGAGAACATGCACTCTTTGGTTTTCTGTTCCTGTGTTACTGTGCTAAGGGGAATAGCTTCCAGCTCCAGTTCTGTCCATGTTACCACAAAGGGCATGATCTTGTTTATATAAATGCATAGTATTTCACGGTGTGCATGTACCACATTATCTTTTTCCGGTCAATCACTGGCAGGCATTTAGGCTGATTCCATGTCTTTGCTATTGTGAAAAGCATTGTAATGAACATATGTGTGCATGTGCCTCTTTGACAGAAAGATTTATTTTCCTTTGAACATATACTCAATAATGGGATTACTGGGTCAAATGGAATTTCTGTCTTTAGGTCTTTGAAGAATTGTCACACTGTATTCCACAATGATTGGACTAATTTACACTCCCACCAATGGCATAAGTGTTTCTTTTTTCCAGAATTTCACCAGCATTTGTTATTTTTTGACTTTTTAATAATAGTAATTCTGACTGTTGTGAGATGGTATCTTATTGTGATTGATTTGCATTTCTCTAATGATCTAATGTTGAGCCTTTTTTCATGTGATTGTTGGCTGCATGTATGTCTTCTTTTGAAAAGTGTCTGTTCATTTCCTTTGCACACTTTGTAATAGGGCTGTTTGTTTATTTCTTGTAAATTTGTTTAAGTTCACTATAGATGCTGGATATTAGACCTTTGCCAGATGCATAGCTTGAAAAACCTTTCACCTATTCTGTAGGTTGTTTGTTTACTCTGTCTGCAGCTTCTTTTGCTACGCAGAAGCTCTTTAGTTTAATTAAATCCCATTTGTTAATTTTTGGTTTGTTTCAATTGCTTTTAGCATCTTTGTCATGAAATCTTTGCTCATGCTTATGTCCCGAATAGTATTGCCTAGATTATAGTACATAGTTTTTGTAGCATTGGGTTTACATTTAAGTTTCTAATCCATCTTGAGTTAATTTTATATACATATAGTGTAAGGACAGAGTCCAGTTTTAATCTTCTGCATATGGCTATCCAGTTATCTCAGCACAATTTATTGAATAGAAAACCCTTTCCCTATTGCTTGCTTTTGTCAGATTTGTTGAAGATCAGATTATTGTAAGTGTGCAGTCTTATTTCTGGGCTGTCTATTCTATTCTATTGGTCTACATGTCTGATTCTGTACCAGTACCATGCTGTTTGGTTACTGTAGCCTTGTAGCATATTTCAAAGTTGGGTACCATGATACCTCCAGCTTTATTCTTTCTGCTTAGGATTGCCTTGGCTATCTGGGTTCTTTTTTAGATTGGTATGGATTTTAAAATGGATCTCAATAGTAGTTTAGTAGAAATAGCATTGAATCTCTAAATTGCTTTGGGCAGTGTGGTCATTTTAACAATATTGATTCTTCCTATGATTATGAAACCCCTGAGCATGAAATGAGCATGGAATGTTTCTGCATTTATTTGTGTCATCTCTGATTTCCTTGAGCAGTGGTTTGTATGTCTTCTTGTAGAAATCTTGCACTGACCTACTTAGCTCTAGGTATTTTATTATTTTTGTGAATTGTGAATGGGAGTTCATTCATGATTCGGTTCTCAGTCTGATGGTTGTTGGTGTGTTAGAATGCCAGCAAATTTTTGTGCATTGATCTTGTATCTGGAGACTTTACTGAAGTTGTTCATCAGCTTAATAAGCTTTTTGGACTGAGATGATAGGGTTTTTTGGATACAGAATCACGTGGGCTGAAAATACAGATAGTTGACTTTTCCTATTAGAATACTTATTTTTTTTTTTTTTTTTTTTTTTTTTTTAGACGGAGTTTTGCTCTTGTTACCCAGGCTGGAGTACAATGGCGCGATCTCGGCTCACTGCAACCTCTGCCTCCTGGGTTCAGGCAATTCTCCTGCCTCAGCCTCCTGAGTAGCTGGGATTACAGGCACGTGCCACCATGCCCAGCTAATTTTTTGTATTTTTAGTAGAGACGGGGTTTCACCATGTTGACCTGGATGGTCTCGATCTCTTGACCTCGTGATCCACCCACCTCGGCCTCCCACAGTGCTATCTCTTGCCTGATTTCCCTGGCCTGAACTTTCATTAATATGATAAAAAGGAAGGTGAGAGAGGGCATCTTTGTCTTATACCTGTTTTCAAGGGAAATGCTTCTAGCTTTTGCACCTTCAGCATGATATTGGTTGTGAGTTTGTCATATATGGTTTTTATTATTTTGAGGTATGTTCCCTCAATACCTAGTGTTTGCTGAGGAGTGTTTTACTTCTAATTATGTGACCAATTTTAGAGTAAGTGGCATGTGGCAAAGAGATTAATGCATATTTTATTGTTTTGGGGATGTGAGGTCTGTAAATATCTATCAGGTTTTGTTGATTCAGACCCGAGTTCAGGTCCTGAATATCTCTGTTAATTTTCTGTCTTGGTGATCTTTCTAATATTGAGAGTAGGGTGTAAAGTCTTCCACTATTACTGTGTGTGGGTATCTAAGTCTCCTTGGAGATCTCTAAGAACTTGCTTTATGAATCTAGGTGCTCCTGTATTGGGTGTGTATATATTTAGGATACTTATCTCTTCTTATTGAATTGAACCCTTAACCATTATGTAATACCCTTCTTTGTCTTTTTTTTGATCTTTATTGGTTTAAACTCTGTTTTCTCAGAAGCTAGGATGGCAATCCTTACTTTTTTCTGTTTTCTATTTGCTTAGAAAATTGTTTTCCATTATTTATCTTGAACTTATAAGTCTTTGCATATGAGATGAGTGTCTTGAAGGTAGCATACTGATGGGTCTTTGTTCTTTATCCAGCTTGCCATTCTGTGTCTTTTATCTGGGGGCTTTAGCCTATTTACATTTAAGGTTAATATTGATATGTATAAATTTGATCCTGTCATCCTGATGCTAGCTGGTTATTTGCAGACTTGTGTATGTGGTTGCTTTATAGTGTCACTGGCATGTATCGTTAAGTGTGTTGTTATAGTGGTTGATAATAATATTTCCTTTCCATGTTACTGTTTCCTTCAGGAGCTCTTGTAAGGCAGATCTGGTGGTAACAAATTCCCTTAGCATTTGCTTGTATGAAAAAAATCTTATTTCTTCTTCACTTATTAAGCTTAGTTTGGCTGAATATGAAATATTGGGATGCAATTTCTTGTCTTTAAGAATGTTGAATATTTACCTCCAATCTATCCTAGCCTGAAGGGTTCCAGCTGAAAGGTCCACTGTTATAGTCTTAATGGACTTCCATAGGTAGGTCATAGGTCATATAACATTTTTCTCTAGCTGCCTTTAACATTTTTTCTTTCTTTTTGACCTTGGAGAATCTGATGGCTTTTATGTATCTTGGAGATCATCTTCTTGTGTAGTATATTGCTTGGGTTCTTTGCATTTCCTCAATTTGAATGTTGGTCTGTATAGTTAGGTTGGAGAAGTGCCCCTTTCTCTTTCTGTATAGTTAGGTTGGAGAAGTACCATTTAGGAGTGGTATCCTAAAATATGTTTTCCAAGTTGGTTCCATTCGTTCCATCTCTTTCAGGCACACCAATTAGTTGTAGATTGGGTCTCTTTACATAATCCCATATTTCTTGGAAGTTTGGCTCCTTCCTTTTTATTCTTTTTTCTTTGTTCTTGTCTGCTTGTCTTATTTCAGAAAGGCAGTTTTCAGTCTCTGAGATTATTTTCTCCACTTGGTCTATTCTCCTATTAGTACCTGTGATTACATTATGAAATGTTTATAGTGTGTTTTTCAGCTCTATCAGGTTGGTTACCTTTTTTCTCTACACTGATTATTTTTCTTTAAATCTCCTCCAGTGTTTTATCTTGATTTTGAACTTCCTTGCATGGGGTTACACTGTACTCGTGTAGCTCAGTGAACTTTGTTTCTGTCCATATTCTGAATTCTATTGATGTGATTTCAGCCATCTCAGCCTCAACCCAGTCTCAAATCCTCATTGCAGAGGTGATGTGGTCATTTAGGGGAAACAAGGCATTCTGGTTTTTTGAGTTTGCAGTGTTCTTGTGATGATTCTTTCTCATATGTCTGTGGTCATCTACCTTCAGTTTTTGAGGTTGCTGACCTTTGATTGTTTCTTGTTTTGTTTTGTTTCTATTTAATGACTTGAGGGCTTAATTGTGGTATAAGATTAATTCAGCCAACTGGCTTCATTTCTGGAATACTTTAGGGGGCTAAGAGTCAGCTCCCAGCTCCTAAACTGTGTGCTCTAATTCTGGGGTATTTGTATCTAGCCCCCACTCTGTTCCCTGGCTTTTTGAGGTTTGGAGTCTACTACACAGGGGGTACCAAGGCACGGCAGTAGCAGCAGAGTGCTAGCAGTTGCCAGGGTGCCTGAGTCTGTGTACAAGCACAACAGCACACATGGTCTCAGGCAGAGGACCCCTACTCCTCTCCCAACTTCACAGTGGTGAAGAGAGGAAGTTGGGAGAGGAGTGGGCGTCCTGTCCCTGAGACTATGTGTGCTGTTGTGCTTGTGATGGTGTTGATTTGGGACAAGGTGCTAGAAGCACATGTCTGGTTGCCTTCTCTGTGCCCTGCAAGCAGGAATGATCACTTAGGGTATGGGAGGATCCTCTGTTCTCTGGGAGGCACTACCACAAGGGCTGGGTGCTGGCAGGGTTGGAACCCGCTGGCTTATTGCCCACCAAATTTACATCTGCAGTAGAAGTTGGTTGAAGTGGCAGGGGGTTTATCAAAATATTACGTGCTATCTGGGCAAGTAAAGAGAAATGTTCCATGTAGGCACATGCCAATAAGTGATGTGGGGAGTTTCCATGGGCTTATAGAAGGCTGCACTATAAGCCCACAAGTTCCAAGGAGGGAACTTGTGGGCTTGTGTGGACAAGTAGTAGCACTTCACTGAATCTCTAGTGCAAAAGCTATAGTGTGGGCCCTCAGTATGCACAAGACTGCCCTGTAGGTCAGGTTGTGGCTCCAGGAGAGGCCAGCAGACCAAAGAGTTCTCAGGTTGAACCAGCCCCATCTGATATGCAAGACAATCCTGCTGACATAAAGCCCAACAGTTTCCCTAGTGCTAAAGTCTCTTATGAAAGCAAGTTGAGCCCAGAGGAATGGTTGTTCTTGGCCACAAACTGCTACAGACACTCCTTCACCAACCTCTCGGGGTTCCACATCAGCTTGCTTGCTGCTCCATCACTTTGCTTGTCTCCTGGGTACTCCATCCCAGAGAAATGCAAGCTGGCTAAAATTCCAAACCCATGGGTCTTATCCTGTGAAGCACTGTGAAAGTGTGGCCTGCAGACCATTGCTGCTTGTTTCCCTGGATTCAGCCTCTTTCACTGAGGTATGTACAGGGATCTAGACTCCTGTTTTTCTGGGTTGCAGCTACTTTTGTCAGGAAGTCCAGCTAGTAACAAGGACTTCCGAGTCTGTGCATGCCTGAGCAGCTGCTCTGACAAAACTCCACATAGCTCTATGTGTCAGAATGAAGGTCCTGGTGGAATGGGTTCATGAGGGATGTCCAGACCCAAGAGTTGGGAAGATCCATGAGAAAAGCATGGGTTCCTGGGGTCACACATTCACTCTCCATTTCCCTGGATCTAGAAGTTTTCTTTAGCTCCACGTTGCTCCTGGGAGGGCTGTCATCCTGCCTTGCTTTTCTTTGTTCTCCATGGGTTGGGTTGTTTCCTTGATTAGAAGGTGCTGTATTTGCTCATGCCTTCGATTCCTCTCTGTGAGAGCCACACATGCTAGCTGCTTCTAGTTGGCCAACTTGGCAATTCCCCCTACCTTTTCATTTTATTTATGATGTCTTTTGTGGTTCAGCTGTTTTAGTTTTTCATATAGTCAAATCTCCTAATATTTTTCTTTATGGCTTTTGAATTTTTGTATTCTTGCTAAGGCCTTACTTGTTCTAAAACATGACACAATATACAAACTTTTTTATGTTTTATAATTCTGTTTCTAACATTAGATTTTTAACCTATCCACCATTTTTTGGAATAGGGTGTAAAGTAGGAATTTAATTTTTTGCTAAATATTTAGCTAAATATTGCAATGATGCATACTGGAAATTCCATTTATTTGCCAATAAATACAAATGTCACCATTTTATGTAACCAAATCTACATATTTTCTATTCTCTAGTTTGTTGTATTGCTATATTTGTCAATTTTTAAGCACTATCCCACAATTGTAATTAATGTAGCTTTATATTGTGTGTCAATATTTTATACAGCTATTATATTTATTTTCCTTAAGAAAACTTGAATATTCTTACATAGATAAGCATACAAATTTCATAAGTGAATACTACAAAGATTTTAATGTGAATTTTATGAACTTATAGATTATTTTGGAATTCTTAATATTTTAGTATTTAATCTTCTCATATAGAAACAGTATTTTCCCATTTACTGAGTTCTATTTTTAGTGTTTAATAGTTCCTTAAACATTCTTTTCAGTTTATTCTTAGGCAATTTGCAACATTTGTTAACATTAATAATTGTAAATTTACTACAAATTGTGTCTTTTCAAAATTAAAAATTCTAATTGGTTATTTCAGTAAGAGAACATTTGATTTCAATTTGTTTTATAGACCAGTAATTTATTAAATACTCATTAGTTCTAATGGCTTATAGTTTACTACCTTGGATATTATAGATGACAATTATAACAATAGCAATCAATAATGATAACTGTCTCTTATTAACATTTAGACCTCATTTCCTTTCTTCTCTAATTACATCGGTTAGCATTGCCAATCAATACTGAACATCTATGTGAATCAACAGATTCTTCCTTATTATTTTGGGCATTTTCTAGTATCTTCTGGCTTAGTATGCATATATTGTGAATTTAGGATGATAAGCTTCATTAAGTCAAATGAGGTTTAAGTATCAGCTTCCCTCACTGATGAATAAGCAGTGACAATTTCCACAATGTTACATTTTAAAATACAGCTTAAATTCTGCCTCCTATTTCCCCAAATTAAACTTACCCATCATTACACAAGTGAAGAAGTTGAAATACAAAGAGTGAAAATAGTATCTCCCAAACGGAGAAATAAAAGAAAAAGTACTTATTTTACCTGAACATATGCAGTTCAAAAAAGCAAGGGCATATGTCCCATGAGAACAATGACCTTTATGCAGAAAATCTTTTCTGAGCACATGGGGTGAGCCAGGTACTCTTCTGGGGCTTGAAAACATGATGTAAAAAAGACATTGGATAAAACAGGGTACATGAAACTGTCATTTTAGAAAAGTTGCAACAGTAAACACCTAAACAGATAAATATACAAGAAAGGACTAGTCTGAGAAAGAAAAATAAAGCTGTGTAAGAACATGCATGCCCATGGAGAGAATATGTTATCATTTTATAAATGATTACAGTAGATCATATATCTGAACAAATTCAAAAGTAAGCAGAGAAAAATGGAAGACTGGGAATTTCCAAGTTCTCATTCTCCCACAGAATGTAAAATATCAATAAATAAAAGAATCCAACAGGGAGACACTGTCTCAAGTAGTATAATAGTTTTGGAACTGGAGAATCGATCTGAAAGCTTGCAGCTTCCAAAATAATAGCTTGGATGAAAAACTGTGTTTTATATTGGTCAGTCTTACCCTCCAGCATGGGTGCAGTCACACAGCCCTCACCCCACAGCCCAGTGGCAGGCAGCTATGGAGATAGCAGCCCTGTTTCAGCCACATTGAGCCAGAAGGGACAATAAGAATTTTGCCATACAAATATCTCAGTACTGGGTTCTGAGTGCAGATTTCTGTTTCTGTTTATTGTTGTAAAGATGCAGAAATTCACTGTCATTGTAACAACACATAGTGGCTTCCTGGGTTTTTCAAGAGGCCACATCTGTTTCATTGCCTATGTTTTTCAAAAGATAAATGTATGCGGACGTTTTAGAAAACCATATTGTGAGCTAAGGAAAACATATACCTTTAAGAAAGAACCTAAGAAGATTTTAACCTTTCATCTCAGGCTATTCCTGGCACAGAGACAGCCTAAATAAATTAAAATAAAAAGCAAACTATGAGGAATGGGGAGAATATAATCTCTAGTGTTTCCACACTATAAGATTCAATGTTCTGTTTTCAACAGTAACAACAAAATTACAGCATATGCATAGAAAGACAAAAGTTTAGCCTATTCTGAGAGAAAGAATTCAATAGAAAATATACCTGAGGAAGCTGAAATAATGAACTTACTAGATAAAAATTCTTAAACAACTGCATTAAAGATGCTTTAACAGCTAAAGGTTCCAGCCTGGGCAACAAAATGATGCATGTCCTGTTCAATAAAAAAGGAAGAAGAAGAAGAAACTAAAAGAAGAGAAGCAAAATAAAAATATCAATAAACTGATTAAAAAATTATTTTTAAAAAGCCAAAAAGAAATTCTGAAGCTTAAAAGTACATTAACTATAATAGAAAATACATAAGAGGAGTTCAAAAGATTTAAGAAAGCAGACATCAATATAGGACAACTGAAATTATAAAGTTTGATAAACAGAATCTTGGTAATATGATGCATCTTTATTGGTTCTGGGATAACTTGTATGCATATTTTCATTGTAAGTGGCTTTGAACCTTTTGTATTTGGCTTCTAGAGTTTTGGTGGCTGTATTTACTTTCAGAAACTGTATTATGCTACTAACAATAGGCTTATCTGAGATACAACTGGATCTTAGGTGCTAGTCAGAAAAAAAAAAAAAAAAAAATCACATCTTGGACCAGATTTGACCTGTGTGTTGCCAGTTTGCAACCACTGATTTAGTTCTAGTCTTACTGAGTAACTCACAGACATGTAATTTGTTGGTGACAGAGGTGGATAAAAATAGAGATTCCCCTAACTTTTAGTTTTAAATTTTCCCCGCCATGTGATGCTCTCAATTTTATTTTATATGTTTCTTCTCAAATGGCTCTGTACCATTAAATTTTATTTTTAAAAAATCAGATCTGTCTGTGTTCTAGATTGATTTCACTCAATAAAACTTGGGTTTATAAAAAAGAAAAATATATGGAGAAAAATAAAGAAAGCCTAAGGAACTTGTGGGATTCCATAAAGCAGACCAATATATGGACTGTAAGAATCCTAGAAGGAAAAGTGAGAGATCACAGAACAGAAAAATATTTGAAGCAATAATGGCTAAAAAATAATTCCAAATTTTGTGAAGGACATGAATCTACAAATTCAAAAATCTCAACAAACTTTAAGTAGAATAAACTCAAAAATACACAAAAACACATTATAATCAAACTGCTGAATGCCAGGACAAAGAGAATTATCAGTAATATTATCAGACAATTTCTCATCAGACACTTCGGAGGCAAGAAAAAGTGAGATGATATATTTAAGTAACAACACTGAGAATTCTATATCTAACAAAACTGTTCTTCATAATTGAGGGAGAAATTATAACATCTGAAATAAATACAAGCAAAAAAATAAAGCAAACTAAATGTAAAGCTAGCAGAAGAAAGAGCACAATGAAAAATGGACCAAAGATAAGTGAAATAGAGATTATAAACACAATAGAAAACATGAACAAACCAAAAGTTGGTTTTCTGAAAAAAATCAATAATACTGACAGACCTTTAGCTTAAAAAAAAAAAAAAGGAAAAAAAAGGACTAAAAAAAAAAAGGAAAAAAAAAAAGGAAAAAGATTCAAAGTATAAATCAGAAATAATAGTAAATACCTTATTTCTGACCTTACAGAGATAAAAAGTATTCTAGGAATATACACTTACAGTATAGTTTACTCCAACAACTTGGAGACTCTAAATGAAATAGACAAATTTCTAGTAAAACACAGTCTACCAAATCAAATCATGAAATAGAAAATCTGAATAGACCTACACTTACTAAGACATTTGCATTGAAATTTTAAAAGAATTTAATAAAAGAAACCTTTGGACCAAATAGCTTCACTCACAAGTTCTACCAAATATTTAATGAATTAGCATAAATTTTTCTCAAACTCTTCAAAAAAATTCATTGGGATGGAAAAATTTATAACTAATTCCATGAGGCCAGAAATACCTTGATATCAAAACCAGACAAAGACATCATTACAAGAAAAGAAAACTACAGAATGATATTATTTATTGAATATTGATGTAAAATTCTCCACAAAATGTTAATAAGTCAAATTCATTTGTATTTTTTAAAAAATTATGCATCTTGGTCAAGTGGAATTTGTTTCTCTAATACAAGGATGTTTGATAAATAAAAACTAAGGTAATACATACCATTACCAAAATGAAAGGAAAAAAATCCTGCATGACATTCTCAATTCATGAAGAATACTTAACAAATTTTAACACCCATAATAATAACAACAAAAAATTGCCTGACAATGTCAGATTATAAGGAAATACCTAACATGATAAAGACTACATATAAAAACTGACAACATCATGCATAATGAAGACTGATTCTTTTCCTCAGCTTCAATACCAAGACAAATATGCCCACTTTCACACTTCTGTTCAATATAGTGTTCGAATTTCTGACTTTGGCCATTAGGGGGAAGAAAAAGAATTATGAACGGGAATAAGGAGAAGAAAGGCATTTGAATTAGAAATAGAGAAATATAATTATCTCTGTTCACAGATGGCCTGTTTTTATATGTACAAAACACTAAAGATTTTATAAAAGTATATACATACAAAACTAAAAAAAAAAAAATAAACTGTTGGAGCTAATAAAAAGGTTCAGCAAAATTCCAGGGTATAAAATGTAAACACAAAAATCATCTTTCTAAACACTACCAAGAAACAACCTGAGAAGAAAATGAAGATGTCAAAAACTTGTACGCTGAAAACTATAATTTCTGAAAGAAATTAAAGAAGGTATAAATAAATGGAAAGATATTTTACATTCATAGATTGGATGACTTAAAACTGGTACCATAAAATTATTACTACTAATAATCTACAGATTCAATGTAATCCTTATCAAAATTCCAAAAGCATTTTGTGTAGAAAAATATTAAAACTTTGTTAAATTCATGCAAAATCTCAAAGTACCCAAAGTAGCCAAAACAATCTGGGAAAAGAGTAACAAAGTTAAAGAAATCATACTTGCAAATGCCAAAACTTATCACAAAGCTATAGCAGTCAATGCAGTGTGATACTAGAATAAGAAAAGTAATAAATATCCATAGAAAAAAATAGCCCAGAAATAAACCCTCACATATATGGTCCAATAATTTTAACAAGTATTAGAAGACATTCAAGGCAGAAAGGATAGTCCTTTCAGCAAATGATGTTAACAACAAAATGAAACAAAACCTATATAATCTCATGTAAAAGAATAAATTTTGATCCTTATTCAAAGGAATATACAAAACTTAACATGAAATCAAAGACTAAAAACACAAACTGACAACACAACATTCTTAGGAACAAAACAAAAGAAAACGTGTTCATGACATTGGACTTGGCAAAAAATTCCTGGATTTGACATCTAAAGCACAGGCAGCAAAAGTAAACATATGTAAGTTGGACTTTACCAAAATTAAAAGTTTTGTATGTCAAAAACTACCAAAATGAGTGAGAAAACAATCCATGGAATTGGAGACAATATTTTCTAATTATGCATATAATAATAATTATTACTTAGACCATGAATGTTTCATCTTTTTGCTTCCCTGGGCCACATTAGAAGAAGAGTTGTCTTGAAATGAACATAAAAGACACTAACTCCAGTGATAGCTGGTGATCTAAAAAACAAACAAAAACAAAAAAGGCCCATGCATAAATCTCATAGTTTGAGAAAGTTCAGGAATTAGTTTTGGACCACATTCAAAGCCACCCTGGGCGACATGTTGGACAAAATTGATCTAGACTATATAAAAACTCCTACAACTCAACAACAAAACAGCAAACAAATGAAATTAAAAACTGACAGGTGTTTTAGTATGCTTTTATAGAAGAGATATAAATGGCCAATAAGTACATCAAAAGATGGTCAACATCATTGGTCATTAAGGAAATGCAAATAAAGACCATAATGTGATACTATATCATACTCATTAACATGGCTATTATCAACACAATGGAAAATAACAAGTGTTAAAAAGGATTTGGAAAAATCTGAACCCTTGTGAAGTTATTGTGAAAAACAATTTAGTTGTTTATCAATGAGTTAAATTTAGAATTACCATATGATTTAGCAATTCCATTTCTAGGTTATAACCAAAGGAGTTGAAAGCAATGAATGTGAATGCTCATGTTCATAGCAACAATGTTCACAAAGGCCAAAAGTTGGAAACAATCATATGTCCGTCAACAGATAAATGGATAAATAAAATGTGATGTATACATGCAGTGAAATACCATTCAGCCTTAAAATGAAATTCTGATACATGCAATAATATGAATCAACCTTGAAAACATTTGCTAAGTGAAATAAACCAGGCATAAAATGTGTGACTCCACTTATATGAAGTACCTATCTAGGAGGTAAAGTCATAGAGACAGAAAGTAGTAGAGATTATAAGACCTTGAGGAGAAGAGGAAAATATACTGTTTAATTTCCAGTCTCTGCTTGAAATGAAGTAGTTTTGAAAACAGAAATAATGACAGTTGCATGACATTGTGAATGTGTTTATTGCCAGTCAATAGTACACTTCTAAATGGTTAGAATGGCAAAACTTACATTCTGTGTGTTTTATCACAATAAACAAAATCATTTTTTTTAAATGTGATTGAAGAATATACTCCCTGTGGAGGGTTTCCAGGCAGAGAGAACAAAATATGTAAAAGCCCTGAGGTGAGAGGATGCCTGGCATGGGAAGCTAGAATGAAAATGATGGAAAGGAGAAATGAGATCCTTATGAGTGAGGTCAGAAAAGTAGGCAGGGACCAGGTATATTGGAGTCTTTGAGACCATGATAGTGTCTTTGAGTAAGATCAAGGTTTTAAAATAGTTTCGAGCAAATAAATTGCATGATCTGATTTATGTTTTAAAAGCATAGTGTGAGATAACATGTTGAGAATAGATTGTAGGATGGCCAGGTTAGAAACAGAGATGTGTTTTTCTGCCAACAGTCCCGCAAAGTAATAGTGAGGTTTGGGAGTGGGATAGAAGCAGAGAAGATAGTGAAGAGTTGGAAGATGGAGGACACATTTTGAGGGTAAAGCTGACAGGATTTGCTGATGGTTTTGATGTTGGTTAGAGAGAAGGGAAAAACTCACAAACAATGCTGAGTTTTTGGCTTGAAGAACTGATGTAGTAGAGTTACTTTTTACCAAAAACAGAAGGGAGAAGAATGGCAAAGGGAGAATTCCATTAACTTGTAAAATATTATCTACTGATGTTTATAGACTACAAACACTCATCTTAGTCACAGCCTCTTCTGTTGTGAAGCTTCAGTACATAGTAGAAAAATAACAGGACATGGTCAATCATATGTCCTGGTTAGCCCCTCTGTATGTAGTTCATAGTGATCTCCACAGAATTATAATTATGGACAAATTTTTTAGAGGCTTATAAATGTTATAAATAGGCTTTCTTATTTTCTGAAAGAAAATAACATACAGAAGGCAGAACATATTATTGGGAAGCAGTGGCAATTGATAACAGTTACTGGTACAGGTAAGCTTTCTGTAGCATATAGGTGTTATTTAAGTCCCAAGGATAAAAAAAATGTTACTGTCTATGCAAGTTATACGCAGAAGCCCACAAAGACTGTCAGGGTCAGGAGCCAGTCAATTCTCACTGCAGGTAACCAGAACTCAATCACCAGTCAGAAGCTTAAAGGTAGGACTCAGAACTGGGACAGGTTCTGGATATAGCATGGCAGCCCATCATAATGAGAAAAAGCATAGAAACAGACAAGGATAGGGCTTGGGATTCCCTGACTTTTCAAGGATCTCTCACCTCAAGTGAGAAAGGACTTTAATGTTGTTCTTCTTTTCTCTAGCCTCATTGCCCAGGAGCTCATGAAACCCTGTGACTACATAACACTGATAACTGACTTAAAAGAAAAGCAGATGAGATGTGTGTCTATGAGAAAGGGAATCATAGTTGTCTTTGGCTAAGAAAGAATATAAGGGAAAACTTTGGAATAGAAAATGGGAGAGCTTCATGTCTCAGAAGCAAAGGAACCAGAGGTATTACTAAGAGATGGCCTTTGGTATTGATCCATTTTATTTGTTTTACATATAATCAGGAATAATTCTAGTAACAGATCAAGGCCCTTTATCTATTTGATCCATTGATATAAAAAGTTCCTTCTAAAATATTTATAGCTATTTAGACTTCTTAATTATAATGATAATACTTTGTGCCTTTGTACATACAGTGTGTATGTGTTCTAACTGCCTTCGTTTGTTGTATTTATATTTTATTTATAATTGGGTGCTTAATATTCTTATCTATAGAATACAGATGGTGTGTGCAGAGCTAGTGAACTCCCTCTTCTGTAGATGCATCTTATCTCCTTTCCCTAGAAATAAAACAGCTTGGTGTTATTAATGGTAACAGCATGCACCTGCCATTTCCTGAACAGAGCTGCATGTCTAGGAGTGGTGCTATCTTGCAATGGCTGATGGGGCTTAAGCTTAGGGTCACCATGCAATCACCCCCCAGGGGGGCTTGCTATGTCAAATACCAGCATAACGCAAAAATGCTACAGCTGATATTTATAATGACAAGTGAAATAAGCCAGTGGGCATAGCAGTTGAAATTATGCAGCTGCTTCTGATACTACATGGCTTTGAACTGAAATCTCTTATCTGATGGCTGGCTATGTCACTATATTAATCAATGAAAGATCAACTGATGATAACAATAAAAAAAGAAAAAAAAGAAAAACAAAAAAAGAAAGAAAAAAGAAGAAACTAAAAAAATAAAAAATAAAACAAAAAAACATAAAAATTAAATTAAATTAAATTAAATTAAAAAAAAGAAAGATCAACTGATTCAATTTTACCTATTGCAGCACTGGCTTTGTTTCCAACTTATCTGCCTCAACAATATTTCTCCTTTTGTCAGGCATGAACTTAGCATTACTTATTGAGTTTCCACAGTATGTACAGACACTTGAAGTGATATATGAGGATTAATCACAGTGGGTTTCTTTGAAGGAGATACTGAATAAATTATTATTTAATTAAAACTCAAATCAAGGCTGATAATAAAATGTCTGAGCAGTTTGACACTCCCTTCCTGAACCAATTGGGCTATAATTATACTCAACCATGGACAAATCACTTTATTGGATGTCAGTTCCTGTAGAAGTGACTAGCCCCAACTAATGGCTATTGTAAATCAAGGGATGGTGATAGCTAATCAGATGGAGGCCTCCCCATGGTAGGAAGTTAAAGTGGTATGAAAACAATTTCCAACACTGGTCCAAGTAAAAACAGATTGTCTTCTGATGAAACCATCATGAATAAAGTCTTAGGCAATGTCACCTTGAGTTTCCTCAACATTACCCTGAAGACATTGGCTTTTGCATGAATGGATGAAAACTGAAGCAGTGATTCCAGAGTGATAGGGGATTGGACTTGACATCATACAAATATAGACTAGAATCCAGGCTTTGCTATTTATCTGCAGTGTAATCTTGGGTGATTACTTAAGTTTTCCAATGCTTAGTTTCCACAATTGTTATGAATAGCAATTATATGGATAAGTGGTAACATATTCACTTATGTTATGTTAGGCTCTGAATACATGACGGTCTTGCTTACTATGACTATTATAAATGACAGTATTTACTGATGAAAGTAGTCTAATATTCTAAAATTTCAACAAAGTTCTATGATATTAAAACTGTGAGATTCGGAAGTTGATTTGGATCAACTCCTACAGTTAGTTTAACTAAGATATTTTAATAAAACTCGTATTACATTTATTATGTTGTTCCATTACTATTATATATTTTATTAAGTATATTTGTTAGAATAATTGGATAAATACTTGCAAACAAAAAAATACTGGTTTGATGTCTAAATACAATCACTTTAATATTGTGACCTTCTAAATTATATGCCATAAGTATGTTCATTATCATATGTAAACATCATTTGTGTCACCAGCCTAAGTTTATTGATTGCATATGCTGTAAAATATTTTTATTCTTAGATATTTAGTTTATTTATACTTTTACTATTGCTAATAATATCACGAATAATCATGATATTAAAAATATACTTGTTAAATAGATATAGTATATATTTAAAAATATTTTAAAATATATTTTAAAATATATTTTTTATCATAAAATATATTTGTTGAATTCATGAAATAAATGTATGTTTTTGTATGTGGAAAAGTACCATATTAGTAAACTATCCTTTTCTGGGGCTGTGTTAGCTTTAGCTGCAAACTCTTAACTGCTGGAACAAGTGAAAATACTGAGGATGGGATCTCTTCTTTCCTTCGGAATAATTTCCTTACTATTTATGTCTTTCTCCACACCTTCTCCATCTTTATATTAGAAGTTTACTCACGTACTTCCTGATTTTCTATCCCTTCACATCTTTTCACATAGTTATACCTACAATAATATGTCCAATTTAATCACTACAGTTGACCCCAAGACATTTTCAACCTTGATTTGTCAAACATCAATGTTTCAGCAGTGTTCCTGTTATTGCTTCTATATTTGATAACTGTTTTCATCATTTTATGTTTTAAATGTTTTATCTAGATCCTTAAGTTCTTATGGTACCCAAAATCTCTTGGGGTTCACCTCCAGGTTAAGGGGGCTCAGCAGGCTCTGGTTGACCATGATGGTGGCAATTCCTCCCATGCCGCTGGCGCCACCATAGCCTCCGCCCGGGCCCCCTCGTGTAGGAGTGGCTGCTGAAGGCCCGGGGGCCAGAGGTGGAAACATTTTAGAACTGGATCACCCTGATGGAAACGGTGGTGGCAGGAGTGGAGGTCCGAGGGCTGAACCAGGCAGAGATTCGAAAACGAGTAGAGAAGCTGCCTCTTGGTCAATCTCGTTCGTTTTTAAGGAGGTAAATATATGTGCTTATCTATCCTGTCTCTGAAAGGACTTGGTAATGTGAAAGAACAAATATACTTTCCTACGTTACAATTGTTAATTTTACATTGGAAGGGAGATAAGCCTCATCCCTTTGTGTGCTTCAGCACACTCCAACCAGAGTTTGAGCATATGGCACAAAGCAGGACAAGCACGGGTTGCCTTTACATTGCACCAGAGTTGTCTAGTGCTGGGCAGCCTGCCTGCTGCTCATGGCTCTGCCTCCTTCCTGTTTTCCTCCAATAGCTCCTGTAATGAAATACAATGAAAGATGATTTACCAAACAGCACACTCAACAGAGTCTAGGAAAACTTGTTTGAGGTTTATAATAACCTCATATTAACATACCTGGCCAACTTAAGATCAATAATAATAATCAGTCACATAAGTAAAGAACAAACATGTTTTTCTTTAAGTTCTAAGAATAAAGTTATTTTTAAACTACTTCCTTAGTCTTGTATTTCTTTGCCCTCTTTCCAATATGACCTAAAATAAAAAGTGTTTATAAAAAATAATTCTTCTGGATACATCTATTCTTGGAAGAAGCCTTCTGCCAGAGTAGAAACAATAATACTGATTCTCAGGCACAAGAGGTTATTAGACTAAGAACATCTGGTGCAAAACGTCAGAAGATTCTGAACTGATCTTTCATTGTACAGTTATATTAAGAATGATTAGGCCAACATATCAAATCATTAAAAGTTTAGACCATTTTTCAACAAAAACAAATGCTAAATTTGCTTGTCTATTATTATTATGCTTTATCAGGAAAAAACGTGTTTATTTCAAGGTAAAATAATTTTTCTCAGAGAATAGTTTCTGTAATCAAAAAGCAACCAACCTTTAGCGTTTATATAATTTAGACATATTATCACAACAGTTTTAATATAAGAAGAAGGTTATTTTGTACCAAGTTACTTTAAATAACTTCACACCACAAGGCAGTAGATAAATTATTGGCATGATCTTTTAGGAAAGCATGGTAAAAGTGAGAAGTATAGGAACACATGGAGAAAACGTAATTTAGAAACAATAGATTCTAGAACAAATTAGTGATACTAGATTTAGTTCACACTATTAAGAGTAAGTTATACCCACTAAGGAAAATCATAAAATTTTTCTTTACAATGAAATAATATAATTTACACTGTGAATATTTTTAGAAAAGTTTATTTTACTCTAACCAAAGGTATTAAGAACCAAAACTTATTGCTTCACAAATTGCTCAACAAATAAAATGAAAAAAAGGTGGTGATATTGATACATAGAAATATAACGTAAGGCAGAAGGGCTCTTGTGACATGGCCTGACTTTGTCTTTCTCACTCAAATAGTTATCTCTTCCATGGATATGAAGGGATATAGATTGTATTTGTCTGCTCTCTTACTACTATAAAGAAATACATGAGATTTATAAAGAAGGGATATTTATAAAGAAAGGTTATTTATAAAGAAAGGATATTTAATTGGCTCAAGGTTCTACAGGCTGTACAAGAGGCATAGCAGCATCTGCTTCTGAGGAGGACTCAGAGAGATTTTACTCATGGTGGAAGGCAAAGTAGGAGCAGGTGTCTCACATGGCAGGAATACCAAGAGAGAGCGGGGGAGGTGCCACACACTTTTAAACAACCAGATCTCATGAGACCTCACTCACTGTAGAGTACCAAAAGGAGATGACACTAAACTATTCATGAAAACCCTGTCCCCATGACCCAGTCACCTTCCACCAGGCTCCAGCTTTAACACTGGGGATTAGAATTTGACATAAGATTTGGTGAAAGCACAGATTCAAACCATATGACTGATTTTAAAAGTTACCAGAATAATAAAAATAGAGTATACAATAAATCACAATGAGCTGTAAGAGTGAATATAAATCAATGCGTTGAATTACATTGATGCACATTATTAGGAAAGTAATTTTATTCATTGGCATAAAAAATAGACTACATATAAACAAATACAAATGTATATATTGTATATGCATATACTATATAAATACATGTCATATATTTATAAGCTCAGGGAGGGAAATAATATGAGATCCAATGAGAATGCTGAAAAGCTGATACAGATTCAGACTTGAGAAAAGCTTGGATAAAAGTATATGATGCCCTTATTTCCACCTCGCAGCAACAACAAAGACAATGTGAACAGAAAAATCCTTGCTCATTATTGCAAAGGAGGGGAAAGTGATACTGAGATGTTACTACCTTTGAGGAAAGGCAGACTGATACCTTACTTCTGAAAAGGCAGCTTGGTCTTTCATGAAGTAACAAAATCTTGGATTCCATGAGACCTCTAAAATTTGAAATGGAGAGGAGGCTGAGTTATCTGGAGAAAGTGCCACTTGGATCCAGTGGACAAAGGGCTATGAGTAGTAAACATGAAATTGAGAGCATATTCCCATAGTGGAAATGTGCTGTCCCACAAAAGCAGTGCTCAGAGGGCTGTTTATAGCAATGTACACCAATATTCAAAACAAGAGATTTAAAATAACAATCCAATTATACACTTCAAGGAATTGGAAAATCAAAACCAAACCAAATCCTAAATTAGCAAAAGAAAAAGATAAGGAAGATCAAGCAGAACTAAACAAAACAAAGACTAGAAAATACAAAGAATAAAAAAAGTTAAAAGTTTGTTCTTTGAAAAGATAAACAAATTTGATAAATCATTACCTAGACTAATCAAGAAAAGATGAGAAGATCTAAATAAAATAGAAATAAAAAAGAGATTTTTATAATACCACAGAAATAAAAAAGATCATCAGAAACTATTGTAAACTATAATATACTAACAAAATAGAAAACCTAGAAGAAATGGGTAACTTCCTGGAAATGTACAACCTACCAAGACTGAATAAAGAAGAAATTAAAAAATTGAACAGACTAATAATGAGTAGTCAGTTAATAATCAGTAATTAAAAAAAAAAATCTGGAAACAAAGAAAAACCCAGAACTGGATGGATTCACTACTAAATTCCATCAAGCACATAAAGAACTACTAATCCTCCTCAAACTATTTTTTTTTTTTTTTTTTTTTTTTTTGAGACGGAGTTTCGCTCTTGTTACCCAGGCTGGAGTGCAATGGCGCGATCTCGGCTCACCGCAACCTCCGCCTCCTGGGCTCAGGCAATTCTCCTGCCTCAGCCTCCTAAGTAGCTGGGATTACAGGCACGTGCCACCATGCCCAGCTAACTTTTTGTATTTTTTTTAGTAGAGACGGGGTTTCACCATGTTGACCAGGATGGTCTCGATCTCTTGACCTCGTGATCCACCCGCCTCGGCCTCCCAAAGTGCTGGGATTACAGGCTTGAGCCACCGCGCCCGGCCCTCAAACTATTTTTAAATAATTTAAGAGAAGAAACTGCTCCAAACTCATTCTATAAGGCTAGCATTACCCTGATACAATAATCAGACAAGGACACAACCACAAAGAAAAAACTACAGGCCAGTATCCCTGATGAATATAGATCCAAAAGCCTTTAACACTAGCAAACAAAATCCAACAGGACATCAAAAATATAATACAACATAACTGAGAATTGTCCCAAGGGTGCAAGGACAGTTTAACACACATAAATTCATAAATGTTAGAAATCTCAACAATAGAATAAAGGACAAAAACCACATGATAATTTTAATAGATTCAGAGAAACACATTTGGCAAAATTGATGCGCACTTTTACTCCTATTCAACACAGTACCGGAAGTCCTAGCCAGAGCAATCAGGCAAGAAAATAAATAAAAGAAATTGCAAAAGAGAAAGTCAAATTGTCCCTTTTCTCAAACAATATGATTTATATCTAGCAAAACAAAAAGACTCCACCAGAAAACTCTTAGAACTAAAATAAATTAAGTTTTAGGATACAAAATTATCATACAAAAATCTGTAGCATTTCTATACACCAATAACAAGCTAGCCAAAAAAGAAATAAAGAAAGCAATCTCATTTACAATAACTACAAAAAAAAAAACCTCTAAGAATAATTTTAACCAAGTAGATGAAAGATCTTTACAAGGAAAATTGTAAAACAGTGTTGACAGTAATTGAAGAAGACACAAACAAATGGAAAGACATTCTGTGACCACAGATTGGAGGAATTAATGTTGTTGAAATGACCATACTGCCCAAGCAATCTATAGATTCATTGCAATTCCTTTCAAACTACCAATATCATTCTTCATAAAAGTAGAAAAAACAATTCTAAAATTCATAGAGCAAGAAAGAAGGCCAAAGTGATACTAAGCAAAAAGAACAAAACTAGGGGCATTACATTACTGACTTCAAAATAGATTACAAGTCAATAGTAATAAAAATAGCACAATGTCGTATAAAAATAGACACATAGATCAATGGAACAGAACAAAGAACCCAAAAGTAATGTCACATATCTATAACTAACTGATTTTTGATAAAGTCAGCAAAAATATACACTGGGAAAAGAACACCCTATTGAATAAATGTGCTGTGATAATTGGAGAGCCATATGCAAAAGAATGCAACTTGACCCCTGTATCTCACCATATATAAACATTAAGGTAAATAAAAGAATTAAATGCTCATATTGCTGCAAAAATCATTATTCCATTCACTTTTATGGCTGAATGGTGTTCCGTGGTGCTAATATATACATATACATATACACACACCACATTTTAAATCAATTATCCATTGATACACATAGGTTGATTTCATGATTTTTGTCACTGTGAATAGTGCTGCAATAAACATCAGTACAGGTGACATTTTTATATGCTTTTTTTTTTTTGAAGAGATACCTGAAAGATATTCCATAAGTCTATAAAAATCCTAGAGGAAATCCTAGGAAAAACCTTCTAGAAATTGGTCTGGGCAAGTAATTTATGACTAAGTCCTCAAAAAGAAATACAACAAAACCAGAAATAGGCAAATCGGATTGAATTAAACTAATAGATGCTTGAAATGAAAAACGGAATAATGAACAGAATAAATAGACAACCAATAGAATAGCAGGATTTTTTGAAAACAATGCATCTGACAACGGGTTACTATTCAGAATCT
This sequence comes from Saimiri boliviensis, assembly GCF_048565385.1. Taxonomy (NCBI): domain Eukaryota; kingdom Metazoa; phylum Chordata; class Mammalia; order Primates; family Cebidae; genus Saimiri; species Saimiri boliviensis. Next base: position 112,489,495 of record NC_133453.1, read on the forward strand.
ATGAGGAACTTAATCAACCCAACAATAAGAAAAGCAAATAACTCTATTGAAAAGTGAGCAAAGAATGTATTGAAACATCTTTCAAAAGAAGACATAAGACAACAAAGCTATGAAAAAACGCTAAACATCACTAATTATCACAGAAATGCAAATTAAAACTACAATGAGATACCATCTTATACAGATTAGAATGGCTATCATTAAAAAGTAAAAAATCATCAGATATTGGTGAGGGTGTGGAAAAAGAAAATGCTTATTCACTGTTGATGGGAATGTAAATTACTACAACTTCTATGGAAAACAGTATGGAGATGTCTCAAATAACTGAAAATAAAACTTCCCTTTGATCCAGCAATCCCATCACTAGGTATCTCCTCAAAAGAAAATAAATAAGCATCTAAAAATGTCACCTGCACTGTTTATTGCAGCAATATTCACAGTGACAAAAATCATGAAATCTACCTATGTATATCAATGGATAATTGATTTAAAATGTAGTGTGTGTATATGTATATGTGTATATTAACACCATGGAACTCTATTCAGTCATCAAAGTGAATGGAATAATGTTTTTGCAGCAATATGAGTCAAACTGAAAACCATCATCTTCAGTGAAATGACTCAGAAACAGAAAATCAAAAACCACATGTTCTCACTTAAAAGTCTGAGCTAAATAATGGTGCACAGGGACATACAGAGTGGAATAGACATTGTAGACTCCAGATGGTGGGAGGGTAGTAGGAAGGTGAGGGATTATATACCAACTATTGGGAACAATGTACGTTATTTGAGTGATGGGTACACTAAAACTTCAGCACAATATATACATGTAACACAATTATACTTGTACCTCTAAATCCATAAAAAATTTAAAAATAATAATTTAAAAAAGTGAATGTCATTCCCTGACCCTAAAGATGACAATACCAAGAAAGCAGATAAGCCTCATGATATTTGGTGCCTAGCAAGGGTCATGCATTTCTCCTTTTGAATTCCCCAAGTCCCTGTCCCATTGCATATGTCTAGAGTGAATCTATCCTCCAGCCAATATTCAAGAGAAAAAGCTAAACATAAATGTGAAGGGTTAAAGACAATTATTTTTACTTTGTTTTAGAATAAACACTAAATCTTACAGTTGTCTCCTTTTGAGTGGATAAAGACAGGAAAGAAAAAGAATAATACTAATCCAGAGGAAATCTATTATGTCATAGAAACAAAACATAATCAAGACAGAAGTACGTATTTTTTAGCAGATTCACTCTAAAAAAAAAGAGAATTAAACTTTAAACAGCATCTGCTATTATCTCAGTCAAATTTATGGAGCATAGATTCTATAAAATGTGATAAGATAGGATAACAGTGTGAGGTAAAAAGTTAATTGAAAGGCAAATAGAAATTTACAATAAAGAAGCTAGATAATATAAAGGAAGAACGCAGTAAAACCAAAAATGTATCAACATAGTTACAAACAATCCACATTAAATATTTTTAAAAAGAATAATTTAAAAAACAAATCAGTGATATAATGGACATTCGTGTGTGTGCATTTAAATTTGGGAGTGTCTAGCCAACAGGTGTGCTAGCAGTGACAGGACACAAGTGTTTGAATATTCAAATGAGTTTGGAAAGCTTTGGATGAAAAACAGTTCACCAGATTTCTCAACTATAGGGCTGCTCGGCCTTGAAATGCTAGCATGCCTGTTGGTTCTCCAAGGATTATAATAGTATATTCCACTTATCAAATTATCAACCATGAAGACTTTTAACAAAAATATATCACTTGAGTATACTGTTTTACCTAACATATCAGCAAATGCTAAAACACACATATTTTTGTGAAAATCATCACCTTCAAGGTTAAGTAATGAATTTTTTTTAGCACCAGACATAAAAAAGGCAGTACACTACAGGAAAAAAAAAAAAAAAAAAAAAAAAAACACCACAACAGTGACATGAGACTTTTCGATAGCATCACTGTCAGGAAAGCAAGTAAACCAATTGTGAATTTTGCCAGGAAAATAATATGTCTCAAAAATGTTCTACCTAGTCAAGTTGTTGTTCATATGAGAAAGTTACAGAGGACATTCTCAGATATGAGCAGTATCTGAAAAATATAACACCCAGCTACTGTCTCATATTTTTGCCTGTCTGTGAAAGATATGTACAACACATTTTAGATAATCAAGGAAAGGCTTTATGTAATTGAATAAAATCACATGTGTTATGGGACTCAATATATGCTATAGTGATGGGGAAATTCAAAAAGTGATAATGCATCAGCCAGAAACAAAGCCATACACACCTTCTCTTTCATGGAAAAAGGAGACAACGGTTTGCTCACGTGGTCATGGCTAAGAGATGAATAAGGGGAACATATATATTATTAATAGCCTATGTATAACTTTAAAGACCCCTAGGAAGTATAGAAAAGGGACTCTGAAATTTAATACATCCAATAGTTTTGCTGATGCAAACTAAGTAAATAACATTGTACTATGTGCTATGAAAAATGTAAAATAGGTTGAAGGCAATTTAAGTACCTTCCCCTGAATACGTGAGAGGAGTCAGTGTGCAAACAATCATTTCAGCTACTTTCCTATATTAATTCCATTTTTAACAAATTAAAATGATGTAAAAATATATATGTATCTCTTAAATTAATAAATTAACAACCTTGCAAGCTCCATAGCACAAAATTGTAAGCAGATGGCTCAAGAATAACCTTGTAGGCTGGTCTCATTTCCAGTTAGTGCTTGGTTTTACAATCTCCTGACCATATGCAGTAGTCTCCCCCAACTCTGTTTTTATCTTCCTTTGGCAAGATATGACAGTCACAACAGACTTGTTTATTCAGACTGCTTTATCAGAGTCATAATTGATTATAACAAGGTTAGGCAGAGTTTGATGTTGTCAACCAAATTGAAAGTTAATGATGATCTGGTGCTAGATGACGTAAGGTGCATATAAATAATTGTTTTCCTGTTTGAAATTAATTTAATTAGATATTTTGACTACATTCCTTGCTCTGACTTGGATTATAATGTTATTAAATTATATAACTAAATAGCACAGATATGTACTTTTGTATACAAAAGCAGAAATATTTCATGTATATACATAACATATATTATAGTATACCTTTGTGTATTAAAAAATGAAGCACAATAAATATAAATGTTATCTAAGTGAAAAAACTTAAAATGATAAATACCTTATACCATTTGCAGTCAATTTTCAGCACAAATGAGCTCAGATAGGGTGAGCTTCTATTGTCAATTAAAAAAATGAAAGAAAAGCTTCTAGTTTTCTGAGCTTTATGGATTTCAGAATTTTTATAAATGGTTGTGGGCCTGTAATACATTTTGGACAACGCTTTCATATTCATGAGTGTACACATATACCTTATTTTATGCAGCAGCTATGTTACTAAGGAATAGTATCTATATAAAAATCTTTTCTTATACATTAAAATATCAACTCATCCTCTCACTTGCTACCAGAACTATCCAACCAGTTAACAGGGTATAGAAATCTTCTCTCTGAAGGTGCCTAAACTCCTATGACTTTGCTGACATGGTGCTTTTCTAAAACACAAATCTACACACAGAATTTTTCTATGTAAACTATGTCTCTAACTTCTCACAAATTCCACTTGAGAGGTCCAGAACTTCCCTAGAACACAATATACTTTTGTAAATTGCCTTCATCACTTATGCTCTTCCGCTGCTGGACTATGAACTTCTGACCTCAGTTTTAGCTGTGGTTCCTTTCCATGAGCTTGGTTTTCTTCCACAATCCCGCTTCTCTTTTCATCTGTTTCTACTCATTTAGAGTCATCTTCTCAATCATATTTGCAGTTACCATTTCTGAGCTTCCATAGAAATGTATTTCTCAAAATACTTCAACATTCAACTGCATATATTTTTGCTCTTTCTCCTCTACCTTTGGTTTTATGTATGGTTTTATACATGTACAGCTAATGAAGATTATTATATGCCAGAAACTATTCTATATTTTTCATTTAATCTATGAGGTTGATTTCTATTATTGGCTTTCTCATGCTGTTGTGCAAATAAGAGTTTGAAACTCAAAGAGACCCCAAATCACACAGCAAATAAATAGCCAAATTTGAATCCAGGTCTTCTCTCTCTAAAGCCTGTGACTTTAATTACTATATTATTCCTCTCCACAAATACTCTATAACTGATTGTTTGATTAATATTCTCAATCAGAGGATATGAGAATTGGTTGTAATGGAAATAGCACTATCTTTATGTAATCCCTAGAAGGATATTTAAAACTGTATATGCCTCCTAAAAAACTTTAAAATATTTCGTGTTTTATGGTGAGGCAATAAATTGTCACAAAACTGACATCAATAAATCACACTTTGCTAAATTCATCCTCTTGTGTGGATCCTTCCACATTGAACCTTGGCTGATGTCAAAACTTAGTTAGATGAGTAGAATCTAAGTGTTTCTCTGTGAAAGTTGTAATGCTTGGCCTTAAGAGGCATTGTACTTTATGCTTTGGTTCTATGGCTGCTCTGAGACTTCATTTAAAGAAGTTCAGGCTAGCCTCCTGAAGGATGAGAAGCCACATGAAGGAGCAAGCCCAAGAAAAATAAAAGAATTAAAAAATAGAGAAAAGTCCAGCCAGATCACAGCCATGCCAATCATACTAGCTGAGACAGTAGCTTTGTGAATGAGGCTGTCTTCGATGTTCCAGACAATCACTGGGAATGCATGAATGAGCCAAATGGTACAGAGATAAGACATGCAGTTAAAACTGAATGCAAAATTGTGAAGACACAACTGGTAGTTGTGTTTTTAATCCATGGAGTTCTGATGTTTTTTATGCGCTGTTACAGTAATTGGTATCAGTAAATCAAGTGTTGACCTATTAAAAATCTAAAATGTTCCCTGGCTTTGGGAACAGGAAGTAGATACATGCTGGAAGGATGGTGACGAAACTATTATTAGAGACTTGAAAAGGAGCAACCAGTGAAAAATAGTGGCAGAATAATTGGCAAATTGTTTTTTGTGTTAGCTTACAAGCTAAAATATAAATTTAATTGATGTGTGAAACTAGCTAAAGAGATTTCCAGACAACCTACTGAAAGTGGCAAGTTTTTTTCTTTCCTTTTTTTTTTTTTTTTTTTTTTTTTTGTCGGCTACAGAAATGAAGCATAAAACAGAAATAAACATATTTAAAAATGGTTTAATTTTCTAAATCTAATACATTTTGATTTTTTTTTAAAAGGTGATGTTCTGGAATGTCCCGAATTGGAAATAAAGCTGTTTCTCATCTAGAAAATATTCCCAAAGTGAGAAATGGCCCTGAGACAAAAAATAAATTAAAAGTAGCAGAAAACTTTTTTCAAGATTCTGAATGTGTAAAAAAATGCCCATTAGAACTTCTCAGCTTAAAAAAAGAAAATAAATAAATGAGGGTTTAGTAAGAATAGAATGTCATGCTACAGCAACATCACACATGAACAAAGTAGAGATGGTTTCCAAAACAATTATGGCTATGTCTATCAAGAAATGAGGAAAATCTCCATCATATTCCTAGAGCCAAGTTTTTAAGAAATCAGAGCCAGAGCCATTTACAATGTACTAAAAAATCCCTCACAAGAAAAAAAATAGATCTTTATCAAGAACCATGCCCTGCTATCAAGGTTGCGGGAACTGGCAATGTATGCCTGGCTGAATTTCAAAATTGCTACAATTCACTGATGGCTATGTGATCCCATTCTCCCTGTTTTTTAAATGTGTCTGACGGTTATGCTGTTCTTGTCTCTTCATCGTGTATTGGGTGAAGGGATGACATAGGTAACTTGTTTTTCTAATTTGTAGGCCTCTGGGTTGAGAGGAGCTGTACTCAAGAAGCCTGTCTACATATAGGTCAAATTCAGATCATGACATCCTGATTTTGAGCACGATGCCGTCATTAGATAAAACTTTTGTGGTCCTAAGAGTGAATGAGTACTTTGTGTGTGTGTGTGTGTGTGTGTGTGTGTGTGTGTGTGTGTGTGTGTGTGTGTGTCTGGATCTTGCTTTGTCACCCAGGCTGAAGTGCAGCAGTGTGATCACAGCTCACTGCAGCCTCAAGCTCCCAGGCTCGAGCAATTCTCACACCTCAACCTCCTAAGTAGCTAGGACTACAGGTATGCACCTCTACAACCAGTTACTCTTTTTGTAGAGATGAGGTTTTCCTACTATGCCAAGGCTGATCTCAAATTCCTGAGCTCAAGCAATCCTCCTACCTTGGACTCTCAAAGTGCTGAGATTGCAGGAATGAGCCACTGTGCTGGGCCAGAGTAAGTACATTTTTAATGATAAAGATATGTGAAGAATTCTAATGAGAGAAATTTTAAAGAAGATTTCAAAATTGGTCACAAATTCTTCTCAATTTTGTATGCACGATCTTTGAATTCTGACTTTGTTATTCCTCCAACCCAAAGGTGGAATCTGTTTTCCTACGCCTTAGATATGCACTGGCTATGTCACTTCTTTTGATCAACACTACTTAACAAAAGTGATATTGGGAAAGTTCTGAGACTAGACCTTGAGTGGCTTTGCATATTCTGTTCTCAGTGTCTCGGAATGCTGTCCCAATATGTTCATGTCTAATGTATTGAATTATGAAAGGCCACAGGGAGAATAAACTGAGGCTCATCAGCCACTAGCCAACAACAACTTTTGGATATGTGAGTGAGGTCATCATTCCAGAAGCTGCATGACTAAGCCCAAGAGAAACCAACAAAAAACTGACAGAACTGTAAAAGGTTTGTTCTGGGTTTTTTTTTTTTTTTGTATTTTTTTTTTTTTTTTGGAAAGGGTAATATACAGTAGAGAATATTATGTGAAAAAGGTTGTATCTTTGCCTAAGAATCACTGAGGTTTACAAGAGTTATTGCTGGTGAGACAATGACAGAAATGTGAGCCAATTGTGGAGGCAGTGAAATAAAGTTGATGACCACTATGCTATACTGGGGCCATTAAATTTAGATATCTCTATCAAAGCAGCATATACCCTACCTTAACTAATACTATTTCAAAATTCTTCTAAAACTTAAATGTGATCATTTCTGACAAATGCTTGGCAAATAGGTACTCAACAAATTTAATCTTTTTATTGCACATCCTGTAGTTTTTCAAGACTCAGCTAATTTTTAAAATTTTTATATAGGATTTCATGTAAAAAGTGTTGGCATTATAAATATAACAAATGTCCAAAAATTGCTTACATTCGAGGAAACAAAACAAGCAACACTTAAGGTCAGAAATATTAGCTTAATCTTCCTGGTTACTTCTCAGGGAGAAAAATGAAAATAGCAGCTAGAATACAGAGAACAGATCGGAGGTTATTCCTATATTCAGAGAGCAGATGGAGACTTTCAGAGATAGACCATTGCAATGTCACATGATGGAAAGTTCTAAAATAAGTGGTTTTCAATAATATTCAACACAAAGATATAAAAAAATTGGCAATATCATTCCAAACAGGTGGACATTAAAAGTATGCTTTTGTGCTGGTGCCAGTTTATTTAAAAACATACCCATCTAAATCTTGCTAAGATGAAACACTATTTTGGAAAACAATTTTAAATATATAACAAAGCCTAACATTTCATAATTTAAAATTTTGATTTTTGACTTTTATAAATTTATTTTTAGATAATTTAAATTTGGGGAGAACATTGTTTCCTGCTTCTCTTGTAGACATGTCTGTCACAATATTAGACATAATAGGAAAAAAAATCAGATCCAGCACAAATCCCAAAAGCAGTAGCTATTTCAAACATGCTTTACTAACACTAGTAAATGCTATGGAAATATTGCAAATTGTGTTCACAGCCATTTTAAATGAATACATTTTATTTTTAGTAAATTAAAATGTATTAAATTTAAAAAGAAAAAACTATAAAGACATGCTTATCAACATTAATGGTAGATACTTCTGAATTATGAGATCATTGAGTATTACTTTTCTTCTTCATACAAATTTAACAATTAATACATGTATTTTTCATAATAATTTTTGTTGAATTAATTTAATTGAAAATAAGAAAATAATTTGTAGCAATGATAAAAATTAACTTAAAATAATACATTCCTAAAAATCTGAATAAGGGGTCAAATCCAAGGAATAAATAGATTTGATTAAGAAGGAAAATTTATCTTCTTAAGAAGCAGTATATTATGCACGAAGTAAAATAGGAATTTCAAAAAGTAACTAATAGCTCATGTTTGTAAGAGTAAAGGGTAATGTATAAAAGAAATCCAGTGTCAATGGGAAGCTCTACAGAGTCAGAAAATAATTTGGTGAGTACAATTTTTACAATCTTAAAGTAAGAGCAGCAAATTTTACTACATGCTGACAACATATGCTATCCTTAAAGCAAAATGACAGGAATTCTTTTTCTCTGACTCAACTTCTCATTAACATGACTGGGTCATACAAAAATAGGAAATCAATACCAATGGGTTTTGGATACTCATTAATATTTGCAAAGCTGACCCACAGTTAATTTAACAAATATTATTAGTTCAACCGTGGTAGAAGGCAGTGTGGTGATTTCTCAAGGATCTAGAACCAGAAATACCATTTGTCCCAGCTGTCCCATTACTGGGTATATACCCAAAGGATTATAAATCATTCTACCATATAGACACATGCCCACATATGTTTATTGCAGCACTATTTACAATAGCAAAAACTTGGAACCAACCCAAATGCCCATCACTGATAGACTGGATAAAGAAAAGGTGGCACATATACACCATGGAAGACTATGCAGCCATAAAAAAGAATACGTCATGTCCTTTGCAGGAACATGTATGAAGCTGGAAGCCATCATTCTCAACAAACTAACACAAGAACAGAAAACCAAACATCACATGCTCTCACTCATGAGTGATAATTGAACACTGAGAACACATGGACACTGGGAGGGACATAACACACAGGGGAGCCTGCTGGCACGTGGTGGGAAGGGAATCTAGAGCATTAGGACAAATACCTAATGCATGTAGGGCTTAAAACCTAGAAGACAGGTTGATAGATGCAGCAAGCCACCATGACACACGTATACTTACGCAACAAACCTGCACACTCTGCACACGTATTCCAGAAGTTAAAGTAAAATAAAAAAGAAAGTCAAATAATTTTTTTAAAAAAAGAATGACTTCAATAAAGATTTCTAAATCTCAGATTTTTCTCAACTCCCACAAAAACTGATGAGTAGATGGATAAAGTGAATTATAAAAGTGGTTGGTGCCATCAAAATTCCAACTTTGGATTTATGCATAACATTTGCTGAGAAATGGCTGCCCACCCAGGTACTATATTTTCCTGGTCCCCTCCTGTCTCAATGTTGCCATGTGACTAGTTTTTTTTTGCCTGTGTTGTATGAACAGAAATGATGTGTTAATAGCAGCTATGCCAGTTATCAACTCATTACCTCTCTACTATAAATTCACTCTTTTTTTGCCTTTTATGTTACGATAAAGCTAGGTCCTGAAAATATTTTCCCTGCCATTGGTACAATGTCAATCCTTTGAGTAAAAACTATAAGAGAAAACACTGAAGGAGAGAAGGTTTTTCTCTTCATGGCTGTAGAGTAACACACACTTGGCTGCTATAGGGCATAGTTTTCTCCACTGACTAGCCCCCAGCTCTAAGTGTAGGCCACAGCTCTCTCCATCATTTGGATACAACACTTTCACCAGCTCTTGACACAGGCATTTATAGAATACGCAGGGGACCCAGGTAGTAAGGGCCTGTGCCACAGTCAAAGTTATTGCTTCTTATGCACTCTCCTCTAGCAAGGAGAAAAGTATCACAGATGTTAAGTTTGGAAGCCTATTTTAATAAAAGAGTAAAATATTTAGTAAAATATTTGCTTGCTATAACTTAATAACAGGTTAGATTAAGAGTATTGTCTTCTCATTATGGCCTATTATATAACCTACGTGACCTATTAGTTAAGCCCTATGAGATAGGGGAGAACAAAAAAAAGTTAAGACCTTAGTTTAGGTGTAAGTTGTAATTTTCAGCTTGGTTCCTTGGACATTGAGTAGATTGGATGCAACTAGATCAAACGCCTACATTGCTCCTTAGGAAAATAGATTATTAAATAAAACATACACCCACTGTGAAAATCCTGTGATTTAATGTAGGCATTCTGCCTTTTTTTTTTTTTTTTTTTTTTTTTTTTTTTTTTTTTTTTAAGAATGAGTACTCTAGGTATGCATTCAGAAACTGGGGAAAGAACCACAAAAGGGATCTGTGGACCTACTACACTTGCTTTTATTTAAATTTGGGTTAAAATTCTATAATAAGCTCCACTGTAATTTGTGGATCAGTGTCCAGGTTCCAATACCTAGGAAGTAGTGACATAGAACCATTGTCCATTAATCTCCAGAATATCTACATATATCTTTTTCTTAGGCATGGTGCCTCAAGTAGTTGGCCACAGGCTGCTTAGAGAAAGAATTGGAGGATGATTTACAATGACACAGATACAACAAGAAGGGAATTGGCCTCTCCTACAATCAAGGCCCCTGGTCTGCAAAGTGGCTTAGGTTTAAAAATAGGGTGAGAAGGTATGATTCTCTGTTGTGTGACTCAATCCACATTTCTGGACACCAGACTAGAATTTTCCTGTTATAGCAGGAAATACTTATCTATCTAATTCCTAGAATTGCTGTAATAAAAATAACTATTGCCAGTCACCCTGCTCTTCAAAACATTGTGACAGCTACTTAAGCTCCGCTAACCATTAAGATAATGCATTAGCATTTATCTTAATAAATGTTAAGAATTACATAAAAAATAATAGCTAAACACTGTCATTTTGGCTCTGCTACTGTGAGATCTTGTCAGTCTCATTGAAATTAATAAGATTACTAGTGCCCTTTGACACAATAACCCCTGGCCAAGGCAAGATGACACCACAGAGCTTTCCAAGCACATTGATGGACGCTTCAGTAAACGATTTTTCAATGCCTTAGTGAATGAAGTGGTCTCTGGGCTCTCTTGGGGAATGAAATAGAGGATGTATGCGATCAACGCCTTCCAACGTTTCTTTCTCCATTAGCTCTTTATTTTCTTTTTCTATGTTTTGCAAAGGAAGTTCTGACATTGTAACTGCATTAACTGTCAGTCATTTTTAAGTACAAGTTTCAGTCAACTAACCAACTAAAATGTTTGAGCCACTTCCAGAGTCCTTAGTAAGTTCATTCACATCAATAAAGTAGACATAATCCCTAGCTGTCGGCAGTACTATACTATTAACTGACCGTAACCTGTTGAGGTCTGTCTCCCCTTGTCTAATATCCTTTGAATGCATTGCATACATATTCCTTGGATTTCTTTTTATTTGAGTTAATAATGGCTTGCAATACTTTAGATGTACACATTGCCTTCCACTAGATCAGAATTTGTACTTGACCCCTGCAATATGCTTACATCTGACTCTTGTTGTTAGTCCAGAGGCAATAAAGAGTTGTTAGGGTGGAATACTGGGGAAAATCGATCCCTGTATATTAAGCAACTGGCCTATATAAATTTACTGTAGGATGATAAAGAAATGGAGGGCTACTCTACTCAGCCTTGAAAAGGGAAAGGTCTTTCTATATGCAAGGAAAACTGAATGACTTGGGATTTCAAGATTCTTAGCTTCACATAAATCCAACCAGATGATTCTATTTCAAGTTTTAGGAATGCCCTAACTTCTACATGGAAGGTTAGTGAGGCTGTGAATTCAAGATACATCATAATTCTATAACCCACACAATTCAACTCTGGTTTTGATTTTCAGCTAAATTATGTCTGTGGCCACATGAAATAAGGTCATGTTTAGGGTTTTCTTAGGAGAACTCTGTTTCCTGTGACTTGAGCCCGCAGGCTAATGACCTGAGCTTGTTATTTCCTTTTGGAAGATGCTCCAGAAGCAGGCGTCGCCAAACTACGGCCCCGTGGGCTGCCTGCGGCCCTCTGAGGCCATTTATCCGGCCCCCTGCCGCACTTCAGGAAGGGGCACCTCTTTCATTGGTGGTCAGTGAAAGGAGCACAGTATGTGGCAGCCCTCCAACGGTCTGAGGGACAAAGAACTGGCCCCCTGTGTAAAAAGTTTGGGGACACCTGCTCCAGAGTAATTATGAGAACTGACCCTGCACCAAGGTTGCATTCATCACAAGTACCATGAGTCAACAGTAGCAGCCCATTGATTACTCAAGTAGCCTTCTCTAGTTAGACTTTACTGCATTCAACCACAGATGAAAGTTTGATTAATCATAGTGCTGTGATATTCCATGAATTAGCAGAATTCCATAACCCTTTATTAAAGAGTCAATGTTGTGTGCAAATACAAAAATGCAACCCAACCTATATCTCCAAACTCCATTGTAGAGGTTGTTTTTCCTACTGTGTCTTCTGGCACAAATTGTCTGTGTTAGGCAAGGCCCAGGCAGGAAATGAAAATCACAGAAGTTATTTTACTAGAGAAAATGTAAAGAATGACTAATCAAGTAAAAAGTTGTTAACTGGCTAATTTAAAGGATTAAAGAGAGATTAGGACAAGATATCTCAGAGACAGTCACTTCAGGGAGCAGCTGCTGTCACTAAAGATGGAGAAACAAAGGAAAGAGTCTGAATTTTTAAAATCTCAGAAGTTTTGTGAAGGGGATTTATTGAGCAATAAAATTCAGACCTGTGACCCTGAAGAGCTGATCAGCTGGTGCTTGTGCCTCTGAGGGATGTGCAATTTAGCTAATTCTGCAAGCGTTAGACAAAGCCCAAACTAGATTCAGCTGTCATATAGGAAGGAACTACTGTAGCTGTGGTGAAGAATCACTAGTGTGGCATGCAGACAGTTAAAGAGCAAGTCTCTTCTCGCTGCTTTTTCCTAACAACTTATCTTTAGTGTCACTATTGACAGAGAATAACAAGGGCTCAGCTGGCAAAACAAAAATTTGGTTTGTGTAGTTCCAGAATCAGTTTCACAGACAGGAAATTGAAGGTCAGGATTGGACTGAGAAGCACTTTCTTAGTAGTTGGCATAAGGAGGGAGCAGTATATTATCCAAGAAATGCATATTTCCTAGGGGCCACCAGAGAGATGGCTGGGGAAGAAACAAGGCAGCCTATCAAGGAAGGGAGAGGAAAGGCCATACGGAGAGCCCTGGACAAGAGAGTTGTTCCCAGGAAGCACGGCCAGCATCTAAACAAGGAGCCCCCAGCCCTCAGCATTGCCAGGACAAAGGCTCTTTATGTTACCTGTCCAGCAGGTTTTTATTCTCACTACGGAGAGTTGATACTTATGCTTCCCTTTTCTGAATGGGAGCTTTCATTGCACTTACTTTGTCTTCTTTCTACCACTGTGGTGGGGGGAAGAGTGAAGGGGCGGACTGCATGTTACCCTGGCAGCCTACACCCTGAGCTGGATGTTGTGCTAGATGGGGCTTTGAGTTGACTTCCTTAGAGAGGGTTAAATAGGTATTATATTCGAGAAGGATCTTTATTGATAATTCTGTCAGAGGGACAGAAGATGACAAAATGGTAGCTGTCACTCGACATGTGCTCTCTCCCTCCTATTATATAGAGAAATACATATAAAGAAGTTGCTCTGGCAGACATCACACTTACCTGCCGCCCCTCCCCATTTCTAGATGTCATTATTGGACTAATTTTGTCAATAAAGTGTTAAGGAATTTAGTAAGTGCCACTCTGGGACAGGGCATTTTTAGCAGCAGCTGAATCTCTATTTCCTTTTTTTAATCCCTCCCCATACTGGATGAATAAACTATACAGCCTTGAGGAACAGGATCCTACAAGATGGAAGCATCTAGTTCCCTTAATAACCTAAGACCAGGAACACCTACATTGGATTGTTGTGTTAGCAAGAAACAAACTTCTTTTGCGTTGATCTGTTGAAATGCTGTTGTACCTGATAGCATTGCCCTATGTAATTTAGAAATGCAAGGCATTGTACTATAGTTGTGTTTCCAAAGGAATTATTGACATGATGCAATAGTAAACAAAGGAACCAAGAAGAATCTTTTCAGAGAAGAAAAGGAGACTTGAATAGAAATGTTCCTACTCAGAGATAAATAATCTGAACCAATAAAACACAGGACCTGTGAAAATCTTTACAGAAAGAAAAGAAAAATAATGTTAAGTAAATTTTTTAGAGGTGAATATAGTTAGAAAAAAATCAGTTCTAGAAAATAACACAATTGTAAGCAGAAACTATTTTACTCTGTAAAGAAAAAATGATTAAAATATTAATGCAATAAATCAATAGATAAAAGTTAAAATTTAAAAATGTAGACTTAAAAAAAAAGTATATGGCATTGAAAGTAATGAAGTGCTCCAAGGAAGACAAACAATTTATAAATTTGGAGCTTCTCAGAGAATGTAATTACAAAGAGGATAATTTTAAAAAACAAAATTAGATTTAAAAAAATCTATGCTAGAGGAATTTGTAGATAAACATGGTCTAGTATGGACCCAAGATAGATAGAGGTAATAGGCATGTGGTTATATTTTGAGTATTTAATTTTAAGCATGGTATTAAAAAACCCTACATTTAATAATCAACCAAAATATTAAAGTAATAAAAATCTTAGTCTATTTTCAGACTTCTACTCAACAACATCACATTCATATTCCAGAATAAAAGAGAATATAGTCTTTGACTTTGAAAAGAAAACTGTGTTAAAATTAGTTATTAATATATAGGTAAGTTGTACACATGTGGACTCAAGGTAAAGACACCTCAGCTATGACAAAAACTAATTTCTTTATTGGAACTAATTTGTCATGAAGAAAACAGAACTAAGCTAAACTAACAAACGTGCACTTCAAACTGTGATTAAAAAATAAATTCTGTTCAAAGAAAACTTAGAAATTTGCATATGAAAGAATTTACTGAAAATATTTTTTCATTTGAAAATGAAACCAAGTTTATACAACTATTATATAGTACACAGTGTAAATGTTACAGTTCTTAAAATAATAGTCATATGACATAAAAATAGTTTAACAATTAATGCTTTGGCCAAAAAAATCTCATTTGACGCTCATAAAACCAGGAGGTGTGGGGGTAGAATAAGTGGGAAGAATTGTAAATGTGCTAATTTCCTCATCTTTTATGAAGGGTAGTCAACAACTGTCATTCCATTTATGAAACTGATAAATGCAGAAACATAAATTTAAAACTTTTCATTAAGGCCAGGCTCTGTGGCTCATGCCTATAATCCCAGCACTTTGGGAGGCCGAGATGGGTGGATCACCTGAGGTCAGAAATCAGAAACCAGCCGGGCAAACATGGTGAAACCCCATCTCTACTAAAAATACAAAAATGTGCTGGACATGGTGGTGCACGCCTGTAATCCCAGCTACTCAGGAGGCTGAGGCAGGAGAATGGCTTTAACCTGGGAGGCAGAGGTAGCAGGAGCCAAGATCACATCACTGCACTCCAGCCTGAGTGACAGAGTGAAACTCCGTCTCAAACAAACAAAAACCTTTTTATTAAAAAGCTTGTCTAATATAGTTTTGAAACAAAAATTAATAACTTGGTTATGTAGTTTGAAGACTTTGGAGAAATACTGCATTATTTTTCTTTAAGAATCAGTTTGGATAAATGTAATGACAAAAATTATAATTTTGACTTATTTATTTCATTTAGATGATGTCGGTTGATAACTACATAATGCATTATGACTAAACTGCCCCATTTTCACAGCTGCTTGTGGAACTCTTTTCAGTCTCTTTCCCTCTTCTTGAACAATGATGTAGAAGTAAAGATAGTATTGTTGACAAGTACAAGGTCATTACCCTTTTTTAGTGGATCTTTTCCATTTTGGGGGGAACTGTATGAATTTTACCAGTTTAGAAGTCTGATCTCATATCACAGATACTGGGGAGATGTTAAACAAATATATGAACATTAGATGCATAATTTCCCTGCACTATGGAACTTGACTATTGGATTTTTAATTCAGTTCAACGAACTCAAGCATTACGTCCTTGTCATTTCATTATAGGCTCAGGAAGTGCTTGTGCTTTAAACTTTCAGCTGTATTTGCTGGCTTTGATCGATGATTCACCCTCATCTTTCTCTACATGCATCCCAGTTGCAGTTCTATTTTCTTTCCTGGTAATCCCTAGATTTTTTTTTTTTTTTTTCCGTGAGTTTAAGCTCTGTGTGACTTTTTCTGTCCTGGAGACTACACTTTCATAAGGCCTGGCTTAGGCAAGAGCAGTTGTTCTTTAAAAAAAAAAAAAAACAAAACTCTATTTCCACCAAAAACAAAGGAAAAAATAAAGGAAATAAAGACAAAAAGAGGCAGAAAGAAGGAAGGAAGGAAGGAAGGAAGGAAGGGAGGGAGGGAGGGAGGGAGGAAGGAAGTGAGGGAGGGAGGAAGAAACCAAAGGGAAAGAAGGAAAAAAGGCAAGGAAGGAGGGAGGGAAAGAGGGAGAGACGAAGGGAAGGAGGTAGGGAAAGGAATAAAGAAAAGAGGAAGAGAAGAAGAAAGGAAGGAGGAAAAATAATTAGGAAGAAGAGAGGAAAGAAAGAAAAAGGAAGATAAGTGAATGGAAAAAAAGCAGGGAGGAATGACAAAAAGAGAAAAAGAAAAAAATAAGGAAAATACGCTAATGATTTTTGCCATCTTTTTATATACTTTTGGGCTATTTGCATTTGGAAACATGTATATTCACATCCTTGTCAGTTGCTATTTGTCCTTTTTATGTTGGGTTGTAAGAGTTCTTTATGGACTCTGGATACTAGAACTACCTTAGCTAGCTGGGCTGCTATACCAAAATACCATACACTAGGCAGCTTAAACAAGAAATATTTATTTCTCTCAATTCTGATATTGGAAGGTCCAAGATCAAAGTGCTGGCAGATTTGGTATCCAGTGATGTTTCCCTTTGATTGCAGACAGTCACTTTCTTGCTCTAGCCTTACATGATAAAGAGAGAGAGGGCTCTGATTTCCTTCTTCTCTTATAAGGGCGCTCATCCCACCAACAGAGTTTCACCCTCCTCACTTCATCTAAACCGAATTACCACCCAGTGGTCCTGCTTCCAAATACTATCGGGATTAGAGATTCAGGCTTTAACATATGACATTTCAGGGGACAAAAACATTCAGCAAGATCTTTATCTAATGTATGATTAACAAATATTTTATCCCATTTTTAGATTTTGCTACAAAAAAATCTTGCAGGATTCACAGGCCCTCAGTTTACTTTGGGGAGCTGACTGAAGTTGACATGGATGCATTGCTCCAAAGTAAAACCCACGTTATGCACCCCACTACGCTGTGTGGAACACAGCTACTGCATCATGTTATCATCTTGAAATGAGAGCCACTGGCTAGACTGCACCCTGCTGTGGGGCCAGTTTCTATTGTGTTTCTTCATCCCTGAGTGTTCACTGTTATTTCATCATGTTTACACAGGTGGCTGCAGTGTCATGACACTGACTTCTTGGAGCCTAAGCTCAGACAAATGGCTGTGACTCTGGTTCCTGAGCCCACACAATACCATGCCCACAGGAACAAGTGGTTCTTCACAGTGCTGAGGCCAATTCTGGGCTGGCTAAATCACCATGAGCAAGCACCCACATCCCAGAAAATCAGTCTAGTAAGTCTGTCTCTGGCAAGCTTGCCCCTCAGCCAGATGAACTGCCATGCATGAACAACCCTAGCTGGAGAGCCAGCCTAGTGGCCTGTACCACTGAGCCCACTCTAGAGCCATTTGAACTGTTGCACACATACCTCTCCAGCTTGAGAGCCAAACTTGCACCTTACAGCCAGTAAGACCATGCCACTGACACAATTAACTCCTGTGTTCTAGTTCAGTGAGGCACTTGTTGAGCTAGGCATTGCTGGTGTGTATTATAGGTGAAGAAACTGCATGGAGTCTACACTGCTGCCTTCACCAAGGATCAAAATCAATGCACCATATCCAACAGACACCCTAGGATTCATCTACAGGGGAAAAACAAACAAACAAAAAAAACCTCTTTGCCTACAAGCTGTTTTAGGCAGTTACCCAAAGTGGACTTGAGGGCCTGTTTGGTCTGCAGGATTTTTTTGTAACAAACTCTAAAAAATGGGAGAAAATATTTGTTAATCGTATATCTGATAAAGGTCTGCTGAAGAGACGACAATCTTTGGATGAGATATGAGCATCCAGATCAAGGATGCTCAAAGATCCATGAATACACACAACCCACAAAGGTACTGATGTAGGCACATTATAATCCAACAGTAAAAAGGTCAAAGATAAGAAGAGAATTCTTAAAGCAGCAAAAGTATCAAGTCACATGTAAGAAAAGACTGTAAGACTATTAGACTATAAGAATAGTTCTTAGGCTATAAGAATACTTCTCAGCAGCTAATTATCAGGATGATAATTCCTATAATGAAAACATGTAAAAGTACAAATTCCACTAGTAGAGCTAAACATAATCAAACAGAATACTTCAGTACCATAATCATGCTATATAAATATTTCAGACCTTTACCATAAAGGTTATAAGTCAGAATAGTAAAAAATAATTAGAACTACAATTACTGTGAAGAAACACACTACAAATAAAGATGCAAATTTAGATAACAAATATATAAATTATGAGGGGAGGATAAAAGTCTAAAATATTTTAATTTAATCCAAGTTAAGTTATAATTGGAATATATACATCTATTACAACTACAAGTTTTCTTATGTTACTTTGTCAGTAACTGCAAAGAAAGAAATTGCAGCATATATAATGATGAGAAAGAGAAAGGAATCAAAGCTTAGCAACATAGGAAAATATCAAACCACAAAGATAAACGATGGTAAACAAAGAGAGAAAGAAAAGACCAAACGATGAATTAAAAAAAAAAAAAACAATTAGCAAAATGGCAGAAGTCAGTTCTTACCTATCAGTAATAACCTAATAATCCAATAACCTAATTGGATTAAATTATCCAATCAAAAGATGTAAAGTGGTTGAATGGGTAAGAAAACTAAACCCAAAGCAAAAATGAAACTAAATTATATGCTGCCTACAAGAGAATCACTTCATGGGTAATCACACCACTGTGATTACCACACCACTGTATGGTGATTACCACACATACTGAAAGTGAAGAGATGGAAAAGACATTCAATGCATATAAAGACCGAAAGTGAGCAGCAGTAGCTAGAGTTGTATGAGACAAAATAGACTTTGGGTCAAAAACTGTTAAAAAGAGATAAAGAAAGTCACTGCATAAAGATAAGTGGAAAGAAGTGCAGGGAAAGAAGTGAAGAATGGTTTCTCCAAAGCCTACTTCACTGCCGCGAACGGCCTGATGAACAAGAAAGCACAATAAAGATGAGTCACAGAGAAAGCACATGTACTAGCCTCACAAATTCGCTTGTTTTAAAGCAAAGACTGAATTGAACGTTACATGTTTTAGGATAAACTAATTTCTTTTGAGTTTATAAATCATTTGTACCCAGAATCTAGTGCTATATTGCTATTAGGTTAATCTGTTAACTGAATGCTTTGATCAGCATTGAGGTGATGCTGACCTCCGAGGACCTCAGAACTAACTGGTGCAGCGTCTCCCTCCCTCCTTCCCACAGACTGAACCTCCCGCCAGAAGCAGTCCTTGTAACGCCTTACACACGTATACAGCCAGGAAATGTGGAGCACTGTTTCTCACAGAAAGTCTTCAAATAAAAAGAGTTTTGTTCAGATGAAAAAAAAAAAGCAAGATAATATAACATTTGTAAACAGATATCCACACAGCACCTGAACACCCAAATGTATAAAGCAAATATTGCTAGATTTAAATGGAATAACAAACCTTGATATAATGATAATAGGGAACTTCAACACTGCATTTTAAGCAACAGACAGATCACCTAGACAGGAAATCAACAAATAAACATCAACTACCTGTACACCGAAATACCCTCTACACCAAATTGACCTAATTAACATTACAGAACACTCTATCCAACAGCTGTAAAATACACATTCTTCTCAACTGACATACTATATTTCCCAGAATAAATTATATACTAAACCAAAAAAGACTTTACAGAGTCAGAGATAGAGTTATAACATGTATTTTCTGACCTCAATGGTATAAAATTAGAAATTAATAACAGAGAAAACTTCAGAAATTTTACAAATACCTAGAAATTAAACAACATTCTGCTGAAACACATGGCTCAATAAAGAAATTAAAAGATAAATTCAAAAGTTTCTTTAGAAAAACACAGATGAAAATATAATACACCAAACAAACCTACAGAATACAGCAAAAAAAAAAAAAATTGTGAGAGGAAAGATATAGCAATAAACACCTATATCAAAAATTAGAAGGCTCTCAAATAAAAAAAAAAAACTTAGCATTTAACTCAAGGAACAACAAAAACAAAAGCAGACTAAATTTAAAATTAGTAAAAGGAAAGAAATTGTAAAGATTAGAGAATAAATTACAGACTAAAATGCAATACAAAATATTAACAAGAGTTAGGTTTAAAAACCTGAAAAAAAAAAAAAAACCTTTAGTTAGATAGACTAAGAAAGAAAGAGAGATGACTCAAGTGAAGTCAAGGCAGAAGACAGTAATATTAAAATTCATACCACAGATATATAACAAATCATAAAATAGTATTATGAACTAAGTGTCTGAAAAATTGGAAAACATAAAAGAAATAGATAAATTTCTGGACACATACCACCTACCTAGATGGACTTAGAAAAAAAACAGAAAATGAAAATCTAAAGAAATTACCAAGTCCAACATCACCCTGCTATCAAAATTAGAAAAGGATACAAGAAGAAAATAAAACATAAATAGAAAAATTCTCAAAATAAATATGAGTAAAATGAATTAAGCAACACATTAAAATGATCATTCACTTATTATCAAGTGAGATTTATCCCATAAATGTAATCAGCTTAACATACACAAATTAATAAATGTGATACACCACATTAACAAAATGAAGGATAAAAACTTATGTTCATGTCAATTGAAGCAGAGAAAGCATTTTTCAAAATTCAACATTCCTATATGTGAAAAACTCTCAACAAATTAGAAATAGGAAGTATATACCTCAACACAATAAAGACCACATATGAGAAATCCTCTGGTAACGTTATATAA
Organism: Saimiri boliviensis; assembly: GCF_048565385.1. Lineage (NCBI taxonomy): Eukaryota > Metazoa > Chordata > Mammalia > Primates > Cebidae > Saimiri > Saimiri boliviensis. The sequence continues at coordinate 112,510,672 of NC_133453.1, forward strand.
AATGGTAAAAAGTTGAAAGCCTTTCCTCTAAGGTCAAAAACAAGACAAAGTTGCCCACTTTCATCACCTCTATTCAACACAATACCACAAATCTTAGACAGAAAAATTAGGCAAGAGGAAGAAATAAAGGATATTCAAACTGGAAAAGAATAAACCAAATTACTCTGTTTTCTAAATCTTATATTTAGAAAAACCTAAAGACTGGACAAAAATTTCTTAGCTAATAAACTTACTCAGTAAAGTTGCAGGATACAAATCAACACACGAAATCAGTAGAATTTTTAGACACTAACAAGCTAGAAAAAAAAGTAAAAAATAAAAAATTCTAATAGTTACAAAAGAAAAAAGATACCTAGAAATAAATTTAACCAAGGAAGTGAAAGATCTCTACACTAAAAACTATAGAACATTGATGAAAGAAACTGAAGAGAAAACACATAGTAGAAAAGTATCCCTTGCTTATCAATTAGTAGTATTAATATTGTTAAAGTGTCCATACGAGTCAGAGTGATTTATATGTTCAATACACTCTCTATCAACTACGAATGACATTCCTCACAAAAATATATTTTTTAAAATCTTAAAATGATTATGGAACTAATAAAAACCCTGAATAATCAAAATATTTTTTTTACGATAAACATACAAAAACAAAGCTAGAAATATTGCAGTGCCTGATTTCAAAATATACTACAAAGCTATGGTAACCAAACAACATGGTACTGACATAGAAACAGACACACAGATCAACAGAACAGAATAGAGAGCCTAGAAATAAATCCACACATCTACTACCAACTGACTTTTATTTTTTTCAAATTGTAGATGTATTTTATTTTGTAAGAAACAATCAAAATATACTTGTACTACTGATTTTTTTTCAAATATTAAGTGACATATTTACAAAATGTGTCTACTTTGGCATATTCTTGTATAACTTTAGAATCTGCAAAGGCCCTGACTAAGGAAACAGAAGCAATTGCATAGCTGAGACTAAAGGTGTTACAGTGCTACAAATCATACCAAATATCTTACATTTAACCAAATACATTTTCAGAGGTCCATTAATTTTGGACATTAAGAACAACAGAGGACTGTATACTGAAAGCATCACTAATAATTTTTTTGTTGCTTCACTGAAACACAACACTATTCAACATAGCTGCTAACAATATTTGAAGTCATGACTAAATCCACTTATTCCTCCAAGTGATATTAGTGTTCTGCTAGCCAACACTCTTTATTGCCAGCTGTTTAGGTGTTATCTTCTTCATCTACAGCCTTTATGTGATTCTTGGCTAATTCCAGCATAAATTTTAATGCTGATTCATTGTGTTTTAAATGTTCATAGTAGTCCTGAAGTGTCACCATTGATCAATCTGAAGGCATCACTAACAACTTTTCTTTTTACAGCTCCCTCTGACAAGGTGTCAAATCTCTACTGAGTGCTGATATCCACCCCAGAAACCCCAACAACCAAGCCAAAGTGACTGCGATACCAACCAGTAAACACCTCAAGCTTTCCTGTCTGATTCAATATATGCAGCATTTTAGCTTGGAACACTAGACCAAATGCCTCCACACTGACACCCAAAGCATAGCAAACATGTCAGTCACTCTGACGGTATAATAATCAACAAATTCTCCAAGCATCAGAACCATAACTTCCATTGGAACTCCAGCATCACCATGTTTTAACATTTTTAACAGTGCCAGGGAAAAGATGTAGACTTGCTCTGCTGTTTCTACTGCAGGAGCATCTGTAGGTAGCCACGGTCCTGTCCAGACATACCTTCTCCGAGGCTAAGAAATCTGTCTATGCTTCTGGACAGTAATTACAATTCTTAAGACAATCAGGCTCAATTTCTTGTTTAACAAATTTCTTCTTAATAAAAGCTCTTCTAATTCTGGCAGGTATAATTTTCCCCTGGAATGTAACTCTCCAGAAGGCCAACAGAGGTGCGATGCCCCAGTCTGGACCTTTGTCTTGCCTCTGCAGCAGCTCAGACTTAATCTGGCTCTTACTCCACAAACTAGAGATGAATCAGCCCAATTCCATTCAAAAGAGTTGCCCGGTCATCCTAATTTTTTATATATATTTTGTCAATAAATATATGAACAAATCAACATATCTACGCAAAATAATCTCTATATACATTCTAGCTTTTTCATTGGACTCTGGACAGATTATTTAGATTAACTGTAATGGTTTAATATTTTAAGTAAAAATTTTTTAAATATGTTTTTATTCAAAACTATTATTGCTTTTCACTGTAAGGTTTTGTACAAATAGCCTGACTTGACTTACAAGTAGAAATTGTTTTAACAATAATACTATGACAGAATTTATATTTGCATATTAATATCACATAGGTAATTTTTAAATTGAAACTTCTAGATCTTACTTATTATGTCTTATAAGCACATAATAGTATAGTATTTTAATTATTTGTGTATATTTAATTAGTGGAGTATTAATGGGGAAAGTCCAAACTATTTGGAAAGTTTTAGCAATGTAAGTAATTTAAATAAATAGAAAAAATACTTGCAGAATATATAGAACATTAATTAGAAAATTATACATTAGCATTATGATAAAGATGTGCCACAATAGCCAGCCAAAAAAAAATCAGTTAATATAATATTAAATTTAACAGAAAAGTTTAAAGGAGAATTTATACAACTAGCAAATATTCTCATTACTTAGAAATTTTAAACAACATTGTACAATTTCTCTAGAGAGAACTTTTCTATAACCATTAAATATCTCTTTAATGGTTACACTCAAATTAATTTCCTTGAACATATGGAAACTTTGCTTTTGATGGCCATGAAGCCATCAAGAATCACAAGTCAGATACCTTTAGTCAGTAGAAAATCCTTTCCAAAATAGGCTGAGTACACAAAGGAACTGTAATGTAAGGCTAAAGTTAAATTAGATCTAAAATTCACATCCACCACATCACAAGGAACAGGAAGAATAGATACTGTGGCTCAGAATTGCACAGTCATCCTGAGGTGCTCTAGCTAAAACCTGCCCAAATTCCCAAAACTAAAGGAAATAAAATAAGTCACAATTAAAATGACAAAAAATCCACAAGTTATAAATTTAGTTTAAGAAATTAGCTTGAATATTTCCCGAAGGACCAAAAACTATAAAATTTTACCAAATAGGCTGGGCATGGTGGCTCATGCCTGTAATCGCAGCACTTTGGGAGGCCAAGGCGGGCAGATCATGAGATTAAGAGATCAAGACCATCCTGGTCAACATGGTGAAACCCTGTCTCTACTAAAATACAAAATTATGTGGGCATGGTGGTGTACACCTGTAGTCCCAGCTACTTGGGAGGCTGAGGCAGGAGAATTGCTTGAACCCAAGAGGTGGAGGTTGCAGTGAGCCGAGATCATGCCACTTCACTCCAGCCTGGTGCCTAGCAACAGAACAAGACTCTCAAAAAAAAAAAAAAAAAAAAAAAAAAAAGGAAAGAAAAGAAAAGAAAAACAAAGAAAAAAATTTACCAAATAGATTTGAAAAGAGAATCAAATACACGCTTTAAAAAAATGCAACTGCCACTATTAAAAACATAATGTGTGGGTTAACAAGTAGATAAAGAATACTCAAGAATCTGTGAAGGTAAATCAAACAATCTTTCAGAATTCAGAAAAGACAATAGAAAGATGGGAGAAAAAAACCTTGAGGAAGAAGATTAAATGATTGGAGAAGACAGAGCCTGGGTCAGAAGCAATACTGAAAATATATGATGAAAAGGTGCATCTAAGTGAGGAAACAGCAGAACAATAATGACAAAGAAAATCTTAATAAGAGCCAGAGATAAAAAGACACATTCACTTTAATGTAATAATGGAATAGTGATAGTAATAGAAGCTGGAAAATAATAGAAAAATATTTTTAGCTAGGCGTGGTGACTCACGACTGTAATCCCAGCACTTTGGGAAGCCAAGGCAGGTGGATCACCTGAGGACAGCAGTTCGAGACCAGCTTGGCCTACATGGTAAAACCCCATCTCTACTAAAAATAACAAAAGTTAGCTGGGCGTGATGATGGGCATCTGTAATCCCAGCTATTAGGGAGGTTGAGGCAGGAGAATTGGTTGAACCTGAGGCAGAGGTTGCAGTGAGCCAAGATTATGCTATTGCACTCCAGCCTAGGCAACAAGAGCAAAACTCCATCTCAAAAAGAAAAAAAAGAAAAAGAAAAAGAAAATATTTTTAATATCTTACAAGAAAATTCCAGTGTAGAATTTTATACCCAGGGAAAAGAGAAGCAACAAATTAAAGACAATTTCTAGTATGACCATTTTCACGATATTGGTTCTTCCTAATCATGAACATGGAATGTTTCTCCATCTATTTGTGTCCTCTCTTATTTCCTTCAGCAGTGGTTTGTAGTTCTCCTTGAAGAGGTCCTCTACATCCTTTGTTAATTGTATTTCCAGGTATTTTATTCTCTTTGTAGCAATTGTGAATGGCAGTTCGTTCTTGATGTGGCTCTCTTTAAGTCTGTTATTGGTTTATAGGATTGCTTGTGATTTTTGCACATTGATTTTGTATCCTGAGACTTTGCTGAAGTTGCTTATCAGTTTCAGGAGATTTTGGGCTTAGACAATGGAGTCTTCTAGATATACAATCATGTCATCTGCAAATAGAGACAATTTGACTTCCTTCCTCCTTTCCTATTTGAATATCCTTTATTTCTTTTTCTTGTCTGATTGCTCTGACTAGAACTTCCAATACTATATTGAATAGGAATGGTGAGAGAGGGCATCCTTGTCTAGTGCCAGATTTCAAAGGGAATGCTTCCAGTTTTTGCCCATTTAGTATGATGTTGGCTGTTGGTTTGTCATAAATAGCTTTTATTATTTTGAGATATGGTCAATCAATACCTAGTATATTTAGGGTTTTTAGCATCAAGGGCCATTGAATTTTGTCAAAGGCTTTCTCTGCATCAATTGAGATAATCATGTGGTTTTTGTCATTGGTTCTGTTTATGTGGTGAATGACATTTATAGACTTGCGTATGTTGAACCAGCCTTGCATCCCTGGGATGAATCCTACTTGATCGGGATGGATAGGCTTTTTGATGTGCTGTTGCAATCGGCTTGCCAGTATTTTATTGAAGACTTTTGCATCTATGTTCATCATGGATATTGGCCTGAAGTTTTCTTTTCTTGCTGAGTCTCTGCCAGGTTTTGATATCAGGATGATGCTGGTCCCATAAAATGATTTGGGAAGGATTCCCTCTTTTGGGATTGTTTGGAATAGCTTCAGAAGGAATGGTACCAGCTCCTCTTTGTATGTCTGGTAGAATTCAGCTGTGAACCCATCTGGACCTGGGCTTCTTTTGGGTGGTAGGCTCTTAATTGATGCATCAACTTCAGACCTTTTTATTGGTCTATTCAGAGTTTTGGCTTCTTCCTGGTTTAGGCTTGGGAAAAGGCAAGTGTCCAGGAATTTATCCATTTCTTCCAGGTTTACTAGTTTATGCGCATAGAGTTGTTTGTAATAATCTCTGATGGTGGTTTGTATTTCTGTGGAATCTGTGGTGATATCCTCTTTATTGTTTTTTATTGCATCTATTTGATTATTCTCTCTTTTCTTTTTTGTTAATCTGGCTAGTGGTCTGTTTTGTTGATCTTTTCGAAAAACCAGCTCCTGGATTTATTGATTTTTTGAAGGGTTTTTTGTGTCTCTATCTCCTTCATTTCTGCTCTGATCTTAGTTATTTCTTGCCTTCTGCTAGGTTTTGAGTTCTTTTGGTCTTGTTCCTCTAGCTCTTTCAATTTTGACAAGGTGGCGATTTTAGATCTTTCCTTGCTTCTCATGTGGGCATTTATTGCTATATATTTTCCTCTAGACACTGCTTTAAATGTGTCCCAGAGATTCTGGTATGTTGTGTCTTCATTCCTGTGGTTTCGAATAACATCTTTATTTCTGCCTTAATTTCATTGTTTATCCAGTCAACATTCAAGAGTCAATTGTTCAGTTTCCATGAAGCTGTGGGGTTCTGAGTTAGTTTCTCAATTCTGAGTTCTAACTTGATTGCCCTGTGGTCTGAGAGACTGTTTGTTATGATTTTCATTCTTTTGCATTTGCTGAGGAGTGATTTACTTCCAATTATGTCATCAATTTTAGATTAGGTGTGATGTGGTCCTGAGAAGAATGTACATTCTGTGAATTTGGGGTGGAGAGTTCTGTAAATGTCTATTAAGTTTGCTTGGTCCAGGTCTGAGTTAAAGTCCTGGATATCCTTGTTAATTTTCTGTCTCAACACTATCCCCATCAAGATACCAATGACCTTCTTCACAGAACTGGAAAAAACCACTTTAAACTTCATACGGAACCAAAAGAGAGCCCGCATAGCCATGTCAATTCTAAGCAAAAAAAAAAAAAACAAAGTGAGAGGCGTCACACTACTGGACTTCAAGCTATACTACAAGGCTACAGTAGTCCAAACAGCATGGTACTGGTACCAAAACAGAGATATAGGCCAATGGAACAGAACAGAGGCCTCGGAGGCAACACAACACATCTAAGCATTTGTCAGATGTATAATTTGTAAATATTTTCTCCCATTATGAAGATTTTCTGTTTACACTGAAGATTATTTCTTTTTCAATGCAGAAGCTTTTAGTTTAATTAGGTCCCATTTACTTATTTTTATTTTTTTGCATTTACGTTTGAGGTATCTGTCATAAACTATTTACCTAGGGCAATGACCAGAACAGATTTCCAAGGTTTCTAGAATTTTTATCATTCTGTTTTTAGATTTATTTTTAATACATCTGGAGTTAACTTTCACATATGGTGAGAAATATTCATCCAGTTTAATTTTTCTACATTTGGCTATCCCATTTTCCAGCACCATTTAGTGAATCGAGTGTCCTTTCTCCAACTTAAGTTTTTGTATGCTTTGTTGAAGATTAGTTGGTTGTGGGTATTTGGCTTTATTTCTAGGTTCTCTGTTCTGTTTGGTTGGTCTTTTATTTACTTTTATACCAGTACCATGCTGTTTTGGTTACTATAGCATTGTAAGAGAATTTGAGGTTTAGTAATGTGATGCTTCCAGGTTTGTTCTTTTCGTTTTATATTGCTTTGGCTCTCTGTGCTCTTTTTTGGGTTCATATAAATTTTAGGATTGTTTCTCTTATTCTGTGTAAAATGATGTTGGTATTTTGATAAAAATTACATTACATCTTTACATTGCTTTGGACAGTGTGGTCATTTTCACAATATGGATTCTTCCAATCCATGAGTATGAGATGTATTTCCATTTGTTGGTGTAATCTATTATTTCTTTCATCAGTGTTTTTTTAGTTCTACTTGTAGAGAGCTTTCCCTTGTTTGGTTAAGTATATTCCTAAATACTGTATTTTTATTTTTTTGCAGCTATTGTAAATGGAATTGAATTCATGCTTAGATTCTCAACTTGGTTATTGTTGGTATATAGCAGTGCTATATACCAAATTTGTGTACATTAATTATGTAACCTGAGACTTTACTGAATTTATTTATCAGGTCTAGGAGTTTTGGGAGGAGTCTTTATGGATTTTTAATTATAATATGTTAGTAAACAGAGATATGTTGACTTCTTCTTTTCCAATTTGAATGCCCTTTATCTCTTTCTCTTGTCTGATTGCTCTGGCTAGGACTCTCAGTACTATATTGAATAGAAGTGGTGAAACTGAGCATTCTTGTCTTATTCCAGTTATTAGGGGAATGCTTTCAACCTTTCCCATTTAGTATGATGTTGGCCATGGGTTTGTTCTATAAGGCTTTTATTATTTTGAAGTTTATTTTTCCTGTGACTAGTGTGTTGCATGTTTTTACCATAAAGGAATGCTGGGTTCTATTGAATGATTTTTCTGTGTCTGTTGAGATAATCCCATTACTTTTGTTTTTAATTCTGTTTATGTCGTGAATCACATTCGTTAACTTGCATATGTTGAACCATCCTTGCATTCTGAGAATGAAACCCACTTGATCATGGTGGATTTAAAAAACTGATTATTTTTTCATGTGCTGTTGGATTTAGTTCGCTACTATTTCATTTACATTTTTTGCATCTATATTTCATCAGGGATATTGTCCATAATTTTTCTTTATTGTTATGTCTTTTCTTGGTTTTGATATCAGGGTGATATTGGCTTCATAGGATGAGTTAAGGAGAATGGCCTCCTCATTCTTTTAGAAGACTTTCAATAGGATTGATAACAATTATTCTTTCAATATCTGGTAGAAGTTTATTGTGAATCCACCTGGCCCTGGGCTTTTTGTTTTGGCAGTTAAAAAAAAAATACTGATTCAGCCTTTTTACTTGTTATTGGTGTGTTCAGGATTTCTATTTATTCTTGATTTAAGCAAGGAGAATTGTATGTTTCCAGAAATTTGTCAGTTTCCTTTAGATTTTCTAGTTTGTGTGCATAGAGGTATTCATAGTAGTCTTCAATGATCTTTTGTACTTCCGTGGTGTTAGTTGTAATGTTCCCATTTTCATTTATAATTAAACTTATCAAATAAATATTTTAAAAGAAGATGTCATCTAAATTATCATCTGAAATATTATGTACCTAGTTCAGTCTAATATAAGATATGTAATGCATTGGCTTGTATTGAAAATATAAATATAATTTAAATAAAATTAAGTGAATGAAACTCTATTGAGGCATTATAGATTATCCAAAATATAATACATAAAAAGATTTATAAATTTATAGATTATGGACTCAACCTGGTGAGAGTGTTAGTTTTCTCAAAATTTATTTATAGATTCAGTGTCATTACAATAACTTGTCAAGTCAGGTTTATATCAAAGTGCAAAGGGAAATAACCCAGACACATTTGAAGATACAGAATAAATAGGACATGTGCTATCCTAGATTACAAGAACTGTGTTAAAACTCTAGTATTTGAGATGAATTGGCATTGGTTCAGGGAATATGAAAAATAATGGCATGGCCCCTCCATCTTTTCCCCCACTCCCCCACCCCTGTTTTCACCCCCTCCCCAACATTTCCCACCTTCCCCTCCCCCCACTCACATAACATAATAATAATAACAATAATGGCACAAGAAAAGAGTTTACATGGGACCACATACTTAATAAGAACTTTGTTAATGAGATATGTGGCACTGGCAATTACTAAGAAAAGGACAGAGAAGCCTTTCTATTAATATTGATGAAGTATTTGTCTATGCTTATTTGTCCATTAAATAGAATCTGAAGTTCATACTAATACACAAAACTCAAGTCCAGGCAGACTGCAGAGGTAAGGTGAAAGAAAAGCTACAAAATAAAATGAGAATATAGGAGAATATCTCATCACTGTCACATAAGGAATAATTTTTTAAAAGAAAAATAAAAGCAGAAAGTTATCAAAAGGGATAATAAATTCAGCCACATCAAAACTAAAAACTTTCTATTGATCCAAGGATCCTCAACAGAGTAAAAATATTCAATTACCAGTATTCTACATAATTGGTAATTATTATGTATACGTAACATTTAAATAAGCATTTAAATATATATAATGTATAAGTGTGTATATTGATATAATGACATACTAGAATTCATTATATAAAGAATAAAAAGAAACCAATAAGATTAAGACAGATATTTTAATAGAGAAAGTGGGCCAAGAAGATGTACAGCACTTCAAAAGCAGGACATAAAAATAGCCACAGACTGTATTGAAAGGAAACAATACTGTGCACCAAACACAGAAAATGAAGAACTATGTAGAAAGGAAAATGATTAGAATTGTAGGAGACTGAATTTTATTTTAGAGAATCTGTAGAAAATAAACTTTTGCATAAGAAATTGGCACAATTTCAAAAAGCTGACAAATGCCATAAATTATATCCTAATCCAGAAAAAAAATACATTATGATATGGTTAGGATTTTTGTCCCCACTCAAATCTCATCTTGAATCTTAATCCCTAGGTGTTGAAGGACAGACCTTGTGGAAGGTGACTGGATCATGGTGGTGGTTTCCCCCATGTTGTCCTCCTAACAGTAAGTGAGTTATCAAGATCTGATGGTTTTATAAGGCAGTTTTCCCTGCTCTTGCTCACTCTTTCACCTGCCGCCATGTAAGATGTACCTCTTTCCTTTCTGCCATGATTGTCAGTTTCCTGATCCCTACTTACTCATGTGGAACTGTGAGTCAATTAAACCTCCTTCCTTTGTAAATTACCCAGTCTAGAACTAATATAGTGTGTGTTGTGTGTATGAACTAACTGCCTGACACACAAACTGTACGCTGTTTTTTCTACATGTTTTAGCTACATGCTTTTGATAGACTCTTCATATGATATGGATTTTGAAATATTTTTCTGTAGATTATAAAGATGATTCTATGTTTTCTGTGGCATTATTGATAAGGATTTTAGTTGATAGTTTGAAAATGCTTCTTTCAGTTTCATAATTTTCATTGATATTATTAAGTCCAAATTGGTAGATCTCTATTAAATGTATTTGATACATTAGCTATAAGATTTAAGGGTATCTTAAATGCGGTTGCTGAGGAACATTTTTTTTTTTATCTTTTGTTCATTGATGCCCTCATGGTAGCGTATTATAAAATATTTTCTAATGCCATTATTCCAAGTCAAATTGACAAAATATTTATCTTTTCTCAATGTTTATATGCTTCAATATTTTTATTAATTATTTAATCAAGTAACAAAAAAACTTATTTATTACTTCTAGTGAATTTAGCTCTTCCATTTACTTGAATGTACTTGTTAAATTAAAGATAGTCTCAAAGTTATCTCTTAATGAATTGGGGGAAGGTGTTCTCTTTCCGGGTCCACAAGGGGCATGGTTTTAAGGGCAAGAACTTCCCAGCACCATGCCCGCTTCCATCCCTCTCTATCCAGGAGATTTAATGGTTTCTGTTTTACATTTTGCGGATGCAGGAAGAAACTAAGAGTCCATCACCACAGTGGAAGTTTAAAGGAACTCATTTCATTGGCCAGAGAAACTTGGGGAGGTGGGAATTTCTCCCAGTATAAATTCCCCTGTTTCTTCACCCACACCGGATTTTCCAGCTCTCTGAAATCCCCTCACACATAGTGGGAGCTCTTTTCCCTCCTGGATTTCCCCTCTGGAATCCTCTCCCCCACTCTCCGTGGAAGTTTCCTCTCTTTTTTTCTTTCTTATTTCTCTACCTAAATAAAATCACCTTTCTGCAACACTTCTTAGGTCTGGTTTACCGTGCACCTGCCGTGCTCCCCTTTCTCATTCTTGAGGTAGTGGAGACCAAGAACCTACAACATTCTCTTGGGGAAGCTGTGCCTCCCCTGTGCCACACCCCCCAAAAACCCAGTTGCAGAATCATCACTTTTGGTATAATCTGAACAAAAATTGCTTTACAATATGCTTTTTGGTATCAGAAAAATATGTATATATTTATTTAAACACCCATTTTCATTATTTAATTGTTTTGTTTACATCCAACATTCTATTATTTCTGTTTTTAATCTTCAATTAACTTTTTTTCCCAAAATTATTCTTTATACATTTTAAAACACATGTATCACCCAGTGTCAGCTGTTTAGTACATGCACATGGTAAAACTTTTGACTCAGTGTCCTCATGATGACCCAGCACCTACCAACGTAGTACAGGTAAATCAGTACAAAGTATTCACAGAAGTTATTTCTTACATACTGACAGCTAGTAATCACCCAATCCATATATAACACTGATGATCATCAACATGAAACATTTTCATTGAGCATGAAAACTCATACTTCATTAACTGTAAGGAATACCTGCCCAAAAGGAAGTAAAGTAAAACCACAATTTGCAATAACTAAATTTTCATAGCAAAGGAAATTCTCATACACTGTTAGCAGTGTAAGTTAGTAAAAGGGTGGGGGGATAGAACAACGTTTTATTGCTTAGTGATCTTGAAGATAAACTCTTGACATATTGGGACAGCCAGGTGGGAAGGGTTTCCTGGCAGAACTTCCAAATGACCTGCACGTACATGGGTGGAGCCACAGAAATTCGCTCTGCTCTCAGCAGAAGGAACCTGGCCCGTTCTCTTCTTGGGTGGAACCTGAAATTCAATCCGTGAGGCAGGAAGCCCACAGGCAGGAAGCATATCCTCTTGCTTCGCTAAGAGGCTTGTTTCCCCTTTTCTTCTCTTCACCCAATAAAACACTGCCCTAGATCATCCTTTTGTTTTTACATTTTTATTTATTTATGTTTTATTTTTCTTGCATTTTAGGTTTTGAGGTACATGTGAAGAACATGCAAGACTGTTGCATAGGTACACACATGTCGGTGTGGTTTGCTGCCTTCCTCCCCATCACCTATATCTGGCATTTCTCCCCATGCTCTCTCTCCCCAACTCCATCTTTCAAATTGTCTGTGAGCTTACATTTTTGTGGACCTGTGACTAGGACCCTGTCTTTAGCTGAACTAAGGAAAAGTCCTGCAACGTTACTACTCAGCAATTCCAGCTTTTAAGCCACAAGATAACTAAATAGATGGTCACCAAAATACTCATACAATAATGCTTTTTGAAACATTGCTTGTAAAATCAACACTAAAAGTCATATATATCATCTACCAAATGTCTATCCACATTGAATAAATAAACTGTGAAATAGTACATAGAGGAAAATAATGAACTAAAGCTATATACAACAGCATTGATAAGACCCACTCATGTTGAGCAAAAGAAGCAGGTTGAAATTGCCTACACATAGTGATTCCATTTAAGCAAATTTCAAAAGCAAGCCAAACTAACTTGTATTGGTTGGGAATGCATTTACAGATATAAACATGAACAAACAAAAAATTTAGCATCACATTTTATTTCAGGACTGTAATTTCCTCGGTTGGATTTGAGGGAAGAGTTTATGATTAGATAAAGGTACATTGGGTGAGGAGATTCTAGGGTTCTGGCAATGTTCTGTTTCTTTATCTTGATGTAAATTGGTGTTTGCTTTATGGATATCTGTTTAAATGTACATATATATTTTATGTGCTTTTCTGTAAGTATATTTCACATTAAAAGTAAGGTAAAAATACACTCTGGGAATATGCTGATTCTATCAATTGCTTTCCTGACCTTGTCCATCTGTTTTTCATCTCACCAGCTCTTTGTTTAATAGGAACCTAAAAATTCATAGGCTCAAATCTCAACTTCTATTTCTCTATATATACTGTCCTTCCCCCAGCCTGTCCTATCTCAGTCAAAGGCAGTAATAATTCAGATCTCTGGCTCAAGTATACAGAGTCATCTGTGATTATTCTTTTTTATTCGTAGGCCACGTTCAATGTGCTAGAACACCCTTTTGGCTCTGCCTTAAAAATCTATCATGAATCTGACCACCACTTATCATCTCACTGTTAACTTCCTTAAGTCCCTCTCACTCAGCGTTTTGTGATAGCATTCTTTCCAGAGAGTAGAAACAGTTCATTTGTGTTTCTTCATTCACTTCTTTAAGTCTTCCTTAATCTTCTTGCTATCCTTCATACTTCCATCTATTGAAGACACCACATCTCATTTAGCCCTTGAAAACTTCAATGTTCTCTCTCTCTCACTTCTTCTACCCCTGGCCTAGTGAAAGAGCAGGTGCCCTTCTTAATATTTACACTGATTCTAAATTACTCTACTCCTTTTCTTCCAAAAAACAAACAAACAAACAAACAAAAAAATGAACAACAACAACAACAACAACAACAAAAAAAACACTTGGTTTCAATTGACAGGAGACTCTGCCACTCAGCACTCCACATTTATTTAAACGTACAGGTTCATTAAGATTCTAACTCCTGGATGGCTGGGACTTTCTCCAACTAATACTGTACAGATTCTTGGTGCACAGATTCACTATCTTCACTATTAGTCATTGATCTTATTCCTTATTTCAGTGAGAAAATAGAAGCAATAAGTAATTAACCATGATACCTCTTCCACACATATAGCCACCAATATGAATCTGGATCTGTAAAAGCTGTATTATCTTCTCTTCCCATGGATGAATCGTCTTTGCTCCAAGTTAAGTACTTTTTTCATATATTACTTGACAGCTTCAATATCCACTTTTGTAAAGTATCTTTTTAAGTATATTGACCATATTTCATTAGACTTTTTTCTAGATGTATTGACATGCTTTATACATTTTGTATATAAACTTTGTCTTTCAGTCTTTAGTCTTTCTGATTTATGCTTTGAATTTTATTTCATTGTCTTTTTGAATAGACAGGATTTCTTAAATTTCTTGTAAAAGTAATATCTAGATTCTCATAAGTTATGATCCATGCTGATTGTATCCTATTTTAGAAATTCTTATTGTTTTGCCTTTTATAGGTAGTTCTGTTTGGGGAATGTGTAAGGTCAATCTAAATTTTATATTTTCCCTATACAATACCTAGTTGTCTCAATATCTTTTTTCTTTTCCTTTCTTCTCTCTCTCTCTCTCTCTCTCTCTCTCTCTCTCTCTGATTGCTATTTTTACTATTACACAAAGGTATCTACATCTTTATGTGTCTACTTCAGTTTGGATCTGTTTCTAATCTCTATATTCTGTTTAATTGGCCCAGTTGTCAAACTGGTACCAATGCTATTTTGTCTTAATTAGTGTAGCCTTATGAGAAATCATTATATTTGATAGAACAGATTCTTCCTCCTCAATCTTCTTATTAACGTCTTGGCAATTCATAACTTTACACCCTCTATTGTTCTGGATCCACTCTCTACTTTTGATCATGCTGCTCTTTATCTTGAGAAATTGCTATGGAATACAACAAAAGCCCCCATGCTGTCTAACTTCTCGTTAGGTTTAACCATTTGGAGGGGCAGCAGAGTAGAAGGCAGCAGAGCAGAGCATAAGTGGTAAGTGAGATTTGGGTACTTCTTTCCCATCATTAGTGATTTGGCTGCCTTCCCCTACTTATGGCCTCACTTCCAATAGACAACTTTCTTATATAATTGCCCTTTTAGGAATTCAGTAAGTTTTTTCCCTTTGCCCTTTCAGCAAAAGTTTTTTGAAGACCTAACCACAGCAACAACATCTAACACAAAAATGACAGCCTCTGCTCTGTATCTGATACTAGAAACACATAAATTAATAAACATTTAAGTGTTATGTTTCGTCCTTCAGGATAGTCAATTCTTTCAAAATTCACTGTCTTCATCCATTCATTCATTGAAGGCTATATGCTTTTTCCTTATGATTCATGTTTTTTGTGCTCTTGTTTAAAATATTTTTATTGTTTTGCCTTTTAAATTAGACTTACAATCTACCTATCTAAAATTGATTTGGGGGATGGTGTGAGGTAGGAATCAATTTTTTTTTTGTTTTTATGTTATACATAATGATTCCAACACCATTTATTGAAAAGACTGTCCTTTTTTTCTGTTCTTAATTCCGTATGTTTCATACCTTGTTTACACATACCTGTATTTATTACTATAGGTGAAACAGAAAATCATAGAGGAACTTTGGTTATTTATAAATAGGTGATGTGAAGTTTCAGGACAAGTTGAAAGATATAGAAGCAGCACTATATGAGCAAAGAGGCAAAAAGTAGTTAAATTGAGGGACTGTAAGTTGATCCACAACATAGGTTTCTGGTGCAAATTGTTTCAAAATTAGGTTCAAGTAGAAAATCTTGTGGGAGATTTCATTGCAGGTTCCTGATCAAACCAGTTTGTACTATAGGCCAGTATAATGCACTGGGTTTCATTTTTGATCTCATAAACCCACCTGAATATATGTGAATATACATATTTATTCTCTTTACCCTCTTTATTTTAATACCTTTTTTTATTTGCATTGATACGTTTAGGTCTTACTTGAAATGTTGTAAAGTCCATTGTTGGGCAAATGCTATAGGTTAATCAATAATGTAAAAATAATTTTTAAGTATTCAGATTTTATTCCAAAATTTCTAGTTCTTGATATTTATTCTACAGTGAAAAAAAATGCAGTTTGTAGGAAACAAATCAACATTTCAACCACTGAAAGTTTAGTTTCAAGGTAAAACAGCTTAGCAGTGTAATCATCTGTCTACCCAATGTCTACAATGTAACAGGCTGGCTGATTTGTTTACATGGTTATTTCTGAAATGAAAGTTAAATTTGATTAAAATGAATTCTCTCTCTGGATGACCTTGCTTGCCATAAAACAGGTACACTGACAATGATCAGAAAGTCAAATTCTATAAATAAATTTATAGTTACGGAAAAAAAAATACTGGACACTGTGAACATTTTATTTTTAATATGTTTTTTTGCTGGTGGCATATCTAATTATTTGAAAAGATCCATGTTTCTCTAAACCAGGCAAACATTTTATATCTAATCCTTTAAGACTTCTGTTATATAAAGAAATGTTCTTAGGCACTTAACAAATAAAGAATATAGATCTTTGCATAAGCCATAAGAACATAAGATATTGAAAATAAATACTTCCAAGCTCAGCAAGCCAGTAGAACCCGAAAATATCAGAGTGGAATCATTCTATGTCTCTCTTTCGATGTGTGTGTGTGCGTGTGTGTGTGTGTGTGAGAGAGAGAGAGAGAGAGAGAGAGAGAGAGGCTCCCTTACAAATGTATTCTATATTATAAAACGGAAATATTTTACAAAAAAATTCTGATTGATTAAAAAATAATCTGCCACTTAATTTCAGTGAAACAATGTTGAAAATGAATTGATTTTTCTGCAGGATAAAACTTGATAATACTTAAAATTATTGCAGCTGTTGAGGCTGTTGAGGCTATAAACACATTGCCAATGCCTGCCTAAAAAAGAGTTATAAAGTTTACTTCTCAAAATTAGGTCTGTGTGTATTGTATTTTTTCAATACTCCTGTTTAGACCTTCCAAATTCTATGCTATCATTAACAAGGTGAGGGTCAGGAGGAAAGATCGGTCAATCTCTAGATGTGTTAGTTGCTTCAGTTTAACATTACCTTTTCAAAGCTTCCAGCACCCCAATTGAAGGCTTGCTTTTTCCTAGAGAAAACAAAGTGATCTTGTGAAAAAAAATCACAAACTTTGAATGAGATAAATACAATTTCTGCATATTGAACTTTACATATGATCTTAGCAAATCATTGAGTATTCCTGAGTCGCAGAATGATCATGTGTGAAATGGAGATTATATTACTCAGTTTATAATATTTAACATATGTACAATACTAATATTTGAGCATTCTACCCAGTATATAATATTAATATTTTTGCTTAAGTGATGAGTTTTAACTGTAGTACATTATGTCCAAAATCCCAGGAACTAGGTATGTGCTGGTACAATGATGCATTGATAAGAAGAGAATAAAAACTTGTTTAGACGATTGTCAGAAACACACACCACATGTCAGGCCTGACTCTTAGGCAGAGATCTGTCCTAGTTCTATATGAAAGAAAGGGAAATAATTTGCCACTGAAACCATTCCAAATTTTCATTTATTCATTGTTTACATTCAACAAATATATGAACATCTCTCAAGATTTAGGCGTTGATAATAGTGAATGAGGCAGAATTCAGGTAGTCCCCATCATGGAGGTAACACATACAAATATTTTATCCATTGATTATCCATAAAATATGTAATGCACAATGGTGAATATGCCTCTGTTCATTAATTAACCTTGCTAATATAATTTTGAGGTGACAATTATTTTAGATTATTAATCCTGAATTTTATTTTACATATATTTTATATATATATATATATGTTTTGAGATTTTTTTAATCTCAAAGATTTAAATCTGAGCCATTCGACTTTTAAAATATTTTTGTTTTTTTTTTCTTTGAATATCACAAAGTCAATAATAACTACATATGTTACTAGAAGAGGACCAGAAAACTCATCCTCAATGCAAATCTCAGCATGCTATTGAGCAAAGGAGCACAGATGACCTGCAAAAAGCAATCATTAACAAGCATAGGTCTGCTTTTCTTTTAACTATAAAGAAATTAGGAGAAACGAGATCATTTTCTAAATCCATTGTGAGCTTGGAAACTTGAAGAAAATTGGGGACTAAGATGAATTTTCTGCTAATCCAGTAAAAACAAGGGGGTTTCCCCAACTCACACACGCACTCTTCCCAGATGCTAATGTCAGAAAATACACCTCTGTATGTTTAAAATACATTGCTGGCTTCACTTGTACAATGTGAGAAAACAGCTTGCCCATTTGTTTCTGTGTAGTTGGCACAAACATTGTTCTATGATAGTTGGCCATATTTTCAGATATTTTATCTGGGAAGTTTCACAAATACCATAAAGGTGATCTTAGCTACTAGTTAATAACTCATTAATGCCTTTTTCCTCACTTTCCTCTCAAATTAGATATTCTTAGACTTACTTAAAGTTGTGGTAATTAACCTATTTTTAAGGCAGCCACTTCAATTTTGTTGTAGTTATCCTTTAAGTAGGATAATTTCATGATCCTAGCTTCCTTGGGACAGTTCAGTTTTGCTCCTGTCCAAATATTTTAATTGATTTAATATTTTTTTATCATCTTTCACTCTTAAAAGCACCGTGTCTTAAACCATATGGGCTATATTTGGATCATATGATCATCTTATGACAATGAAGCATAATTCAAACTACAAATTCTTGGACCTAAGATATTAATTAAATCTTGTAACTGAATATGTTATATAACTGACATCTTAAAATAAGGATTCTGTAAGTCAGACTGTGCATAAACTTGAATTTGCAGGACAAAAGAGATTGCCCCTTGAGGAAAGCCTGGAGGGTTATATGAATTGAACAGCAAGACATAATCTTATAAAGATTAGAAATTAAGTCTCCTGACTTTGCAATAACAAGTTGCATGACCTTTATTTCTCTGAGCTTTGTTCTATCATTTGCAAAATGCAAAATCCCATTGTTCTATCATTTTGAATGGCAGATGTGCTGGCCACTTTAAAACATCATCTGTTTTAATCCTCAAAACAACCTATTACGCTAAATGCTAGTATCCCCATTTTACAGATCAAGAAACAGGCTTACAAAACTCTCCCTACAGTGACACATCTAATACATGGCAAGGCCAGTTTTTAAACCCAGTTCTTCTGGTTATTAAGTCCATATTCTTTCCATAATGTATCAGTTCCCATTCAAAAATGAAAACACATTATACCAAAGCTTATCGTTATCATGTATTTGATGCCAGTTACTGAGCTATGCTTTGGAGGCTACATTGATGACTGTGTCAGTGACGTTGTTTATCTCTTCACTAGTTGGGGAAGTAAGATGTAAGCAAATAGACAGGAAATAGGAGAGCTATGAGAGCTTTACAAACACAAAGGGTAAGATGCCAAAAAAAAAAAAAAAAAAAAAAAGCCTTTCATTCAGAAGTCCAATATGCAATTCACATGTAAACAAGATCTTTATGTGGTTTTTGATTGTTTTTGTTTTTTGTAAAATTAACTTTGATAAATCCTGTCAAATAGTTTCTGTGTAGAAATTGTTTTCAAATATACGTTATTTGATGGAAGGAGTCAGAGCTGCACCAATTTTTATAGTGTCAAGTCTCTGAAATGGTAGTTTATAGTAGGTAATGATTATTATATTTCTTATTCGGTGTATATAGATTTTATAAATGAATCTGTATTGTTTATAATAGATAATTAAAATGAGACTTTCTTGTAATAAATTTAAATATTTTTTTCTCTCCAAGAAAGAAACAACAAAAAAAAATTTATTTTCTTGGTTTTGTTTGTTTTCTGGATAGAGGGTCATGACTGTAAAATACTGATTGTGAAATTCAATTTTGTAAACCTGTGGATTCAAATTAATTATAAAATTTGTAACAGAAGTATTATTTTAGAAGATAACAGGAGATAAAACCAAACTTACTAGATTTAAGTTTCCAATTCCGAGTATTCCAATAATTTTCACAAGGTCCTTCAGATAGCAGAATTTTGTGGGATGAGTAAAAGCTTTGAATTCAGGCAGAAATGGTTGTATATTCCGCTAAGGATTACAGATATTTAGTAACTCCCAAACTACTATAATCTACAATAATACAGCATTTTTATGCAAAATATAGATAAAATATCTATTTAATATTAAGAAATAGATGTTCTATGCCCATAGGACACATACCTAGTAAATTTTGCAATTGCCAAGTTAAGGAAGCTAGATAGAAACAAACAGCCATGACGTTTTAGTTTTTTGAAACAACAAAAGGTTATTTTGTATTTATGTACCATATCCTCTGAAAATAAGTGGAGTTCTCTGTTCTATGCTGTCTTCATTCTACAACCCAGGATGCTGGGGCAGACCCTCTCTGGAACTTTGCCTGTCTCCATGGAGAAAGAAGAGAAAGGGAAATGGTGATCCCTGTCAACAAATGATGTTGAATATTTTTGTCCTTCTGCTCACATTACATGGGCAAAGCTTGAAAAGAATGTGGAAGGGCAATCTTAACATGCGCCTCAGAAAGGCAGAACTGGAGTCCTTGAAGAGCTGTCAAAATTTTACATATTTTCTGGCCATCTCCTGATTTCAGGAATCACAGTAAGATAAACTCAGTCTTACAGGCACAAACTACAACTACCAGAAAGCAAGACTAAAATGTTATCACTACCATTTCCTTATCAGCAGCAATCCAACATTGTGTGAGGGAGCACTACTTTAAGTCAGTGCATAATTCATGTTGACCAAGAGACATTTGTTTTTGTGATTCAACCTAGCACGAACTAGCAATAAATGCTATTATTTACATGGCCCTGATAGTGTACATTTTCTGCATGCATATGAAGTTGTATCTTGATTAACACAATGAAAAACTTTTGTGCTTTTTGAAGTACACCAAGGAACTCAAAATTCAATTCGCAGACTGAGAGAAAATACATTGAAATCATTTATGTAATAATTTCAATCCAGAATAAAGAATTACACCCCCAAAATATAAAAATATATTACCTAATTTTAAAATGGGCATAGGATTACAATACATAAACAATCAATAAGCACATGAAATGATTTTCAACAGGATCAGTCACTAAGAACATGCAAAATTAAACCACAATGAGATACCACTTTAGACCCAGTAAATGACCATAATAACAAATAAAAAACAATGTGTTGGCAAGATATGGAAAAACTGTAAGTCTTATAATTTTCTGGCAAATATCTATAATGATATATCCACTTTGGAAAACCATTTGACATTTTTCTAAACTGTTCAACAAAGTTACAGTAAGACTCAAAAATTTCACTCCTAGGTATCTACTCAAGAGAATGAAAACAGAGATTCAACAAAGATGAGTAGGTGAATTTCATAGCATTATTCAAAAATAAACAAAATGTGAAGACGACCCAAATGTCTGTTAACATTTAACATATAAACAAAATGTCAAGCATTCAGACCTAGATTATTAAGCCATGAACAAGCACTGATACATATTATAACATGTATACACTTCAAAAACATGATAAGTGAAATAACCAGTCATAATAGGTCATGCATTGTGTGATTCAATTTTTATGAAATGTCCACAATAGACTAATCTATAGAGATGGAAAGTTATATAATGATTGCCTAAAGGTGGGGTTTGGAGTGGGGAATGGAGGGTAACTGAAAATGGGTGTGATACCAATTTTGTAGCGATTGTAGTTTTCATGGCATAAATTTATAAATATGCTATAATCTATTGAATTTTATACTTAAAATTTTAATAGGAAAATAGTATATATATATATATATATATATATATATATATATATATATATTCTCAATAAAGCTCTTAAATCCAAAGACATTTGTGGGGGCTGTTGAGGGGGATTTTTTTCTTTTTGTTGCTGTTGAGACAGGATCTCACTCTGTCACCCAGGCTACAATGCAGTGGCACAATCATGGCTCACTGCAACCTCCACCTCCTGGGATCAAGTGATTCTCTTACCTCAGCCTCTTGAGCAGCTGGGACTACAGGTGTGCACCACCACATTCAGCCAATTTTTTTTTTTTTTTTTTTTTTTTTTTTGTAGAAATGGGGTCTCAATATGTTGCCCAGGCTAGTCTTGAATTCCTTGGCTCAAGCAATTTGCCTGCCTAGGTGTGAGCCACCACACCCAGCCACGGGTCTTTTCTTCTATCATTTATTAGAAAAACTATTCATTCAATATCTATGTTACTGAGTCCCCAATACTATTATGCAGATCTTCTTTAATTATATCTGGTTAAAAACTGTAATTTAAAAGCCATAAATAAAACAACTTCTATCTCAATTTGATAACCCAAAATAATCTGATAGAAAGGAAACAGCTTAAATGAAATCTGAATTTATCTACAGAATGTTATCAGCTTGCTTTCTGAATGCTAACATATTACTATTGAATTAGTTCATTCTTCATTAGCATGTTAATCAGTATTAATATAAAACTGTGAATTGAAACCCCTGAGGAATTCAAGAATCTGCCTTCAATCTGCCTTCAATATTTATAGACAACTGCTGTGAATTTTAGAATCCTAGAAATAAGAACAGAAATTAATTCCTCTTTAATCAGTCTGTAGTCTTATTCTGAACCATCTTTGAGAAAATTAATTTTAGCTTGTCCCCTCCCAATCAATGATATCATAAAATTCTCTAAAAATTGGTCACTTCTGATTAAAAAGTAAAATGGTAGTCCCTTTAAATGTAAACTATTTTAAGCATATAACACCTACTTTGACAGTCATCTAAACAGAAAACCTACATTTGGGGTCACATAAGATAGGGAAATTGGCTGTGCTTAAAAATAGAACTCTGAACATTTCATTATATTATCTTTACCATTTTGTGATCTCAAATTTAACCAAAAATTGTTAAATTATTGTTTATGTTGTAGATGCTATTTATTCTGTTTAAGAGTACTGGAAAATCACTTAAATTTACCTTGACCTATACCTTCCATATGTAGGTATAGGGTTTTACCTTTTAAAGGGTTTGTTTTTAAATTTTAGTTTTTAAATGCTTACAGTAAAACTTTTTTGTAAAAAAAAAAAAAAAAAAAAAAAAAGTTTTTTTGTATATCAAAAAAAAAAAAAAGACTTTGATGAACTGCAACCCACTCATAGATTCACATAGCCCCATGACAACTAGAAATCAAAACAGTTTCCACCATTCTAAAAATTTCCTTCTTATAATCCCTTAATAGTGGTATTATGTCTTCTACTCATAACCTTGGAAAAGCTACTGATCTTTCTTCCATCACTCTAGTATTGTCTTTCTGAGAAAATCATATAATGGGAAGGATACAGCATGAAACTTTTGAAACTGACTCTCAATTCATCATAACGTCCCTGAGATTCAACTAAGTTGCTATGTAGCTCAGTACTGTAGTTCATTCTTATTCTATTCCTTAGCAGTATTCCATTGTACACATGCAATTCAGTTTACCATTGAAAGCCATGTGAGTTATTTCTAGTTTGTTGTCAGTATGAATAGAGCTACTTTAAGCATTCATGTACAGATTTTTGTGTGAATGTAAGCTGCCTTTTCTCTTGGGTAAATACCCAAGAATAGGTTTGTTAGGTTATATGGTAACTGTATTTCAAACATTATAAAAAACTTCCATTTGTTCTCTAGATTGGCTGTAACATTTTTCATTCTCACCAGTAAATGACAGTTTCAATTAATTTTCATTATCTCTTCATCCCTTCCAGTGTTGGCACTATCAGTATTTTTCTTTTTCTTCTCCTCACCCTCCTCTACCTCCTTCATCACTCTTGTTTTTTGTCTGTTTTGTTTGTTTGTTTGTTTTTGTTTTTGTTTTTGTTTTTGAGATGGAGTCTTTCTCTGCTGCCCAGGCTATAGTGCAGTGGCATAATCTCAGCTCACTGCAACCTTCGCCTCTCAGGTTCAAGCGATTCTTTTGGCTCAGGCTCCTGAGTAGCTGGGATTA
The DNA here is from genome assembly GCF_048565385.1 of Saimiri boliviensis. Lineage (NCBI taxonomy): Eukaryota > Metazoa > Chordata > Mammalia > Primates > Cebidae > Saimiri > Saimiri boliviensis. The sequence continues at coordinate 112,534,564 of NC_133453.1, forward strand.
CAGGCATCTGCCACCACACCCAGCTAATTTTTGTATTTTTAGTAGAGACAGAGTTTCACCATGTTTGCCAGGCTGGTCTGGAACTCCTGACGTCAGTGATCTGACCACCTCGGCCTCTCAAAGTAATGGGATTATAGGCATGAGCTGCCACAACTGGCCCTCCTTCATCATTCTAATAGTTTGTATGTAAGCTAATTGCCATACCTTGAACTATATACCAGGATGTGTGTTCCAAGATTTACCACAAGTGTGGCTCCTTTTCATCGCCCCAGTTTCTGTATGTATTGAATGGAAATTGAGATACTCTTTCTAGTTCCTATAGAGTTATTTTGTGAAGACGAATTTGTTCCAAAATTTGTGAAAAAGGATAAAGTATACATATAAAATATTTGTTAACAATTTGTAGTAATCATTTTTGATAACTGCCAATTATTATTTAAAGCTAGGTAGAATACTGATGAACCTTTAAGCACATCAAATGAGGTCATGTGCCCTTGTAGGGATGGAGAGAGAAAGTTTTAACAAGATTTATCATATTTTACCACGTTTTTATTTAATCCAGAATGAAAAGATATTCCTAACATGTTACAGACTCTAAATGTGGAAGTGTCAGATATAACTGTGAAGGGTCTGCAAGTTTTAGAAATTGCAAATGAAACTAACAAATCTATTTAAACAGTAAACAGACAAGGAAGAATTGCATATTAAGAGATCAGAGCTGTCTCATGTATATCTATTGCCAGTATTGCTCCATAAGCTTTGAGATAAATATGTACACGTTTTTGTAAAAATATAACTTTGATTACTTTTTCTTTCCACAAGAACTTTTTTTACATGAAGAGCTAATAGGTATAATAATTTTAATAATCGTAAAGTCCATATTTTATTTTCTTTTGAGGTGGTGATAAGGAGAAAGACCTCAAGCATACAATGTTGCCGTTTTTACCTTCAGAGCAAGTTCCAAATTGTAACAGATGAAATAAGAGCATTAAAAATTATACACTCTACAAATATGTCTTTAAGAAAACTTATTCTGCAAATAAATATTTCATAGAAGGCAATGGACTATGTCTACTAAATATTTTACTTTGTTTTTCTTATATACAATCTTTCTTTTATGTTTCTCTAGCTTTGTCATTTACAGGAAAAAAAATGTTGTTACAGTAAGTCTGTCACTTTCCAAACTAGCTTACAAAATCTACTGTCACTTCAAACAGATACCACGATTTTATCTATCTTGCCATTTATCTCATTAAAAAGCTGTTTCAATATTTTGTCAGAAATAATGGTCATCTTAATTATAAGATTTCTAAATTTTGATTTAAATGTTAAAGTTTATTTTTTCTTTATCTTATTCATCCCATTGTCCTTTATTATTTATGCATTTATTATTTGCTTATGGTCAAATCTTTTATGCTCAAAACCCATTAAATGATAGCAGGGGCATAAAATGACATTTCTTATAGAAGTTATTAATTATTATAGATATAGTTACTTCCAGTATTTTATGAGCAATATTTCCATCTCAGATTGTCTATGTCATATCATCTAACAAGTACTTACGCTGCTTTATTCTTTAAAAATATGGAATTAGAGTTAGAAGACATGATTTGAGGACTGGCTCTGAAATTGATGATCTGCTAAACACTGGTCCAACACAGGAATTCACTAACCCTAAGCATGCATAATAATTATAATTAAAAACATTAGTAGCATCTACTACAGAGGGCTATTATGGGAATGAAAATTATGTAATGCACATGAAAATTTGTTATGAAATACAGATTTTGTGAAAAATGTGGATGTTAAGTATTAATATAACATTATTAGAGTCTACTATGATTTTCAATTTCCCATTAATTCCTACCAATCTTTACTTAAATTCAAAATCAATATTTATGAAACATATACTAGGATTCTAGTATTTTGTCATCTCTTCTGCAAGTGATATATGAGACTCTTTTGTTGGATTTGTTCAAAGTCTAGGTTTTTAGGATTTGATGATGGTGGTAGAAAAAGACAAGCTGCTGAAGGAGAGGGAAAACCAATAAGAGACACATGAAACAAGTAAGAATATGTCAGCAAGCACTTATAGTATTAAGATAATTATAAGAGTCACACCATGAGTCATTATTTCTGATCAGACATATACTCTCTGACCGCATCCCTGAAACCCTTGGTGTGTGTGGGCTGTGGGTCTGACTATAGCTAACATGATGATAGCATTCATTTCTTTGTTTGTCCTTTTTTAAAAATTTGTCTGATCAGGAAATTTTTTGCATTAATAATAATTTCAAACTTCATAGGGTCTCCCAGACACCCTCTTTCTTTATACAACTGGCGGGGAATATGAGCACTGTAGAGAGTTAATATAAAATTGAATGAGCAATGACCTAATGAATGAAAACATTGGGTTAGCATTGCAAGATTTAAAATCTCCTAACTCTATAGGTCAGGATATCAGAAAAAGTGATACAACTGGGAGGTCAGTAAGCTAGGCAGCAAATCTTGCCCAGTGTTACTGAGCAATATGATGTATCGGCCTCTGCAATAGCCTATGCTGCTGGCCTAAAAATAATGCATGCATTTGTAATGAATGGAGAGGAGAAAACAATAAACATGCAAATGTACTGACACTTTTTAGAAATGCATTTTACATTTTTCAGTAGAAGAATGGAGGAAATAAGAACAGGGAGAGAAAACTGAAGTTTAACATTCTCTGGGATGGAAAAGGAAACTTGAAAATTTGTATAAGACAGACTGGAAGTATTTCCTGAAATTATTAGAATCTCAGGATAACAAATATATCCTATATTATAATCAGCTATTGATTATTTTTCATTTTTATATTATAAATTTCAGAAAACATAAGTTCCCTCATCTGTGTTTTTGAAATATCTAATAAAATATAATAAGAATTTTTCTTAATTGCATTTACCCTATAAAACTTATCCGAATTCAAACCTTCAATATATAAAGTGGCATGTTCAAGAAACAAAATACTTACAAAATAAAAAATGTATTGTATCTTCTTGGCAAAATTATGGAATATTTGTAGTGTTACTGGCAATCAAAAAATAATAATTTTCACATGTTATCATCCACTAATCTAAACAAGTCCTTAGAACAATGTTTTAAAAATAACTGTAAGAGAAGTGACATCAACAAAATGGCAGGCTAGGAGCACTAAGGTCTCCAAGACTTGGAGCACTAAGTGCTCCTTTGTCCACTGAATAAACTATCAGAAACTAACCGAACCAACTTTGTAAGAGGTCTGGAAAATAGCCAAAGGTTTACGTCATCCAAGTAAATTTTCAATCAAGACAAAGCTGTTTCCAAAACAGTCATAAAACTCTGTGGTATTTTTACTCATCCCTGCTCTACAAACCTGCTCAGTGTGGTAGCAGTTTTGGTCTTAAGCAGCAGCAGCTCTGGCTACTATTTCCCCCTTGAATCAGAGGAAGCAGAGCAGGTCTTATTTGCAAATTATTGTGTAAATGTGTTCCAGCCAGGCTGGAGGATAACTAAAGTACTGAAGCAAAATAATAATTTCTGTTTGTCTAACTCAACCAAAAAAAAACAGCAGGCACTGTTCACAGAAGCTACAAGGTGATGCAGATGCCAGGGACAAATTATTCCAGGTGGAGATGTTTACAATAGGACATCTAAGGCCTAGAGGAGAAACTGGAATAAATCTTTTTGGAAAGTTAGACATTCAAGAGCAACAATATAAAATATTGAGAGCTTAAACTTTCACCTTGGGTTGAATCCTAGGCTAAATCTATGCTATTGGCATAAATGTATAAAGATATATGTTTTTGACATAAATGATATAAAAAGGGATATAAATATATAGAAGTAGAATTTTTGTATATAATTGAAGTTAAGTTGTGATTGATTCAAAATTCATTCTGATAATTTCTTATTTTGTTTAATCTCTATGTTAATCAGAAAAAATCTATAGAGTATACAAAAAAAAGAATAGGCAAACAAAATGTGTCCCTATGAAATCTCAACTAATACAAAAGCAAGTATAATGCAGGAAATGAGGGGCAAAGAAAACCTAAAGAAAATACAGAAAAAAAATAACAAACAATAGAAGTAAATTTGTCTTTATCAATAATTACATTAAATGGAAATGGATTAAACTCTTCAGTTATAAATCACAGATTGCAGTATTAAGAAAAACACAGAGTCTGGCTGTATACTATCTTCTATGAGTATCTCATTTTAGTACTAAATAGGCAAATAGATTGAAAATGAAAAAATGAGAAAACATATTTCATGCAAATAGTAATCAAAGTGAGGGAATGTGTTCTTTTTCTGGGTCCACGAGGGGGCGTAGCTTTAAAGGCAAGAATTTCCCAGCGCCATGCCCTGCTCCCATCTCTCTCCATCTGGGAGATTTAATAGTTTATGTTTGAATTTCAAAGGCGTGGGAAGGAACTAAGTCAATCACGCCAGCGGAAGTATAAAGAAACTCTTTTCATTGGCCGGAGGAACTTGGGAAGGTGGGAATTTCTCCCAGGATAAATTCCCCTGCTCCTTCACCCACACCAGATTTCCCACTCTCTGGAATCCCCTCCCACATAGTAGGAGCTCTCTTTCCCCTCCTGGATTTCCCCCTCTGGAGCCTCCTTCCACATTCTTCATGTAAGTTTTTTCTCTCTTCTCTTCCATTTTTTCCCTCTTTTCTCTACCTAAATAAAATCACCTTTCTGCAACACTTCTTGGGTTCAGTATTTATGAGCTTACTGTGCACCTGCGGTGGTCCCCTCTGTCATTCCGGAGAGGGTGGAGACCAAGAACCTACAACATTCTCTCAGGGGAGCTGTGCCTCACCAGCACCCAAAAAACCCCAGATACAAAAGGAGAACAGGGATGGCTATACTACAATAATTTCAGACAAAATAAACTTTAACTAAAAATTGTTACAAGACAGTTTTAAGAAGCTCATTATATATACAAGGCAAGTCAATTAACCAAGCAGCTAGAACACCTATTAACATATATTTACCACATATAAGAGTCCCAAAATATATGGAACAAACGTGGCTATAATTGAAAGGAGAAATAGACATACTAATAACAGGAATTTTTAAATCTTCAATTTTAATAATGAATAGATCATCTAAAAAGAAGATTTTCTAAAAAAATAGAAGACTTAGACAACACTTTAAAGTAACCATGCCTAACAGAGATATATAGAAAACTTGACCTAGTATCAGCAGAATACACATTTTTCTCAAATGAATATAAAACATTTCTCAAGATACACTATGTTTTAAGCCACAGGACAAGTCTTAATACTTTTATAAATATTAAAAATATGTAAAGTATTGTTTTCAATCCCAGTGGTATGAAACTAAAAATAAATAACAGGTAGAAAACTGAAAAATACACAAATAAATGGAAATTAAACAACACAAACAACCAAAGAGTCAAAAATAAATTAGAAGTACAATTGGGAAATACTGTTGGAAATATAAAAACAAAAACATGACATAGCAAAACTTATGGAATGCAGTGAAAGCAGTGCTAAGAGGAAAAGATATAGCTATAAATGTGTATATTTTAAAAAATGTCAAATCAAGAATCTAACTGCACTTAAATGTGACATGGTAAAGGCCCCATAAAACTGCATACCTCAACCATACCTCAGCTTTCTGTTGAAACTGCTCTCTGTAACCCAAATGTGACAGGCAAGCAGTCCATACCCATGCCATCTTGGCCCCTGCGACTTCTAATAAGTAGTTAATGTCTGTAAATTCCACCCTACTCACACAATGTGTAAACTAATCTTGACTTTTGTGAACCACTTAAATAACAATTGAAATGTCAAAAGTTTCCTAGCCCTCAAAATGCCCGGAGCCCCTCACCCTCATCTCCACCCAGGAGGTGATTTACAGAATCCACTAGCCCTCAGAATGTCTGAAGCCTCTCACCCCCACCCCCGCCCCTCACCCTCACCCCCCGAGGTGGTTTTATTGGTATAAAAGGTCTTGACACCCTCCTTTTGGGGCCACAGGTTGGAGAGGCTTGAGTCCTCCGGGCCCTTGATAAAGACCCTGTAATTTGGCATACTTTTGTCTTGGTGTTGACTTTCTAGGCTCAGGCCAGCACAACATAAAGAACTACATAAAGAACAAATTAAAACTAAACTAGCATTGTTTATTGGAAAAGATCAAGAAAATTGACAAATCATTAGTTAGATTGTTTAAGTAAAAGAGGGAGATTCAAATGAATAAATCAAAGATAAAATTTGAAATATTACGGCAGACTTTAAGTAAATAAAAAGTATGAACAACTGTATGCCAACAAATTGGATAACCTAGATGAAATGAAGAGCTTCCTAGAAACACACTGTCTCCCAAGACTGCATTATGATTACTAGAAAACCTGAATAGACCTTTAATTAGTAAGTAGATTAAAACAGTAATTAAAAATCTTCCAAAAAAGAAAGCCCTCCACTAGATGCTTCAATGATAAATATTACTAAACACATAAAAAACTAACAAAATTAACATTTCTTATCACTCAAAAAATTGAAGAAGAGGAAATTCTTTTTATTTACTGAGACCATTATTACCCCTGTACCAAAATCAGAAAGAAATGCTGCAAGTAGAGAAAACTATAGATTACTATCCCTTTTTTTGTTTGTTTGTTTGTTTGTTTGTTTGTTTTGTTTTGTTTGTTTTTTTTTGAGACAGAATTTCGCTCTTGTTACCCAGGTTGGAGTCTAATGGCACAATCTCGGCTCACCGCAACCTCCGCCTCCGGGGTTCAAGCAATTCTCCTGCCTCAGCCTCCCAAGTAGCTGGGACTACAAGCATGCACCACCATGCCCAGCTAATTTTTGTATTTTTAGTAGAGACGGGGTTTCACCTTGTTGACCAGGATGGTCTCGATCTCTTGACCTCGGGATCCACCCACCTCGGCCTCCCAAAGTGCTGGGATTACAGGCGTGAGCCACTGCGCCCGGCCTGATTACTATCCTTTATGAGTACTGATACGAAAATCCTCAACAAAAAAACTGATAAATTTTGACAACATACTAAAAGAATTATATACCATGAGCAAGTGGAATTTATTCTCAGATTGTAAAAATTTATTATCAGATTTAGGATATGGAAATTAATTGATATAAATAAACTACATTATTAGAAAAAAGGGAAAGTGATTATCTCTATAGAGCCAAAAAAGTATTTGGAAAAATTTAACACCCTTTCATGACAAAAATACTAAATAAACTAAAAGCAAGTAAATTACTCAATATGATAAAGTCCATACATGAAAAACCCACAGCTAACATCATAGTAATTGCTAAGAGATGAAAGATCTCCCCCATTATGATCAAGAACAAGATAAGGGTGCCAACATTTGCCAGTTTTACTCAACACAGTATTGGAAGGTCTTAGAAATAACAATGAGGCAAGAAAAAGAAATAAAACAAATTTACATTGGAAAGGAAGAAATCAAAATATTCCTGTTCACAGATGGCATAATCTTCTATGTAAAAAAAAAAAAAAAAAAAAAAAAAAAACCACTAAAAATTATGTATACAGACACACACACATTTATTAGAACTGTAAATTCCCCAAAGTTGTGAGATACAGAATCAATATACAAAAATCAGTTGTGTTTCTATACACTAACAACAAGCTATCAAAAATAAAATAAAGGAAAAAAAGTACTTACAAAAAAATAAAAAAGAAAAAGAAATAAGCAAAACAAAAGTGGCAAAAGAATTCCACACTGAAAACTACAAAACTTTGCTGAAATAATTTTCAGAAGAAATAAATAGAGACAAATTTCATGTTTATGAATCGGAAGACTTGATATTGACAATATAACAATGTCACCCAAAGCTTTCTACGGCTCAATGCAATCTCTATCAAAATCACAATGGTGCTTTAGCAGAAATAGAAAAAGAATCCTAAAACGTATTTGGAATCTCATGCAAACCCTTATAGCAAAAGCAATTTTGAAAAGGAAGGATCAAGATAGATTCTCAACTTTAAACCCTATTTAAAAGCTACAGTAATAAAAAACAACGTTGTACTGTCGTAACAACAGACATTTTTTAATTGCATTTTAGGTTTTGGAGTACCTGTGAAGAACATGCAAGATTGTTGCATAGGTACACACATGGCAGTGTGATTTGCTGCCTTCCTCCCTGTCACGTATAACTGGCATTTCTCTCCGTGCTACAACAGACATTTTGGCCAATTAAATAGAAAAGAAAGACACAAAATACAAGTTCACATAAATGGTCAAATGATTTTGAAAAATAGTTCCAAAACCATTGAATGAAGAAAGGGCAGTCATTCTAACAGATAGTGCCGGGAAAACTAGCTATCCATGTACAAAAGAATGAAGGTTAAATTGTTTTATACCATATAAAAAATTAATACAAAGAACATCAAAGACATAAAAGTAACAACTAAAACGATAGATCTCTTAGAAGAAAACTTGGTAAAAGCTTAATGTCATTGGAATACGTAATGATTTATTGGGTACAACACCAAACACATAGGCGACAAAAAGAAAAATCGATACACTGGATTTCATTAAAATTAAGTTTTTGCCAAGACACTATCAGAAGAGTTAATAAACAATCCATGAAATGGGAAAATATTTTCACATTATGGATTTAATAAGGGATCGTATACAAAATATATAAAGGGTCTCTACAATTCAACAGTAAACAAAACAACTCAGAAATGACCAAAGGTTTGAATATATATTTCTCCAGGTAAAACACATATTGCTAATAAGCACATGAAAAGATGTTCAATAACTTGAATCATTTAAAAAATGCAAGTCAAAACCAAACTGAGGTATCATTTTTTTTTAAGGGAAAATAATAGGTCTTAGTGAAAACTGTGGAAAAAATGACCCTTTCATTTTCTTTATTGTGGAAATTTAAATTGGTGCAACTGCTATGAAAAACAGCTTGGTGATTCCTCAAAGAGATTAACATAAGATTATCATATGATCCAGTGATTTAGTTTCTCAGCGTATGCCCAAAAATTGAAAACAAAGACTCAAACAGATGCTTGTACACCAATATTCACATCAGCATTATTCACAATAGCCCACGGGTGGAAACAACCTAAATATCTATTAATAATTAAATGGATAAGCAAAGTAGTATCTTAGACACAATGGAATATTATTTAGACTTAAAAAGTAACTAAATTCTAGTACATGCTACAACATGGTTAAACTCTGATAGATTTATTTACAGACTTATTTGTTTGAATTTTTATGAGGTATGAACATCAGTTGTTGTGTTCTGGCTTGATTCACAACCTGGGGACAATGAAATTCTATTTTCAAAGAAACGAAGTAATATTTCAAATAAGTTAAATGTTCATGTTGATCCTTAAATAGTTAATAAATGAAAGAGTCAGGAATGCTTAGGTCCTACATTAGTGCCTATCATTATCTCAGAGTTTATGTGTTATGTACTCATGTTCTTATCTAAGAACAAACAAATTGTTTAGCTAGTGACTCATGCAATCAGTCTCCTTAGCCACAATTCTAGCACTAGCTTCCAGGAAGTTTGGGACAAAACGTCTTTAAAAGCTCTGTGATTTTTTGTGTCTTGCATGCTAACATATTACTTTCATCATGTTCTGTTCAAATTGATGTTTTAAATTTAATATATATATATATATTTAAATTTATTATATTTTATAAATATATCTAGAATATATTTTTAGTATTTATATATGTTATTGATTAAGTTTGTCTTTTGAAAATCAAGCTCATATCTTGTGTAAAAGATAAATAGATGTATAGCCATACATAATTCTAAAATCCCCAATACAAAACTGCTTAACAATTTAATTCTATGATGCTTTGACTGGTATTAAAATAAGCAACTGTCTCTGAGGGGTCAGTAAGTAAAAATACTCATAATTACTAAACTAAGACATGTATAATATCACTGCAATATACATTTTTTCCTAAAGAAAAAGCAACAGCACACTTATAAAGTTCTAATTTCTGCTACATTTTTGTACAAAAATGCACTTGAACATACACACATATACACCTCAACAGTCTCATTACTTTATAGTTCCACTGCATTTAATTTTAGGCTGTTTATGCAGTTGCACATATCAGATTATTGCATGTTCTCTTGCTTTCTGAGAATTATATTAAGTATTAACTTAGGTCTGTGGTGGTAAGTCATACAATGTATTCAATTACAATGCATTTCTTTAACTCATTTCTCTATGCATGTATTGTCCTTGCTGCAGCAATTTCAGTCGATCTGACTTTCGGTAAGAACATTTGTTTATTGTGCTTATTAGCAATTACTGCACAGTTGGGAACTTCTCACCTCAAGTACTGCCTGGTTTCTGCCTCATGTTCTAAGAAGAGATCAGTAGATTGGGTTTCTTGAATCAACTGGCTAGAGAGCCATGCTTTATTTGGTTTAAAGTTCCATTTCTCAGCTCTACTTCAACTTAGAATTTTCAGTTAACACAAGGGTTGTTAAAGTACATATTTCTTCAAATACGTATTTCTCTAATATATATTACATTAGAAAAGTTTCACTGAGACCTTCAGCTTTCTTTGGTGCTGCTTGACAATTTTCTGTTGTTTCTCTTGTTATTTTTACATCTTTTCAGAGATGCTGAGTTGATGCTCCTTGAGTCTCCTTAATTATCCCTGGAAAACCTTGAGAGGAAAAACTGAATACTGCCACTGCCTGTAGGTGAGGACAATAACAGTAAATGCCATTAAATCACTCCAGGAAAAATTGAATTAGCCCTGCAATGATGTCATTAAAAGATAAGGCTGGACGTAATGGCTCATGCCTGTAATTTGAGGACTTTGGGAGGCTGAGGTGGGAGGATCACTTGATCTCAGGAGCCCATGATCAGCCTTGACAACATAGTGAGATCAACATGTCAAGCCCATGATCAGCCTTGACAACGTAGTGAGACCTCATCTCTGCATATTAAAAAAATATAGCTGGGCATAGTGGCAGGCGCCTGTGGTTCCAACTACTCATGGGTTAAGGCAGGAGGATCTCTTTAGCCCAGCTGGTTGAGGCTCCAGTGAGCCATGATTGCACCACTGCACTCCAGTGTGGGCAAGCGAGTGAGAACGTATCTCAAAAAGAAAAATAAAAAATAAGAAAATATGTTAATGAGTATGCATTGAATTTTGCAGAAGATTGTTTTCTGTATTGTAAAAAATTGTTATCTTCCTGATTTTAAGGATTTCTTTTTCTAGTAGAAATATAATTTGATAAAGCCTTTATAATGCCTAATGCTTATGAGATACGAGTTATTTTGTACCCAGGCTCCACTTTAATTTCTTTTCTTTTTTCTTTTTTTTTTTTTTTGAGACAGAGTTTTGCTCTTGTTACCCAGGCTGGGGTGCAATGGTACGATCTCGGCTCACCGCAACCTCCACCTCCTGGGTTCAAGCAATTCTCCTGCCTCAGCCTCCCGAGTAGCTGGGATTACAGGCATATGCCACCATGTCCAGCTAATTTTTTCTATTTTTAGTAGAGACAGGGTTTCACCATGTTGACCAGGATGGTCTCGATCTCTTGACCTTGTGATCCACCCACCTCGGCCTCCCAAAATGCTGGGATTACAAGGGTGAGCCACCGCACCCAGCTCCATTTTAATTTCTAATGGTATTCAATGATGTGCCCACACACACCACACACAAAAATCTCAATAAAGTTTAAACTCCCATAGCACAATGTGCTAAGGTTCTATTGCTATAATTGCCAAAAGGCAGTGGTTTGAAACAGCATTCATTATCTCACATTTTCTGTGTACCTGGAATCTGGATGTAGCTGAGCTGCGACCCTCGACTTCAGGGTCCAACAGACTGTGAGCAAGGTGTCAGCAGGGGCTGTGGTTTCATCTCAAGACGATTTGGGAAGGACTTTATTCAGGATGACTCAGATGGCTTGATGGTGTATCTTGTGAGCCATTCGACTGAGGGCCTTATTTCTTTCACTGTTAACCAAAGGTTGCCTTCAGATCCTTGCCAGTGGGCCGCGCTGTATACCAGTTAGTATCATTAGAGCTGGCAACCTAGTTGACCAGGGAGAGTGTTCCAGACAGAAACCAGTCTTTTATAAAACAATCTTGAAAGTGATATTCCATCACTTTTGTCTTATTCTTTTTTCTTCGCTTTAAAACGTTTATTTTATTTTTAATTGACAAAAATTGTGTATATTTGTGATGCCCTTCCATCACAGCCCATGAATGCTATTTGTTCAATGTACAAGGTGATATTTTGATACATGTTTACACTGTGAAATGATCAAACAAGAGAATTAGTATATCCATTATCTTAATTATTATTTCCTTGTGGTAAGAACATTTCAGTCTTCTCCTTTAGCTATTGATTTATGTACAAAACACTTCAAAAATGCTGAACTGTGCTGTAGTCTATAGTGATTACATTTTCTTTTTTTTCTTTTCTCTTAAAATAAATATAAAAGCCAAAACTATCCCGTACCTGCCTTTTACTTCAATAAAATGCCTTTTCCTCCCTCTTTCCCTGACACATCTTTGATTCTGCCATTTCCTCAACCAGGTATCTATTCTTCCTTGAAGAGGCAGCAGCTCATGAAGAATAAAGGACCGTGAGTCCAGAATGCCTGCTCTGTTTCACAGCAGCTGTGTGAGCTTGGTCTTAGTTTTTTCATCTCTACGATGATGACAAGTACTACCCACCTCGCAGTGCTGTGAAAATTGGTGAGATAAGTCATACAAAATATCTATATCCATCCTTAGTGCCTGGCAAACAGTAGTAATCTCCCTTATTCATCTTTTAAGTCCATATTCCCAAGCCTTCCCTGATTGCCTTAGCCTGCAATTCTCCCTCTTCTGAGCACATAGAATGTGTTCCAACTGCGTCTCAGATTTGGCAAGTACTTTATGTTATTTTTAAGTATTTCTAAGCTTTTTTTTGTGTATAATTCTTAAGTATAAATCCATAAAGGGCTTATTTTATTTGTTTTTATATATCTCTCTGTATTCTGTCCTTGAAGGATCACTTACGCCAACTTACATAGAATGGATTTACTTTTTTGTCCCTCTTCACAGATAAATGGATACATAAATACATAGAAAATAGACTAATGGATAGATTATAGGTACATACTTAGGTAGTATATTACATATGTGTGTAATGTTGGCTATGTGCAAGGCACTGTTAAAGCACTAAAATTCATACAATGTATCTGTTATTTAATTGTCTTTCATTGTCTGAGGGGTTAGATAGAAATTAATTAATTCATCCTATGAGATAATGGCAGCCAATTTTTAAGATGAAAATGAAATTGGCCCTCTAAAAATGATACAATGACTAAACTCAAATAATGCATATAGAGAGCACTGAGAGGGGTATTTTCTATGTAATTTTCATAGCACTCCAAAGCAGGTATTATTTGTCACCTTTTACAGATGGATGGAATCATGGATTGAAGAGGGATAAAGGTCAGCTCTTTTCCCCCAATTTTATACATTTATTCTCCCATCAGTCTGATCAGGCCTGGGCCAGGTGAGTAATTGTCTGAGGGGTTAGAGAGAAATTAACTAATTCATCCTATGAAATAATGGCAGCCAATTTTTAAGAAGTCTTGCAGGGTTCGGAAGGAGAAAGAAAGAAAGCATGGGTGAAGGACTCTGAGCTGCTCATGGCTGACTTGCAGCACCTGTGGAGATCACAGGTGACACAGGTTCCTGGATGTTCTATGTCATGTGATCCAACTTACCAGCATGGGCTTGGTATCAAAATAAAAATCATGCATTTAGTTCAGGTGATTCAAATATAATAACTTTTATTTATCTAATTTAGGAGTACCTTTAGAACAAGGCATAGGCATAGTTGAAGCAAGACAAATGCTTACAATGATTAAAGTGTGTGTAGTAAGACAGATGAAACCCATAATACTCTAAGAATTCAAATGATGAAAATTTCAAAAGTTTAAAAACACAATGGTGAATTATTCTTTTAGAGGAGCCCTTGGCAAAGCCCTTCCATCACAGCCCATGAATGCTATTTGTTGAATTTACATATAAGGCAAGACCAAGAAAGCCTTCTGGTTTTGTTTATATGTGTATGTTTGGGGGAAAGCAAGGCAGTGGGAGGAAGGTGAAACAAAGAAGCCAAACAAACATAACAATGTCCATCATGTCACCACAAGAGATTTGGACTCAGAAAAACCATCAAGACTTAAATGCTTTTTACTTGTTTGATATTTGACTTTTTTTTTTCAATGTGATACTAATATTTGTCACTTGGAAATGAATACAGTGAAAGCTATTAATGACATGGACACAGACCACACGTTCAGCAGGGATTTGCCCTCAACCTCCTTTGTCCTCATGTTCCTTTTGTTCCACGTTAGTATCAGTCAAATATCTGATCTTACTTATAACTGCTTAACTGACACAGAAACTGGACAAGCTCAGGGGAGTCGTGGGTGGAGGCCTCTGGTTTGGTGGTGAAGTGGTGCCAGCAAGATAAGGACTGGGCTCACAGCAGCTCTAGTTAGGGCACAAAGCGCTTCAACTTGTTTGGAGTATGGATCTCTGTGCTCTGGCTCCTCTGCAGAGGGAGAGCAAGGTGGTTGGAAGTAGTGAAGCTTTCTAGGGTCATTTGTTAAAATGACTTTTTAATGATGGCACAAACTGTTTTCACATCTTAGGTATACTGAAAAAATGAAAACATAAATAAGCCACATTTTTGATATCTCGGCACAAAACCAATGAAAGAGCTAGAACTACTTGAAAAGTGAAGGGACAAAATGATGTAAAATTTACATTTAAATACACTCACTGATTTTTCATTTGCATACAATTAACTAAAGAACAAAGATTTCCAAAGGTCAGAAGACATCTTTTAAAAATGAAGAATTCTATTTTTCTAATAATTGTAATTTTAAAAAAATTAATGATTAATGTAAGATTGGTTTAATGTATTCTAAAATTAGACTTGGTGATTTCCAAAGAAATTCGGGAAAGAGAAAAAAAAAAACTTTGTATTTATCTGTGTTGTTTTAAGCTGCTACATGGGATTATTTAGTCATATTTTAAAAACCAACAATGCTTAACTAAGGTAGATATTGCTTGTCTGGCTCTATTTCTACCACATTCAAGAAAGAGTTTGTCCTCACCTTGCCTCCATGAACAGCTTGACTGAGATCTGAGTCTTGCATTGCGTCTTGTCAGTAATTCTTCTATGTGCTTCAGCCATGCTGCCTGAATTGGAGAGACCGATGGTACCAGTCTCATCTCTCTCCTCTTTCTATTCTCAAAGGTGCTGCACATTAACTCAAGAATGGTTTCCTATGGTCTTTCAGTGCTTCTTAGATTTCAATTCATTTAGGAGGAGAATGGTTTGGAATGATCATAAGGGTGTTTTTATTTTTGTGGACTTTTGAGTGGCAACCGCAATTCAGCAGCACAATTGTTATGATGAGACACTTAGGATTACCCAGGTAATGTTTTTCCTCTTGTAGGAAACTGAGACTATTTAAGCTTACTGAAATCAGAACAGCATCAGTTAACTTATCATAGCTTCTTACAACTAAGGGATGGTGTTAGGGGGACTTCTCTTCCTGGGTCCGCAAGGGGTGTGATTTCAGGTGTAGGAATTCCCTGGCTTCCTGCCTCAGAAGCTGGCTAGGGCTCTTTGGGCACCTTCCTCTCCATGGACCAGGTAAAGATCTTGTCTAGCATCCCTGAAGGAGGACAAGCCAGGTAGGGCTTTTGTCCCCTAGACTCCCGCTGACAGGCTCTTTGAGGAAGGGGCTCTGTGACTCAAAATTGTAAAACAAGTAGCCACTCGAGTAATGGAGTCAAAGATGAATCAATCCAGAGGTTTGAAAGAACTCCTCTCATTGAATGGGAACATAAATGGGGAGGGAATAACTCCAAAAAAAAAAAAAAAAAAAAAAAAAACCACTTCAGCCTCCCCTGTCCAAGTGGATTCCCTCTCTGGGTCCCCTCCCACAACAGCGTGGGAGCTGCCTTTTCTCTCTCTAATAAATCACTCTTTCACAAAACTCTTTGGGTTCACAATATTTGTTTGAACGGTAAACTCATTGAGCCTCCAGGGCCCCTTTCCTCATTCTTCGGGGTTATAGAGTCCAGAAGCCTATGAGACAGATATGGTTCCCATTTCCATGGTGGTCTAGGGGTTAGGATTCTTGGTTTTCACCCAGGCGACATGAGCTTGACTCTCAGTGTGGGAACCAGGCAATTGGGTTCAAGTTTTACTCTCCTGGTAACAAAACTAACATTTGGTAATGAAGAAACATGGATATTTGTAGTGAATGGGGACTTTAGAGCAAGTGATTTACCTCTTTTATCCTCAATTTGTTCCCCTGCAAAATAGAAAAATTTGTGCCTACCTTAGAAAATCCTAACTGGAACGGAAATGTGGCCTTGTATGCAAAAGGCACAAAGGCACAGTACTTGATGACCTAGTAGATGCTTACTATATGTTGATTTAATTTCTTTTCTCTGATGGCCTAAGAAATACTGAACTTCATGCCAAGAGGAGATTTGGCCTGGGGAGGATGGCACAGAAATCAAGTTAGCCTAGACAGAAAAAAATCTAGGACAATCGTAAAATAACAAGGAGTATGGTGTTACATATATTCTTTAGAGAATCAGAGATACGTTAAATGGGTTAAAACAATAAAATTTGAGCTCTCATTCCAGTTTATGTTTGTTGGTAGTTGGTTCTCTTGCTTTTTCAGCACTTTAGAGGAGAACTTTGCTAATAAAAAAACCACATACCTTTTTAACCAATCTCAAAACATGAAATCAATATTTTGCACTAATCTAAGGAAGCACATATTTGAAACCACTGAATTAGGGAGTATGGCCAGCTTTTAAAATATCCAGATACTTGAAGCTATCCTGGATATCTTAGCTTCGGATCAGACAGATTTATCCATCTGGCAAATTTCTTTATCCCAACCCTGTCTCAGGGTGCAAGCTTGAGAGATATTGCACATCACAAACTGAGTCATATAATTTAGGGTTACCAATGAGGTTTCACCTAAAATAAAGAGGATGCCATGTTCATGGGTTTTATCTGACTGTCATCAGGGAAGTTTGAGAACATTTTTGATCATGACAGAAATCTTACGCTAACAGGTCAGTCTTCTACTGTGACTATTTGAAGAACAGTGTATAGCACAAAGTAGGGTATCCCAATAACACTATTCTTAGTCACTGGAGTCAAACGTCAAAGATGATTGAGGAGCAAGAAGGAATTAATGAAGATCCAGTAAGCTGTCCATAACATCCCTAGACACTTGTAGGCTGAGCGAAGGTAGTCTTTCCATCTTCAAAGCCAGCAATGGAGCATCGCCTTTAGGAAGACCTCGGTGCTGTCTAAGGTCTTATCAGGTTAGATCATGTCAATCTAAAGTCTCCCTTTTTTGACATCAACTATGAGGTATGACATAACTTCCTCATGGACTGTCTAATCATATTCACAAACCCAGGACTAATGCAGGGCACATATTTCATGGAGTGGGAATCTTGAAAACTATCTTAGAATGCTGACTCCCACAGATGGGACACCTGAGATTGCCTGCAGTAGACTGCCATCCTCAGTTTCACAAGGTTGCTATTTAAAGGACCAGGAGTAGAAACTGGATTTGGGAATTATCTTGACACAACTTACACAAAAGTGAGTGATTTATTTTTTGAAGGCAAAGCACTTCTTTTATTTATGAGGTTTTTCTTGGGAAATGGGATTTAGAAAAACTTTAAGCATAACAGAATTTTTGAGATTCCCAGATTATGCAAAGGTAAACATAAAATTGGTTCTCAAGGGCAACAGAGATGCTTGTGAACAAAGAAAAGGAGACAGCAAATCAAGGACCTCCTGCTGAAGCTACAGAAAACAAAGGCTGAAAGCAAACAAAGTAATTCCATGAAACTGAGTCACTTGTAGATCTACAGAACACATATACAGTAGTAACTGAGGATAATTAAAATACACAGAGATACTATAAGGAGGAATGTGACCCCACTTTTTGATATCTAATTGCTGGCAGCTTTTAAGTCTCCCCCTCTTGTCTTCCCCTTGTGCCCACAATGGTCAAGCTGATGAAAATGGCTAGGTGTTTCCATCTTTGGTGCCAGTGTGTGGGGGTTCAGTCAGGCTGGTGGGAGAAATTTTAGTTATAGAGAATATATGCAAACTCTTTTGGAAGGCCTGGAGATTTTTTTTTACTACAGTACTTGACTGAAGGCAGCCTTGTCCCCTTAGATAAATAAATTAGAGTAGGAACAAAGGAATATGGGGAGTTTACCTGAATAACTTGTCTATTCATGTGGTCCTAACCTTTTATCCTTCCAGATGGCTCTCTCAAGGGAGGTCGGCAGAAGTATATTACCCACTAATGATGTTTGCTTTAGGTCTTGGAACCTGGCCTTTAATCTTTACCCTCTAGTGGTATTGACTCACAGCCTTTGTCATTTAATGTGTGCAGAATAAAGGCCAGCAAAGCCAGGGAGTCAGTGCTGGCAGCCGTTAACTCCTTTGGGTGACTGGCCACAGACACCCCTAGTCCACTCATTTAATGAATATTGTGTCCGAGTGAATTTGTTCATCTGTCGTGCAGCTGGGCTCTGTGGGGTAGACACTGGCACCAGTGGGCACTTATAACTATACAATCACCTGACTGTACCAGAGGACTGTCCCATACACTAAATTCAATGAACACTCAGGCCTTTCTTGCTCTCCCAAGATATTTCAGAACTGCTTAAGAGACCTGCCCTCCTCTCCTTAAGACCTCAATTTTGCAAGTAAAACCTTTGTCATAGCCTCTTTTTGAGTGTGGTGTCATCAGGCTGAATGAACTTTAGGTAGGGCCCCTTCTTGTACTTCCCGGATGACCATAACACATGCAGGTGTATCTGCCATTTATTTGATCAACTCTTAGTTCTCACAAGAAATATTCTTCAGTTGAATCCCTGAGTCCAAGAATGGCTTCTTTCTGCTTGAAAATTTCCCCTTTCATTCCTCCTTCTTTTCAGAATTGCACAACATGGAGATTTTCTATTGTATTTTAGAGTGATGCTCAAGGAAATAAACTGATAATACAGCTGAACATTACAGGATAGCATAATTTAAATCAAATTGATTAGGCAAAAAGAAAGATGAAATCTAGTAGGCCTATATATGGGCATATTCATGCAACACTAGTGGAGGTTTAAAATGTTACACATGGTCTCAGATATATATTAAAGCATACTATAAAAAACCCTAAACAGTGCATGGCACTTTGTTTTGGAAACTTTAAATCTACAGATTTAAAAATAGGTAATAATTTTTAAAAATGCAAAGTCATTGAAAACTATGATATTGATTGATTGATTAAACAATATATTTACATAGTTATTTATTAAACAGTGGTTTAATGTGGTTCATACTAGCAAAGACAGAATAGAGAATTTATATGTGGCTTTAGTCTCCCATTCAGATAGGAAATGTTAATTGTGTCTGTCAGCTTGATTGAATCACAGGATGCCCAGATATTTGGTAAAACATTATATCTGGGTATGTCTGTGAGTGTTTCCAAGAGAGATTAGCATTGGAACTGGTGGATTCAGTAAAGTAGATTGCTTCCCCCATGTAATTCAGCATAATTCAATTCCTTGAGGGCCTTAACAGAACAAAAAAGTGAAGGAAGAATAAATTTGCTGTCTGCCTAACTGCTTGAACTAGGGCATCAATCTTCTACCCTCAATGTTTCTGAGGGGTTCTCAGGCCTCCAAACATGGACTAGAATCTATATCGTCAACTCTCTTTCAGGTTTTGGACCTACATGAACAATTTTTCTGTGTTTCTAGCTTGCACACTACAGATTGTACAGATAATGGGACTTCTCAGCCTTCATAAATGTGTAAGCCAGTTCCTTATAAAAAATATCTGTGTGTGTGTGTGTGCGTGTGTGTGTGTGTGTGTGTGTGTGTGTGTATGTTTAGGTGTTTTTGTTGGTTCTTTTTCTCTGCGGAACCCTGACTAGTACAATCTCTTTATTTTTTTCTTCAAAGACACATACTTAAATAAAATTTTGAAATAAACATGTTCTCAGAAAAAAAAACTCTCTAATAGTTAAGTGTAAATATTATAAAATGTATAAAGCAGGTCAAACATTATCTTAATTAATGTATTGGAAATCTAAAAAAGGTAAATTATCATGGCCTTTTCCTACATCTGAGAAGTGTGTTTGACTAGAAAAGTACATTGACAGTATGGTATATTATATAGTAAAAACCAAATTTAGATTATATTATGTATATGCTTTGTTATTGTTGTTTTGTATTGTTTTGTTTTGTATTTTGAGATGGAATCTCACTCTGTTGCCCAGACTGGAGTGCAATAGTATGACCTCAGCTAAATGAAATCTTTGCTTCCTGGGTTAAAATGATTCTCCCACCTCTGCCTCCCAAGTAGCTGGGATTACAGGCACCTGCCATCATGCAAGGCTAATTTTTGTATTTTTGTAGAGATGGGGTTTTCACCATGTTGCCCAACCTGGTCTTGAACTCCTAACCTCAAGTGATTCACCTGCCTTAGCCTCCCTAAGTGCTGGGATTACAGGCTTGATCCATCATGCCCAGTCATGTATTTGTTTTTATACAGACAGCTTCTGTACAAAAGAAACTTCCACCATGATGAAAATATTCTGTATCTGAACTTTCCAATACAATAGGTATTGGTCACATCCAATTCATGAGCATTAATATGTAGCTGCAGTGACTAAGAAACTGACTTACTTTTATTTAGTTTTACTAATTTTAATTTAGGTTCAAATTATCACATGTGGCTAATGACAACCATTTCATATGATATAGATCCATGATGCATGCAGTGTATGTCTGTGTCTGTTTGTGCTCCTTATATATTAGTCAACAAATACTACTATCTACTGTACTCCTCTTCAATAAGTATTTATTTGAGCTGGTGACAAAAGCCACAGGGTTTGCTATTTTTTGTTTCGTGGCACAACACCATAACTTAAGCAGAGCCACCTTCCTTTCTCTTGCTTGTGAGGCTACAATGCAAAATCTGTCCAGTTGTCAATATCATTAAAAACATGACTCACATGAACTACCCATATGTGCAGACAGGAGTTGAGATATAAGGCAACACCATCAGTACACAGTTGTCGGCACCACAGAACAGGGCACAGTGGGAAGAATGTCCTTATTTGGCCTCTATGAGGAATTAGGCTCAGGAGACTGGTGCCTGTATTTTTCATCAATGGTCAAGATTAGAGAGCACAATGACTATAGTGTAAGAAATTGTTGGTTTTATGCCTTGCCTATGATTTTATTGATAAAATAGGACTATCTCAACATATTCAGTACAGATTTGAGCCCCTATGAGATGAAACTTTCCCTTTATTCATCAGCAGGTATTTACCAAATATCTCTTCTGCAGACAACCCAATTTTAGACAATTTAGAAAATATAGGGCTCAGTGAGGTGGCTCACACCTGTAATCCCAGCACTTCCGGAGGCCAAGGCAGGTGGATCACCTGAGGTCAACAGTTCAAGACCTGCCTGGTCAACATGGTGAAATCCCAGCTCTACTAATAGTACAAAAAATTAGCTGGGGTGTGGGTGGCCGGCGCCTGTAATTCCAGCTAATCTAGAGACTGAGACTGGAGAAGGCTTGAACCTGGGAGGGAGAGGTTGCAATGAGCCTAGCTGGCACCATTGCATTCCAGCCTGGGAAACAAGAGTGAAACTCAGTCTCAAAAACAAACAAACAAACAAAAAAAGAATGTTGGAGACAGCAGACAACATAAAAATTATATATATGAATTATACACTTGCCACGTTTGTATACATACACATATCTGAATCTACATTTATTTCTGTCTTTTCTTCTCTCTATGTTCCTTTAAAGTAGAGATTTATTATTGATATCTAACAAAAAGCTTTTCTCACTTGGTCAACAGGAAAAAAATGGCTAATAAGAAAAGAAAGAAAATGCAGATTTTACATACATTAAATTATCTCTGGTAGGCAGAAGAATGTTCTCCCAAAGATGTCCACCTCATAACTCCAGGAGCCTGTAAATATGTTACCTTACCTGGCCAAAGGGATTTGTCATGTGCGATTAAATTAAGACCTTGACATGAGGAGACTATAATGAATTATCCAGGTGGGGTCAATGTAATCTCTTCCATCTCTAAAAGTGAAGAAACTTTTCCAGCTGTGCTAAGAGGAAACTGAAGGGTGGGGGTGGGGAGGCAGGAAGAAAAAGTCAAGCATTTCTTGGCTTTGAAGACGGAGGAAGTGAACCCTGAGTCAAAGCATCCAGGTGGAAAAGGTAAGGAAACAAATGGATGGCCTTCTGGGGCCCTCAGAACAACACGGACCCCTGCCGACATCTTTATTTTAGCCCAGTAAGACTTTTGTTCTTCATGGTGGTGAGACAATCGATGTGTATTGCCTTAAGCCACTAAATTTGTGGTAATTTGTTACAATGCCAATAGGAAACACTGTTTTTCAAAGGTGCAGCAAATCCTGTTTTACCCTATCCTTTACACAATATAATCCTAGCAAATGCATCTATTAGCATACATTCCTATCCGCTAATCACCTCAACCAAATCTCAATTAATCCCTCTTTTTGAACACCTCATGTTTTGGGTCACGCCTTTGTTATTTTAACTTTGTTCTAAATTCAGCAATATTTATTTGCAAGGCTATTACCTTGATTGAACTCACTTCTGCCAGAGCACACTGTTGTCCCTAATTTTCTTTGTCACCATATAGCATCGTTCCTAGCACATAGTAAGTTTCCTGGCATTGAACTTTCATAAAACCAACTATCTCATAATTTAAGACTGACAAAATTCAGAAGTTGTATATAAAATAATCTATGTATATTATTTTGTGATCTATCATTTTATAATTCTGTCCACACAAATCTCTCTTTAAACTTTCCATAGCAGTTATTGTTTGTTTTGTTTAGTATTGGTAATATTTGTAACTGTTTATTGTCTTCTAGTTGACTCAAATATTTTGATTCTCTAGCTGAAAAAAACAAACATCCTGAAGATAATGTAGTACTTTACTTCTCTTAAATTATTCCACTTAAATGTTCATAGATGAATAAATAAATTTGTTTGAAGATTTCTAAATCAAAGCCAACAGAATTCAAAGGTAGTTTCCTCCTTATCAAATTCAGTTTAAAGGTATACAATAATTCCTGTTTTTCAGAAAATTCCTCATCTTGAGCCGAAGTATTTGAGAAATAGCTTTGATTTAGTGAACCATTGCATGTCCAGTAATATTATTTGTGGAAAGATGTTCGAAATATTAACTGATATTAAAAGAGGAAATCATTTATTAAATTATGAAGATTACAGAGTAAAAACACAACTTACAGTTACAGGGGGAAATACAACATTTAAAGCTAAAGAAAAATATGGCCTTTGTATTTATAGAGTATTTTTATTGAGGGTACTCTAAGTGCCTTGCATGTCATAAGGAGGAGAATAAGAAAAAAAGTCATATGGATGCCAGCTTCCCATAATAGCTGCCAAAGAAATTAAAGAAACGTATTTGAGGGGCTGCCTCAATGTCTTAAGGAGTGTGATCATTAGCTTCCTAATGAGTACTTGTAAATTATTCAATGTTCTGCATTATTAATATAATATAATCACTTTATTGGATTATGATAACATGTCAAAACATCTTGAACATTATCTATCCAAGAAACTCCATTCGCTACTCTTTTTCAGTTTTTGCATCACTAGTCGACTTCATAAACGTGACAATGTCCAAATGTTTGCATTACATTTAAGCACCTCCACAGTCAGTCATCCATCTATCTTCCCTGGGTTAGTATCCCTTAAAAGAAAGGGATATTTGGGAAGGAACCATGTTCAGGAGTTTCATTCAAGAACGGGAGGCTATCGGGTGTTAGATAAAGCCAGGCACTGTTGAGGGTGATCCTTAAATTGAGAATACCTTTGGGGATGCTCTTGACACACAAGATGTTTGAGTTTCGTAGGGCAGTTACGGTTGTTTTGCGTCTTCTTTCTATAGCCAGTAAATATGCTCCTTCACCATACAAACCATGCATTTGCATGATATTTTTTAATCTTGGAGATTGCTTAAATGGCACCTAATGTATAAAAAACAATCAATGAACCCCTGTTAAGTGACTTATTTTGTTTGACTATATGCATTATTCTTCATATACAACTTTAAAATGCTATTGTAGCGAGACAGATCTGTTTCTATGTTCACCTCTTTCAGCATTTATTTCATCCAGAAAAGGTGCTTGGAAAATAAGGCTCTGTGCTAGTGAATTGAAATAAAAGTTTATCTAGGAGAAAATAATTTCTGCTTTCATTTAATGTGATTTAATAAAGAACAGAAGAAAATAAACTGCTTTGTTGAATAGCACCTCACACAGCAATATGCTGGGTAATCTTTGTCAATTGGTTTAACCTTGCTGATTCTCATTTTTATTTTTTTAAAAAAAGAAAACTCAAGAAAAAGCTGAAATGCAGTTTAATGGCAGTAGCCAAAGGAGGCATGCATGGTGACCATTGCCTGAAGAGGAAACATGTATCCACTTGCCTCAGGTTAATATCCCTTTGGCACTGGGTTCATATATAACCCCAGGGAGAAGAAAGTGCTGATTACTGTCTTGGAGTAGCTTACAAGGGGCAAGACAGTTTAAAAAGAAACAGCTGGAGTGTGATCTAATCTTCATGTTCCAATTTACTTATGTATAAAACATGCATAAAAAATTAAACCATGATGAACAATTTGTCTGCTCTCTGTTCCTGGCATGCCTCCGCTCTGTCAGAACAGCAGTCCTGGCTTGAGAGAACCCAGGGATGCCTTTAAAAAATAAATACATTATTTATAGAATACAGCTCCCATAAATTTAATATTAATTTGACGACATCATTATAATTATGTCTGAACCAGAAGTATGTCCTCATGTTCAGGCCTTCTTTGTCGAGGCCACTTGACCTTCCTGATCGTGACAGCAGGAATGGTACAGATTTGCACCAGCTTTTGGGAGTGACATCAGATTAAATTAAGCACTCATGCATTTATGGAAAAGCATAGAAAAGCAGGAAGGCATCCACAGGGAATTAATAATGCATCAGGAAGTTGCTGTGTGGTTCTTGGTCATGTGTAAATAATGTGAATGTGAACTTGTGGTCCTGCATGGAACATCCAATGTGTTCGTATACCTCATAAAATTTTATTATATATTTCAATCTTTTTGTCCAAATTAGTTATTAGCAAAGGAATATTTACTCCACCAGTGTAATTTGCTAATAGTGATTTTTTGGTTGATTTAATAAGTATGTATTATGAGTTTAAGACGGTGCTAAGAATATGAAGCCAAAAGGCTACATGTTACTACAGGGCTAGGTGGGCTACGTCAAATTTAAAAAGCAAAAACAAAAAACCCAGAAAATAACAAATCTTGGTTAGAATGTAGAGAATTCGGAATGCTTGTAAGAAGGTAAAATGGCATAGCTGCTCTGGAAAACAATATGACAGTGCCTCAAAATATATTTAAAAAAAAAGAATTATCATATTATCTAGCAATGCCACTTCTGGATATATATCCAAAAGCATTGAAGAAGATTCTGGAAAAGCAACATGCACACCCATATTCAATGAAGCACTATTCACAGTAGCCAAGATGTGAAAATAAACTGTGTGTCCATCTACAGCTACATAGGTGAACAAAATATGTTACATATATACAATGGGATATTATTCAACCTTAAAAAGAAGAGAAATTCTGACATATGCTGCAATATGGATGAATCTTGAGGACATTGCATTAAATGCAATAACTCAAACACAAAAAGACAAATATCTGATTTCATTTATATGAGTTATCTATAGTAGTTAAACTCATAGAAACAAAAGTCTGTGGGGAGGGGAACATGGGGAGTTATTTAAATATATAAAGTTTCAGTTTTACAGGATGAAGATATTCTGGAATTTTGTTAAATAACAATGTGGATGTACCTTACACGATTGAACTATACGTGTATACATTATTAAGATGGTAACTTTGGTTTTATGCACTTTTTATTCCAACAAAAGTTATTAAAGCCTATGTAGATAAATTGAGTTCATATAAACATGGTACAATTATGGAATTATGACTGAATAAATATTTAAATAATGAATATACATGCATAACTGGTATTTATAGAGCCAATGCTTAACTGGTATGTTCTGGAATAAGAGTAGCAGCTGTTCTGATTGGTCAGCCATTCATTCTAGGCTATCTAATCGGATTGGTTGCTGCTGACTCCTGTTTGAGTACACGAAAGGACTAACACACATATTAACTGTGCACACTCACTGCCTCCCACCCATAAAGAGCTGCGGAGAAGAGGGAAGAGGTGGCACAGAAAGGAACAGAAAAGCTTGGTCATCTCAAGTACAGCAACAAGGTTTGTAGTTATACATTCTCTAGAAGAAATCTGCATATGGCATAATTGATGAGTTAAAAAATAGAGCCACCTGGTCTCCATTAGTGCAAAAGCACAAGGCATCCAGATGCGGAGTTGAAATTCCACTTTCCACTAAGAAGGAAAGAGGTAGGTGAGGTGAAGATTTGAGACGTTTAAAAATGAGATGAACAGTCTTGTAATCCCAACACTTTGGGAGGCCAAGGCAGGTGGATCACCTGAAGCCAGGAGTTTGGAATCAGTTTGGTCAACATGGTGAAGTCTCATATCTGCTAAAAATACAAAAATTAGTCTGATGTGGTGGCAGGTGTATGTAATCCCAGCTACTCTGGAAGCTGAGGCAGAGATGGAGGCTGCAGTGAGTGGAGATTTAACCATTGCACTCCAGCATGGACAACAAAAGCAAAACTCCCTCTCCAAATAAAATAAAATAAAATAAAATAAAATAAAATAATATAAAATAGATGAAGAGGTACTAGAAAAGCTGAAACATGTGAGGGAAATGGACAAGAGAAGGGCAGGGAGGGGGCAGGAGTTGGTGGGATAAATGAAAAAAGGGAAGGAGAGGAGAGAGGAGAGAAAAAAGTACGTGTTGAGGGGGAGAGATTGATTCAGCATAGCCAGCTTCATGTTTAACAAATGGATAAGGAGTTTGTTGTAATACGAAATTTTGTTTGGCCACTGAAATTTTCTTGCAGATTTTATTTCCCTCAAATGTTTAAGGAATGAGTCATATGGGTGTTTAGATGATGAATTTCTGACAAAGTTCCCTCCTCTTCCTATTTGCTGAATGTTTTTTACCAAGAAAGTAAGTTGAATTTTGTCAAATGTTATTTCTACATCTACTGGGATAATCATATGGCTTATCTTTTTTACATTAATATTGGGATACGTGGATTTTCAAATTTTAAAACAATCTTACATTCTTGAAATAAATCACATGCAGTCATTATATCTTAACCCTAATAATATGGCTGGATTTTCTTTGCTAATTTTGTGTTATTGTTTCATTTTTTCCTAGAACTTTTGCATATATATTCAAGAGGAATATTAGTCTCCATTTTTGTTCATCTGATTTTGATAACCGTATGATTCTATTCTCATAGAATGAAGCTGGAAACATTATCTTCACTCTAACTTTTTTGAACAGTTTTTATACAATCTATATTATTTCTTTCTTAATTGTTTGGCACACTTCATTAGTTTATTCTGTGGAAAAAATTTAAATATGTATTTTGTGTCTTTAACAAATATAGGATTACTAATTTATCCATTTCTTCTTGAATGAATTTGACAGTTTTGTCTTTAAAGGAATCTATTTTACTTTTTATATTTGTTTGCATAAAATTGCTAATAAAATGCCTTATGATCCCTTTAATGTCCTTTCTTTAGAATCTGTAGCGATGTTACCTTTTCATTACTGTTATTGATCATTTGTGTCATCTCCCTATTTTGTGATTAGTCAGCTTCAAGGCTCATCAATTTTATTAATCTTCACATAGGCTTAGCTTTCTGTTTCATTTATTTCCTCTACACATTTTTGACATTTTGTTTCAATAATTTCCACTGTCATCTTTATTGTTTATTTTCATCTGCTTTCTTTTGGATTAATTAGGCTTCTTATGCTAATTTTCAAGAAAAAACTGAGGACAATGACTCAAGACTCTGTTTTTTCCCTCTAATATAATCATTTAGTGATATATAATTCATCTATGAATTGCTTCAGTAGTGATCAGCAATTTTTGATATTTTGTATATCCATTTTTAACCAATTCAAAATACATTTTAATTTTTCTTTTAATTTTGTTTGTCTTACATGTATTTGACAAACTGTTATTTAGTCTCCTATGTTTGGGGATTTTTCAAAAATCTTTGTTATGTATTCCTAATTTAATTTCATTGTGGTTAGAGAACATACTTTTTATGACCTAAATTTTTATAAGATTATTGATAGTTGGGCTTTTTGTTCTAAAATATCCTTTATCTTAATAAACCTTTTATGTACACTTGAGATATATGTGTATTTTGCTATTCTTGGATAGAGTGTTCTACAAAATTAAGTTAGGTCAAGCCACTTGATAGTATTGTTTAAGTATTCTATGTCACTGCTGGTGGTTTGACTACCTATGGAATTCTAGGCAGACAGTTTACATTTCATTTAACACTTTAAAAATCTTCTTTACTGTTGTCTCCTTTTTATTGTCTATAATGAAATTTGCATAAATGTAATGTGTCTTTTTTCTTTAGTTGTTTTTATCATTTTCTCTTTTTTGTTGGTTTTGAGCAATATGATTACAGTGTACTTTGCTGTAGTTCCCTTCAGGTGTCTTATGCTTGGGATTCATTGAGATTTTTGGATATGTACCTGCTTATAGTTATCCTACAGTTATGAAACTTTATATTTAAAAGTTCATTTTCTTCTGCTGTGTTTCATTTTGTTTCGTTTCTATTATGTTTTCAAACTCATTAATTTTTTCTTCTGTAATTTTAAATCTTTATTCTCATTTGGTGTGTTTTTCAACTTGAACATTAAAGTTTTATCTCTGTAAGTATATTTTGGTCTTTTTAATATTTTTCACATCTCAATGTTTTGAACATATGAAATGCAGAACTAATGCAGTAACTACTTTGGTGTCTTTTTATGAGAATTCTAACATCGGTCAGTCTGAGTTTTGATTGATTGATTGATTGTTGTTGTTTTTTTCCACTCTAGCAGAGGGCATATTTTCTAGCTTCTTGAATCCCTGATACTTATGCATGTATGCCAGATATCATAAATTTTAGACAGTTGAATATTGGTTTCTTGATAATATTCTAGAGCTTTGTTGTAGTATGCAGTTCAGTTATGAGGAAACAGTTTCATCCTTCAGTTTTTGATTTTAGGATGTGTTAATTAGAGGTTATCTGACTGGCACTGAACACATTCCCCAGTTTCCCATCATGTATGAGTCTTCCCATTTATTTCTGTTGGAACAGGCACAATTCCCAGCCTTGTATGAGGACCAGGTACTGTTTAGTCTAACACTTTTAGGTGCTTCTTTTCTCAAACATGGGTAGTTTCTTTATGTAAGTGCTTTTATCAGGACCGTGCTGAATACCTAAGGAGGACCCTCCGCAGATTTTTAGGATTCTTTCTGTGCAACTTCTTCTCTTCTGGTGGTCTATCTTGCAAATGTTAGCTGCTTCAGTTTTCCCAGACTGTCAG
Source organism: Saimiri boliviensis (assembly GCF_048565385.1). Lineage (NCBI taxonomy): Eukaryota > Metazoa > Chordata > Mammalia > Primates > Cebidae > Saimiri > Saimiri boliviensis. Next base: position 112,564,283 of record NC_133453.1, read on the forward strand.
CTATCTTTCCCTAACCCAGGTATACTACTTGGTTCTTCCTGGGTTCCCACCTCCCTATGCCATAGTCCTGGATAGAATCTTAACACTTGACCCAAGTTTAATAAATATGCATTGAGGCTGGGCGCGGTGGCTCAAGCCTGTAATCCCAGCACTTTGGGAGGCCAAGGCGGGTGGATCACGAGGTCAAGAGATCGAGACCATCCTGGTCAACATGGTGAAACCCCGTCTCTACTAAAAATACAAAAAACATTAGCTGGGTATGGTGGTACGTGCCTGTAATCCCAGCTACTCAGGAGGCTGAGGCAGGAGAATTGCCTGAACCCAGGAGGCGGAGGTTGCGGTGAGCCGAGATAGCGCCATTGCACTCCAGCCTGGGTAACAAGAGCGAAACTCCGTCACACACACACACACACACACACACACACACACACACACAATATATATATATATATATATATATATATATATATATATATGCATTGAAGTGAAGAAAGAGAGAGAAAGAGAGGTTATTTTCAGATGCAACTCACACAAGTAGGTTTATCAGGTAGCAAGCTTTGCCATTTTTCTTCAGTTTTCTAAACTCTAATTTGTTAAAGCTTTACCTAATCATTTAATACACAAAAATTCTAAACATACATTTTCACTCTTCTTATACTACAAACTGGCTTTTAGAGTCTGTATATGAGCCAAGCTACCTGAGTTAACTGGAGAAGTGAGAAAAAAAAAGAAAAGTGATTGGATACATGTATGACTACGCACAGATTGTTTACTTAAAAATACACTAGCTCAAATGAAAGAAGAATTAAGCATTGCGAATGCTATTCTTTTTCAACATCCATGGTTAATACTACAATAATACAAACTTTTATGAGACTAAAAATATTAGACTTCAACAAATACAATTATAAATCCATTGTAATCAATAAAATAGAGAAGTGAACAAAATGTTCTGGAAGAAAAGAAGTGTGAGTAATGAATGCTTCATGGGGCAAATGTACATTTAAAGCCTTCTTGAGAAAGTATCCTTTAACAGGGCTTTGGAGAATGATTGGGCTTTAGTGAGCAGACAGAGTAGGCACAGACATTTCAGTCACAAATGAAATAAGCACAAAATGCAGAAAGAATGCCATGATATATATTACGAAGTGTATTAAGATAAAGTTCTTTGATTTTTCCCAATGGTAATTAAATATACGCACCACAATTCTCTTCAGCATCTAATCTTGAGTAATAGATGTTCTTCTGTCCATAATTGTCTTAAGATGTTTTTTCACTTAGAATTATAATATTCCTGTAAGCAAGTCCTTTAAAGAAAAACTAAATATTACACATTCTAAAAGGCATGAAGTTAGGCCTGAGCAGGTGGTTCATTATCACTCAATCTGGTATAGGCATAGCATATGGGCCTGACGGCAAAGCAATCTGATAAAATTTCTGGAATTACCATACTATTTAATAAATTATCTTAATATTTGCTTAGTACTTATATATGGTAGGCATTGTGCTAGGCCTGGTAATGCAAAACTTAACAAGGAATACTTGTGGCCTGCTTTCATGGAGCTCCTGGAAAATATTGAGTAACTACTATATAGGTTATGTATAGGGGCATGACAAGATATACAAGGATGGGGAACATATTAAAGGAACTCTGAAGCATCCTATACCAGTGGCTAAGCATGCTTATGGTAGAACCATACAGCTTAGATCTAAACTACAGCTTTGCCAATTACTTAACATCTCTGAGCCTCCGTTTCCATGAAAATAGAGCCTGAATCAAAATGTATAATCTAGAAATTAGATGGAAAAGAGATAATCCCTGATAAACAACAATAAAAAAAAAAAATAAGGGAAGTGAACGAGGTAGGGAAGGAGGGAAATGAATACAGATGATGTGTTACTGAGATAACCACACTTCTCAGGAAAGCACCATTTATCAGTCTGTGACACTTCCATAAAGATAGTGCACTGAACCTCAACATATGTGTAACGATTTGTCTGAGGGATGTCAGAGAAGAAACGTATCTGCCAGATCTATTCCATGTTTTATCTCCTATGGCTAGGTTTTACCACCATAAGGAGTTTAACCACTTGAACTTCTAGGTTGTATCACCTGGACCCTTTAGAAAGTGCGAGAAAATTAAGCCAATACACTGGGTTGTGACTCTTTCTCTGAATTCAGAAGTAGTTGCAGAAGCCCGACTCCCATAGCAGCAGTCTCAGAGGTGTGAGTATACAGGAACAATGAAAATGGATATGCAGAAGCAGTAAAAGGAGGGTGGAACTAGTAAACAAGTTGCAGATGCATGTGATGACTCCGAGTTCTGCAGCTGAGCATTAGAGAAGTACATGCTAGGAGATGCAGGTCAATAGGAGATAGCTGGTGTGAGAGTAAGTCATTTCTTTACAGAAAAAACAGAGGTACTATGTCCAGAGATTTTATGTAAGGTGAGTTATCGGAACGAAATTAAATTTTGTATGGCTATACATAGCACAGTTCAAAGGATATCTGAAGAGTACAATTAAAGAATATTGGAAAGATGAGGCTGTATGAAAAGATAGACAATGAGGCTAGGTGCAGAGGCTCACACCTGTAATCACAGCATTTTGGGAGGCTGAGGCAGGAGAAAAGCTTGAGGCTAGGAGTTTGGGACCAAGCTAGATGACATGGTGAGACTCTCTGTCTTTGTAAACAAAAAAATAAAAAATAAAAATAAGTTAAATGGGCATTGTGGCACATGTCTGTTGTCCAGCTACTAAAGAGGTTTAGATGGGAAGATTGCTTGAGCCCAAGGAGGCTGAGACTGCACAGATCATGCCACTGCCCTCCAGCCTGGGTGAAAGAATGAGACTATGAAAAAAGAAAAGAAAAAAAGAGGAAAAGAAAAGATGAGAAGAAAGAGAGAGAAAGAGAAAGAAGAAAAAAAAAAAACCAGAAAGAAAGAAAATAGCTATTAAGGTCCGGGTGCGGTGGCTCACGGTAATCCCAACACTTTGGGATGCCAAGGCCGGCGGATCACGAGTTCAAGAGATGGAGACCATCCTGGCCAACATGGTGAAACCCCATCTCTACTAAAAGAACAACAACAACAACAACAACAACAACAAAAAATAGCCAGGCTTGGTGGTGCGTGCCTGTTGTCCCAGCTACTCGGGAGGCTGAGGCAGGAGAATTGCTTGAAACCAGAAAATGGAAGTTGCAGTGAGCTGGGATCGAGCCACTGCACTCCAGCCTAACAGAGCAAGACTCTGGCTCAAAAAAAAAAAAAAAAAAAAAAGCTAATAATTTACAATGAAGTAAAGTGAGTTATACTGAAGCTAAAAAGTGCTGCAAGGTAAAATAATTACCCACAGATGCTGGGTGCAAATATATTGTGAATACATACAGTAAGCTACCTAAGGCCACTGAATAAAAATGAGAAAGATTCATTGGAGATTTAAGACATTCAAAAATACTCCTGTATTTGGGAATTTAGAAAACCACATACATACCCAAAGAAAGATGCATCCTCAGAGAAATCTGAGAAGATGATAAGCTTTCTCCTTAGAGTGATAACTAGATTCAGTGCAAGCTGAGTAGTGTTAGACGTGATCCAACACAGAGTCAATGTTCAAAAACTGGGAGAGGTTTTGTGTTTGTTTTCTTCTTCCTGTTGTTCAAGCAAATTTCCGTCAAAACATTAGCTGAACACAAGCTAAGGGATAGAGACTTCGGTTACCACACATGACAAGGCATACACTTGCTGCACAAATATTTTAGGAAAGTCACTAAATAAATGGGCTACTATACGATTCAACATTAAAAACAAAACAAAACAACAAACAGCACACGATTTTTTCTCCATGCCTGTTAAGTAGAAGAACCTGATTTAAAGAGGGGACACAGAGTGAGAGATGCCAAACTGTATGTGTGTTGTCTACAAATGACTCAGTTTAGATCCAAAGACACATTTATATACAAAAGAAAAGATAAAGAATGATATGCTATGCAAATATTAATGAAAAGAATGTTGAAGTCCCTGAACTAGTAACAAACTGGACTTTAAGTCAAAACCGTTGCAGGAGACTAAGAAAGGCCTTATATATGGATATGAGGTTCAATTCCTCTAGACAATATGATAATTATAAACATATTCACAATATAATAATTATAAACAAATAACAGAGTGCATAATCTTGGAAGTAAACTGACAGAGTTGAGGTTGCTAATAGACAGTGATGCAATAATAACTGGATACTTTACTACTCTAGCATATATCAAGGTACAAAACATGTCTCAATCAATTTAAAAATATCAAAACATCCAAGATACATTTAATGACTAGAATGGAATTAAGATAGAAATCAGTAAAAGAACAAAGTAATTCACAAATATTTGTAAAATAAATAACATAGTCTTAAACAACAAATGTGTGTTGGGAGATATCACAGGGATATTTAGAAAATACTTAGGCACAATTGAAAATAAAAACACAACACATCAAAATATATAAGCTATGAAGAAGATAGTACTCAAGGAAATTTATAGCAGCAAACATCTACATTAAAAACAAAGATTTAAAATCAATAGCCCTACTTTGACTTTTAAGAAACTAAAAGAAAGAGCATACTGAAGTAAAACCTAGCATAAAGGCAGAAATACTAATGACTAGAGAGGAAACAAATAGAGAACAGAAAAACAACAAAGTTAGTCAAGAAAAGCCAAAGTTGGTTCTTTGAGAAAGATCAATGAAACTGACAAACCTTTAGCCATACCAGCAAAACAAAGAGAAAGACAAGGCACAATTAATTTAATCAGAAAACATTAGTACTGACTTTACAGATATAAAAAGAATTACACAACAATATTTCAGGAAAATTATACACCAACAAATTTGTAAAACCAGATGAAATGGATAAATTTTTAGAAACACACAAAATTACCTAAAAGGACTCAAGGAAAAGAAAATCTCAATGAAGACATTGAATGAGTAATCAAAAGTCTTCTAAAAAGCCCTGCTCTCAAAAAAAAAAAAAAAAAAAAAAAAAAAAAAATGCCCAGGACCAGATGGCTTCATGTGTGCATTCCACCAAACATTTTGCTTTCTGTACTCTTGTGCTGTAACATCTGGGGCCTTACTGATCCCGGAGGAATTGCTCTTCCCAGGGTTGACTGGTTCCTTGAGATAATAAGCAACTCACCTGCAATCATGCTTTCCAAATACCAAGCAACCAGTCCAGAACCCACACCTTCATTTTTCAGGCCCAAACACATCTGACCACTATCCATCAATCCTAATTACCCCAGAGCCAGGTATTAGACCACCAGGGACAGTCCGTATGTCCCAGATCCCACTGAAATTATTCAAATTAGCAAGTCATATACCTGCTTACCTTGCTTTGTCCATTCATTTTCATACAATAAAGTCTCTTGTCCATGGCTCCTGACCTTGTTCTGCCTCCAGAGAGACCCTTGCTACCTCTCTGTACATCCTTCTTTAGAACTATAACATATTTTCTTTTCAATGAAAAATATCTTCTGATCTGTTAACCTTATTATACCTCAATTTCTTTTATTACTACACTATATTTTACAACACATTTAAAGCAGAATAAATGGGAATACTTCTCAAACTTTTCCAAACAACAGCAGAGTAGGCCACAGTTCCTTACTCCTTTGGTAAGTTCAACAAGACTCAGAAATGAAAAGTATCAGAAGAAAGAATATTACAGATCAATAGCCCCTATAAATATAAAAGTAAAAATGTCCCTCCCAAAAATAATATTAAACTGAATCCAGTAATATCTTAATGGTATTATACATCATCATCAAGTGAAATGTATTATCCCAGAAGATAATGATGGTTCAACACAGAACATCAATCAGTGTGATGCAACATTAATGGAAATAATGAAAAAAAAATTTCTCAATTGATATAAAAAAGGCATTTCAAAAAAAAAAAACAAATACTATTCTATGATAACACTCTGAAAACTAACAATATATTGGAACTTTCAAAATATGATAAAATACTTTAATGTACTTTTAAAAAAGTGCATTACTAACATCATATTCATTGGTCAAAGACTGCAATCTCTACCCCTAAATCAGAAACGAGACAAGAATACCTGCTTCTGTCATTGCTATTCAACATTATAGCAGATGCTCTCGCTACGGCAGTTACAAGTAGAGAATAAAATACAAAAATCTAAATTGGAAAGAAATAAAACTATCTCTATTCACAGGTGGCAAATCCTATTTATAAAAAATCCCAAGTAATCCACAAAAGAAGCCTCCAGAGCAATTGAATGAATTCAGCAAAGTCAAATATTATGAAACCAACACATACAAATAAGTTGTATGTCCATACTCTCATAATGAACAATCTGAAAAACAAAATTAAAAATCAATGACATTTACAATAGCATATAATAGAATAAAATATCTAGACATATGTTTAACCACAAGGTTAAATACTTGTACACCAAAAACTAAAACATTGCTAAAAAAAAATTCAGAAGACCTAATATTAATTGAAGAATAACCTGTGTTCATAAGCAGGAATACTTAATAGAAGATGTCAAAACTAATTAAAGTATCAGTCTGCATATTTAATATAATCCCTAAATTTCTAATTTCCAAAAGCCTTTTTTTGCATAAATCCAAAAGCTGATCATTAAGTTTACCTAAAATTACAAACCAAGTTTATATTATGAGTAAACAATAAAAAATGTGGAATATATATTCAATAAAATACTATTCAGCCATAATAAATGAAATTTATATACATGCTAAAACATGGATAAATCTTAAAAACATTATGCTAAATAAGATAAGCCACACACAAAAGAATATCCATAGTATTATTTCACTTATATAATAAATATCTAGAAGAGGCAAACTCATTTCTAAAAAGATTAGTAATTACCAAGGTTTGGAGGGATAGGAGAATGAATACACAGCTTGTATTTGGAGTGATAAAAATGCTTTGGAAGGCCGGGCGCGGTGGCTCAAGCTTGTAATCCCAGCACTTTGGGAGGCCGAGGCGGGTGGATCACGAAGTCGAGAGATCGAGACCATCCTGGTCAACATGGTGAAACCCCGTCTCTATTAAAAATACAAAAAATTAGCTGGGCATGGTGGCACGTGCCTGTAATCCCAGCTACTCAGGAGGCTGAGGCAGGAGAATTGCCTGATCCCAGGAGGCGGAGGTTGCGGTGAGCCGAGATCGCGCCATTGCACTCCAGCCTGGGTAACAAGAGTGAAACTCCGTCTCAAAAAAAAAAAAAAAAAAAAAAATGCTTTGGAAATAATGGATAACAGATATACAACATAAGAATGTAATTAATGTATCTAAATTATTCTCTAAAAACTTGTTGAAATGGCAAATTTTATGTTTATATATATATATATATATATATATATATAATGAAAAAATTAAACAAACAAGTCTAGGTTTAAAATTTTAATATTATTTGTTGCAGTTTTGATATTAGGTTATTCAACCTCTCTTACTGAATTTATTAATTTAAAATTTGGAAATAGCAGTGTTCTTTTTCTAAAGTTATAAGACACAATGTTGGTGAATTCCCGAATATTTGCAAGATGTTTAGCAAAGAAACTTGGGCATATTATATGATCCACATACATCCATTTCTATCCTTTTCTTTCCTCACATTCTCACTTTTATCTTTCATGCATTAATTGATTAATTTGTTTTCATGAAATGACTCAAACTTCCAGTAACTTTTTCATAAAGTTTTTAAAGAATAGTTTTGTATTTTTATAAAAGTTGTGAAGGGAGTTGTCATTTAACTCACAACCAGTTTTCCCAATTATTAACATTTTAGTTTAACATAGTACATTTGCCATAATTAATAAACTAATATTAATTCTTTAGTAAATCTTCATTTACCTTTATTTAGTATTTACTTAATATCCTTATTTTGCTGTAGGATTGTATTGAGGATACTACATTACATTTAATCATCATGACTCCTTAGGTTTTCTTTGGCTGTAAAATTTCTCAGATGTCCCTCAGTTTTGATGACATTAATGATTTTGAAGAGCTATGGTCAGGTATTTTGCAGGATGCCCCTCTCATGGAATTTGTCTGCTTTTTTTGTTTGTTTAATGACCAAAACAGGGTTTGGGATTTTGGAGAGGAAGACCAGAGTGCTATTTTCATCACATCTTAGTAAGGATACATACTATTGACATGAAATTATAATTAATATTAAACTTGATTACCTGGTTGAGTTTGCCAGATTTATTCATTATAAAGTATTCTTTCTTCTCATTCTCCTCATTTCCATAGTCCTTAGAAGGAAGTCACTATGTGCAGTCTACACTTACGGAGTTGGGAGGTAGGCTCCATCTTTTGAAGAACAGAGTATTTACATAAATTATATTGAGTGCTATATGGAGGAGTTGTCTATTTTCCCACATTTATTTATTTACTCAATCATTTATTTATATCAATATGGATTCATAAGTATTTATTTTGTGTTGTAATCCGATAGTGACTTTTATTCACTGCTTGAATTTATATAGCTTTGGCCATTGGAAGCTCTTTTAATTGGCTTCTGTGTTCCTTTAAAAAAGCTCCATAATCATGGTTTCTTTGAACGCTTTCTTACTTTTTGGTATTACAAGATACTCCAAGCTCATCTTGTTTATTCCTTGCCTCAGCCCTAAAATCATATGTTTCTTGAAAGTATTCTGGATCTTTTTAACTGCAGAATGATGTTAGGAACCAAAATCAGGACTCAAGCCATGCTCAATGCTACTGGGGTGTCTTTTCTTTGAGGCTCTTAGCTGACAGAGTGAGAATATATATAGTATGTAATCATGGGTGTTTATGCATATTTACATAAATATATATTTTATGTATTAATATGTTTTTATACTAAGCCAAACATAAGTTTATATTGTCACCAGTCCTAATTAATTACCACAGAGACCATTCTAGTCTTCTCCCCTTGCTTACTCTAATCTTCTGCTCCGAAAGCAAGAATACAGGCTCCTGCCATCTGCTATTATACAGTTTTTACTTCTTGTACATATGTATATTGGTTTTATAATTGTTAACACATGCCTTTGTAGGAAAAACCTTTAATAACTACAGCAGTAATTATGTACAGTTCTGTTGTCTTTAATATTACAAATTTTATTCCTTTTCTAACACATTTGGTTCAACACCTTTTCCCCGCACCCTCTGGTAAAGCTGCTTCATACATTTCAGGCAGATTACTAGGTCAGGAGTTTCAGACCAGCTGGACCAACATGGTGAAACCCCATCTCTACTAAAATACAAAAATTAGCTAGTCATGGTGGCGTGTGCCTGTAATCCCAGCTACTCAGGAAGCTGAGGCAGGATAAACAGAGGCAGAGATTACAGTGAGCCAAGATTACAATACTGCACTCCAGCATGGGGGACAGAATGAGACTCTGTCTCAAAAAAAAAAAAAAAAAAAAAAAAAAAGAAAAAGAAAAAGAAAGAAAGAAAGAAATACAGTCACATACATTTGTTAAAGTCTTTATTCTGTCTGGATTTCTCAAACTCCTACATTGTTGTTCTTAACATCGGATTTCAATCTTTTTGTTGTAAAGTTCTGTGAGTTTTGACAAATGCCTAATGTCATGTATATATCATTTGAGTATCACACGGAATAATTTTAGTATCCTAAAATATTCTCTGTGTTTCACCTGCTAAACCTTCTTCATTGCCAAAGGTGTAATACTTATCTGTTTACTTTCTCTACAGTTTTGGCACTTACAGAATGTCATGTAAATGGAATTATACATTATATAGACTTTACAGACTGAATTACTTCACATAGCAATATACACTTAAAATTCATCCATGTATCTGCATCGCTTAATGGCACATTCTTTTTTTCATCATTGTATTCACTGTATTACATTGTATAGACATACCACAGTATGTGGTATAATCCACTCAACCACTGAATGGCACCTTCATTGTTTCTACTTTTTGTCTATTACAAATTATACTGCCATAAAAATTTGTGTGCAGGTTTTTGTGTGGAAAAAAAAAAGTTTCAAATCATTTGAGTATATTCCTGGGAGAATGATTGCTGGTTTCTAAGGTAAAATTACATTTAACTTTGTGAGAAACTGTGAAAGTTTCTTCTAAAGGACTGTATTAGTTTGCACATTCATTGACAGTGAGGGAGAGTAACTCACTCTTAGTGAGGGAGAGTTACTCACTCTTAATGAGTGAGAGTTACTCTTACTTCTCATTTTTGCCAGCAATTTTAAGTGTCAGTTTTTTATTTTTTAACTTTACTCATTCAAATAGGTCTTTAGAGGTATCTATTTGTTGTTTTAATTTGAATTTTCTAATGAAAAATTATACTGTTTATATTTTCGTATTCTTAGTTGAAATCTAAATATCTTATTTGGTGAGTTTCTATTCAGATATTTTGTCTATTTTAAGTGATTTTTAAAAATACGTTTATCATGTATGGTTTTTGCAAATATTTTCTCCCAGTCTGTGCTTTGTTTTAATTCTGCTAATAGCATCTTTTACAGAACAGGAATTTGTCATTTTTATAAAGTTCAAGTTGTCTTTTTTTCTTTCTCTTTCTTTCATGGATTTTGTGACTTTGGTCTTGTATCTATAAACATATCAGCAAACTCGAGGACATATTTTATTTATTTTCTATTTTTTTCTAGTAATTTTATAGCTTTGGATTTTACATACAAATCCACAATCAATCTTTGAGTTGATTTTTTTATTCAGATATAAGTTATTGGCATGTGTTCATTGTTTTTGCTTGTGAACTTCTAATTGTTCCAAAACTGTTTGTTAAAAAGTCTAATCTTTTTTGTTCAGTTGCCTGTGACTTTGTAAAAATTTATTTTATCACATTTGTGTGAGTCTAATTTCTAGGCTCTTCATTCTGTTCCATTAATCTATGTGTCTATTATTTTACTAATGCCACATTTTCTCAATTACCGTGCTTCACAGTAAGTCTTGAAATCAGGAGATTTGATTCTTCCAGTGCTGATGCTCTCCTTCAGTATTGTGTTGACTATTGTAGGTGTTTTATGTTTCTATATAACTCATAAAATCCAGATTGTCAATACCCAAAAAAGGCCTGCTGCAATTTTGAGTGAGATTGCATTGAATCTATAGATCAAGTTAAGAAAAATTAATATTTTAACAATATTGTGTCTTTCCACCTATGAGAACAAAATATTTCTTCATTTCTTTAAATCATCTTTGATCTTCCATCAGCATTGTGTTGTTTTCATTATATTAGATATTAGATAGATAGATAGATAGATTTATCTCCAAGTACTTTCATTTTTGATATTGTAGTAAATAGTATTTCTAAAAATTCCAATTCCAAAAATTTATTGCCTGTATATAGGTAAACAATTAATTTTTATATGTTGATCACATATTCTGTGACACTGCTATAATACTTATGAGTTCTGAGAGTATTTTTGTAGATTTTGGGGGTTTGCTACATATATAATCATGTCATATTAAAATAGAATCTTGAAGCAGATTTTGAATTTTCAAACTTTAAATTCTTAATGTTTTTACATTTTTGCAGATGTAAGGATGTAGTGTTGTCAGTAGCATTAACAGCAATGGTAATAAGAACAGTTAGAACATCTAATACTTATGTGTAGGCACTATTCAAAACACTATATATCACTATTTTCATCTAATTTTTCCATTCTATAATCTTTCCAGTAATTACTGTGATATATAATCAAATATCTAGCTGGAAGAAGACAATGTATGTTACCACTTGCAAGTGAAAATATATTTGCATTTTTGCCTAATAATTATTCTGAAGAAATTACATTTATTAAATCTCTAAAATCCTTCAGTTCTCAAATAGGCATCCTAAATATTAACTCATTTTATTTAATATGTATGTATTCATTTTATTCATTCAATAGCCATTTTTTTGGTCCTACTATTTTCCAGGCTTATTAAGATATACATTATTTTCTGACTGTTTACAAACACAGGTGAGGTACCAGTTATAAATGTGGACAATCCTAACATTTCTTTTGTAGCCTGATTTGATCAAGGTACTTTAAATTCTTGTCAACATAAATGGTTTGAAACTAGAAATTTAAAAAATCACTGTTCTTTTATAAATAAGCTAAAACATACCTTGTGGTTCTCTAAACAGAAAAGTACAAGGGACATGACCTTAAAAGTCATGTATTTGAGAGGTATTTAAGAATAGATACAAATTGCTTATTGTGTGTGCTGTTGAACTTACAGTGATATGTGGGAAATGCCATTTAAAACAATGATGCTTAAAGAAATTGTTAACTAAAAGTACATTCAGGCTGGACATGGTGGCTCACGCCTGTAATCCCAGCACTTTGGGAGGCTGAGGTGGGCGGATAACAATGTCAAGAGATCGAGACCATCCTGGCTAACATGGTGAAACCCTGTCTCTACCAAAAATACAAAAATTAGCCTGGTGTGGTGGTATGGGCCTGTGGTCCCAGCCACTCAAGCGACTGAGGTGGAAGAATCACTTGAATCCAGGAGGCAGAGGTTGCAGTGAGCCAAGATTGCGCCACTGCACTCCAGCCTGGTGACAGAGCAAGATTCCATCTCAAATAAATAAATAAATAAATAAATAAATAAATAAATAAATAAATGAAATAGTAAATTCAGACCCAAGAAGCACTTTTTCCAAACTACCCTTGAAAAATTTTAACTGAAGAATCACACTTCTAAGTTTGTTCCTTAGCATGTAAACTATCTTCCTGAATAGACTTCCGGTTTTTTTTTTTTTTTTTTTTTTTGAGACGGAGTTTCGCTCTTGTTACCCAGGTACCCAGGCTGGAGTGCAATGGCGCGATCTCGGCTCACCACAACCTCCGCCTCCTGGGTTCAGGCAATTCTCCTGTCTCAGCTTCCTGAGTAGCTGGGATTACAGGCACGCGCCACCATGCCCAGCTAATGTTTTGTATTTTTAGTAGAGACGGGGTTTCACCATGTTGACCAGGATGGTCTCGATCTCTTGACCTCGTGATCCACCCGCCTCGGCCTCCCAAAGTGCTGGGATTACAGGCTTGAGCCATCGCGCCCGGCCGAGACTTCCAGTTTTAAAGAAAGTGTGGCTTTTCATTTTGCAGTTGTGAAAAGTATACTAATACTATACTCATTCAACACAGGGACTCCATAAATATTGATTTTCTGGTTGGCAAGGGAGGACACAAAAAAGTCAACGGCAACTATTTGTAACTGGTATGAATCCCATTCCATTAACCCAAATATTCAACGAATGTAGCTTTCTCTACTCATCTATACGACACAACTTTATTTTTATATTCAGCTCTTATTCTATCAGGATAGCAAAAATCCAGTTATACTTAACTTAATGTGCCCCTCATTTCTCATTTATTTCATTTCTTATGCTTCTGAATTCTGGTGATCTTAAGTAGAGCCAAGGTAGTAGGTATGGTGATTGGAGCACATCTGGTGTTGACATCTGCTGGGAATATGTTTTAAATTCCATCCTGTATGTCTTCCATTATTATTCTACTTCTGCAATTCCCTATGGGTTCGGGGGTCTTACTCTGATAATAATAGGTTCTACATAGTCACATATTTGAAGAAGAAATTACAGAAATAGCAAAGAAAATTGAGAAGAAAAACAACAAAGAAAATAGAGGTACCATAGTTTCATCATCTTTTAAAATAAAACATGCAAATTAACGAGAGGAGTTGGCCTTCTAAATTACAAGTGAATCATAGAAATTGAGCTGGAAGGGATCCTATGTATTAATTGGCTACCTTTATGCTTTTGATAGATAGAAGACAAAAAGGACACAAAGTTACATGCCAAAGCAAAAAAGCAAAACCAAAAAAATTACTATATGTTTGCACACACATACATTATCATTAAACACATATCTATTGATTACTCACCGCAAACCAGATCAGGGATACAAAGATGAATGATGCAGGACTTTGTCCTCAGAGAGGGTGGGACATATGCTTATCAAATAGTGTAATGAGATTGGTTTGAAAAGACACACAGACAAGTTAGAGATTGAGAGAACAGTATTACTCAAACGGGCCTGCACTGCAATGGACACTATGTGATTTAAATATACATATAGACAGATTACACACACACACACACACACACACACACACACACACACACCCCTCAAACATATATACAAACATATATCTCAATAATTTGAGTTAGAATCTCACTGCTTCCCAGGCTGAAATGCAATGGCATGATCATGGCTCACTGCAGCCCCAAATAACTGGGCTCAAGCAATCCTCCTGCCTCAGCGTTCCAAGAAGCTGGGATTACAGCCATGCCCAACCATACCCAGTCTAATATTTTTAGTATAAATACAGTCTGGAGATAGTTATTAATTAAAACTATATCTTACTGTTTACAAAGAGGCAAGCTAACAATAAAAACATAATTTATCTTAAAATCCTCAATGAGACTGAAACTTCCCGTCTTCAGAATTCTGACACTTTCTCCATGCAGGGAGACTGGTTATGGAATACAGGGTCACAGGTGCAGGATTCAGAACCCAAACGATTCCACAAACAAAAGACTTTACTCTCCTTTGGAAGTTCCATTCCGCAACCCCTACTGTCTTGTATTTCTTCTTTGCAAATCCCATCTCCAAGGCAATCCCTCAGTTTGTCATGGGGAGAATCTGTTCTTGAAATCATGAATTCTCTTAGACATCATCTGGACAATTTTCTTGGCAGTCAGTTACATGCTGCTGACTACCTTCACCAAGTAGATACCACTGATGCTCAGGCAGGCACAGACTAGTCTCTGAGGCATGGGGATAAAGGAACTGCTGCTTCTGACGCTGTTGGAGGAAGTGTGACTGCTTTCTGTGTGATATGTGACTGCTTTCTCTGTGATATAGGGCTGGCTGCATCTTGACTTTTGCAGATCAGCTGCTCCTCCTGTCCCAATCTTCTCTTGCCCTCTTCAGACATGATAAGGTGGTTTGGCCATAGAGTTGACAGAGACAATTTTTACTTGTCAGCTTTTGGGCTAATTGGTATGTGGAGATGAATATCTATTCATCTCAGCATTTGTAGCTGTTGCTCTCAGGCATCCGGAAACACAAGTACATCCCCTAACAACTCATGGTTTTCCACCCTTTCACGAAAGTTTAAAGTTTCGATGACAGTGAATTTTTAATAATTGATCTATTTCTTCAACTGGTACATGATTGTATTTCTGGGACATGATTGTATTTCTCTAGGTGATAAAGCTGATGCGGCATACATCTCTTCAAAATTGGTTCTAGAACAAGATAGGAGACTCATTTCATTTCAAAGATTGAACTGCTGCTTTTAAATCTTGGGATGCAAGGCTGGTGCCTGGTCATCATTTTGGAGGAGTGGAATATTTAGAATGAGAACATGCCTGAAGGTTAGAATTCATTCTGTTTACAGTAGATACAGCTGCTTCTTCTTCCCAGGGTGAAGAGTGCTTTTCACTTTGCTTTGAAGGACGACATGAGTCACGAGGTGGATGGAAGTGAATGGCGATCACCCTGTGTCCTGAGAAATGGGAGATCTGGAAATACTGGTACAGGGACCATTTTCAGCTTGGCTGAATGAGCTTCAAACTGCTGCAGCAGCTGACTTCTTTTTGTTTACCTTAGTTAATTTCTGAACTGATCCAAGTTTTACTAGCGGTTTTAGAATCATTCTTTCTTCCTTTTTTCCTAAGTGTAGTGTCTAAATTTTTCACGGTCTTTTTATTTTTCTTCTAGGACTAGTCATGGCTGCAATACACATGGTGGGTTGCTCAAGTTCATTATTCATATCTGCCTCCTCAAATTCACATAGGAGTCCCACTGGCTATTTACCCAAGTTAGAAGTTCTTAGTTCTGGAAGTTGTTTTCCTTATTGAGTCTTTATGTTATTAGAAATCTTTTTTACCCTGGGAAACAGGCATCCTGTCCCTTTCCAATGTCTCCGTTGTCTAGACTTGACTTTTGTCTGATTTGGTTTTCTCTGAGTCTTTGGCCTTTGACTTTTTAAAGTGCTTTTCTGAAGCCATCTCCAAGTCGGGTAAAAACTTGTTGCTGCTGTCCTCTCTCTCTTTCTCTTTCTGGACAACACTAGCACATCATGTCTGTTTTGTGTCATCTTCTGATGGTGGCCTTTGGTTTTCATCTTTGGAGAGGGCCCATGTGATTTCTCGCTGGTCAAAGCAGGACTTCTCACCAGTCTTCCACTCATAAAGTACTTTGTCTTATGGAAAGATTTATGCTTCTTGCTTTGAACCACCCCTCTTGACTGACCCTTGATCTGTCCTAAAGGGCTTTTCCAGGTTTCTGGTGTGGAACAATGGGTCCTCCACCAGGAATGTCTGCTAGTCCACAGACAGAGGTTGAGGACCGACAGATCATGGGATCTGAACATGGCCATAAACAGAAGATTCCTGGTTTGAAGAGAAGCTGATGAAACTTGGTGGCACCACATTCTTTTATTTCTCTTCTCCAGACTTTGAAACTCTTTGGAGATCTCTTAATCTCTGAAAGTGCTCTGTTTTTTTTTTGTTGTTGTTGTTTGTTTGTTTGTTTGTTTGTTTTCCTGTCTGTGGTCTGGGCCTTACAACTGGAGGCTTTTCAGTTGTCATTTCCTCCCCCTTCTAAAGAGCAATCCTGTGGCACTTTCTGGAGTTGCACTTCTTCAATTCCAGTTCATCAGGCTCACTGTTTCATTGCAGAAAAACTAACTTGTTTCACTGCCATGCTGAATCTCTTGCAAAGCTCCTAAAATGCTTGTGATTTTTTTTAAGCTATTCACTATTATCTTAACTTCAGTCTCTTTAAGGATGTCTACTATAACAGGCAAGGTAGAGAATTACTGCAATTTTTTCTATAGGTTCTTAGATACAGGTTTGTGGCCATGGCACCTGCAGCTTCCCCACCTCTTGGAACACAAACTCCACCACCACATCTTCTGCACTGGTGTGGCTGCCCTGAAAGAACTGGAATCCTGTCTCATCCTTGGGAGGTAGCACTGCTCTCTGAGTGTGCACCCTGTGAGTGGCTTCTCTGGTGTGCAGTCCAAGATGGAGTGAAGTCCTATGTCAACACTGGCCTTATAAATCCTGACCTGCACCACCCATTCCCCTACCTTTCTCTGGGTGAAGAGCTACACCTTAATTAACACCCATGGGTGGTCCGCATAGGATGCCTAGAGTCAGCAGGAATGAATCAGTAACCACTTTAGCTTGAGTGCTACACACCAGTGGTCAACTATCTTAATTTCAACTGCAAGACAACCTGAGGAAATAAGTCATACTGTACCAATTTTACTGATGAGGAAACTGAGGCTCAGAAAGCTCAAATTAAATTGCCTGTAGTCACACAGAAAAAGCACAGTTAAAATTTTAATCTAGTCTGGGTCCAGAGTGAGCACATGCCTCTAATAGGACTAGAAATGGAAACTGAGAGAGAAAAAAATGACTCAAGTCAAATAGCTTAGCCTCAGACAATAAAAGTTCATGTATCTAATTTACTCCCCATAAAAGGTCTGCTACATAGACATCAAATAAATTCTTCAATGAATAAATGAATGATCATTTTCTCTGATGACCTGTCCATTAGCAGTAGGGCTTGAGTCAGACTAGTCTAAGACGCTATCTTTTAGGGTAGTTATTTTCTTCCTAAAGGGCTAAATTAGTTTATTACTATTATTACTACTAATGATAACAAATAGTCTCAATTTAAATATTTAGCATTGATTATATCTTATTTGATTAGATAAGACTAGATTAGAATTTACACAAATCTCGAGCACTAGTGCTACACCTATCCTGATTTCTCATCCAAAACCAGAAAACCCAGTGTTTGATCTTCCTTGATTTCTTTTTCTTTAAATAGAATAGTTTCATAGAGCAGTTTTAGGTTCACAGCACACTTGAGAGGAAGATATTGAAATATTGCTTATATCCCTTTATCATATACATGCACAGCCTGCCCCACTATAAACATCCACCACTAGAGTGGTACAATTGTGACAATTGATAAACCTACATTGACATGTTATTACCCGAAGACCATAAATTACATTAGGGTTCACTTTGGGGATTGTAAATTCTAAGAGTTTTGAGAAGTGTATAATGAGAAATTTGCATCATGGTACAATACAGAGTAATTTCACTTCTCTAAAAGTGCTCTGTGCTTTGCCAATTAATCCTCTTCAAATAATGCCATATTGCTTCCTAGTTAGTGCAACTGTCCAGTTTTCCCTCCTGTCACTTTTATCATTGTTGTCATTTATTCCACTTTTATACGTATGTTATATACATATTTTGTACACACGTTCCATTTTTTACAGATTTATAACAAATATGCATATCTTTGTTTTTATAAAAGTGGTGTAAGAATGATGAAAGTTTTTATTTATTTTTACTTATTTCTTATGCAGTGCCTTTTCTTTCTTTATATGGTTCCGAATTCTAATCTACACAATTTACTTTTTTTTTTTTAAGGCGCTATTTTTTTGTTAAACATTTCATGCAAAGCAGGACTACAGGCAACGAATTCCCTCAGTGTTTGTCTAAGAAAGTCCTTGGTTTTCCACTTTTAATAGATAAATTTGCAGGATACAGAATTCTAGGTAGTTGGGATTTCCCTCCCAACCCTTTCAGTATGTCACTCCACTCTTTTCTTGGCATGGTTTCTGAGAAAGAGTTGAATAAAATGCTAAAGTTTATTCTTCTCTAGGAAGGTGTTTATTTTTTCCTCTGTCTTGTTTCAAGATTTGTTTTCTTATTGTTTATATTCTGCTGTTGGAATATGATACGACCAGGTGTAGGCTTTTGTTTGTATTTTCCATTTATCCTGCTTGCTGCTCTCGGAGCTTCCTGAATGTGTGGCTTGATGTTTGACATTGATTTAAAGAAATGTTCAGTCATTATTATTTTCTTTTATATATATATATATATATATATATATATGTATATATTTTATATTTCATATGTATATATTTTACATGCATGTTACATCTTTTTAGCTATCCACAGTCCTTGGATATTCTGTTTGGTATTTATTTTTCAATCTTTTTCTTTACTTTTTATTTTTGAAAATTTTTACAGGCCTATCTTAAAGTTTAGAGATTACTTAAACCATATCCAATCTACTAATAGGCCAATGCATTCTTCATTTCTGCTACAGTGCTTTTAATTTCTAGTACTCCTGGGGTTTTCCTTAGAATTTCCATCTCTCTGCTGCTTACATTACTTATTTTTTCTTGCATGCTGTCTATTTATTCCATTAGATCCCTTATCATATTAATTATAGTTATTTTAAATTCATTGTCTAATAATCCCAACATACCTACCATAGCTGAGTTTGGTCCTGAGGCTTGCTTTGTCTCTTTAAACTGGCTTCTGTTTTGCATTTTCCTGTAATATGCCTTGCAATTTTTTTGAAAGCTAGGCATGATGTACCGGGTCAAAGGAACTCTGGCAAATATGCCTTAAGTAATATAGTGGTGAGGACTGTGGGGAGGTAATATAATTAGATATTAGTTATATAGAGAGCCTAAGCCCCCTTGGCTGTAAATTTTACAAATGCCTTTCCTTTTATTTTGTTTTTTCAAGCCTTTGGTGGGACAGGGCTGGAGAAGCTGTAGTTGGGTGTTGCTCTTTCCTGCAGGCTCTTTAGGGTTTTTTTTTTTTTTTTTTTGTAACATCCCCGTAGGGAAGGCATTAGTAAAATGGTTCCTCTTGAGGGAAAATCTTACTAAGAATAGAATGCTCTGTTGTATTTCAAACTGGACACTTTTCCCTTACCCCTTCTGGAAGCATAAGGGGATTTTTCTCTGATTTCACTATGACAACCTAGCAGAACTCCAGGAAGTAAAAATTACAAAATGTGGCTGCTCACACCCCCATCTGCAGAGTCCTTAACTCACAGATTTGTCAGTATCAGGCCTCCAGCAATTTGTCAATTGCAGTTTAGATTTTCCTACTCCAGCACTGCCTCAATAGTCAGACACTTTTTCACTCCCATCTTTGATCCGTGTTCTCACAATGCCCATATGTGTTTATTTGAGAGTCCTCTCATAACATGCAAGTTATTTGGGTTAGGGAGTTTAGGTCACTTTATCTCCTGTGTGTGTTAACTCGACAAAGACACTAAAACACCACTTAGATGACTAGGAAGAAATCAAAGAACAGTTTTTCAGAGTTGACCGCATGTCAGCCCTGAGGGTACAAGGCCTGCTCAGTACAAAATCAAGAAATACTAGGACATGTGTCCTTGGTGATAATAGGAATGTATGTTACCGAAAGGAAGGAGGAAACGTCAGAGTAATTTACTATAATTCTAGAAAGTGAGGCTAGGCCCACAATGCGGAGGAAGTTGGTCAAGCAAAGCAACGGGAAGCTGTCAAGGTTTAACTGCATACTCACCACCCCATCTAAGCACCAGAACAGGGTGAGTCCATATTTTCCAATGATCAAACTAAGATTTTTTTGACTGTACTGCATTGCCTCAAAAACGGTTGCATTTTACTTTTATCTCATTTTAATGGCAACAGGATTGCCTGCAAGAAGTGCCCATTTGTGTGAATAAGTGATATTTTCAGCTCTGGTCAGTATATTGGGTCGTATTTACCCAATATACCCGTATTTATATGAGAGCCCAACTTTTCCAGTGTCCTGGAATTTCCGAAGGTGAGTTCACATTCAGAAGGTTCTCAGACACCAAATAGATGCAGGCAAAGGCTTGGCTTGCAAATGAACTTGGATTATGTTTTCAGTAATTAGTAGGGTTAGTGCATCATGTATGGCTAATAGAAGAACTTGGAACAAAATCCTGGAATAAATTATATGTACACTAAGAGAACTACATCCAGAAAGCAAATCCCAGCACCACCATTTACCAGTTTTAAGCAACAACAACAAAAACAAATAGATAAAACAAAATACAAAAAACCATGAAAGCGATATGTTCCTCAAGTCTACTAAAGTGAATTAAATAATATTTACTTTTACTTCCCAGAGACTTTAATCAGTGATAAGTAAAATATATACCAGGAACCAGATTTTCTTACAATTTCAAATCTGAAAATAAATCAAAATAGCATTTGTCTTTCAGCTGGCAGCAGACTTTGAGTGAAAAGCCTTTCCAATAATTCAGCTTCCCAACATATTTCTTCATCTAACTAAAACTCCATTAAGGTAAGGTGCCCTATGCTGCCATCTCTGTGTGTGGCACAGTTCAGAGCACCAATAAAGTGCTCAGCAAATATTTTCAGTGTAAAATAAATTGAACTTAAGTTAAGGTACAGAGATAGGGATGGTAGAATCTTGACAACTTATTTAATGAGAGCAAATGGAGTTATTTATTTCTGATGTGTGGGCCAATCATGCCAGAAGGAAGGAAGAGAAAAAGTTCTAGTAAAGTTAATTTAACAAGCCAAATCATATTTATTTATTAGGAGACTTTGGTGTCATTCCTCCAACAAGCTCCAGGCTGTGCATGAAATTTTTAAAGCATAAAATACTCAAAAATAGTACTGAAATGGTTGGGGGAAAAGGTCGGGAAAAAATTAGTGATGCTTGAGAAAAGTCGGGAATAGCAGGACACAGCAACTTTTAAAAATTGACTTCACACCGACAACTCTAAGGCATATGGAAAATTTTATATACATATATATAACTCAGCAAATTGCTATAAAGTTAACAGCTACTTTATATAACTACCTCCATGAAGGGAAAGAGCATCGCCAAAACTCCCAGTGGCCTCTGAGCAACACTTTACCCTCTGCATCCATGGAGGTTAACTAATTATGCCAGGTATAGAAAAATCTTTTTTGCTTTGTTTGTTAGCCTTACCATCTTATGAATCATCCACAAATAAAGCTATTTAGCTTTGCATGTTCTTTATTATTATATAAATTGAATCATACCGAGTATATTTATATATTTTTAATTGATAATACTATTCTTTGAAATATCATCTATGATATATTTTATCTTAAAAAAATCATAAATATATTTATTAGCTCTGTTCAATAACAAGGCCTAAAAATAACGACCAAGCCAGTAACAACCACACCTTGACACAGATAAAATAATATTCTACCTAAACGAACCAAAAGGCTTCTTAAAAAAATAAATGGCCAATCTCTGGTATAGAGCAAAAAACATACTAGGTAAGTTTGAAATGACTTGTTATGTCTGAAAATATGGATACTGTCAAGGACTATGGAAAAAAAATATGCAGGTCTTAGAGATAAGAAGGAGCTTATTAGTACAAGTGAAACTCAGCAATCAATAAATGATAGATGCATGAGTGGATGAAGGAATGTATGTAAAATCAGACGGATGAATTGTTGAATTCATATATGCTCAATTAAATGGCATTCGAATCTGCCTTTGACCTTGTTTATCCCATGCAGGTTTTAAGTTCCAGTTGAGGTTATAAGGTCGAATTGAGCTTTTTCTTTGAGTGACAGCTATTCCATTTATGTAATTAGAACAACAGACACATGAAAAGTAAAAAATTACAAAATAATAATAGGCTATACTTGTAAAACAAATTTACAAGAAAAATATACAAGCCCATCAAAAAGAGTAAAGGATATGAAGAGACACTTCTCAAAAGAAGATATTTATGCAGCCAACAAACATATGAAAAAAAGCTCATCATCACTGGTCATTAGAGAAATGCACACCAAAACCACAATGAGATATCATCTCATGCCAATTATAATGGTGATCATTAAAAAGTAAGGAAACAACAGATGCTGGAGAGGATGTAGAGAAATAGGGAGTGTAAATCAGTTCAACCATTGTGGAAGACAGTGTAGCAATTACCCAAGGATCTAGAATCAGAAATATCATTTAACCCAGCAATCCCAGTATAAGGTGTATACCTAGAGGATTATAAATCATTCTAAGATAAAGACACATGCACATGTATGTTTATTGCAACACTGTTCACAATAACAAAGACTTGGAACCAACTCAAATGGCCATCAATGATAGACTAGATAAAGGAAATGTGGCATACATACACCATGGAATACTATGCAGTCATAAAAAAGGATGAGTTCATATCCTTTGCAGGGACATGGATAAACCTGGAAACCATCATTCTTAGCAAACTGACAGGAGAACAGAAAACCAAACTCCACTGCATGTTCTCATTCATGGTGGGTGTTGAACAATAAGAACACATGGTCACAGGGAGGGGAACATCACACACTGAGGCCTGTCAGGGCGTAGGGGGCTAGGGGAGGGATAGCAGGTGGTGATAAGAGAGAGATGACATTAGGAGAAATATCTAATGTAGATGACGGGGTGATGGATGCAGCAAACCACCATGGCAAGTGCATAACTATGTAACAAACCAATATGTTCTGCACATGTACCGCAGAACTTAAAGTGTGTGTGCATGCGTGTGTGTGTGTGTGTGTGTGTATGTAAAATAAATAAATACATAATACATAAAATTGCAGAAGATAGCATGTTTTTAATATATCCTAATGGGTATTTGTGAAATTTTGGTCATTAGTTGTTTCACTTCATAAACAATTATAATTCTTTATGTTTGATAATATAATATCTTGGTAACAATTTTCAATGGCTCCGCGTTACCCACAGAATATAATTTAAGTTCCTTATATAGTCCTAATTCTCTGGTTTCTTCCTCTCTTTCCTGCTTCATCTTTCTCCTGTCTTTCCCTTCACTGGAAGCAATTTGAGAACACTTTGTTAGTTTGCTGGGTATGCTGTGCTATTTCTCTTTTGAATGGCTTTGCTCGGAACAGTGTCCCCTGCACTTAAGTGCTGCCCTTTGCCTCTGTTGGTTAACTCCTAAGACATCTTTAACAAGCAAGACTTACTTCTGCAGTAAACTTTGCCTGGTACTTTGGTTACTGACACTTGACACAAAAGATGGCATGTGCATTTCCAGGGCCTAGCAAAGGGCCAGAAGTAGGGCGAGTATTCAACCAGTATTTATTTATTACATTTTGTAGTTAATGGTATATAGCTTTTCTCCACTACCTTTTTTTTTTTTAATTTTCAATCAAGACAAGAAAACTTTCATTATTTCAATCAGGTTTTGGTTGACTGTAAGAGAATGTAAAGTATTTATATATCACTTACAATTATTCATGGAGTCCACATATCCATATTTAAAATATCTTCACATTCTAACTCAGAGAGTTTTTAAAAAATGATTGTATCTAGGCAGGCTAGTATCTCTATAAAACAGAAAAGTCCTATTTACAAGAGCGGAACTGTAAACAAGCACGTGGATTATTATTAGGCTAATATTTGGCCACTATTTTTATACATGAGTGTAGGGTGAATCTTTAACCAGAGAAGTCCCATTTATGTGCAACCATTTATATAATCACCAGAAAACTTTATATTAAAGAGATGTTTTGTGTAGCACAAGGTGAAAAAACTGTCTTGAAAATGCATCTAGAAATGAAGTAAATTAAGCACATTTTGGGGCATCCTATAGAAATAGCTCATAATGCTTTTTTCCTTGCCTTTAATTTCATACCTTTTTAAGCCCAGTAGGAAATATCACTTTAACTAAGCTCTTTTTTCTTCTTTGGTAACATTTATTATAATTGTTTTTATTGAAATTTGTTTTACCTCCTGAAGTGCTGAGATATTGGCTATGTGTATCAGTCAAAATTTTATTGCATTATCTTGTAACCTTTTAAAATAATTGATCAGACAATAAAAATAAAAATGGACATTAATTATGTTGAGGAAAATTTACTTCCTTTTCAATTTGATACATTTTTCTTCCTCAAATGCTTTGAAATTACTAAGAGCAATGTGATGATACCAATAATAAATTTGGAGAACTAAGTTGAATGGATATAAAATGACAAACTTAACTGCATTTATATTAAAGCACTTTTCTGCTCATCAGAACGAGATGAGAAAATTAATAAGTAAACCAGTAAGTTATACCCAGATGTATTGTGTTCTACAACTTAAATTGATATTTGATGATATTATCACCAACATTTTATTCCAATCTCTAAGAAAAATGCTTTAGGAAAATAACTTGACTACATTCAAAAGATGTTCATTAAAATTTTATACATTTTGAAAGATATAACCAATGAATTATATGTTACTTTGTATTCTGCACCCTTTTAAATTTATTTTACATATTTATTAATATATATTTTCTTTTCTAACTGTTTTTTATAACATTTCCATTTATAATACTGAAGAGTGTATAATATCAATTGATCCAGGAAAATTTTACTTGTCTAGGTTTTCTCATTAATTCTTGACTATCCTGAATGTAAAATTAAGCTTTATAATTAATTTTATGCTGTATTTAATTTTTTTTTAAACTCAGCAATTTATGCATTGGAGAATTTTATGCAATTCTCCAATCAGATGTTGAAATCAGATGTCTGGGAATTTGACATATTTGAGTAACTGGTGGGACATTTTTGTGCTTAAAGTTTCCTGTTTATAACATTAAATTCTATTAATTAATATATCTCATAGTTGCATCATTATGAAGTTATTTAGACACTTCTATCCTTCATCAGGTTTCAGGCATTATTTATGGTAATATTACAAAACACAGTCTATGGGATCCCATTCTTCTTGACTGCTGGAAATCCAGGTTTTCACAACACCAGATATTTCTGGGTACGCGCTGATGACGGCCATCAATGAAATCTAAGTACTGCTTACACCTTGACCATCCATCTGGTTCTGGAGACTGATCTTTTTTCTGTTGGAAGTCTTTAGTTTGCTTTGTATGATCACCTCTAGGTGTTCCTAAATTGCCATCAGGGCATGTTTATTTTATATATTATTTTCGAGCTTGGATAGCTGTTTGGCTAATTCACTAAAATCTCACCTGAAATCAAGTTGTACCATTTGATAGAGACTTGGTGATAATGAAAAGGAAGTAAAACCCACACATAGCTTGTAACTAGATTTGACATTTTTGAGGATCAAAAGGCCCAGGCATGACATTAAATATGTAGTTAATTATACAGCAAACTCCACTCAACTTTTAAGATTAAGGTCATGGAGAACCTACTGTAAACCAGGCACTGTCATGGTTACTGGAACTACATTAAGCAAACAGATAAAAATCCATTCTCTTTCAAAGCCTACATCCTGCTGGGGAAATAGACAAATATAATAGAATATACATTTTTTAAATTGTCATGTTGAAAATGTCAGTGCTATCAAAACTATATTGGGCTCAGGTTGCTTTAGAGTTTTTAGGCACAGTCTTATTTAAAATGGAATGCTCAGTGTTGCATTTATGGAGAAATTACATTTGAGTAAAGACAGGAAGCATTGAGAGAATTCATTGTGTAGATAAATTTGGACAAGCACAGAGGAAACAGGCAATGCGAAGACTCTGAGGTAAGATCTCGCCTGGTCTTTTTTTTTTTTTAATTATGCTAAAATATACGTAGATTGGTCCTTTTAACAATTTTTAAATCTACAGTTCAGTAGCATGAAGTCCATTCATGTTGTGTAAATGTCATCACCATCTATATCCAAAACATTTTGTTTTTATTTTGTCAAACCGAAATTCCCAAAATAAAACTTGGTACTCAGTGGCAATAACTCACCATCATCCTCTTTCTTCAGTGCCTGACAGCCACAATTCTATTTTCCATCTCTATAAACTTGAGTATTAGGTACCTCATATAAGTGGAATCATACAATGTATGTCCTTTAAGGACTGCCTTATTTCATTGTCATGATGTCTTCAAGGTTTATCCATCTTGTAACACGTATCAGAATGTACTTCCTTTTTAATGTGAAATAATGTTCCAGAGTCTGTATTTCCTGCATTTTGTTTATCCGTTCAGCTGTTAATGGCCACTTAGGTCGCTTCCAACTTTCATCTATTACTTGTAATGCTTCTATGAAACATGGTCATACAAACACGTGTGAGTCTCTGTTTTCAATTAGTTCTACATATACTCAGAAGGTGTCAACATGGATCATGTGGTAATGCTACTTTGAAGTTTTTGATGAATCACAATAGTGTTTTTCATGGTAGCTGGCCCATTTTACATTCTGACCAGCAGTACACAAAGGTTTAAATTTTGACACATCATTAACATTTCCTGGGTTTCTTTCTTTGTTTGTTTGTTTAATTCTTAAAGACCTTATTTTTAAGAGAGATTTTAGGTTCAGAAGAAAATTAAGAGGAAGGTACAGATATTTCTCATATATCTCTAGACACATACAGGTATAGCCTCCTTCATTATCAATATCTCTTATCAGAGTGGTACATTTATTGCAACTGATTAACACATATTGACACATCAAAATCACCTAATATCCATAGTTTATACATTAGATTTCACTCCTGGTTTGGGATAGGTCTGTTCCCTATCAACAGCTTAAAAAAATCTGAGAATGTCAATTTCTCCTCATTTTGAAGGACATTTTCACTAAATATAAAATTCTCTGATGACACCATTTTTGTTTGTTTGCTAGTTTTCTTTCAGCAGTTTAAATATATTATTCAATTGCCTTGTGGCCTGCAGCATTTCTGTTGAGAAATCTTCTCATTATCTTATTGAGGATCCCTTGTACATGAATAGTTAACTTTTCTTCACTGCTTTCAGGATTCTCTTTGTCTTTTGCTTTCAACTCTCTGATTAGAATGAGTCTTGTAGTGTGTCTCCTTGGTTTTACCCTAGAACTTGTGTTCCTTGTATTTGTATATTTATTTATTTCCCTAAATTTGGGAAGTATTTGGCCATTATTACTTTCGGTAAGCTTTCAACTCCTCTTACACTTCTTCTAGAATTTCCATAAAATGTATATTTGTCTTCTTGGTGGTGTTCTGTAATATTTTAAGCTCTGTACACTTATCTTTATTGCTTTTTCTTTTCACCTCTCAGACTTGATCATTTCAAATGGCCTGTCTTTAAATTCCCTAATTATTTAATGTGCTGGTTTAAATCTGCTGTTGAATCCATGTAGTTAAAAATGTCAATTCAGTTATTACATTTGTCAATTCAGGAATTTCTGTTTGGTACTTTAAAAATAATTTTTATTTGTTGATGTTCTCATTTTGTTCCTACGTATTTTTTTCTGATTTCTTTTAGTTATTTATTTGTTTTTCTTTTGCTTTTTGAGCATATTTTAGACAGTTGTTTAAAAGCCTTTTCTGGTAAGCCTAAAGTTGGTGTTTCTTCAGGAACATTTTCTGAAGATGTATGTATCTGTTCCCTTAAGTGGATCCTATTCTTCCTTTTTTTGTGTGTGCCTTGAAATTTTTTGTTAAATTGAGTGTCTTAGTCCATTTTATGCTCTTATAATATCACAAACTAATTAGTAATGAACACAATTATTTTGGTTTACAGTTCTGGAGGCTGGAAAGTTTAATATCCACATGCTGCCAACTTATGAGGACCATCTTGCTCTGTCACCACAACGCAAAAGGCAAAAGGGCAAAGGAAGAGTCAACTCCTGAAAGCCTGGTTATTAAAGTATTGAGTCTACCTATGAGGGAATAACCCTCATGACTCAATCACCTTTTAAAAGTTCTATCTCTCAATACTATTTGATTGGCAATTAAATTTTAACGTGAGTTTTGGAAGGGACAAATATTCAAACCATAGTATTAGGAATTTGAAGAGACATTTACCTTTCCTTGTGTTTGCAGACTGGCTCTTGCATGGGAACACATTTTTAATCAACTGGCATGGAGTCTTAAGCTCTTCTCAGTCCTCTTCTATGCATGTGTCTTTCCTAGACCAGAGTGTATCTGTTTTCTGGTTTATTTGTGTGCTGTTTTTTTTTTTTTTCTAATTCCTTAATATACACAGTTGCTTTTCAATATATTAACTTCCATAACAGTCTTACCTCTGCCCCCCGTTTCTTCTTACTGTCTTAGCTATTCTATTATATTTCCTTGTCTGAAATACCTTGTTCCCAGGCATCTGCAAGTCTGTAGCTCATTTTCAGTTTTCACGACCTGGACCCATTGCTTCTCCTGGCTTTTACCCTTTTGAGATCTGAGTTAGGTGAAACAGAGAAAAATCCCTTAGTCGGCCTTTTTACAAGGTGGAAATTGCAAATTTGATCTACTCTGCTTTCTATGGTTTCTTGACGGGGAATGGGGCCAGCTTGTCAGTCCCCTAAAACTGTGAGACATTGTGCTAGGGAGAAGAGGAAACAAGGGTGGTCAAATCACAGTGACATTTCTTGTATGTTTTTAAGCTTTTTCTTTGTTTCTTGGATGCTGTAGACATTTGACTAATTTTCAGTCAAATAATTATTTTAGTCAGTTTCTAGTTGTTTATTTAGTGTCTCCATAGCAGAACAAGAGCTTAAAGACTGGATGTGCAATGTGAGTAAAGGAAAGGAATCCAAGTCTATTGGACTGAGCCACTGGAAGGATTAGTTGTCATTGATCTCAAGTAAGTTTTAAAAGCAAAGAACATCAGGAAGTATTTTAGATGAGTTATTCCCATTTTGTGGGTGCTTAACTAATGCCTTTTGAAAATAGCCATACTCTAGGAATTTGACTATATTTAAATTTTTAAGAGAAAAGTTTTTTCCCTATATAATCTAAGTCTGGCTTCCCCATTTCTCACCTCCCTTCCAAAATTCAGCCACATTTTAGTATAT
The DNA here is from genome assembly GCF_048565385.1 of Saimiri boliviensis. Taxonomy (NCBI): domain Eukaryota; kingdom Metazoa; phylum Chordata; class Mammalia; order Primates; family Cebidae; genus Saimiri; species Saimiri boliviensis. The sequence continues at coordinate 112,593,923 of NC_133453.1, forward strand.
TTATGCTGGAAGTGTTTTTTTTTTTTTCTTTTCCCAGGGAAAAACCTCATCAACAAGTCATGTCCTCCCACACTGATTAAATATAACAATGACATAAAAATATTACAGTCTGACATTATTACTTCCATAAATAATACCCTGTGTAGGACATTAACATTCCCATCCAAGTTGAATTTTGGCAATCTCTTTAAAGTTACTTGTTATAATCTTCGCATGTCTTTTATGGCCTTTTCCAGCTATTTCATCTTAGCTTCTCATTTCCCAGGAGAAACCGTTCAAACAAGAACATGCAAATATCTCAAGATCCAGCAACAGTGTGTTGGTCACAGTTCAAGCTATGTATATCTATCAGACAAAAGAAAATCTCAGGCAGGTAGAACCAGGCTTAGCTACAATAGCTAAAACATTTAATCTTGTTTTTTTTTGTAATTTTATTTTATTTTATTTTATTATTATACTTTAAGTTTCAGGGTACATGTGCAGAATGTGCAGATTTGTTACATAGGTATACACGTACCATGGTGGTTTGCTGCATCCATCCCCAAATCATCTACATTAGGTATTTCTCCTAATGTTAGCCCTCCCCTATCCCCCTATCTCCTGCTATCTCTCCCCTGGCTCTCCCCACCCCCCATAAGGCCCTTGTATGTGATGTTCCCGTTCCTGTGTCCATCTGTTCCCATTGTTCAACACCCACCTATGAATGAGAACTTGCTGTTTGTGGTTTTCTGTTCTTGTGTTAGTTTCCTGAGAATGATGGTTTTCAGCTTCATCCATATCCCTGCAAAGAACATGAACTCAACCTTTTTATGGCTGCATAGTATTCCATGGTGTATATGTGCCACATTTTCTTTAGTCTATCATTGATGGGCATTTGGGTTGGTTCCAAGTCGTTGCTATTGTGAACAGTGCCACAATAAACATACATGTGTATGTGTCTTTAAAATAGAATGATTTACACTCCTTTGGGTATATACCCAGTAATGGGATTGCTGGGTCAAATGGTATTTCTGTTTCTAGATCCTTGGGTAATCACCACATTGTCTTCCATAATGGTTGAACTAATTTACACTCCCAACAGTGTAACAGTGTTCCTATTTCTCCACATCCTCTCCAGCATCTGTTGTCTCCAGATTTTTTAATGATCGCCATTCTAACTGGTATGAGATAGTATCTCAGTGTGGTTTTGATTTGCATTTCTCTAATGACTAGTGATGATGAGAATTTTTTCATGTTTTTTGGCTGCATTAATGTCTTCTTTTAAAAAGTGTTTACTCATATCCTTCACCCACTTTTTGATGGGGTGGTTTGTTTTTCTTATAAATTTGTTTAAGTTTTTTGTTGATTCTGGATATTCCCTTTGTCAGATGGGTAGACTGTAAAATTTTTTTCCCATTCTGTTGGCTGTTGGTTCAGTCTAATGATAGTTTCTTTTACTGTGCAGAACCTCTTAAGTTTAATTAGATCCATTTGTCTATTTTGGCTTTTTTTTCTTTCTTTTTTTTTTTTTTTACCATTACATTTGGTGTTTTAGTCATGAAGTCCTTGTCTATGCCTATGTTCTCAATGATATTGCCTGGGTTTTTTCCTAGGGTTACAGCTAACACACTTATAAAGTGATGTTTTCTATCAAACCCATCTGGACTCATCAACAGCATTCATCCTTCATCTGTCTTTCCCAAGCAAAAAGAGATGAGTAATTTTTTTGACATATTTATTGCTGTTGTTACTGAAAGATTTATTTCAACTATGGCCCTATCTCAGATTAAGAAAAATTACTCCAAGTTTAGGTTTAATTTATATTGCTTACTACATAGAAACTGCTTAAAACTCTTGGGTACTGACTTTTTACTCACCGTAATTTACCAGAGTGTATTTACATTAAAATTCAAGGTTTAATTTCAAGGAATTACTTGTTCTATAATAATTAGCAACATTATTTGGAAAGTTCATAACTTTTTTTTTGGTAAATAAGAGGTAATTGCATAATATTATTTAAGTTTCTAGTTGTTTATTTTTGTTTTTAAATAAGAGCTTTGTGGGCTGTTTTGCCTTTTAATTTGATGAAATAAGAATTGGAAGATATCCTTTCATTTTTAGTAGAAAGTGAGGATTTCAGTGTATTCTTAGGGGAAGGTTTATCCCTAGGAATCTATTTCTAAGTTCTAAATATTAAATAAAAGGAGTATGTGGCCAAGGATTCTATAACAAGCTCTAGAAAATTAGGCAAAGAACCAGCCCTGGTTCATGCATTTACATAGAGAAGACTATGACCAAGAAGGTCAGCAGTGGAGGGAACAGCTAGAGAATAAAGGGGCAATCATCTCTCCATCAGCTAAACAACAGAATACAGCTACAAAAGGATGGCAAACCAGAAAGTCCATAAAAATTCTCAGCAAACTGACACAGGAGTATAAAATCAAACACCACATGTTCTCACTCATAGGCGAGTGTTGAGCAATGAGAACACATGGACTCAGGGACAGAAGCATCACACACTGGGGTCTGTTGGAGGAAAACAGGGGAGGGACAGCGGGGGGTGGGGAGTTGGGGAGAGATACCATGAAGAGAGATGCCAGATATAGGTGAGGGGGAGGAAGGCAGCAAATCACACTGCCACATGTGTACCTATGCAACAATCTTGCATGTTTTTCACATGTACCCCAAAACCTAAAATACAATTAAAAAAAAGAAAAGAAAAAAAAAACTAGTGAAATGGGACAGGAGAGGAAGGACAGGTGTAAATGGCGCTAAGAGAGAGGAATGCAGAGCTCAAGGCATGGTGGATTTCTAAACCAGGGTTTTCTGCATAGTCTGCACCTGGGTGAGAGGAGGCTTATAAACAAGTAGGGGGACAGGGAGAACCATGCAGTTCCCAAAAAGATGGAAAGCCTAGACCCTGGGAAACTCCTAAGACCATAAACACACTCTTAATCCGTTTGTGACTGACTTCCGTCAGGCCTTGACATTTAAATTCTTACCTCTTATAGAACTGTTTTTAACGTTGCTTTTCTATGATTAAAGTGTGTAAAATACTTTGTACAATAATTTGTAAGACAAATATTGAACAAAATAAAACTTCAAATTTGGCAATATTACTGTCACATAGAAAGTGAATGGATGGAAAATATTGTAAACCGTGTATTTTTATGGTGTGTCTATTTAAATGCTTAGATTTAATCTCCAAATGGAGTAAAGTTAAGCCATTCACTTTGATTTAGATTTGATTAATGGTCTTCAGTCTTTCATTTAGAGAGTATGTTACCATTGATCTGACAAAGTATTTGTGCTATTTAAGTGTTTTGTGGGGAAAAACAAGACAATTTAGTAGGATATGTTACAACCACCTCTCAAATTGCTTGCCAAATTGCCTTACTCACACAGAAAGGTTTGAAATAAAAGAAACTGTGAAGCTTGTGCTAAAGAAAGATAAGTGAATAGTCTCACATGTAATATGAATCACACAAAGGCAGTAGATTTGTTATTGCTGTGCTCTTTTACAGTATGTTTAAATATATTTATACATCTCTTAATCAGTGTTCTTTTTCCCATTTGTAATGCTTTCTAATTCCTGCAGTGATTAGGCAGCACCATATCTTCTGGATGATTTTAAGTCATGTAATTTTGAGTGTTTTGCATAAATGAATGGTGACTTTTTGAAAAAATAAATACATTATAATATTAATTATGTAATTATATTCTCATTTGCAATTCTCAGTGTTTTTCAAAAATAATGCTTTTTGGTAAAGTTTTTGTAGGCTTACGCAAATTTTAAAAGCTTTTAATTTGCATGTAATGTACTTTCATTTTTAAAGAATTTGGATGTTTATTTTCAATGCTACTTTAAAAATTTTATTTTTTAAACCTGCAGTCCCATCTACTTGGGGGAGCTGAGGTAGGAGGATCACATAAGCCCAGGAGTTTGAGGCTACCATGAGCTATGATCGCACCACTGAACTCCAGCCTGGGCAGCAGAGTGAGACCCTGTCTCTAAAACAAAAACGAAAACAAGCAACCGTGATGAAAAAGTACAGACAAATCAGTAAATGAGCAAGGAAAGGAATGAATACATGAAAGGGTTTACTGTAATGAGAAATCCGGTGATTCTCTTTGGTTGTAAGAAACATGGAGAGAGAATAAACGCCTTTGCTATGGTTGGCAAAAGTTGCACATTCCCAGAATTCTCGAGTCATTTGAACAACGTGAATTACCAAGTTTTATGATAGATTCATCAATATGTTGCTTGCTCTCAGTATTCAAAACATACACTAGCAAGTCCCCAAATCCTCCATGTGTTTATGTTTTTTAAGTAGCTTATGCTAGCAATAACTGTCTTGCAGAAAATATTTCTTTACGATAAATGGCCAGCTGATGTTAAGAGGAGTCTGCTACTTGAAACCATCAATACCGCCCTGAAGGCTATTTGTCTCCCCACAAATCCTGCAGAACAACTGTCACTGTTTAAATGCAGTGCATTTTAAATAATTGAGTTTTAATTTCCATAGAATTCAGTGAAAAAATAGATCAATATCACTACAGTAGCCAAGGCAATAGGAATTGGTTGTGAGCACTTCGTAAGTCCCTGTTTTCACTTGGTTTACTCTCAGCAAAAGAAGCTCTTTTCTAGTGAATAGACTGTTTGGTTGTGAGTATGTTCAAGGTTGAAAGTGCTTCTGTTTTGCTTTGCTTTGTTAAGGATGATGTTTAGCTCTAGTTGGCCAGCTATTACTAAAGATTGACAGAACCTCCAGTTAGAAGGCTATTGAAGGTCAAAGGATGAGTGTTTGGATTATGGACAGCTGCTCTGCTCATTGCTAGCATAAGGACTCTGAGACAGTTATTTAATGACTCACTCCTCTCCTTCCCTTCCTCCCTTCTTTTTTTCTTCTTTTTCCTACCTTCTGTCTATGAAAAGGGTCAATCTCTGTAAAATATGTTAACAAATTTATTCTGAGCCAAACATGACTGACCATGGCCCATGACACAGCCCACAGGAGGTCCTGAGAGCATGTGTCCAAGGTGGTCAGGAAGCAGCTTGGTTTGATATATTTTAGGGAGGCAGGAAACAGCAATCAAATGCATTAAAGAAATACATTGGTTTGGTTCAGAAAGGCTGGATAACTCAAAGCAGCAGGTAAATTTAAACGTTTCTCAAAGGCTATGGGTAAATTTAAACATTTTCTGATTGACAATTGGTTGAATTTGTCTAAAGAACCGGGATCAATAGAAAGGAAACATTAGTTAGATAAAAGATTGTAGAGACCCAGGAGGTTCTTTTGAAGTCTTATACTGGCTGCCCTTAGAGACAACAGATGACAAATATTTCCTATTCAAACTTTTAAAAGGTGCTAGACTCTTACTTAAATGTCTTCAGGATTGGGAGAGCCTGGAAGAAAAAGATCTAGTGATGTCAATAGAGATTCTTTACATATGCATATTTCCTCCCACAAACAACAGCTTTGCAAAACCATTTCAAAACATGGCAAATGAATGTGCTTTTGGGATAAAACATTTTGATTTTCTTCTTTGTTATACCAAAGATATATATAAAACATGTATGTATGACATGTATGACATACAGGTTATACCAGAGTCAGATTGGAAAGTAAGCCACAATGTATAGGGTTAAATAAAACCCATCTGATGAGAATTTATGGTTTGTAGAGAATGACTCCCCAGACCAGTTAGATAGGAATGTGGGTAATATTTAAAAATCAGAGTTTAGTTCTCACTTCCCTGCTTCTTTCCTTTATTCAAAATACATTTTTGAGCTTCAATATGTACAGCACTGGAGCACTGGGATTCTAAAGTCAAATAACATGGTTTCTGCTTTTTAATAGCTTTTTAGAAAATGGAATAATCTTATTCCAAAGATGGCAGCACTGTTGGCAAGCCAGGATGAACTCCGTAATCCGCATGTTCACCTCCAGATGGCTTCCTGAAGCCTGAAAGTCTAAAACAACAAGAAAACTCTAAAGAAGGACAACAGGTTTCTGTTTTAGCCGACAGATCAACCCACTGAGTCAACAATAACCAACCCTGAGCTGTAACATTGCCACGGCCTATAGAGCCTGCTCTGCCCCCAACCTCCATGCGAACTCCCTTTTCCGACTCAGCTCTCTTACACCAGGGTGAATAAACAGCCTTGTTGCTCACACAAAGCATGGATGCGTGCTTAACATTTGGTGCCAAAACCAACCAATCTGGCCTAATACGAGATGCCACCCAACAGTTAACCGAATATGCCCCAAAAATCAGGCAACATCTTTCAGACGCCTGGAGTAATCTTTGGAGTTAGGCACCATGGTTCCTCCTGCTGGCAGGTCCCCTTGTTTCTATCATTCTCCTCTTATTCGGACCCTACCTCTTCTGACTAGTTTCTCAGTTCATACAAAATCACATTCAAGTCATTACCAATTGGTCAGTGCAACAAACACTACTCCTAACAGCCCCCAATACCACCCCTTGCCCCCCAAATCTCTCTTCCAATTAGGCTCTGATGCTACCCCAAATCCCACTCGAAGAAGCCCTGAGAAACATCATCCAGCTCCCCTCCTCTTCTTGTTAAAACAAAAAGACAAGGGATGTTAGGTCCCGCAAAGATGGCAGCACTGTTGTCAAGCCGTTATGAACTCAGTAATCGGCATGTACGCCTCTAGATGGCTTTCTGGAGCCTGAAAGTCTGAAACAACAAGAAAACCACAAAGAAGAAGGACAACAGGTTCCTGTTCCAGCCAACCAATCAATCTGAGCTGTCCAGACTATAAAGTCTGCTCTGCCCCCCGTCTCCATGCTAACTCCCTTTTTGGGCTCAGCCCACTTGCACCAGAGTGAATAAACACCCCTGATGCTCCCATAAAGCCTGTTAAGGTTGTATCATCAATCAGATGCATGATTAACACCTACTACCTTGCAGAATTTATTGATAATATGGTAAAATATCTGGCCAGTAGGAAGTACTCACAAGTAGTAGCTATTTGTCCTTTCTCTCTCTCTCTCTCTCTCTCTCTCTCTCTCTCTCTCTCTCTCTCTCTTCTCTCTCTCTCTCTCTGTCTGTCTTTCCAGAGGGAAGAGTTTGGCTATTTGTCATTCCAGTAACTCCAGTAGTTTTTCAATATCTTCCATGTCTGGGAAGAGAAAAAAATCATTCATACTTGTCAATATCTCTGCTTATTAGCATTTTGGTGGAGAAAAAATGATTTATTGGTTAAAGCAAAAGTATCACCTGAGTTTAACATAATACTTCGGTATGAAAGCTAGTTTTCTTATCTTCAGATATTAGTTTTCATTTAGTAGACTGGGATCTAGGGTTTAGTTCACAGAATCTCAAAACTGCATGGATTGCACACAGTTTTAGAAGGAGAATCCTGAGGCCCATAGAGCACTTGTGAGGTAACGGAAACAGAAGAGATGTGTAGCTAGTCGGAGGCAAACCGCAGACTGCTTACTCCCTGCTCAGTGATCCTAAACTATGCCGTGTAATCTGAACATAAAGGTGGTGTGCAAGATTGTTGGACCAGATCTGTAAGAAGGACTTGTGAAGGGAAATGCGAAGCCCAACTAGATGAGCATTTGTAACAGCAACATCAGGTGGCAGGTGACACTTCAGTTAGCCCTGACTTCAGAAGAGAGAATCTCTGTAATCATGACACTGGACGTGAGTGTAAGTCCTGCAGCCTGCAGGAAATTCATTAGGCAAACGAAAGCCAAGATCCATTAAATGATTTCAACAGGGCCTCAATCTTTACTTTTTCAGAAAAGTAATGTTAAGTCTAATAGAATTTTAATTGGGATTTTTCTTTTTGTTAATAGCAACATTTAGAAAACAGACAACAACTTAGCTATAGAGTGCTAAAATACAGAAAATAGGTAGTCTTTGGATGGGTGGGAGGTGGTCAGATTATAGACTGTGGTAGTCAAGGTGCAGACTTCGTGTCATATGGATATTAAGTAATTAGACAGATATTCAAGTTCCATAAAATGTGAGATTACCTCTGTGGATGAGAAAATAATTGCTGTGAGTTAAACTTTCTAATTTTGAAGATGCTTGAAAGCACAATGAAAACCACTAAAGTTAATTCTAAAGTGATTTGAGATACATGAAATTCCAACACCCTCTTTCTGCCCAGTAATCTTTGCAGGCAGCAACAATGCACAGTTTGAAGCTGTAAAGAAGAGCAGTGTTCAAGGATTTGTTCTTACTTGGCAAAAAAAGTTATATTTTCTTGTCATTACCATTTTTCTTCAAACAGGATAGATCAGAAATATACACATTTTTTCTTCTTTTTCATAAGAAGCCTACTCCTTCATATACGTGTGTTTGTGTAGGTTGATTCCTCAATCTGGAATCCTTTGGTATTTTCCTTTCCAAATTTATCATTCTAAGCCCTATATAATCATTACTTGAGGCTGCCTCCTCTCTTTTATTTCATGTCTTTCTGTGATTTCTTCTTCTTTTGATTTCAGTGTTATTTGTGAAGTTCATTCTACTGCTTTATGAACTTATTGATTAACCACTTTGAATTGTCAACTGCACAGAAATAATGAAGAAGGCATATAATTTAAGATTAGGAGATATTTGGTACATTATGATCCTACCTCTCGTTAGCTGTTTGAGCCTAAGTTTTTCATCTCCAAGTCAGGGAAGTTATATGAATACAGTGGTCTGGCTGCCCTTAAAATTTACATGTTGAAATGTAATAGCTATAATGATAGTATTAAGAAGTGGAGTCAGCCGGGTTCGGTGGCTCACTCCTGTAATCCCAGCACTTTGGGAGGCTGAGGTGGGCAGATCATGAGGTCAGGAGTTCAAGACCAGCCTGGCCAATATGGTGAAACCCCATCTCTATTAAAAATACAAAAATTAGCTGGTGGGTGTGATTGCATGCACTTGTAGTCCCAGCTGCTCTACTCAGGAGGTTGAGGCAGAAAAATTGCTTGAACCCAGGAGGCAGAGGTTGCAGTGAGCTGACATTGCGCCACTGCACTCCAGTCTGGGTGACAGAGTGAAGCTCCAACTCAAAAAAAAAAAAAAAAAAAAAAAAAAAAAAAAAAAAAGAAAAGAGAAAAAGTTGGAGTCTTTAGGAGGTGATTAAGTCAGAGGGTGACATTGACAGTGGATGGGATTTGGGCCCTTCTAAAAGGGCTTGAGGAAATGGTTTCATTCACTTAAGTCCCTACTGCCATGTGAGCACATGGTGGTATTCATCCTTTTGGGAGGATTAGGCAACAAGGAGCCATGTTAGAAACAGAAAGAACAGCCCTCGTCAGACCCCAAAGCTGCCCCAGCCTTATGTTGGACTTCCCAGCCTCCAGATTACTAAGAAAATGAATTTTGTCCATTCGTGCTGCTGTAACAGCACTACACTCAAGTATTTCACTACGGCAGCACAAATTTGTTGACTAAAACAATAGGTTCAATATATATTATCTGTTAGAAGTGAGACAGTATTTAATTTATGTTTCACGGGTTTATTTTTCATTTTACATATATGTAATTTTTGAGGGAAAGAAGTTTATTTTAGCCATTTGCAATGTAACTATTGTTTTGAGTTAGAATTGAATCCTCAATAAATATTTGCATAATTATTTAACTATGCCAACCTCTATGTAAAATTGCAAATATTTCCTTGTACAACTTCATACCACCTCATCTATGAATCTGATGGCTAGAAAATGTGACGCATGCCTATCTAAAATGTACCAGACTCACAATCTTTCTCTCTTTTACAGGTAACAGTGGCTGGAAGATGCAGGGTCCTATCCTTAGCCTCCCTCTTAACATTAGAATGCAAGGGAAATGGATCTCAGCTGCTCGGCTGTGTAAATTGCTTTCAATAACAAATTGTATTCATATGCATATAGCCAGTAAGGGCTTTTAGGTGATAATGGCATTGATAATCACACACACACACACAGACACACATGCGCAAACATGCACACGTGTGCACACACACACAAATGATTGAGTCAAAGCTGGGAGGATCCAGTTTATGAAGTAAAAGCCAAAGCATTAACATGTTTACCATGACCTAGCAATAGCTAGGGGGAACTATCCTTAAGCATTCTTATTCCGTTTCATTTCTGCATGTATCTTGCATTTGTCATAGCCCCAGGCAAGTTACAAGAAAGAGAGCAACATATGGCATTTGAAGAATGTCAACAAGGAGCGAGCATGCTTTACAGGGGTACTATCTGGGGAAGTGGTGGAGTAAATACTCATGCTAAGCTGAGGAAATTGGCTCCAGTAGATAGTTAGGTCCTGTTTCTGTGTTCTGCGAAATTTATCCTTCTCTCATTATTTTGCCATCTTCTTTTTTTTCGATTTTTTTCTCTATTGTTGAACAGACTGACCACTGAAACAGGATGTGGATATCGTGCAAGAATATAGCTGACATTTTGTGACTTCCATAAAGATGGATTTTGATGACCTATAAAAAACACAGACTCGGTTTAAGGTCTATTGAGGTATTTCCATGTGATGACCAAGAGAAGACGAACAAACTATAAATGATCGACTGTAGTTAAGTAAATGATTTGGTGTTAGGTACGAAAACAAAATGCAAAGTTTGGGTCAATTTTTAAAACATTTAGATGTGTTTCTTTTCAACATTTACTCATGATAATCGGGAAATATTGATAGTGATTATGTAATTTTAGTAGAACCCTAAAATCAATGTAGACAACGATTGCTTTGCTATATATTGAGGCAATGTCCTCCTTTGACATTTTTAAGAGTACACTTTCTGTTTTAGGAAAATTAAAAGTTTTAAAATAAACCCAAATTTTTGGAATTCTTTGAAAAAATATAAATAGAAATTTCTCCGAGCTCCAAGGGAAACAAGGGTGCACCTAAATAAATTAATAGGAATTGTGTTAGAAAAACGAGTTTCAGGCTAAAAGTGTTTGGGAAAATCCACTTGGTCTATTTCACATTTTTCTTCTTTCTTCTTCTTCTTTTTTTTTTTTTTTTTTTTTTTTTTTTTTTTTTTTTTTGATACCGTTGTGCTGTGTCTTCCAGGCTGGAGTGCAGAGACACCATCTTGGCTCACTATAACCTCTGCCTCCTGGGTTCAAGCAAGCACATCCAGCTAATTTTTTGTATTTTTAGTAGAGATTGGATTTCACCATTTTGGCCAGGCTGGTCTTGAACACCTGACATCAGGTGATCTGTCTGCCTTAGCCTCCCACAGTGCTGGGATTACAGGTATCAGCCACCATGCCTGGCCTACTCTATGTCTCTTTGGAGAGATTTGCTTAAGAATGAGCAGTCTCCAATACCGGAATAGGTTTTTTATTAGAGGAAAGAAAAACGGCTGTGATCATGAAACCTGTTTGAGAGTTGTGATACTGGAACATAAAGACCTGTGGCAGTCTTCCTTTTATAAGATGCAGATAAATTGTTCAACTTTGGGGGTTTTAAACCTACTTAGAATAACAATGGCTATGTGAACTTACACTAAGGTAAAGTCTGTGAGCCTTACATACCTCATTTGTAAAAGTGGCACAATAGCATTTAATTCGTAAAAGTGCTTGGGGGAATGATTATGACAATATATGTAAAATCCTTGCAACTTTTTCTGGAATGTGAATGATAATTATTTGTGGTTATTATATTGTTATTATTATTATCCTTATCGTCATCAGTGAATCTAATGATGCATATATAAAGCACCTAGCACATCTGGAGTATTGAAGTGTTTCTGTTCCTTTTTTTTTTTTTTTTTTTTTTTTGAGACGGAGTTTCACTCTTGTTACCCAGGCTGGAGTGCAATGGCACGATCTCGGCTCACCGCAACCTCCGCCTCCTGGGTTCAGGCAATTCTCCTGCCTCAGCCTCCTGAGTAACTGAGATTACAGGCACGCCCCACCATGCCCAGCTAATTTTTTGTATTTTTAGTAGAGACGGGGTTTCACCTTGTTGACCAGGATGGTCTCGATCTCTTGATCTCGTGATCCACCCGCCTCGGCATCCCAAAGTGCTGGGATTACAGGCTTGAGCCACCACGCCTGGCTGAAGTGTTCTTGTTTCTAAGAGTAGCAACTGTCCTTTAGCACGTTCTTGGTGTCAAACTGCCCTCCTACATGTAAACTTCAATTTGGCCTCTGTCTGCATTTGTAACCCCATTTGCTAGACCTGTGTTTTTACTGGAGCCCCTTGTATATGTCAGTATAAGCCTTGTTAGTAGCTCAATCCTAGACATCCAGACATTGCTTATGGAATTCCAGAACAAAAACATAACATGACTACATGACTGAAACTCTTGACCATGACTTTTTGTCTAATGTCACAAAGATTTACCCCACCTTTTTCCAGATCTGCTTTCATAAACAATCCAAGAACACTGATTCATGCCAGGCACTGAGCCAGCTGCTGCACTTGTAAAGGTAAATAAAATTTGATTGCTGCTCTTCAGGAGACAGACAAATACAACAAGCTACCTGTTAAGTGCATGGTTAGGAATCAGAATCATGAAAGTACAGCGGGTGGGAGCTGTATGGATTAAAAAAGGAGCTGATATTTGATCCAGGTTTAGAAACAAGCATAATATATCAACTGTGAAAAAAAGGGAGAAAAGGAAATTTGAACAGAAGGAACAACATGAGCCAAAGCTAGGAGATACCAGTGTGGATAGTATATTTGGGGAAGAGTAAGTGATTCAGAGTAGCCCAATATAGGGTGTCTGGGGGTGGGGCTGGAGAGAGTGGCAAGAGATGATGCCAGAAAAATAATTTGGGACCAATTCTGAACAGTTTTAAATGAAATACTCAGGAGTATTACTTTATTGTAGACAGTGGTCAGTCATTGCACTTTTTTTTTGGTAGCAGGGTGATGCAATTCAAATAATGTCCGAGAAAGACACTATTGTAGTGCTGGGGAAGAAGCAGTGATATTAGAGCAACTAAACCACTGGACAACTTCAACATCAGAGAGAAGATGACGGTGTTAAGTGAGAAAGTGGCAGTGGAAACAATATTCTGATTCTAAAGGTGTTTTGAAGGTAGAGCCTCTATTTCTGGGTGACTGGTTGTACCTGAAGGACTAAATAAAAGGAAGACATTAAGATGATTCGAGGTTTTCACTACTGAAGACATTTCCGGCTAAGTTTTGAAATTAAACCACATACTGAATATATACTTTTTGTTGTTTTAATGAAAAAAAACACTGTTATTTCTGATGCAGTTCTTGGCCAAAGCAGCAATGAGTCATTGTATATAATACAATTCAGATAAAGGGCCTGTCTATTTAAAACCTCTTGCAAACTAAAAGACTTCAACAAGATTAACATTTTAACTGACAGTACAGAGTCTAGTAAGTAAAAATTTAGGGCTGATTTGTTGGCTGAAAACTACTGTAACCAATAATAAATGTTCCTACAAAAAAAAAAGCAGTCATGAATATACAGGATCTAAATATGCATGAGGTCATTTTGTTTCAAGAGTCATAACTCAGGCTGGCATCTAAATTCTTCATGGAGATTATCTTCCATTTGTAAAATCTTGTGGGACACAGCTGAAATCGTCCAGTTCTATTCAGAACCAATGAATATTTTATATTGGTTCATCTCCAAGTTGTAAAAGATTTACATCTTGAGAACATTAAAATTAACTTAAGAGATTAATGCACAATAAGAAAAAAGTAGCTTCACTTTAAAGTTAAAATCGGGGGGAAGGCCATGTTCTAGATTCACATTCTTCCACTAAAGGTGTAACCCTATCTAAGGTGACTCTGGTATTGTATTGTCTTTGGGTCATACATCAACAACATTTTATTGTATTTATTTAAGTAATTAGCCTGTCAATTGTTTTTTTGATGAAATAGCTATTTTAAAGAAGTACTCTGGGGCAGAAATGATGAGGCCTTAGACAAAAAGAACTCATTCTCCGTAATTAAGAAGGACGTGGAGAGGAGGAAATCTCTAGACATGGAATTCAAATGTTGGTATGTATTACAAAGAGTCCTTTCTTTCTTTGAAATATCAGAGTCAATAATACAGTGAAAAGCTCAATGACAATTGTCTTAAAAGCAAAATTGTTTGATTTTATGGTGAATTTGAACCTGTGGTGGCTCAAAGGAAGAATTTAGTTTAGAATTTCAAATAACTGGACCAGGATAAGAGTCACTTGGAAAAGTCCAGTCCATCTAAATGCTTTTAGTGAAGTGATAGCACATGAGAGCAACATTTATCTCAGTAGCAATTTCAAAGTTTCATCTACAGTCAGAAGACTTTTAATCATGATAATGAGTGAATGACACACAGAAGCTCTTAAAAGATTCAAAGTCAACTCTGGGTATGACCTTGAACAAGTTGTTTTCACTTTATGAACTCAATTTCCTCCTCTGAATGATGGTTATAATATTCACTGAGCCAGGAGGCAGAATAAATGTGATTATTTACATACAAAGCACAGAGTAGTGTCTTCATTGATAATACATGTAGAGTTCAAAGCAGTTCAGTAACAGGGAAACATTTTGATTGATTTCAGGATTTAGTGTATTGTCTTTGTAGATCTGAATGCTAGAGTCCATGCAAGTGTTCACCTCTGAGTGTGTGTGTGAGACAGAGGTAAAATAAACAGAGAAAGAGAGAGAGTAAGAGAGAATGAGAAAGAGTATATGGACATGTGAAAGTCTTCTTGGGTAAAGAAAATGAGCTGTCCATGGTCAAGATGGAAAGAAGGGTGAGCTGTTATTTTCTTCCTGAGCTGACACAATAGCTCCTCTCAGGTTCAAGCTTTTTGATGTTCATGGTGAAAATCAGTGATAGAAAGCACGACTTTCATATCCGTTCTATTCTGCAGCCTGCTGAGCCTAGCCAGGGAACAGTGTACGTCTTCTTCCTACCCCATGAGATGACTGAGTCTTTTGGTTTTCATGACTGCAGAGTAAAATCTACCATGAATTTATATCCTGGTACACTTCCAACTGCAAAAGGGCATGGCAGGGTCACCTTTAATTTTCAAATTAATAATAATATACAAGACAGAATAGGCCCTTCATATCCACTAACACAGAGGTCTCAACTGAATAGGAGGATGATCTCAGCCCCCCACTTTCCCTGGAATGCAGGGATGCTTCAGAGTGACGGCTGGCTTATTCCCACCTGCTGCCCCACACCATGCTGACTCCGCCCAGGTCTGCAGTTCTGCCTTGGATCTTGCTTGTCTGCATAGGCTGCTGTAGAGAGAGAAAGTCCATAAAGTCTGCACCAAGGATATATTTCTAGATCCTCTCAAACTTTAGGCCTTGGTGGGAGATGTAGGGAGAGAAGAAGGTCAGGAAAAATGTTCTACTGTGTTCTCTACTGGGGCTTGTCGGGGGTGGGGAAAGATGGGGGCAGTTTTGATACATTTTTTTTCTAGTTCCCAGAAGAATTTTTTCCCAGTCTTTTACGTTTCTGTGTATCTTCTCAATTTCTCTCTTTCACCAAGGAGCTCAAAATCGATCTAGATCTTAAAAGCAACAACCTTTAAGAGGTAGACGTTAATATCTACCTCACCAGGTTTCTGTAAACATGAACTGAGAAACTGTATGGGACTCTCCTGAAACAGTGCATGGCACAGAATGAGTATTCAATAAATGAAAGTGACATCACCAACACCGCTATTAGGATTGCTCTTGTGACTAGAAAACGTATTTGTGTTTCATTAGTTTATTTTTTTATGAGAACCTAAACAGACAAGAATCCTAAGGAGGGACTCTATCTGTCACTGCCTGGGGATGTTCCTAAGGCATCTGGAGAGGCTCCTTAGTGTTATGTCTCATCTTCCAAGATTTTCTGTTGTGAGCCATTTTCAGGATTACACTTCTGAAAAGAAGGTAGGATGACGTGTTAGAAATGTGCTTTGAAGAAGTGAGAATCTTCACAGTGAATGATTAAGATTTCTTGAGAATGTGAGATAAGAGAATAGTTGCAGAGGATCTGTTAGGTTAATGATATCCTGTCTTTCGCACATGGAAGAAGCATAGTTCACCTCCCTTAAATTGGCTTTTTATGTCAAATGTCAGAAAAATGTTCAGTTTCACTCAGTGTTCGATCTATATCAGGAGCCTCATCTCAATGTTAAAGTCAAGGCCATTGTTATACTAAAATATAACAGGCACTGTATAAGTTTGTATTCCACCAAACAGAACAAAATTTTCTTTTATTTTTCTTATTTTTTTGTGTCTGTCTGTGGGGAAATGACTTTATTCTGTCAACATCAGGCAGTGACAAAAGCATTAGGCCTGACCATTTGATTGCAAAAGGATTTTATCCACACTTGGGATTATGACAATTTTTCTATTTGTCCTAAATGTTCCTTAGTACAGTGATTCTCAAGAAGTAGTCTCCAGGCACTATAAGTGTGTGTGAGAATCCTCTGGAAGGCTTGTTAAAATAGAGTTACTAGACCTGGATCCTGGAATGTTTGGTGTGATAGGACCAGAGTGGGGGCCCAGAATTTGCATTTTGAGTATCTTCCCAGTTAATGCTTATGCTGTTGTTTCATGGTAACACATTGAAAACCACTATTCTGGAAGGTGCCTTTCTCATTGTGGACTTTAGCAAACAGAAGATAATGAGTTTGGGTTTCCTTTACTGAGATATAATACATTCCTTACTGGATTTGGGATGCATTTTTACTTCCTATGTCTCACTAAATTGGTTTAGGCAAACCATGTGCTTTGAACTTGCTTTTCAAACTTGGGAATAAAAGGTCAGTAAACCTCTCTTGTAAACGGGTGGATGTTAAATGTTTCAGGCTTTGTAGTTCACATATAATCTCTGTAGCAAACATTTAACTCAATTATTACAACGTGAAAATGTCCATTGACAGTGTATAAACCAATGGGATAACTGTATTCAAATAACACTTTTTTACAGATACTGACATTTGAATTTCACATACATTTTGCATGCTACAGAACATTGTTATTCTTTCGATTTTGTTCAAATATGTAAATATATACATATGTATGTAAAAATCTTAACTCTCAAGGCATAGAAAAGCAGGGGGATAGGGTTAGGTTTGGCCCACAGATCTTACCTTGCTTACCCCTAGGACAGATTCTTATATGCAATGCATTTAATGATTAATAAGATGCATTTGTGTTACCAGCATAGCAGATGATAGTCAAGAAGGATAATTTTTTTTTTTCCATACAGCACAAGCTTCCAAGGACCAAACTGGTGGCTTCAGAATTACCTCAGAAGATTATTATATACGTACTTTTTCAATAGATGAGAGCTTTCTATGTTGCCCAGACTGGCCTCAGATGTGCAGTCCTGCCTCCTCAAGCGCTGGGACAGCTGGGCTGAGCCACTGCAGTTCCCAAGATTATTACATTTACCCACTTTCTCTTTGCTACCAGCCCCAACTGAGGTTCTGACTTGCTAGGGTTGAAAGAGTTGGAGCTTCTATTTTACAAATAAACAAACAATAGCATAAAAACATGCATGATTGTAATGGTCAGTGGGTTTTGGGAGTCTCCAGTCTTGTGGTATCCAGCACAGTCTTGAACAGACTAGATACTGAAGAATATTAGATATCAGCCAAGTGCATTTTATCAATCAATCAGTATCAACATTCCCGTTTTTATATAAAATTTTGATTAAATTCATTACTTTGTTCTCAAGAACCTTTACTTTCATCTATTTAACACAACATTTTTAAAAGATGTTGCCTGATTTTTCTCTTACTTCTCCACATCACTGCGTCATCTCTGTATGTACATCTCAGTGTCAACTTAAAGCTCCCAAGAAATTTGTCTTCCCAGTCATTTGGTTGCACAGTGCTGAAACACTTTACATTTTTAGTCAAATTTTTTGCTAGGACTCTGTGTTACAATGTCTTAGAACATAAAGACAGAAAGAAAAAATAAAGTGGATTTTGTTAATGAGTGCCTAGCCTGGGACACAGGAATTCTGCAGGTGGAGCTGATTGAGGAAGCAACTGCTCACATCTCAGTAGAATTAAACTTAATCTACCTATTGACTTTTAATCTCCAATTAAGAGTAAGCTGCTGGAAATAGATTTAGAAATAATGCCAAGCCAAATTATGTATTCAACAATGTCTGTGACGTTTGTGGCAAATACTAATAGACACAAGTTAACCTGACCCCGTGCTTTGAGTCATGCTGTTTATACCAAGAAACACAGCTCTGCTGAGTTCTATTCTCTAAGCTGCAAAAGATAGGTAGACCAAAGAAATGTGAGGCATTAAGACACATGTCCTTGAGGGAACGCATTAATTAATGATGGCAAAGCAATTTCACCCCAAAGCACTGCATTATTGTTAAAAGTGTTATTATAATTGAATTACTTGGTTTATGGGGGAGGAAAGAGCTCACTCTGAATGTACAATGATCATTTGATGATGCATCGAACAGTGTCACCAATCTTGGAATTTTTAATAAATGAATTACTTATTCCACAGAACTTCCAAAATCCACCAGGAGGACCAGTTGCAGTGGCAATTCTAATTTCATTTGGCAGACTTGAATCATGGAATAGTTGTGATCTGGGTATTTGGAGTACAGCCGCAGTCACTTGATAGCCGTCAGCACTGGTTCCTTATGCCATAATTTTTTCATACGAAAGATCGAGCTAATCCATCTGCTCTCCCTACCTATAGGGATTAGTTGAGAACGAAATAAAATCTAAGAGTTTTAAAATTATTGTTATGGTGACTCTTCTTCAGCAAAGTTTACGTGAGCTGGATCTTTTTTGGATCTTGAGTCCTAGGTGCCAGATTTGAAATGAAGCATCCTTGCTGAGAAGAGGGAAAAGATAAGAGGCTAAGAGCCAAACCCCTTACATAAAGCTCGAATTTGGCCCAGCCAGGCAAACCACAGCACGTTGTTTATATCCGTAGGAAGGCACAGGCCCAAAGCTGGGGGACAAAACTTCTCCATGAACATGTCAGACAGCATAAGGGCACAGAGTGTCAGAAAAAGAAAATTCTGAAAAAAAAAAAAAAAAAAAGAGAAAAGTGTAGTGCTCACTTTCCTGCATTCATACTAAAGGGTGTCTACGGCCCTGCACCCAGGTCCTTCCGCTTTGCTAACCGTGTGGGGCAGCCCCCTTACTCTGCAGTTTCACTCTCCTTTGTAACATACATCATGAACCACTTCCTCAGATGTACAGATGTGAAGCCTCACATATCTTACTTTGTTGTTCTTGTTGTTTCTTGGTGGCTTGCTTTTATTTTATATTTTTCATAGTGACTTTTGGTCAGTTAAGCCTCAAGAGTCGGCAGCAAATGGAATTAAATGTTGTCAGAACAAAATCTATTTATTCCCCTTCCCTGATGTACGGTTTACCACATCTCTCCGTTTATATGTTTATGTACATTTCCATCTTTTGACATAATTGCATTTTAATCAATTTATCTAAGATATTCTCCTAATACTAAGAGGATTGTATGCTCTCAAAACTTCATTTGCATTTTAAAGAAGTGATTTCGTCTTTCTTCACTTAAAAGGAATACTTGGCTTTCATTTGACTTTAGAATCAGTTACATCACGGTTTCAATCTTCACATGGCTTATTATTTGCTATATAGTATTGGACAAATTCCATATTGTTCTGGGTTCCAGTTTTCTTTCTTGTAGGATGAAAATATGATGACAACTTCATGGATTTAAGATAAAGATAAATTTACCTGTATTTAAAGCACCAAACAGAGTGCCTCAGCATAAATAAAATATTCAAAATTATTTTCTTTAGGGAAAAAATGATACATAAATGAGACATTAATATCCGTTTTCAAAAGACAGTGTCAGAAATAGAAATCAGAGAGTGTTGTTTTCTGTAACCATGGAACGTGGTGTTAGACTAAGAGAAAGCCCTCACTTTCTTGTGTATCGGGGTAAAATTTGTTAGAGCCTGAAGATAAATAGCAATTTTCTTTCATTGTCCTTTGACTATATGGTTCAAAGGACAATGAAAGAAAACTCCCTTTCTGCCTATCAAATGCCTACCCAAACTTCCAGTCTGTGTTCAGTCTTGTCTTCCAATAAACCTTCCTTCATTAACAAGGACCCAGTCTTTCATTTTGGCATTCATTAATCTGCATCTTATAACATATTTCCATATTGTTTTTCAGTAGTCACCACACATTAGTTAGGACGGAGGAATCACCTGGCTTTTATTATGAATACAGATGAAAATCTTATTTGAAAAAGAAAATATAATCAAATAGTTTCTGTGGGCAACCAACAGAGTTCATTCACATCTCTATAACCTTATCCACCAACTCCAGAGATTTTTATTTGGGACCTGGCAACTCTATGTCTAGGAAACATTTTCTGTGGTGTCCACGTAGCCACAGATTTGAGGTCCTTTATGTGAATATAAATGTTAATATTGTATGTTGATGTAGCCTGAGGGCAATTTTATTCCTTTTACTCTTCGATGCTTCCCCTGTCTTCAATCTGTGGTCAAAAATGGGACTCCTGGAAATCTCCCTGCATACACGAATATTTGGATGCTACCCAAAACAATTAGATCTGAATCTATAGGGGTGGAGTCCCGTGCTTCCCAGGTGATTCCAGTGTGCAGTCACGGGGAGAGTGGCTGTTCAGTAAGTATTTACTGACATTCGTTAGGAGAATAATTCATAGTAAACTATGATAAGTTGTGCTAGGGTAAAAAGAGGGATCAATTCTCTTAATAAAATGCCAGGGAGGCTAAAATAAGCTAAAGAAAGGATGTAGATAAAGTAGTTCAAATAAGAAAAAAGTAGAATACAAACAAAGGCTACTGGTTGTTGACTGCATTTACCTGTCACACATCCTGGGTTTCTCAGTCTCAGTCAAAATGACTCCAGATGTTTGATGCCTCCACCTACATTGCCTCATATCATCACCACAGAGAAGGAGCTCCTATAATAAGAGTGAAAGATGAAATCAGGTTCTCAAATTAGGTCTTTCTCTCTTTTCTTGCTCTTGGATTAACACAGAACATGCCTGTTTAACTCTCAACCAAGAAGGGCTCAGAGAAGCCATTGTAACAACTCCAAAGGTAGATATTAAATTAGCAGAGTTTTCTGGGCATGAGCTGGCTCCAGGAGAGTAGGGAGGGCAGAGAAAGTTATCGAAGATTCCTAGTTGCCTAGTGAAAATTGCCACAGTAGAAAATAACATTTAAGTATTGCATCTGGCGCCCACACAGCAATAAAGTCAGTGCAGATGCCTAGCGCCTTTCGTCTTTATCATGACAGAGGGCAATGAAAATATGTTGCATTTACCACTCTTATTTATTACTTTTATACTAGATAGAGGTCTGTGTTAGTACAAAAATGCAAGGAAAATATATAAATGACATACTTATTGGAACAACAACAAAACTGCCACTATTAGCAGACAGTAAGACTATATATGTAGGCTATCCCATAAAATCTTACAAAGAAACTCCTAGAACTCAGATGTGAGTTTAGCAATATATCACCGGATTCAAAGTCAATAGACAAAAAAGCTATTGTATTGTTTATATATTACTGATAAATAATTATAAGTATCTAAAGTCATTCAACTCATAGAAGCAAATAATAGAACGGTCATTACCAAGGACTAACAGCAGAGCAAAATGGAAAATTATTGTTGGATTGATTTAAAGTATCACTTATGCAAGGTGACTTCATTCTAGAGATTTGCTGTAGAGCATAGTACCTATAGTCAAAAATACTGCATTATGCACTAATTTTAAGTGGGAAATATCATATTAAGTGTTCTTAGTAAAAAAAAATAAGAAACTAAACAATATTAAACAGACAAATAAACCAAAACCAATGGGACATAAAAAAGCTTTTGAAAGTGACATATATGTGTATTATCTTGATTATGGCAATGGTTTTGTAGGTGTATGTTTATGTTCTAACTTATCAAAATATGTAATAAAACATATGCAGTTTACTGCCTATCAATTAAACCTCAATAAAGCTATTTAAAAAGTGAATCCACTAATACTCTCAGAGAATTGACTTTAAGATTGTTAGCTCCCTAAGATACTATGGCTCATTTCAATCACTTCTTTGTGATGACAAATCTTTCTATATATAAGACTTCAGGTATCCAGTCTCTGAAAGAAAAAGTTGAATTATATAACTCTCTTAAGACATGTTTATTAAGAAAAGTCCGATATTCAAATATTGCAAGGACATTAGTGTAGGACAATCTGAATGTAAATAAGTTCTGGCTTCAACATTTCTTGGTGGTTTCAGGTTTCCAGAACAAAAACACTACTGTAATGAGTGTAAGTGTAAGGAATGATTATTTTCTATTTCTTAATTAGTTTTTTTTTTGTTTTTTTTTTTTTTGTATATTGCACTGTCTAGAAATGTTGAGCACTCTCATACTCATGCTTGCTTACATTTTTTTGTAGTCAGAAAACATTAAGGTGCTTTCTCCCTTCACTTAAGAAACCAAGTATTGAGCTATGGTTATTGATTAAAATTCGAATGGTTCTTCACATATTCAACAAATATTTACCGAGGTATCACTGTGTGCCAGACACTGAGCTAGGTACTGAGACTACAACACAAACAACACAAATGTGTGTCTACTGCTGTGAAGCTCATAGCAAAAACATGGGTAATTTTTATAAAATAATCCAGCCTGGACAAAATAGTAAAATTCTATGTCTTAAATAATAATAATAATTATAGTAGCTGGACGTGGTGGGGCACACCTGTGGTTTTAGCTACTTAGGATGCTGAGTCACGAGGATGGCTCGAGGCCAGTTCCAGGCTGCAGTGAGCTATGATCCCACCATTACACTCCAGCCTAAGTGACAAAGTGAGACCCCATCTCTAAAATAAATAAATAAATAAATAACAAAAAATATTTAAAATAAATACAAAATAAAGATATATTTGAGACTGCTGCAAGTTCTCAGAAGGGAAAACAGAGTATTTCATGAAATGTATTACACTTCCCAAAGTTTATAATTAGCCATGGGAATCAATGGAAGACATTTTAATTTCTTTTTGGCTATGGAGAAAGTTCAGCCATGTGGAGAGTCAGAGCTTGGTAATGGCATCATGCAAGTGAAGCCAAGGCTTTTCTAATTCTGTGTACTTCTACCTTGCCATATCACCATGACCAATTTTAAAGGAAGAGACATTGAACTTTTACCCATCTAATTATTTGAATGTTTTGGAATTATTGTGGTATGTCAATGAGTCAATGTCAAATATGTCAAGCTGTCAAGAACGTTAAACAAAAATTGGCAGGTGAAAAGGTGATTCAGGCAATTAAATCCCAGCTATATGCTTTGGCTGGAATGTGTATTCTCAGAGAATCTAGAGAGACAGAATAGAAAAAAAGAAAAAAGAAAAAAAGCTGCCCCTTTATAAAACAGAAATTCTGGTTATGCTTTCAGAAAAACAAGCAAGCAAACAAACAAAAACCTTCTTCAAATCAATTCAGTTTACTTTTGTTAGTAGAGAGCATTTAGCAAGTTCCAACATTTCAAGCCAGATGATATTCCTCAAGGATGTAAGAGAGGAGATTTCTAACTGTAATGTGAACAAATACTAGTAATTTTCACCATCATTGTATATGTCTTTTTCTTCCTAACCAAGGAGTTAAGTACAATAATGACATATATAATTAATGTCAGCCTTAGTTCTCTAATCTTAAGAGGTTTATTCATTGCAAAATCACATTTGTCTATGGATGATTATCTTTTCTCCTAAGATACCCTCAAGAATAAGCTGCTCTAATTGAATATGCACATATTCAGGTTTCTTTTTTTACACTTTGGAACTCATCAATTTGCATGTGTCACAAAGCTTCCTATATCATTACAATAACTGCATCTTTTTTTTTTTTTTTGAGATGGAGTTTCACTCTTGTTGCCCAGACTGGAGTGCAGTGGCATGATCTCGGCTCACCACAACCTCTGCCTCCTGGTTTCAAGCAATTCTCCTGCCTCAGCCTCCTGAATAGCTGGGATTACAGGTGCGTGCCACCATGCCCAGCTAATTTTTTGTATTTTTAGTAGAGATGGGCTTTCACCATGTTGACCAGGATGGTCTCAATCTCTTGACCTCATGATCCACCCTCCTCAGCCTCCCAAAGTGCTGGGATTACAGGGGTGAGCCATCGTGCCCAGCTAATAACTGCATCGCGCCTGGCTAATAACTGGATCTTAAGAAGAGAATGCAAGTGGTTTCTCTTCAAAAACTGGTGTCTGAGCTTTACCAAGACATTTACCTGGAGAGCTGTGAAGATGGGCTATGGAAAGGCTGACCAATAGACTAGGCATATATGCATACTAGGATATGAATCCTCCTCAGTAGGACACATAGGTTAATAAATAGCAAAACTTCCCATTCTTGGCTACTACTTCCCTGTCATGGACTGAGGATGTGGTAGAGGAAGAAGCTCTCCCTATTGAGCCTCCACTGTGTGACATTTACTGTACTAGGTACTGAGAATAAAATAAAACTAAGATACTGATAATCACAGCGACAACCAAACCATTCACAGTTTTCAGTACTACACAATCAGTGGGAAATACAAATAGAGCAAAAGATAACTGTGATGCCATGAAAATGTGATGTTATATGGTCCTGCAGACAGCAGAGGACTGACTAATTCATACTTGTTGGGGACAGTAGCCAAATAAACCTCCAGAAGGACACACTTGAGGTAAGTTCAGAAAAAAATAGTGTTGAAGGGCATAACCAGTTCTACAGAGCGTAAGATGTGAAGTGGGTAGGATCAGAAGATAAAAGGCCATTAGGGACTCTATTGTAAAGGAACTAGGTTGTATTTGGTAAGCAACATAAAATCATCCAGGAATTTTCAGCAAGGAAATGACATGGTCATACGTTTCTGTCATCCTAATACTGACCGTTTCTGAGAGTAGCTACTACAGTCTTACAGCCTTACGGGGGAGATAAGTGATAGTCTCACCTTATATACTATCAGAGAAGATAAAAACATGTGAATGTAATCAAATCATATTAGGGAGACAGAAACATGTGCCCTCAAAGGGATTTTAAAGTTTTCAAGATTCCAGGCTTGAAAGAGAAGCCAAAACAAGTACAGGTAAGGATGCATATGGGAAGAGGTTTGCTGGGGAAATGACCATTTCAGCTGCAGATATATTGTTTGTGATTTATTTGGGATAGGTAGGTAATCAGAGTTGTTCAAAAGATCAAAAGTTCCAAATCCAGTCATATCTTGGGTTGTTATTTCAGCATATGAATTTTGCGGGAACACAATTCAGTCCGTAACAACCCTGGATGCAAAATTTGGGTTGAAGAACTCAATTTGAGTTGGTAATATACAATGAGAAAAGAAATTTTCTCCCTTTACTTCTTCAACCTGGATTTAGCATCATAAAATATTGGCAACTATTTTGGCACACATGGAATGAGACTGTCTCTCAATGAAGTAGATTTTAGGGAAGTGAAATCAAGGACTGGAGAAAGGAAAAAAGTGATGTTGGCTAAACATCTGGGTTCTAGAGCAAACTTCACTAGAAACACCACCTAATATTTTAACTCCATTAATATTTAATTTCTATTTTGGTTTTCAGAAGTCTGGGTTACATTTTCTGGCACTTATAAATAAGTAATTCAGAGACAACCAGCGCTGGAGTAGAAAGTGACAGGAATTCTCTCTGCTTCTCTTGGGATGCACAAACACTCCTTTTCTTTCTGCACAACTACTTCGTTCTTCTCTCTCTGCAGATCAGCTAAATGCCTCTTGGATGCATGTGTTTGCAAATGGACTTTATATTTCCAGAGACACAATAATTTACTCCTCCAAAAGCTGTACCCAACTGACCAAAACCTAAGTCCTAATTACAAGTGTTCTAAGTATGAAAGCTTTGTAGGCATCATTAATTCAGAAGTTCACCCTGGTCTTGGAAGCTGTGATGTTGTTAAGAAGTCGCCTTCCGGAGGATAAACCTGGTTTCTACAGCATCTTAAATACAGATGGGTAAAAACCCCTAAATACTTGAAAGCCAATTGTGTTGATCATCGGCTCCTCATCCATCAAACGGTAGTGGAGCTGTATTGAACTTCAGTGCTTATAGGTGATTCAAGTCATTTAGTCTGTCACGTATATGGTTTTTTTTTTTTTTTTAGATGGAGCCTCGCTCTGTCACCCAAGCTGGAGTGCAATGGTGTGATCTCTGCTCACTGAACCTCCGCCTCCTGGGTTCCTGCCTCAGCCTCCAGAGTAGCTGGGATTACAGGCACGCACCACCACGCCTGACTAATTTTTGTATTTTAGTAGAGATGGGGTTTCACCGTGTTGGCCAGGCCAGTCTCGAACTCCTGACCTCAAGTCATATACCTACCTTGGCATCCCAAAGTGCTGGGATTACAGGTGTGAGCCACCATGACTTGCCCACTTACATGTCTTTTACTATCGGAATTCTAATGTTCAGAGAAGCAGGAACCCTGTCACAATTATAATTTCTAAATGTTTAGTTTCTATAAATGTCAAGAGGTATAGCATACAAACTATTTTGTTTTTTAATGAGAACTACAAAAATAGTTTCTTCTTCAAGTTTTTAAGTACAGGTTTTGCTTTCCTAATTAGAAAAAAAGAAAAAACTGAATCACAGAGTTGAGAGAAAGAATATTCATAGCACATTAAAAAAAAAAAAAAGCCTTATTTGAATCAGTACCCAGAAAATATTGTAAGAATAGTCTGTAGCTGCCAATGTGTTTACATTTAGGGATATGAGCATGTGATGAGTGCCACATCACCTGCAGTGAGAGAAAACAAGTGTGAAATGAGATCTCTAAGTTGAAGATCTCATTAAGGAGAACGAGGCAAAGTGAAGACCTGCAGCCCACAGTCTCCAGACATGAATTTCTCAGATATTACAAAATTATACAAATAGGTAGTTCTGGTTCTTGGTCGTGAGATCCCAGGAGCAGAGCAGGAAATTGAAGCTTTCAGCTGTGACCATACAACTTCTCCAAGGGAAGTAGATGATTAATTTCCTTTATACTAATGTTCATGATGGCAGCCACTCTTGTCATGGGTGAGTGTGTCCGTGGGTGACCGCACAAATAAACACAAACAGTCTTTCGGTTCTGATGTATTTCACATTAATCTATCCATAGAAATCTAGTCCAGTACCACTAGTATTTAACTGAAACATCTACTTTTTAAAACGTTAAGTTAAATATTTTATTGTTATAAAAAATCAGCATCATGTTTAAAATGAACTAAAATAAATCATTTTCCAACCCTAATTCTGATGTTTAATCCTAAAAGATAAAATCATCTAATATTTTTTGTATAATCTATGAGAAAATTTCCTTGTGTACACTAACATGAGTGTTTTTTCATTTTGTTTTTCTGTTTGCTTTTCCTTTCACTTAATATTTCTTGAAAATTTATAAATTCTCCTTATTGTTTTTACGGCTTCAGCATACCTATCTTACAATTAATTTGCTATTTTTTTCTTTTTTAACTTTTAGGCTAGTTCCAGTTTTATTTGTGTTATTTCTTGAATTTTTGCTTGATTGTAATTGCTATTACTGGCAATGCCTCAAAAGAAATCCTGATATACAAATTTTTCCAACACATGAAAATATGCATTCAAGACAAATTCTTAGAAATAGAATGTTAGCTATGGATGGGTAATGCTAGATTGCCCTTCATTGACTCTGTATATAATATACACTAACAGTATGTAATGTGCCTATATCCAAACCCTGTGGTAGACTGAACTATTAAATTTATTGTTGTTTAGATCTGCTTCATGCTTTCTTACATTTTATATTTGATACATCATAAAAGGAGATAGTTAAGCTCATTAATCATTATAGAGTTGTATTTTTACTATTTTCTTTGGGTTTTTATTGAAACATTTTAATGCAATATATATAAGGAATGATTTCAAGCATATAGGTATTTAATATTCATAATATGTCTTTATATAATAAAGCATGGCCAACAATTATTTGTTTTGTAAAGGGTCAGATAGTAAATATGTTTGGCTCTTTGGTTCATATGGTATCTGTGTCAACTGACTGATACATTCCTTATATCAAAAGAGGTAATCATATAATTATATTCTGTTCATATAATTATCTTGCCTTAGTTTATATTATGTTCTAAGTATTTTTGTTTATATAATAGCCTATTTTAACTTTTTAAATTTTGATACTTTTGGAAGATTTATAATCTTGTTCTTTATTAGCTGATTATTGTATAACTTAAAAATATGCTTGAACATATATATATATATATATACTGATACAGAGTCTCACTCTGTTGCCCAGCCTGGAGTGCAATGGCACAATCACAGGCTCACTGTATCCTTGACCTCCTGGGCTCAAGTAATCCTTCCATCTCAGTCTCCCACGTAATTGAGACTACAGGCATGTGCCACCATGACCAGCTAATTTTTATATTTTTTGTAGAGTTGGGGAGCTGTCTCACAATATTGCTGAGGTTAGTGATCCTCCCTCCTTTGCCTCACAAAGTAGTAAGATTACAGCATGAGCCACTGTGCCTGCCCTTAAACATGGTTTGATTTTTTTTAAGTAGTATTATTAACTGTGGAATAAAAAATGCACAGAGAGCAAATTTATATTAGGTCTGTCTTTTAAAATATATATTACATTTTAGAAACCTGGGTACCACAGATTCTTATTTTGCTTCAATTATATGTTTAAATCTACTTAATTTTTAAAACAATTCTCCATATATATTTTTTTAATTTAAAAAGAAAAGTCATTTTTAGGAAAGAAGAGTGGGTGCTTTCTTTCCTGGACTCTTTTTTTTTTTTTTTTTTTTTTTTTTTTTTTTGAGATGGAGTCTTGCTCTTTCACACAGGCTGGAGTGGTTTAGTGGTGCAATCTCAGCTCACTGCAACCTCTGCCTCCTGGGTTCAAGCAATTCTCCTGCCTCAGCCTCCCGAGTAGCTGGGATTACAGGTGTGTGCCACCACTCCCAGCTAATTTTTGTATTTTTAGTAGAGATGGGGTTTCACTATGTTGGCCAGTATGGTCTCAATCTCTTGACCTTGTGATCCACCTGCCTCAGCCTCCCAAAGTGCTGGGATTACAGGCATGAGCCACCGCGCCTGGCCAACTCTTCTATTTTTGAATCATTCTTGCACATGTGGAGAATGCTCAATGTGTCTTTGTATTTGAAAAACAATGTTCTAGTCATCAAATTTTTGTCTCACACTTTGTTCCCATGAACTGTTTGTAGACTTTCTTCCACTATTTTCTACAGTTAGTTCTTGCTGGACAGGATACAACTAAACTGAATTGTTTCTTCCTCTAAATTATTTAACATACACATTTTTCGACTGAATTAACAAAAAGTGTTTTGTTGTTGTTGTTGTTGTTGTTGGTTTTTTTTCTTCCTTAAATAAGGTTCTGTAGCTTTAAATGGTTACATTGTAGGTTAATTGTTCTTATCAAGTTTCCTAGGTAGAGTACATGTTTTCAATATACAGATTCAGGTTTTTTTTTTTTTTTTTTTTTTTAAGAAGTTTTCTTCTGCTATTTTTTTCATACTTCTATGTTCTATCTGTTGCATTCTTCTATCTCAGGGATAAAATATGTTGGATTAGAAGCTTTTTAGATTTCTATCATTCTTTCTCTTATTATTTGGAACACTACCTTTTTTCAATTTATTTTTCGTTATCAATTTTGTTTAATATCTATAATTCTCTTTTCAGCAATGACTTTCTCTTTTTGTTTATATAATGGATATTGACACCAGTGGTGTGATTGTTTTAAACTTAATTATTTGCTGAATTTCATCAATTGCTGTTTATATCTGCCTTTGTATTGCTGTATTATTAAACTTTCTTAAAATTTCAAAGTTTACTTAATATGTTTAATATCTATAGAAAGGTGTCTTTAACATCTACTTTCTGATATGATTTTTCTATTTTTCTATATTCATTTTATATTTTTAACTCATTTCTTTCTTTTTTCTTTTTTTTTCTTTTTTCTTTTTTTTTCTTTTTTTTGCAATTTGTAACCATAGACTTCATTCTGATTCTCTTATGATTCTTAGTCATCTTTGAATAACCCATATGTTTTCTAGGACAGCTATTTTCTGAAGAATATTTTAGGGAAGAGGTAAGGGTATAAGCTGGAGGCAGGAGGCTTGAACTATTCTACGTTGTTTCACTTTCTCACGGATTCTGCTATGTAGTCTATTATTGCAGAGGTCATGTGTTCAGTTTTCTTCATCCCTTTGAGGTAACATGTCTCAATGGCTAATTGTCCAAGCCTGTATGCCACAGTGTGTTTGTGTATACTGGTGTTTTGCTGATGTTTCCTCATGTTAGTGAGGTCAGTAGTCATTTAACTGTGTTTCACTCATTGTTTATGGAGCTTAGACACAGGACACTTCCATCTGATGCCTCATTTAGGCTTGCTCAGTGTCTCTCTGAGATATACGATGTGGTTAGAGGCATTTTTATCTCCCTCACACTCTCTAGACTTAGGCATCTAAAACCAGGAGCTTTGTTGGACTTTCAAAGTAACAGTCCCCATTTTGAAGACTCCCGACATGCTGTGCAGCATTTTTTACAGTAAGAGGCTATTCATAATATGTTTCCCATTTCACCAGTATCGTACAGAAGTGCAAAAATATTCCTTATATTTCATCTCATGAAATTTTCAGTGTCCTTTAAGATTATTCCACATCCATCTGAAAGGGTTGGCTTAGTGGGGCTGAAGGTCATTTAGTTTCAGGAGAAAAAGAAGATGTGTTCCTGGACTCTACCATATTAACTAGTTGATCTTTATAAGTCAAATGCCTGCATATGAAAATATGGAAGTTGCTGAGTCATCAGAGCTATCAGAGAAGGCTTTTAAATTAAGGGAAAAAAAGCACCACGGATGATTGTAAGCTCATTTTTTTTGTAAGCTCATTTGTAAGTTATATTTGGAAATGTAACCTCCTTCCTTGTACTTGCATAATCTCCCTCCTTGCATCTCCCTTCACAAAAGTTGGCGTAATACTTTTGGTGGAAGTCCTGGAGCACAAAGCTTGGTGTATATGCCTCTTATAATAGTCTGACAACTTTAATTGCCTTTTTTCCAATGTTATGCAATTTTTCTTTTTTGATCTGAATTATTTGAAGGTAGAGATTTTTTTTTAATTTGTCTTTATTTTGTCAGTACGTAGGACAATTGGCATTGAGGTGTTTAATAATGGTTGCCTAAAAAATAATTGAGTGTAGAGGCATTATCTCACTGACAAAATAAAGTTTGTTTAGAGTACATGTTTGTCAAAAGTGGAGGCAATCAACATACAATTGCTTAAGTGAAACTTTATTGGATTTGTTTTTTTGTACAGTGTATCCCACATCTGTCTCCTTCGATGCTTCCTCCTTTTCCCCACAATACTGGGGTTTTTGGGGAAAATGAGGAAGCATCAAAGGAGACAGATGTAGGACAAATCTTAGTTTTAAATTTGGATAAATCTAAATTTTAGATTTATCTCACATCTAAAATTCTAGTCATTGATTCTCTTCGGATTTTTAACTACACTCACACCTTAAATGATCTCATTTGGCCCCATGGCTTCAAATACTATTGGATATATGGACCTCCAATTTATGTATTCATTCTAAACCACTTTTATGAACTTCAGACTGTAGACTTACCTTCCTATTCAATGTTTCCATTCACATGTGCAAATCATATTTCAAACTGAACATTCTCAAAACCTAATTCCTAATTCACACTGGCCCTCATGTACCCACCAACTTACTCCTTCTGGAGCTTTCCCTATCTCAGTTCATGACAGCCTTCCATGTACTCAGGTCAAACTCTGAACTTTTATTACTACTCTCTTTCTCTCATTCCAAAAGGCCAATTCTTTAGAATATCTTACTTACTTTCAAAATATATATCAATTTCTATTACTTCTCTCTGTTTCTATTGCTGTATATAATACATTGAATCTTAATACATCTTCCCGTGCTTGACACCCTCAAGTCTCTTCTCAAGCCAGCAGCAAAAAGATCCTGTTAAAGGTTAGAGAAGATCTTCAACTTCAAAACCCATCAGTGGCTGCCAGTATCTCTCACTGCTGACCGCCTGTAATCCCTGGTGACAGAACATGTATGTGTTTGTAGGGGGAGAGGGAAGAGTCATATGTACATATCCCTAATCTACAGGTGACTGCAGATTCTTCTTTCAGGGTGGGAACATGTGGCAATATGTGGCCCCTAAACTGTGGACTTACCAGAGGCGGGGAACATGGGCTTTGAGATCAGAAACATTGGGCATTTAGTCTAGCACTGTCACATTCCAGCTGCAAGATCTTTGGAAAATTACTTAATATCACAAAAATGTCTCATGAGGATTGAAGGAGACAAGATGATGTCAACTGATTAAAGTAAATATTTTAAATCTTCAATAAATGTTTAGTCCTCATCAAGCACTTTTGAATAGTCATAAAATACAGAAAACCCTATGTTTATAAAACAGAGGCAGTATTTTCATTGCAAGATCATCTTGAAGCTAACCTGAATCAATGAATTAAAGAGAAAGAGAAGTGATTCTCAGGAACTGATTCTTTCTGAGTTTATCATTCATTCTCTGCCATGTATAAGCAGATCAACTAGAGATATATGTGGACATATATTAACCACATCACATGGTATTCGTTTGAAAAAGGTACAGCCAGAGGAAAATGAAGTTCCTAACCCAGATGACTTTGATTTAGAGAATAGCTTAAAAAAAAAGCCAAAGGGAAAGTTACCTAATTTTTCTATAAAAATTACATTTTTATCTACGACCTTTGTGTTCTTCATTTTTTCTTCCTGTTTTTACCCATTGCTTTAACCTCTCCTATTTTTGAATATGATTAATCATCAGTGGGAAAACAGAATTTTATTTCAGACAATTGGCAGGATGAAGCTATCTGAAATTATGAATCATCTCCAAACTTCCAGTGTGAAGCTCACATATACATTCTTTATTTGATGGGATTTATGTAACAGTTTTTCTCTTAAGAACTTAAAGGAGCTGAGCAGTTATATTCTATGTTCCTGACAGTGTCCTTTGTGCTTCCAGATGCCCTCTCTGGATTTATTTTTTAGACAAACTCCATTCAGGGCTGGATATCTCTTTGGATGTATAGGTGCATATGGCAGAAAGAAGCATCTTCAAATAACTTCTTCTGAATGTGTGCTTATAAAATAATTTTTGTGTTAAATTCTTCCATTCGCTGAAAAAAGAAACAGTTAATGATGAGTCATTCTAAATGCAAGCTTCTATTTACTTTACAGTACCGGATTTCTCTATAGGCCTATAGGCAGGTATGGCAAAATAAATAAGTAAACGGATAGGTGAAATAGATCGTAAGAATCTGGAGAATCTGTAATCGGCTTCTCAATTTCTTTATTGCACATGCTTTCTGGAAGTATTTCAAAATTATGAAAAAAGGCACAACACTTTAGTAAATAAAATGTTCTAGCTAATAATTAGCATGTTCCAGCCTCATTTATGTGACTGTGTCTTCTACATGAGCCTTACTGTTTCAGTCGTAGTAAGCTCCACACTATTCTTTCTATATACGAAGCTCGTTTTCTCTGTTCTTTTGCTCATCATGGCTCCCTCTTGCCAAACTTTTCTATACATATCTCCCTAATTCCGCAAAAACTCATTGATTGCAAACTTCTCTCTACTTCTGTTGAGCTTACAACTGGTCCAGATTGGACATGGATTGGACAGAAGTTACATGGACTGGACAGAAGTTCGTCACCTCAAGAACTTAAAATTATGTCTATGTGGTTATTAGGAAATTTATTTGGCTATTTGTAGCAAAGAGCAAAACATCAATAGCTTAAAAGGATAGAAGCTTATTTCTCTCTTTATCAAATCAGCCCAGACACAAACAGCATAGGGTTAATGTTGAAGTTCCTGGTGGTAGAATTACAGAAATTCTTCACATTTACTTTTCTGACAGTCTCAGCATGTGACTTAAATCTTTTAGAGGAAGGTGAATGTTGTCCTTCCCATCACTCCATGTTCAGTCCACATAACGTTGCTTTGTATAACTATTTTCTCAGATGTTACTTATAAATTGCATCCATAGAAATATTGGTAAGACTTTTAATATGTGGCCAACTGCACAATATGTATGTATTTAATATATGGTCAAATTGAACACAAATTTGTTATCCGGATGGTCATGAGAACAGCTGGAATTTAGAGTTTTGAATGTATAAAGAAATGGGGTGGGCCAAGTGCAGTGGCTCACGCTTGTAATCCCACCACTTTGGGAGGTTGAGGCAGGTGGATCACGAGGTCAAGAGATCAAGACCATCCTGGCCAACATGGTGCCTGTAGTCCCAGCTACTTGGGAGGCTGAGGCAGGAGAATTGCTTGAACCTGTGAGGCGGAGGTTGCAGTGAGCCAATATCATGCCACTGCACTCCAGCCTGGTGCCTGGTGATGGAGCGAGACTCTATCTCAAAAAAAAAAAAAAAAAAGAAAGAAAGAAAGAAATTAAAAAAAGAAATGGGGTGAATGGATGTTGATGTGCCAGATACCATTCAACTTCCCATAAATGTAATCTCCCACTTGAGAGAGAATGTTTGGGTCTCCTTTATGCAATATGCCAGCATGTTTTGCAGTTTTATTTCTATTTATTGTGAATTGTTTGGTTGGCATGTTAGTCTTCAACATTGGTCTCAGGAGCTTTGTTAGCATGAACTGGCATCTAAAAATCCCATCAAACAGGGGTGTTGACAAGTCTGAGCTCCAGAGCCTGAAGGACTGCAGTCCAGCAGATGGTGGATATCACCATGGGAACTGCCATGTCACAGGGTGTCTTGGTATCCAACCAGCATCTGTCATTTTTTCACCAACGTTTATCTGCAAAGCCATGTGCCAAGAGATCTTATTTCAATTTATAAATGCTCTCTCTCCCAGACATTTAGATACACAGTCATAGTGTACTGAAACCAAGGGCATATCCCCTATTGGGAAACAGAATCCTGGTTTATCATTTAATCTGCA
Source organism: Saimiri boliviensis (assembly GCF_048565385.1). NCBI lineage: Eukaryota > Metazoa > Chordata > Mammalia > Primates > Cebidae > Saimiri > Saimiri boliviensis. The sequence continues at coordinate 112,628,897 of NC_133453.1, forward strand.
GAGTTGGCTCAATTCTCCAGAGTTTCTTGGACTCCACACTAGATCATTTTAATAGCAATTAAGTTTTCTTTTTTATTCCTAAAGTTCGAAATCCTATTTTATTACATTTCTTCCTCAATATACCTGTGCTCTACCAAAGAGCAATTTTTAGGTACATGAATTGACCTGTATTACTTATATAAATGTTAAAACTAAAGGAAGTGAAGTATATGTCTCCTCATTTCAAATATGAACTTCTTTATGAAAGACTGTGACCTGTGCTGTAAGCTGAAATGCTATCATTTATCAACTAGTGTGTATAATTTGTATTTTATACTTTATGCATCAGATCATTATATAATAATATATTTATAGTGTAGTAAATATCAAAGATAGTAACTATGTTATCTGCTTTAATCTTTAGAAAGTTTCTGAAATCTGTCCATCTGCACCTTAAGTATCCAGATGAAGATGCTGCTGAAGTAAAGACATAGTCATATGCTCAAGTTCATTTTCAGAGTTCTTGGAGGAGTATTCTGATTAAGGTTTATATGCTTGAAACTATTGCACTCCTCTCCCTGTCTGATCCAACAAAAAGCACGGTTCACTCTACACTTTTTCTAACTTTAATACAATATGTATTTATTGGTTTCAAAAATATTGAGTTCATCAGTGTATCTAAGGTCAATATTAAGAAAATTTATTTTCCATTATGTGTGGACACTTATCAAAATTGTACTATAATGGGCAAAATTATCTTCGTTTAGGATTTCAGATTATTTGAAATATTTTTTATAAAGAAATTGCAGAGAAATCTATGATGTTTGCAAAATACAGAGAATTGGAGTTGAAAAGAAGAAAATTGATTTTTTGCAAAATACATGAATTATCAATTGATGTCTAGTAATACATTCCCTGTGTGAGCATTGAGATTTCAAAATTTCGGAAACCAGTTTTATAGTTAACTTCTTTGTTGTGGTTTTGTATCTTGGTACATTAGGTAGGCTGGCATTGGCTTGGATGTGTCTGAGGTTACAGAAGTGTCAATTGAAATTCTTTTATTTTTTGACAGGTATGGGCAATTCCTAGATTAAAATTAGAAATTTTCACATATATCCCTTCTCTATTACCTAGATGATTTTTGGTTTTAATGTTATATATCTCTTAATCTTAATTATCTTATCCGAATCTTAGGTCTCTTACAGAATTTCAATGTAAGTACTACAGTATCTTTGTAGAGAGCATTGAGAATGAGCTCTTTGGATGCAGTGTTAAGTCCATGTTCATATTCTGCCACTTACTGGCTAGCTGGCCAGCTGCCAGATATATTGGAATGCCATTGTGTGCTATTTGTTTCTTTTCTCTTTCTACTTCTAGGATCCTTCCTTTATCCTTCACCTTTTGGAGACTTACTATTAAACATCTTGAAGTAGTTTTCCTTGGATTAAATCTTGGTGTCCTATCTCCTTTTACTTGAATGTTGATATCATTCTTTAGGTTTAGGAAGTTCTCTGATAATATCTCTTTGAACAAATTTTCTACCCCTATCTCTTTCTCTGCCTCCTCCTTTAGACCAATAACTCTTACACTTGCCCTTTTAGGAGCATTTTCTAGATTTTGTAGGTAGTGCTTCATTGTTTCTTTTTGAGATGGAATCTCAACCCATCACTCAGATTAGAGTGCAATGGCACAATCTTGGCTCATTGCAACCTCTGCCTCCTAGGTTCAAATGATTTTCCTGCCTCAGCCTCCTGAGTAGCTGGGATTACAGGCATCTGCCACCATGCCCAGCTAATTTTTGTATTTTTAGTAGACACAGGGTTTCACCATGTTGGCCAGGCTGGTCTCAAATTCCTGACCTCATGATCCACTCACCTTTATCTCCCACATTGTTTTTAGTCTTTTATTCTTTTGTCTCTTTCAAATATTTTCAAATAGTCTGTCTTCATAATCACTAATTTTCTTTTGCGTGATCAATTCTACTATTAAGAGACTCTGATACATTCTTTAGCATGTCAGTTGCATTTTCAGATCTAGAATTTCTGCTTGGTTTTTAAAATTATTTCAATCTCTTTGTTAAATTTGTCTGATAGAATTCTGAATTCCTTCTCTGTGTTATCTTCAATTTCTTTGAGTTTCCTTGCAACAGCTATGTTGAATTCTCTGTCTGAAAAGCCATATATCTCTGTTTCTCCAGGATTAGTTTCTGGGGCCTTTTTTAGTTTATTTGGTAAGCCCATGTTTCCCTGGATGATGATGATGCTTATAGATGTTTCTTAGTGTCTGCTCATTGAAGAGTTGGTTATTTATCATTGACTTCACAGTTTTGATTTTTATACCTTCCCTTCTTGAGAAGGCTTTGGGGAACTTGAACCCTAAACTCAATAATGCTGCAATTTCTACAGATTCATAGATTTGTCAATTTGGTGGTCTTAGATAAGATCTGGAAGATTTCTCTGTATTATGAGGCAGAAATTTTTGTTCTTTTCCCTTACTTTCTCCTAAATATACAGAAGCTCTCCCTTTGCCAAGCCATCTGGAACTGAAAATGTGATGAAGTAAGTACCACTGTGGCAATCACTGGGGCTGCACTCTGTCAGACCTGAAACCAGCACAACACTGAGTCTTGGCCAAGATTCTTTTCTTAAGGATGGTGAGTTCCCCCAGGATGGATCCAAACATACTTATTTCCAAGGGATACTGTTTGTGTTTCAGGGTTTGGAGTACAAAGTCTTAGCAATATACACGATGTTCTATTCTACTGTGGCTAAACTGGCACTCCAACCAGAATACAAAGTCCTTCCCACTGTCCTCTTCCCTTTGTGCAGGCAGAGAAGTCTCTTTGCTAGTGGCCACCATCACCACCAATCCACAGGGGCTTCTGCCAGGCCTCTGCTGATGGTTCTTTAAACACCAAAGGCTCTTCTGTCAATTTGTGGCGAATGCTGCTGGGCCTGCGAGTCACCCTCCATGGTAATGTGCTCTACTCTGGCCAAGGGCAGATCCAGAAATGCTGTCCAAGAGCCTTGGTGTGCACTTGGGGACCCCAAAAATGTATTTGTTGCTCTAACCCACCATGATTGAGCTGATATCTAGGGTACAAAGCAAAATCCACTTTACTTTCCCCTCTGTTTTTCTCAAACAGAAAAAGTCTTTCACCACAGCCGCTGCAGCTGGGAATGTGCAGTCACACCTGAAGCTAGTGTGTCTCAAAGTCCAAGACCCATGGCAAACTCCCAGAGTATCACGGTTGGTTATTCAGGGCTGGGTGTCATTCAGTCAGCAGCTGTTGAATCTTGCCAGGACTGTGTCATTCTCTTCAAGGCAGTAGTGCCCTTTTGGCACACTGTGTGTCTAGAAATGTCCAGGGCCTGGAATGGGGGCCACATGACTCTGCTCAGTGCACTGTCCTACTGTGGCTCAGCTGATATCCACATTGCAAGACAAAGTCCTCTTTACTCTGTGCTCTCCTCTTCGGAAGCAGAGGGGAGGAGTCACTTTCATTGCTACAAGCTTCACTGCTGGAGTTTGGGGGCGGGATGGCACTAGCCCTCTCTTTGTCATGCCAGTTAGTTCACTGGCTCTAAGCCTAGCCTAGCACTAGGAGTTGTCTAGGATTTCCAGTCTTCGTGTCCTAGACTGCCTTTCAAGTTTACCTAGTAGGATCCCAGAGCACTTGGGCCTGCAGTGGCAAGGTTTACAAAACATTCAAGCTCTGACTTCTGGGAGGGGCAATTCCTCTTGGCATCAGACTGGTCCAAATACTTCCTCCAAGTTCAAGGTCTCTGATCCCAGCACGGCTTTTTTTTCTCTGCTATGACAAGGTAACCCTGAGTTTAATATAAAGTCCCCTAGTTGCTGTGCTCTCCCTCCCCAAAGTGCACAGGTTCCCTGCTGCATAACTGCTGCAGGGGAATGAGTAAAGGGTGGCATCTGTGGTTCAAGACTGTCTTTCCTGCCCTCCTCAATGCCCCTTTTCATAACATTAAGTTGAAAATTTGGTAGTGTGATTGCTCACCTGATTTTTTCTTTTTTGTGATGGTGCTTTTCTGTGTGCAGGTAGTTGTTAAAATTTAGCATTCCGGTGGGGGAACAAACAGTGGAGGCTTCTATTCTGTCATCTCGCATCACCCTCTGAATAACTCCAAGCTTTTTCAGTTGTTTAGTATAATAGTTAGGCAGTCTCATTCAGGCCTGGACTTTTTATTTTTTAAAAAGTGAAAAGGAGAAAACTCAAGGATCTCATGATTTTATGACTCAGTGCGTCACAAAACACCAGGCTCTGGATAAAGAAGGCGTGCCCAATCTATCTGCTTTACAGTATCTACATTGGCAATTTCCAATTGAAATTTAGCAACCTCTTTTTGTTTCATCTAACTTGAACTTTGTGCTGCTTCTGAATGGCTATTTTAGTAGAGACTTTAAGACGTCATGAGTTTTATTGACCAAAAGGAGAATGAAAACATTTGTTAACTGTCTTCTATGAAGCAAACACTCTTTTTTTTTTTTTTTTTTTTTTTTTTTTTTTTTGAGACGTAGTTTCGCTTTTGCTACCCAGGCTGGAGTGCAATGGAGCGATCTTGACTCACCGCAACCTCCGCCTCCTGGGTTCAGGGAATTCTCCCGCCTCAGCCTCCCATGTGCAAACACTCTTTAACATATTTAATATATGCCATAGTTTTCAGGTGACACAATAACCTTCCGAAGTGCATGTCATAATGCTTTTTTTTTCTTTTTTTGAGATGGAATTTTGCTCTTGTTGCCCATGCTATAGTACAATGGCTTGATCTTGGTTCACTGCAACCTCAGCCTCCTGGGTTCAAGCAGTTCTCCTGCCTGAGCCTCCCGACTAGCTGGGATTACAGGTGCCTGCCACCATGCCCAGCTAATTTTATTTAATATATTTTTAGTAGAGACAGGTTTTTCCCATGTTGGCCAGGCTGGTCTTGAACTCCTGACCTCAGATGACCCACCTGCCTTGGCCTCCCGCTGGAATTACAGTTGTGAGCCACTGTGCCCAGCCAATCTCACTTTACATAGGCTTCAAATAGTTTATTAGTTGGCCCATGAATGCTCATCTAAGAAGTAGTGAAACTAGATTTCTATTGCACAGAATAACTGAAAATAAGTCTTGGTTTCACCATTTTCAAGTGAATTGAACTTATTCAGTTATTTAGTATTCACCACTTTGTTTCTGTATATATTAAATTGGAAATCAAACAAAAACATGTCATGGAATTGTAAGAAGTGAATAATATCATGAGTATAAACACACTTTATAACCTGGACAGCAAAAATTTAAATGTCCTTGAAATACAAGAACATCAAAGGGAAAAGGTACATATACACTGTACTGAGTTTTATGGCAGAGCTGTAATAAAAATGCTTGATATCACAGAGAAAAGGGATGCAAGATTTTATAGAGAAAGATACATAAGCAAGACTACAAAGACTGCACATAACGCTGCCATGTCACAGAGGAGCAGAAATGAGCACCATAGGTAGAAATCAGAGGGGGTATTTGAGGGGAATGGTTAATACACTTGACCTTGAATCGTGACATTCAGGTAGTAGACTGGAGCCAGAAGATCACTACAAATCAATGTGGAATCTTTACAGAAAAGACACTTAAAGTTTAAATGTCTATATTGCTAGAGTTACTACAAATTTGCTGGAAAATTTTAAAATTAATTTTAAGTTAAATTTTAAAATTAATATGCTGTATATTTTATTCAATAAATGTGCTGTATTTATTCAAAAATACATATAGCACATTACACATATTTATCCATGTAATTTTCATGACAATCCTGGGGGAAGGTATTGTAAGAATCCCCATTTTAGAGACAAAAAACTGAGCCATACAAGAAAGTTGTCCAAGAAAAAAAGCAATGAACACTTGGTAAAGGTGACAAGATAAATTTTATTCAGACTACTCTAGTAAGGGAGAGAGACTCCAGTATAAACTAAGCTTAACTCCAACTAAGACAAACGTGATTTAAATTCTTTAAGAAATAAGATTCCTCAAGGATCTAGAAATAGAAATATCATTTGACCCAGCAATCCCATTACTGGATATATACCCAAAGGATTATAAGTCGTTCTATTACAAAGACACATGCACACATATGTTCATTGTGGCACTGTTTACAATAGCAAAGACCTGGAACCAACCCAAATACCCATTAATAATAAACTGGACAAAGAAATTGTTACCCATCTACACCATTGAATACTAGGCAGCCATAAAAAAATGACAAGCTTGTATCCTTTGTAGAGACATGGATGAATCTAGACACCATCATTCTCGGCAAAATGACACAAGAACAGAAAACCAAACACTACATGTTTTCACTCACAGGTGGGTGATGGACAATGAGAACACTAGGACACAGGGAGGGGAACAACACTTACAGGGCTAGGTCAGGGGGGTGGAGGGGAGGGGAAGGGAGGACAGCAGGGGGCGGGGAGGGATAGCACCTGGAGAAATGCCTGATGTAGGTGATGTACCTGCCGGGGTGGGATGGAGACAGCAAGCCACAATGGCATGTATGTACCTATGCAACAAACTTACAGGATGCAGGAAGTGCACATGTACCCCACAGCCCAAAGTACAAAGAAAAGAGAAAGAAATAACAAGAAAGGGCCATAAAGAGGCTATAGGGAGTGAAAAAGGGAAACCGAATTGGGGTAAAAAAAAAGAGGGCTGGCCGGGCGCCGTGGCTCAAGCCTGTAATCCCAGCACTTTGGGAGGCCGAGGCGGGTGGATCACGAGGTCAAGAGATCGTGACCATCCCGGTCAACATAGTGAAACCCCGTCTCTACTAAAAATACAAAAAAATTAGCTGGGCATGGTGGCACGTGCCTGTAATCCCAGCTACTCAGGAGGCTGAGGCAGGAGAATTGCCTGAGTCCAGGAGGTGGAGGTTGCGGTGAGCCGAGATCGCGCCATTGCACTCCAGCCTGGGTAACAAGAGCGAAACTCCGTCTCAAAAAAAAAAAAAAAAAAAAAAAAGAGGGCTAAGGGAAATGGAAACTTATAGGAGAGGGCATTAATTAATTAGTAATTACTGGGAGACATTTGGTAAATGGATAGAACAAAATATATTTTGCAGTTGGTAGCATTGTATTTTATTGATGAAAGACTCCGTATGGGTGGGGACTATGGACACCTTTAGGAACATGACATATTATAGGGAGAGGCCAGGGTAAAATTTGGTCAGTCCTCTTAGCACAGTGTTTAAGCAAGTCCTTTGTGCTACCAGAGACTGTGTTCTCACTCACAGTTTACTGTGTCCTCATTCTCACAGCTAGTAACTGGCGGAGCTGGGATTCCAGCACCAGCCTTCTGGCTCCTAAGTGTATGCCTCTCTTCTCAAGACTTGCTTGCTAATTCTCAAACTTTGCATTTCTTCCCCTTCGGCTCAGTGGATGCATTTTCAGATTCTTCAAGCCTCTCTAGTGGCCAAAATTGTTTTGGAAAAATCTCAGGTGCATCTGTAGTATCTGTTTTGGACTCTTGAATATGATTCCTATATATTTTTGATATTACATTGTTTATGTATTACCAAGGGCTGAGCTCCTCTTTTTCCTCTGAAGATTTACTGAAAAAGCAACTTGCAAAATGAAGATTAATTGGAAACGAGGCATAGCAAATTTATTTACTGCGTGTACACAGGAGACTTTAGAACGAAAACTTAGAGATACAGAGGAAATTGTCCTCTTTTATGCTTAGGTTAACAAAGTGTGCACAACTATGTAGAAATGTGATTTGACAAAAAAAGGAAATGATTTAATGTAGTAGACTGAGTGGGGAAACCCAGCAAGGCCTGTGTGTCTAGATTCTTCTTAGCCTGTCTGAGCATGGATTCCTTTCTCTGCGTGGGTCAGGGCCCTCTCTGGTATAGGGGGAATGGGAGTCTTATGAGCTGTAGTCGAACAAGGTAGGTCAAATAATTTCTTTTCAGTGAGTTTTTATCCGGAAAGACGGAGAGAAAATTAGAGAAATATTTCTAGGTCGTGTGGCTGGTTTTCGGGAAAGGGATGATGGTTTCTATGACTTGCCTTGGGAAAGAAAGATTCTCATTTTTATGGCTAGCCTAGAGGGAGAAGGGGACTGAGAGACTACACAGGAGAAGGTCAGAGAAAAACTTTTGCTTTTGAGGCTGCTTCTAAGGCCTTCATTTTGGGTTATTGTTTTCCAAACTGTAACATTTAAATCACTGAAAGTGTTTCTTCCTGGTCCTTATGAAGCTGGATTAGATTTTGTTTTTGCCCATTTTGTTCTATAGGTTTGCAATCATTCTCTTGGGTGAAAAAAAGTGAACGTGAAATAACTGAATTGCTTGACCTTCTTTGGCATCTAGAAAAAAAGAAAACAGAATAAAAATCCACCATGACCACAACCATCAATAAACCAACAAAATTCTGTTTTAAACTTCCTCTTCAGTGTGTTTGTTAGTTTCTCTTGACTTGATCTTTGATTTAAATGACCTTTTATTTCACCAGTCTTTTGTCTGTTTTAGTAGATTGGGCTTTTCCTGACTTCCTGTTACCCAGATTCGCAACGCATAAATTGTACCTAATAGGCAAAATCATTCATACCTATATTGATTTATTCTTTCTAAAAATATGAAAAAGAGAGAGAAAGAGAGAACAAGAATGAGAAAGACAGAAAAAGAGAGAAAGAGTTCTAGAATGTAGTATATGCCCATGCTGCCTTAGATGAGGCAGGACTGCTTCAGCTCAGTTTCCCTCCATTGAAAGTACTCGAGGGTCTGGAAATCATCACTGACTTTTTAGTTTTTCTGGGAGGGAGTTCAAATGGCTCAAAGAGGGCAGTTATCTCTTCTCATAAGCAAAAGGAACTTTCAAGTACAATGTGATAAATTCACTTTTTTTAAAAAAGAGAAGAAGGGATAAACTTACATGAGTTCTCAAAAACTGAAAAAAATAAAGAAATGCAAGATCTCTAAAGAATCCAGGCAGGTGGTGAGAGTGAAAATAAAAATCTAATTCCAAACCATCTTGGAATTCTCTTAGGTTGAATAATTGAGCAAAATAGAACAAATAGCATGAATGTTTGGAAATAGCCTTGAGCCATGGATATCCAGCTATGATTGATTTTGTCATTTGCAAATTGAGCAGCTTCAACTTTCCATACATTTATCCTCCTCATCACTTACCATCTACAGGCTGATGAAAGGGAGGAGCTAATTTCTGTGCCCAAATTAAACCCAAAGGAAGAAAAAAATCTCTATTAAACATTTAAAACACACACACAATCAAAATACTCAGGTTCTGCACTTCACGACACCTTAATTTCCATCATCCAGTGCAGCTGTGTGCTTCCCACAGAGCAAAATCTCTTGAAGGGTATATTAATTAAGTCATTATGCCCTGAGAGATAGGTATAATTACAAATCTTCTCACCATACTATTTTGAGTTTCGAAAATTCAATAAGTTAGAGGTTGAAGTTTTTTTTTTTTTTTTTTTTTTTCAAAATGTCACTGGGGGAAAAAAAAAAAGCCAACAACAACAACAATAAAAACCCACAGAGGGGAAAAACAATCTCATTCCCTGTTACAAGAGGGCTGTCATCCAGTAGTCCTGCAGAGAGGAGCCGTTTGTAGCTTAATTTGAGAACTACTGTCACTAACTTCCAGCAAGAACAACTCACACATGATCAGGTGCATGCAGATGTGAGAGGTGATTGCCCTTAAAAAAAAAAAAATGACCAAAAGGGAACAAAGGTTGGAGAGTCTCCCTTTCTTCTATCTCCATGGGGGTATGCAATGTATGCTTTTAAAATAGAGAGAAAAGCTAAAGCAAGATGGTTCACCATCCCTTCTGATCTCCTTGTGAGTAATGCAATAAAAGGTTATCTTTAGTAGGTTGTATGGAATGCTACTAGTGCCAAGAAGAGTATTGTGTTCACTAATCCATAGAGTTTACTTGTATTTAAGATGAGAAATTTTGAACAATCAGGAAACAGGATTGTATATTTACTATAACATGCAATTATATTTTTCTTCAGCTAGATACACAACTCAGTCTTCCAATAAATAGATTGAAACTTTTAAGATCAGAAATGGGAAAATTCAGTTAGTTAGGGGTGAAACCCCAATTTAATAGATCCTAGCCAAACCAGCCTTATACCCCTGGATACTGAGACAATAACATATAAAGTAAAGATTGTATATCTTCTTTAAGTTGAGAAATTAGCTTCCTTCACACCTTGGTAATCAATTTAGTGTATAGAATAATTTATGCCAAAATGTAAGATCTTCTAAGATGTTCTCCTATTTTTTAATTCAAGTTGAGTGACCTGCACTCGTATTGTCTGTGCTAAGTGTTTACGTGTGCTTTTGCGCCATGTGTCTCTTGCTACACACTGTCATTTTAGTCTTTGTTAATGTTTACCTCTCTCAACAAGAATGTAAGAATCCTGAAAGCAGATTTGATATCTTTTGATTTTGCCCAAACACCTTAGCCTGGCATGTGTGGCTCCCCTGGCAGCTGGCCTGAGAGCTTTCCATTCTTACTTCCAAAGTGTCCCTTATAATGACCTTCCCTTCAATTCAGTTTGTCAAAGGAAATAGAGCAGAGTAGGTAAGTGGGAAATTTCAGTTACACCTTCAACTTTGGACAAGTTACTTAACCTGATTTTGTCTCAGTTTTCACAGCTATAAATGAGGGTAAAGAACCTACCTCACCAGGTTGAGAAACTTCAGTGGTTTCATCCATGTAAAACTGTCATTTTATTTTTCACAAGCAGTAAGCACTCAGTCAATGCTACCTATCATCATTTCTGATCTTTGTGTGCTTTTCAACTTCTACAATTTTACTTACTCTACAACATGAGTGCCTGAGTTAGCCTTTCTATCCGTCAAGGAGCAAGTAGATGCCCTTCCTCTCTGAAGACTTTTTTTTTTTTTTTTTTTTTTTGAGATGGGGTCTTGCTCTGTCACCAGGCTGGAGTGCAGTGGCACAATCTTGGCTCACTGCAACCTCCGCCTCCTGGGTTCAAGCAATTCTTCTGCCTCAGCCTCCCGAGTAGCTGGGACCACAGGTGCATGCTAACACGCCCAGCTATTTTTTTTGTATTTTTAGTAGAGATGGAGTTTCACCGTGTTGGCCAGGATGGCCTCAATCTCTTGACCTTGTGATCCACCGGCCTCGGTCTCCCAAAGTGCTGGGATTACAGGTGTGAGCCACCGTGCCCGGCCTGAAGATATTCTTGATCTCTCCAGCCTAATCAGTTATAGTTGATCTCAGAATTAGAAAACCTAGTAAACATCTCGTCAGCTTTTTTATTTTTTATTTGGGGGGGGGCAGGATCTCACTCTGTTGTCCAGGCTGGATTGCAGTGGTGTGATCTCAGGATCTCAGCTCATTGCAGCCTTTGCCTTGCAGTGTGAAACATTCTCCCATCTCAACCTCTGAGTAGCTGGGATTATAGAGGCGTACCACCATGCCTGGCTAATTTTTGCATTTTTAGTAGAGATAGGGTTTAACTGGGTTGTCCAGGCTGGTCTCAAACTCCTGACCTCAAGTGATCCACCCGCCTTGGCTTCCCAAAGTGTTGGGATTACAGGTGTGAGTCACTGTGCCTGCCAGCTCTTTCTTATATAAATAAAATAAAATAAACTACATGGTTACTATGTTACAGCCATGCTACAAGACTTTGCAATTCTTTACAATGACAGTCACATTCAAAAACTCACAGACTATTGTTAATATGCTCGCTTCTGTGAGCACTTATTTACCACCTGCTTCCTGATTTCTTTCAATATTGTCTGTTTGTGCCATTTATTGCCTAATATCTATAATTATTTCATGAACATCTGTTTGCATATAATCGCACACTAATTCACAGGGCACCACTGCTATGAGATGTACACCACTTAAAACTTTGGCTTAGGCCAGGCACAGTGGCTCATGCCCATAATCCCAGCATTTTAGCAGGATGAGGCAGGTGGATCACCTGAGGTCAGGAGGTCAAGACCAGCCTGGCCAACATGGTGAAAACCCATCTCCACTAAAAATACAAAAATTAGCTGGGCATGGTGGCACACACTTATAATCCCAGCTACTTGGGAGGTGAAAGCAGGAGAATTGTTTGAACCTGGCGGGTGGAGGTTTCTGTGAGCTGAGATTGCACCACTGCACTTCAGCCTGGATGGCAGAGAAAGACTCTGTCACAAAAACAAAAACAAACAAACAAACAAACAAAAAACCTTTGGCTTAAGAGGACACCTTTCGCTGTTATCAACAGAGCTTGTTTAAAATCCATCTGAATTGTTCTTTGAGTCACTGATTATGTAATGCCCCAGAGATGAGGGGAGGAGCATGGGTTAGCATCTGGCATAAATAAGGAAATCATTCAGGCTGGTGCATGTCTCTACCAGGAATTTATGAGGAAATGGATTCAATCTCCCCTTGGTTTGTGGAATCTGAGTGGAGAAGGAATAAAGCCTTCTGAGGAGTACGGACAGTGGTTCTTCTAAACTGTGGGTACCAGAACAGTCTATGCTTTACCTCTCTTATCTCATAACTCAAAGAAAGCCAAGTTTGGCTTACTAACTTCAAAAAGAGTGCAATTCTACCATCTGGCTAAAAGGAGAAAATAATTGAAATACTTGGCATGACAGCATTAAAGATAATCTTGTCTATCTGTGCACATAGCTAGACATTATTGACTGAAATAAGTAACAGAATATGACTTATTACAGGAAACTTTTTTACTGTCAAGTTTCCTACTGTTCATCCCAATTAAATTTCTGTAGTTATGCTATTCACCCAACTCTAAACCTAAAGCATCCTTCGCAAGTCAATCAAATAAAGAAGGACCAATGATATTATGCCTATAGTGACTTGCCTGTTTTCTGCCCTGACTGTGTCTTCCCTCCCACGTGATGTTTCCCTACTTCTACCTCGAGTTTCCTCTGGACCAGACAGCAGTCAGAAAGCACTTGGACAGGTGAGACTCCACGGGGGATAAATGACAATGCTCCCCTTCCTTATCTTTTTCAAAGCTATCATTTCCCTGGCATTGTTGACTGACCCATCAGCTGGGTGAGACAGTAGGCCCATGGAAGAAGAAGCCAAATTAGGCATGTTTATGGAAAGAGGATTTATAGGCTTGACTTGGATGCAAGGCTGTAAGACAAAGCTGGCTTAACATCTGACACAAGTATTTTATCTTTTTTTTTTTTTTTTTTTTTTTTTGGTTGTGGTTGCACAGGGACGATAAGAAAAAGACTGGCAAGCAATCAAGAGACTTTTCTGACAGCCGAAACGACATATGTGGGTATGAAGGGAATGGTGGAGGTATTCTTGATAAAACAAACTGTATATCCTCATGCAAAATTTGATAGAGGTTCACTAATGCTGCTTTGACTTTTCAAGTAACCTCTGCAGAAAATCTCTATGTTCTTTGGGGAAACCTTTATCTTGGATGAAGAACAGCTCCTGTACAGGTAATACTCATATACAACATATGCAGACAATCTCCATTTGGGCTTATTAATCATTTTTACTGTGGCCAAATTATTCAAGGCTATAAGATATAATGAAGGAAAGATCTTGTTAATACCAAAATGTCCAAGAGAGTACTTAGGAAAATTAAATAGACTGGAAAACATATGCTCGATGTCTTACAAATTAAAATTTGTAAATAAATGATTCTCATTTAATCACATGGCAATTTACAGAGATATTTTTGGTAAAAATGATTGCATCAAAGTGTCTGACAAGAATTTCCTACTGATTGAGCTATTTGACTTGCTGCGTGGTTTTAGAGTTTTTATTTGTCATTAATCTTTTTAAACACTTAGTTTATTATTTTACTCAAGCTTCCTGATTTTAAGTCAATTACATTGTAAATTTTAAAATACAGCTAGTGTCTAAAGCCTGAAAATCTGTAATCAACTTTCAAGCTCACATCCTCCTTGGTCCTGATATTGTTACATGCCCACTGTTGGATAGTAAGTGAAACTCTTACTTTATGAGGAATGTTGTCAGTTTGTGGCTACAATTTTATGCAGATGTTTTGTAGATTTATTGTATTTGATAAGAAAAAAGAAATCAAAGCTCTAACTGACACTCAGAGGCAGATAGGAACTATTTGACCCGTAGTTAATTGTGAGTTAATCCATTAAAGGGAGGCCATTAGCACTGAATACGTGTCTCATAAAGGGATAGGCATTTAGAAAAAATGGAAGAGCAATGGGGAGCCACATCCTGATTCAGTCCTGTGGCAGCAGGCTAGTATCTGTAAGAAGCTGTGTTCTCAGTTTTCTTTTTTCTTTTTTTCTTTTCAGAGTATTTTTATTTTTATTTATTTCTTTTTTAATTTTTTTCAAATTTTATTTTTTTATTGCATTTTAGGTTTGGGGGTACATGTGAAGAACATGCAAGATTGTTGCACAGGTACACACATGGCAGTGTGGTTTGCTGCCTTCCTTCCCCTCACCTGTGTCGTCATTTCTCCCCATGCTACCTCTTCCCACCTCCCCACCTCTCCGTCCCTCCCCCATTTCCCCCCAACGGACCCCAGCTTGTAGTGCTCCCCTCCCCATGTCCATGTGTTCTCATTGTTCAACACCCGCCTATGAGTGAGAACATGAGGTGTTTGATTTTCTGCTCTCGCGTCAGTTTACTGAGAATGATGGTTTCCAGGTTCATCCATGTCCCTACAAAGGACGTGAACTCATCGTTTTTGATGGCTGCGTAATATTCCATGGTGTATATGTACCACATTTTCCCTATCCAGTCTATCGTCGATGGGCATTTGGGTTGGTTCCAGGTCTTTGCTATTGTAAACAGTGCCGCAATGAACATTTGTATGCATGTGTCCTTATAGTAGAATGATTTATAATCCTTTGGATATATACCCAGTAATGGGATTGCTGGGTCAAATGGGATTTCTATTTTTAGATCCTTGAGGAATCACCACACTGTCTTCCACACTCTAATACAGGTAACCTGTCTTTTCCCGCTTACCTTGCATCTATGTAGGACAAGGCAACTAGATTTGGAACAATAAAGATGTATATCTAGGATATGAGCATCTTTTCAGCCATTTTCAACTTAAGAAACATCTTTCTTCTTGGCCCTTGACATTTTTGCCCCTTTCTTTCATTATCTAAAATGCAGATGCAGCGATCAGTCAACTTTTGCCGCAGTGCAGAGCACAGCAATCTAGAGATTGTTGCAGCAGCAAGGTGAAAAGAATTTGGGACGCTGGAAACTTTATGAGGAAAAACTGACCAGTCATGTTTCATGAACTGCGCTGCCGTGTTAGAGGAATAAACTTGTTTAAACTTCTCTGTTTTAGGGTCTCCTTTCTTTTTTATTTTTCTTCCTTTAATGGTGGATCATTTACTGTAATTAATAATAGTCGCTTGATTAAAGGTATTTACAATCTTGCTAAGTCTGATAAGGAACATTTATTTAACTTGGGTTTCATATAAAAGCCATTACTGGGGATCACACTTTGATACCTAAAGAAATGATCCCAGGAACTGTATGTTATTGTGTGGGCATTTTTGTTGTTGCTGCTGTTGTTGTTTTAGGAACCAACAAAGTACTACTTCCTTTTTTATGACCCTAATCTTACTCCTTGATCTGATGGAATTAATGGATATGACACAAAAGCTATCAGGATCAATAAAAATGAGACCTTAGAAAAAAGGCTACCTCTCAAATGCAGGATCCTGTGTTCAGGTATTGTGAAATCCAGCTGGTTAATATTCTCTCTTAACATCACTTAATCTAACTTCCTGAAATTTAGCCTGTGCCAGATGTCCCTTTCTATTGTATTTGTTCAAATGTATTACATAGACATAATAGCAAATGTACTCTTACCATGAAGTGAAATTTTTATCAAATCCCTTTGGAGTTTTGTAATTCGGGTCATATAAAGGTATGGGATAAAACTGCATGCACTTCAGTAATTGCATCAAAACTATAATTCATTTTGCATACTTCAGTGAGGAGAAATTAGAGATGGTTCAGGCTACCAAATAATTAAGATATAACTTGACAACAGAAGATGATTAGGTGGAAAAAAAAATGGCTAAATGAAATGCTGCTTTCTCAATATTTTGCTTCCTCCTTTCTCTGCAAAATATGAATGCAGCGAGTATCCAAATGAGAAGCGTGGGTCTCTTGTGTTTTATACATTTTTAGATTCACTGTTTGAGGGGTTAGCTTTTAGGTAAATTTCCTCTTGCTTTTCTTCATTTAAATTAACTTCTGACCCCTATCAGCCATTTCCCTTAATGTAATCTTAATAAAGTAGCCAGAGATATCAGTTTCTGCCACTTACGTGATACATCACTCATTCTATTTTCAAATAATTTTTGCTTCCTCTCACAATCCTAAGACTATCAATCATTATCTGTGGCCATAAAATATTAGCATCCCTCATAAATATAAAAGGGAAACACATGAGAATAAAAATAATCATTAATCTCTTCATCTTAAATTTACATCATATTTCCTGAATATGTTTACCTGGGTACATTTGAAAATATATATAGGATATGTATATTTACAAATATATATACTATATATACACCATATAGATACCATATATATTTGTAATATATATATATATATATATACACTATATATATGTAAATAAACACATACTATAAATGTATATTAAATATATCTAATATATTTACATATATATACATGTATATATGTATATTTACATATATAAATATATATAGTATATATATTTGTATACTATATATATTATAGAATAACAAGTGTGCTCCTTTATATATATATATTTATATATATATTTGTATAAATATGTATATATACTTCATGCACATATACACATGCATGTGTGTATGTGTGTATATGTGTATATATATATATATATATATATATATATATATATATATGCATGGTTTAATTCATATGGTCGTGCTGTTGAGGCTAAAGAACTATGAACAGGATTTAATGTGAATGTTCCCCTTGGGGGACATAGACAGAAATTCACTGATAAAAAAGTACAACACAGACACACCCCAAAGACAAAGCAGTGAAGAACTAAATTGACAATCCCAGGTTGAATAAGCAGAAGAAACACCTGTGACGGGGAGGAAAAGAGAATAAATGTGTACCTGATAAAATATCAAGTTAATCTCATGATTATGCTCTATAATTAGAAATGTGGCATAACATTAAAATCACATGGAAACTGGGCGTTGGTATTTCAGAGTTGATGCACCACAGAAAGCATGAAGGTCACACTCTTAATTTAGAGGCTGAAAGCTCTGTACTCTGAAACCAATCTGGTCTTTGCAGTTGCACTGATAGCAAATTGGTCTCTGATAATTTGGTTTAAATAATTAACTATTTGCTCAAAAATATATGTTAATCATGCCCATTTTTTCAACTGTTACTAATCATGTTATGGAATAAAATGAGTCTAGTATCATTAATAAGTCCTCGAACATATTCATCAAATAAATAGACTTTTTAAGAGTTTTCTGGTTTAGGTTTCTGACAATTATTCATACGAGGGCTGCAATATTGAAAAGCATGAAGAAATTAAGTGTTTAATTATAAGGAATGCAGTAGAAATAATTAAATGCTTTGCATTAATATACATAACACATAAAAATAGTTTAATCATCTATGAATAGCTGTACATTTAGATTCTTCCTAAAATTATCAATTGTTGTACTGGCTTTCAGTAAAACTGCATGAACACCAGAAGAGAAAGGTGAGTGAAAGGCAAAACTGTAAAGTTAGAAAATATTTTTAAGAGGTCTATTGATTTAAATGAACTTCTCTGTATATAGGGAATGTTCTTTTCAGGTCTGGTGGTCACGGACTATATTTTAGTGCACAACCTATGGTAGAAAATGTTTGTTCTCATTCCCAGGCCTCATGAGTCTAGTTACAGTCCTGTGACTAATTCTGGCCAGTAGTTTATAGAGGGAAGTAGCATACGTCACTTTCAGTGCTTTTTAAATAACTCATAAGATCCTCGAAATTTCACTTTTCCTGTCAGGATAAAGCAGAGCCTCAGTTCCAGATCATGTGACCAAGAATGGAAGTGGCCTTGATCCCTGAGTCACTGTGTGGAGAACAGCCCTGAGGGGCTTCCCAGTCCCATATGAATGTGATGTGAGCAATAATTTAGCATTTATAATATTAATCTACCGAAAAATCAGGATCTGTCTGTTGTAGTAGCTTCTGTAATGTACCATGAATACTACAGAAATTGGCACTAGAAGTAGAGTGTTGACAAAAAACTAACCCTGCTATATGTTGTGTTTGCTTCATGGTCAGGCTAAAAACAAATTGTGAAAAACTGATCTTAGAGGCTTGAAAATCTGTTAAATATTTGGATTAAACAACCAGACAACTGAGGGGAATAAGTGTGCTCCTTGATATTTCAACCTTCCATTTTGCATCATTTTGTTGAGAAACTGAGAACTGAGTGAGTAGGTGAGGAGGAAGCAAAGAATAATGTCCATGTGAGAAGTGAGACTGAAATCTTCAGGTGATTTATTAGCTCCAAACTGAGACTTGGACTCATAGATTAGATATTTATTAGATAACAGCAGAAAACACGTTGCTAAAAAATTAACCTAGATTTAGTCTTCGGCAATCAGAAAAATGAATAACATGTATATTTTTTAAAATATCTGATTTTAGGTATTGAAATGCTATCAAAGTTATCGGGGATTTTAAAAACAAAGATCCTGGCAAAAGGAAAATATCCAGTCATATGTTTTTCCATCTGTGTCACTATTTTCCCCCTCAGGGCATTTTCAGATGCCTGAGTTCTGTGGGTTCCAGAGGATGAAAAACTGAAAGAAGGCAGCCTCAAAGAAACTGAGAAGCTGATCAAAGCTTGTGGCAATTACAGTGCTCTGGGGACAAGAATTATAATTCGAAGCAATTGAGAAAGCCACAAAAGGGTCAGAATACCTGAAAGAATTGAAGCGTAAAAAAGGGAGTTCAAAATTTGGCAAAAGATGTCTTTAAGAAAAAAAAGCTGATTTGTAGTAACTGGCATAGTGGCTGAAAGCCATACAGAAACTGGTGGCTGATAAGCTGGCCAGAGATTTGGGTGGTCTCAAGGAACTGGGGGTAGGGGACAAGAGGAGATGAAAATTGTAATTCAGGTTCTTCTCAGGGAGATTGGCCTTCGTTAACCACCTAAGCTTCAGCTGAGAGTCCTACAGGGTGCATATTTTTAAACAGCAGATAAACTGGCTGTACTGAATATACTTTCAAATCTTAACTTGAATGCATGCTATTCTTGATGAAATTTTATTTGAGGTTGTATTATTTCAGATCTGGGATATAAACAGTATGTTAATTTTTATATGATACTATTTAACATCTTCCTAACTGAAAGTGTCATAGTATGTGACCTCATTTACTTGATTATTTGTGCCGTATTTCTTAGTCCTTATATTTTCCAAGATATCTGCCAAACAGTAGACAAAGGTGACTAGGACACCATTCATTTTTTCCTAGGGCTTCACAGTCAAATGGAGAGGCATCCATGAAGGCAGAAACTGTTCCGGAGAAGACGTAGCGTGATAGGAGAACTCACAGGGAGATGTGAAGAAGCAGGAGGCTCTCAATCTAAAATTGTGCCTGTGGAGTCATTGCTGCCTTACCCTCCTCACTAAGGAAAGCATGAAACTTGATCATCTGATTCTATAAAGGACTTCATAAATCATTGACTGTCATATCTGAATATTATTAATCCATTCAAGCTGCTATAACAGAACACCATAGACCAGGTAGCTTATAAACAACATAATCACCTGGAGCCTGGGGTGTCCGAGATCAAGGCACCAGCAGATTCCGTGTCTGGTGAGGGCTTCATTTACTGGTTTGTAGACAGAATCTTTCTGCTGTTGGTTTGTAAACAGAATCTTTTTACTGTAACCTTACGTAGTAGAAGATGCAAGGGAATGTCTTGGGGTCTCTTTTGTAAGGGCATTAATGCCAATCATGAGGGCCTGGACCACATTACTGTATCACCTCCTAAAGGCTCCACCTCCTACTGACATTTCCCTATAGGTTAGGATTTCAACATATGAATTTTAAGGGGACAAACTCGGTCCATAGCAATACATATGTCATAAAATATTATCCCACTTCACAGATTAGAGAAGTGAAATTTATAAAGGTCGGTGGATTTGACTAGGCCACAGAGCTAAAAAGTGAGTAAAGCAGAATTTAAAACTAGTTCAGTTACCCAAAAACACTACATGGTTCAAGAACCTAAAAATAAGAACATAAAGAATAATGAAGTGACTAAGCTTTGGACTTCATTTTTATTCCTCATCAATGACAAGCCCAAGGATGACCACTTAGTAACTCCTCAATTATTTAGATAGATTATGTTTCTTCTACTCACATTAACCTGCAGTGTAAATTCAAACGGAAAGAGTGTGAACCAACTATAATTGCCTCAGCTTGGCTCTCAGTTATGAAATGGTAGAGTGCAAAGCCAGCCTCATATTCCAGTACTGTCAGTGCTGCAGTTGGGTCTCAAGTATTTCTGAGCACCAACAAATATTCTTCTCTGCTATTTCCAGAAATAACTTTGGGTCCCTGTCCTGAATTTTCTTGTTTCAACAGATATTTCGGTACACTGTTCAGCACTAACTTTCTGCGGCTGTTTTGGCTCCTTGCACGGATTTTTATCTCTTATAGCTCCTTTTTTTGTACTCAGATAAGCTCTGTTGTTTTGCTCGAGAGGGGAATATTTTCTCCTTCCCTTTTGGATCATGAAGTAACAAAGGCTCTCACTTTTTCACATAGGCAAGTTAGCTCCTTTGGTATTATTTATTATGCAGTCTTATCTTGTAGGTACTTGGATATTGGCCACAGAAAATGATTCCAAAGTTGTGCTGGATGGCTTACAGCAAGCTCTGGTTAAAATTGCTCTACAACTTCCCTCTCTAAGATTGGTAGAATTTGAATTTGTATAACATGCATATTCCTCCACCTCTTCTGCTTAGAGAGAATTTCTTTCTTCACATTTTTATTTTTATAAAACATAGACTCTTTACTCTGGGAGTCTTTTGAATGCGTTTTACTTAAGTGCTAACACTGGACTTCAATGTCATCCCTAGAATCACCTGTTGCATTTCTTTTTTTAGAATATACATATATTTAAATTTTTATTTTTTCGGGGTACATAGTAGGTGCCTGTATTTATGAAGTAGATGAGATGTTTTGATACAGGCATGCAATGTGTAATACACTGTGAAGACTCAGGTATCCATCCCCTCAAGTAATTAACCTTTGCGTTAAAAACAATCCAGTTGTGTATCTAAAAGATACACTCATTTAGTTATTTTAATGTCGCATTTATTTCTATTGATCAGTTGATAGCACAATGGGAGTAAAACCACTAGAAGATGCTCTCGATCTTATCTTTTCCCAGAGTGTCCTAGTTAACCAGCATCCCTAGGGGCGCCTTTTTCTCTTTCCTCCAATTGTCATCCATGATAAGTCTTAGACACCACGAGATACTTGTGCAGTTTATTCTGACAGTGCTCTTACAAGACGGATAGTAGAAGCATATGCCTATGGCTAATGGCATAGGCCAGATACAGAGAAGGGTCAGATGACTCCCCTGATTGTGAAGGTATCCATCCAGAGACTATTCTCAGAGTTTAGAGGACTCTTAACTGCTTTTCTTTACCTGTATACAGTTCAGGTCAGTTACCAGGTATTTCTTTCATGAAGGAGGTTTAAGCAATTCTTGTAAGGGTAAGCTTTGTTTAAGGTTCATTTTGCATCTGTGCTAAAGTGGCTTTGTCCCTAGGGAAACCAGTGTTTTTAGGTCTCATTATTACAAAGACCAGGTAATCCCTAGGCAAGGGTGAGAATTCCCCAGACCACATTACATCACATTGCTAAGGGACACAGAATACAGGCCCCATGAGATGTCTGAGTGAGAGGTGAGTCTCATGGTTATCATTAATTGTATAGCTATGATGTGTCGCTTAAAGTATACAACAAACTCATCATGTAATGTGGCTTCTGTTATATGGGTTAGATGATTATGTTGGGATGATGCAGCTTTGAGACTGGAATTAAATACCTTGACTGAGGCCGGGCGCGGTGGCTCAAGCCTGTAATCCCAGCACTTTGGGAGGCCGAGGCGGGTGGATCAGGAGGTCAAGAGATCGAGACCATCCTGGTCAACATGGTGAAACCCCGTCTCTACTAAAAATACAAAAAATTAGCTGGGCATGGTGGCGCGTGCCTGTAAGCCCAGCTACTCAGGAGGCTGAGGCAGGAGAATTGCCTGAACCCAGGGGGCGGAGGTTGCGGTGAGCCGAGATCGCGCCATTGCACTCCAGCCTGGGTAACAGGAGCGAAACTCCGTCTCAAAAAAAAAAAAAAAAAAAAAAAAAAAAAAAAAATTCCTTGACTGAAATGGATGGTGAAATAACATCTGCTGCAACCTGAGCTCTACTGGTAAAGATCACAAATACACCCGCTCAGCTCTCTGCAAGTCCGTGTCCTCCCTGTTTCCCTCTACGCCAATGGAACAGTAGGGCCAAGCTCCGCCGTCTTGCCACTTCGGCAGTACTTATGACCTACAGGCAGAAATACGGTCTCTGACTGAGCAGGTAAGAATGGCCAGCTCCTTACAGCCATAGGCTCTGGCAGCAGGCTCGTTTCATTCCCCCCATTAGCAGGTGTCAGCCACAACAGATTGGATGAGGTGATGGGAAAACTCTTCAGCTGGAAGCAATGTTTTTTTCTCTTTGAGCCTGGGTATATCAGGAGGCAGCTGTAAAAACCTTTGCTTGTTCAATGTTGCCAGTTCTCGAAGAGAAAGGAGACATTTGTTAACGATATATGAATTTGGCAAAGATAATTGATTCATTTCTGATTCCCATTGGCAATAGGGTAGCAAAATACAGAAATTGAACAAATAGACTTTTCCAGTTATTCCAAAAGAGACACTATGAGAGAAAATATGACTTATCCCTAAAATGGGCAAAATTGATAAGAATATTTGTTCCATGTGTGCAAACCTCCATATTTGTAGTAGATTTAGTTTAGTGCTGCCTGAAGAAAGCATAGCTGGGTATCAGCGACCTCACAGTTTATTTCTATTCTTATGCTTCAAAGGAATTATTTAGAATATTATGAAGGAGTTATAATTTTAAATGTAGCTAATGTGTCTCTGTAAGCACCGTTATTGCAGATGGCGGGGAGTTGCAACTCCTATTTGTAATAATAGCAGTGAGAGCAATGCAATTCATCAGAGACATTTCAGGAGACAGGAAAAAGTGCTGACTGCAACCAAATGGAACGAGAAGATAAAGGACATCAGTGTAGCATGGGAAAGGATTCCAAAGAAAATTAATATGCCCCCAAAGGGTTACCTACTACTTAATAATAAACATGCTTTGAGCAAAAGAGAGTAAATGAACGTGAATAAAGGGCAAAAGTTAATCAAAACAACTCTACTAAATGGGAAGAGACATCAACTAAAGAGGCAAGGAAATATGCAGCATAAAAATTGGGATTACAAATGTAGGAATGGGTTCCTTGTGATGAAGTGTTTTATCCTCTCTATGTTTACAAATACTTCCCATCTTCAGTGCATTCTTCAATCACCACTTCGTCCAGGAAGTCATCCCAAGAAACTCAAACTTGCTTTAACTTGGCCTTCGTGTCCTTGGGTACTCATGTGGCAATAGGTCCTTTGTCTCTGTATCTTGAGGGTGGAGCAGGGGAATGTCAGATAAGAAGGGAGAAGCAAGTCATACCACTTTGTAGAACACCAGGTCTCCTTCCCCTACTCTTTCCACTTTACTAAATGACAACGTGCAGTTGTCATTTTCTTTTCTTGTTGGTCAGGACATAAAAGTTAAGTCATTCTGGACTCTACATTTTTTCTTATATATAGGCTTTCCTTTATCGATTTAGCAAAAAGTAAAGATCTAGCTATTAACTAGTTTCCACTATTATTAACATTTTACATTAGTATGGAAAATTTGTAGCTATTAATAAATTTTGACACATTTTATTAATTAGGTTCATACTTCATTCAATTTGCCTTAGTGTTTACTAATGAGTAAATACTTTTAAAAAAGTTATAGTATCCCATCCAGGATCTGACATTACATTTATGCTATGGACTGAATGTTTGTGTTTCTCCCAAATTAAAATTTTGAGGCCATGATGTGATGGGATTTTAAGGTGGGATCTTTTAAAGGTAATTGGACTTGGATAAGGTCATGACAGGGAAACTCCCACAATGGGATTGGTGACCTGATAAGGAGATGAAGAGATCTCTTCTGAGATCAGAAGTCACTCTCTACAAACCAAGAAGAGGGCCCTCACCAGACACCTAATCTCCTGATACCTTGATCTTGGATGAACTAGCCTCCAGAATCATGGAGAAAGATGTTTTCTGTTTAAGCCAGCCGGTCTCCTGTATTTTAATTACTACATCTTGAATGGATGAAGGTAATTTAACAATCATATCTGCTTGGACTCTTCTTGACTGTGCCCGTTTCTCAGACTTGCCTTGTTTTTGATGATCTTGCCAGTTTTGAGGGGCAATGGTTAGGTATATTGTAGGATGTTTCTCTGTTAGAATTTGCTTTTCTCTTTATTAGACTGGGGTGATGAGTTTTGGGGAGGCAGACACAGATGTAAAGTGCAATTTTATTGCATTATATTGCGGTGTCTTCTTTTTATCTCACAGGGCACAGCCAATTTAGTAGCAAACTTACCTGGCTTTCCACAGGCATATATCCAAAATCTAATCAATTAACAGCACCTCGTAACTACCACCTTGTTTCCTGTTACTGTTGTCTTTGTTCTTGGTGATTTAGCCGCTTCTTGACTGATCTCCGTTCTTTCTCTCCTCCAACCACACAGAAGCCAGAGTAAGCTTTTAAAGTCAGACCATTTCACTCTATTCAAAGCCTCAAGTGGATTTTCATCTCATTCAATGTAAAAGCCTTAAACCCTTTACCATGGCCTGCAGGGCTCTGCATGATTTAGCCCCTGTCATGTTGACCGTCACGACTCCTAGCATCTCGCATTCAGAACCCTTCCTCTTCTATTTATCTAAATATATTTGTGATTTTCTATTAGGAAAATTTATATTAATCCCGTATTAATTTCATTCCCATGTACCATAACATAACTTATACTCTATCCTAACTTATCAAGGTCCTGTGGAAATAATTTATTAAAACGATGCCTATGCCAACCTTACTGTCTAGGATAAATAAGAATAATAGTTATCATTTTGACACTAACAATTGTTATCATTTTGACATTTAGCACTTTTAACCATGAGGCAGAAACAGTACTAATTTCTTCATATACACTATGTTTAGTCTAAGACATTCTAATAGATTTTCATGTCCCATATTTTTTACTTTTTTGAAATGGAGTCTTGCTCTATCACCCAGGCTGGAGTGTAATGGTGTGATATCAGCTCACTGCAACCTCTGCCTCCCGGGTTCCTGCAATTCTCCTGCCTCAGCCTCACGAGTAGCTGGAATTCCAAGTGCGCATCACCACGCCTGGCTAATTTTTTGTATCTTTAGTAGAGACCGGGTTTCACCATGTTGACCAGGCTAGTCTCAAACTCCTGACCCCGTGATCCGCCTGCCTCGGACTCATAAAGTGCTAGGATTACAGGTGTGAGCCACCACACCCATCCCCATGTCTGTATTCTTAAATACACACCCCTTATCCTGGTGGACACAATCCACATGAGTTTTGGCTCTTCGCCTCCCTAGTCTTACCTCCTTTCACTCTTCTCCCTGCTCCGTATGCTTCAGCCATACCAACCTGTTTATTCCATGTTATCACCTCTGCAGTGTGGGCTGCTATAACAAAATACCACAGATCGATTTGCTTTAACAACAATTTATTTTTCAGTTCTGGAGGCTGGGCCATCCAATGGGATGATGCTGGCTGATTTGATCCCTGGTGAGGCCTCCCTTTCTGGCTTGCAGATGGGACTTTTCTCACTGTGCCTTCACATGGAACAGACAGAATGAGAGCTCTGGTCTTCCTTTATCATCTTATAATGTGGTACTAATCCCATCGTGATGGCCCTACCCTCATGACTTCATTCAAACCCAAAGGCTTCACCTCCAAACACAATCACATTGGGAGTTAATGCTTCAACCTATGAATTTTGTGGGGATGCAAACATTCAGTCCATAGCAGATAGGACTTGGCATAACTTACATCATCATATTCCATTTAATTCCCTACTTAGTCATCTTTCCAGAAAGGCTTTCCCTGATGATTTCAAACGTGAACTCCTTCCTCTGTTAGATGACCCACTGATAAGACCACAGGTGGGAGAGCCAGAATTTGACACTGGGTTTGTTTTAACTTCAGTCTCCTTTATAGAGCAATCTCAAAGGAGCCGATATCTTCAAATGCTCTAACATGCCAATCTTTATTATCTTATGTGGCCATTTTTATACTCGCTTTTTTTTCTTCCCATAATGCTACATTCTGATCATGAAGTTTTCCTGCCCTTACCATCTCACTTGAATATTTTTTCCTGTTTTCTTAGCTGCCGTAAGTTGTTTGCTTCACTTGTGAATACACATTAAAACTTCCTGTTTGGAAGTGACCTTCCCCTCCCAATATTTTCTATACTGTTTAGTGCCTACATTACTCTTGTGAACTTTATTGAAGCTGTTTTACATGATAGCTCTTTCCTACTCATTCTACCCTTTTGCTGGGTGAAATAATTATTGATGAAAGGAACCATGTTTATGCACATTTGTAATTTGCCCTGTGCCTAGAATTTGTTCTTAATGTAGTCATTATTCAATCTTGTTGCTTGAATTAGGAGGTTTATGTAATGATATGAAAATTATTTAAAATATGTTTGTGTGTGTGTGTGTGTGTGTGTGTAAATGCATTTTTTTTCTTTTTTTTTAATTTTATTTCGAGCTCTGGTGTACATGTGCACATCCTGCATCCTGCAGGATAGGTACAAACATGCCATGGTGGTTTGTTGTCTCCATTCCCCCACCCCCCAACTCACAGTAGCCTACATCAGGCATTTCTCCCAGTGTTATCCCTCCCCATCCACCCAGCACTGCTGCTGTCCTTCCCCTCCCCTCCCCTCCAGCCCCCAACCTAGCCCAGTGAGTGTTGTTCTCTTCCCTGTGCCCAAGTGTTCTCATTGTTCATCACCTGCCTATGAGTAAGAACATGTGGTGTTTGGTTTTCTATTCTTATGTCAATTTGCTGAGAATGACGGTTTCCAGGTTCACCTATGTCTCTACAAAGGACACAAACTCATTGTTTTTTATGGCTGCGTAGTATTCCATGGTGTATATGTGCTACATTTTCTTTGTCCAGTCTATCATTGATGGGCATTTGGGTTGGTTCCAGGTCCTTCCTATTGTAAACAGTGCCACAAAGAACATATGAGTGCATGTGTCTTTAAAATAAAGAGAATTGTAATCCTTTGGGTATATACCCAGTAATGGAATTTCTGGGTCAAATGGAATTTCTATTTCTAGGTCCTTGAAGAATTGCCACACTGTCTTCCACAATGGTTGAACTAATTTACACTCCCACCAACAGTGTAAAAGTGTTCCTGTTTCTCCACATCCTCTCCAGCATCTGTTGTCTCCAGATATTTTAATGATCACCATTCTAACTGGCATGAGATGGTATCTCAGTGTGGTTTTGATTTGCATTTCTCTAATGACCAGTGATGATGAGCATTTTTTCATATGTTTGTTGGCCTCATATATGTCTTCTTTTGAAAAGTGTCCGTTCATATCCTTTGTCCACTTTTGAATGGGTTTGTTTGTTTTTTTCTTGTAAATCTGCTTTAGTTCTTTGTAAATTCTGGATAGTAGCCCTTTGTCAGATGGATAGATTGCAAAAATACGTTTTTAAGTTATAAAAAAGCAAAATATGGAAGCGGGTACATAGCATGTTAAAAAATAAGTAAAAACTATGAAGATAAATATAGGTATTTGTAGACCCATTAAAATCTTTAGATGAATACACTAATACAAAAATGTGATTACTCATTTTGAGTAGGGAAGACCTGGTTACATAGGGACAGACATGGAAAAGAGTTTCTCATGTATTCGTCAGAATACTTAACTATGATGATGTGTTACCTACTCGAATAAATAAATAAATATAGTCTAGGAAGATAAATATGCAGAAGGATATCTGTGATAATTTATCACTACTTAAGCTCTTTCTTTTTTCATCTAGCCCAAAATGTCACATTACTTACTCTTTATAGTAGAAGTACAGATGATAGAATAATTTTGAGTTTACATTTGCACACTTCTGTATTGCACCATTTTCAAGGCATATACTTTTGTCATTAAAATTATCTATTTTTTTAAAAAAGTCTTTGTCCAACATTTATAAATGACAGGACAGAAAATTGCACAAGAACAACTTTGTGCAATATCTCATTTTAAAGGAAATAACCAATGGTTCTACATTCTTTTTAGCCTCCACAGGGCTCTAGCTTATAAATAAATGATCAAGTGTCATTTGGCTATTTACTTTTTGGCATGGTTTGGCTGTGTACACACCCAAATCTCATCTTAAATTCACACCTGTTTTGGGAGGAACCTGGTGGGAGGTAATTGAATCATGGGAGTAGGTCTTTCCCATGCTGTTCTCCTGATAGTGAATAAATCTCACAAAATCTGACAGCTTTATAAGGAGAAGTTATCCTACACAAGCTCTTTTGTTTTTGCCGGCTGCCATCCATGTAAGATGTGGCTTGCTCCTCTTGCCTTCTACCATGATTGTGAGGCTTCCCCAGCCACATGGAACTGTAAATACATTAAACCTTTTTTCTGTATAAATTACCAGTCTCCAGTATGTCTTTATTAGCAGTGTGAAAACAGACTAATACAGAAAATTGGTAACAGTAGAGTAGGGTGCTCCTGAAAAGATATCTGAAAATGTGGAAGCAAATTTGGAACTGAGTAACAGGTAGAGGTTGGAACAGTTTGGAGGGCTCAGAAGAAGACAGGAAAATGTGGAAAGTTTGGAAATCCCTAGATATTTGTTGAATGGCTTTACCCAAAATGCTGATAGTGATATGGCTAATAAAGTCTAGGCTGAGGTGGTCTCAGATGGAAATGAGGAACTTGTTGGGAATTGGAGCAAAGGTGACTCTAGATATGATTTAGCAAAGAGACTGGTGGCATTTTGTCCCTGCCCTAGAGATATGTGGAACTTTTAACTTGAGAGAGATGATCTGGGGTATCTGGCAAAACAAATTTCTAAGCAGCAAAGTATTCAAGAGGCGATTTGGGTGCTATTAAAGGCATTCAATTTTATAAGGGAAGCAGAGCATAAAGTTTGGAAAATTTTAGCCCCTGACAATGCAATAGAAAAGAAAATCCTATTTTCTGAGGAGGAATTCAAACTGGCTATAGCAACTTGCATAAGTAACAAGGAGCCTAGGGACTTGCATACAGCCTTAGGGACTTGGTGCCCAGTGTCCCAGATGCTCCAGCCATGGCTGAAATGTAGAGCCTGGGCTGTGGCTTCAGGGGATGCAAGCCTCAAACGTTGGCAGCTTTCACATAGAGTTGAGCCTGCCAGTGCCCAGAAGTCAAAATTGGAGTTTGGAGTTTGGAGTTTGAGAACCTCAGCCTAGAATTCAAATGTTATATGGAAATGCCTGGATGTCCAGACAGAAGTTTGCTGCAGGGGTGGGGCTTTCATGGAGAACATCTGCTAGGACAGTGCAGAAGGGAAATGTGGGGCAGGAGCCCCCACACAGAGTTCTTACTGGGGAACCACCTAGCAGAGCTTCTTCTCATAGGGTCACTGTCCTCCAGACCCTGGAATAGTAGATCCACTGACAGCTTGCAACTTGCATCTGGAAAAGCTGCAGACACTCAATGTCAGCTGGTGAAAGCAGCCAGGAAGGAGGGTGTACCCTGCAAAGCCACAGGGTTGGAGCTGCCCAAGAACCCACCTCTTGCATCAGTGTGTCCTGAATGTGAGAACTGGAGTCAAAAGAGATCATTTTGGAACTTTAAGATTTGACTGCCTTGCTAGATTTTGGACTTGCATGGGGACTGTAACCCATTTATTCTGGCCAATTTCTCTCACTTAAAATGGCTGTATCTACCCAATGTCTGTACCCCCGTTGTATCTAGGAAGCAACTAGCTTGCTTTTGATTTTATAGGCTCATAAGCAGAAAGGACTTTTCTTGTCTCAGATGAGACTTTGGAGTTGGACTTTTGAGTTAATGCTGGAATGAGTTAAGACTTTGTAAGACTATTGGGATGGCATAATTAGTTTTGAAATCTTAGGACATAAGATTTGTGAGGGATCTGGGGTAGAATAATACGGTTTGGCTCTGTCCCCTCCCAAATCTCATTTTAAATTCCCACCTGTTGTGGGAGGTAAATGAGCAGGTCTTTTCCACACTGTTCTCATTATAGTGAATAAGTATCAAGAGACCTGAAGGTTTGATAAGGGGGAGTTTCCCTGCACAAGCTCTTTATTGCCTGCTGTCATCCATATAAGATGTGACTTGCTCCTCTTTGCCTTCTGCCTTAATTGTGAGGCCTCCCCAGTCATGTGGAACCGTAAGTCCATTAAGCCTTTTTTTTTCTGTATAAATTACCCAGTCTCTGGTATGTCTTTATTAGCAGAATGAAGAACAGAACTAATTTAAGTTTCTATTATTTGGCATCTTTATTTTGTTCCAAGTATTAGTTGCCTATCACTGTTATAACAAGTTACCCCAACTTAGTGATTAAATGTAGCACCTATGTATTAGCTCACATTTCTGCAGATCAGCAGTTCACATACAGCCTGGTCCAGTTTCCCCTGCCCCATGCTGAAATCAAGGCATACACAGGGCTGCCTTCCTTACTGCAGACTGGAGGATAATCTGCTTCCAGGTTCTTTCAGATTGTTGATAGCATTTAACTTCATTTTAGAA
Organism: Saimiri boliviensis; assembly: GCF_048565385.1. Classification (NCBI taxonomy): domain Eukaryota; kingdom Metazoa; phylum Chordata; class Mammalia; order Primates; family Cebidae; genus Saimiri; species Saimiri boliviensis. The sequence goes on from NC_133453.1 coordinate 112,659,863, forward strand.
CTGGCTATCACCTGGTGGTTGTACTCTCTTTATAGCTCCCACCCACATCTTTGTGGTTTGTGCCCCCAGGAATGGTCGGTTAAATCCTTCTCCCACTCACCTTCTGCTGTGTCTGCAACCTGAGGAATATCTCTTCTTTCATGGGCCCATGTGATCTTAATGTACCCACTCGTAGCATCCAGGACAATCTTACTGTTTCAAGGTTTGTAACCCTACTCAAATCTGCAAAGTCCCTTTTTCTATGTGACTTAACATGTTCACAGGTTCTGAGAATTAATACATGGGCATCTTGGTGAGGGGAAAACGTTATTCTGTCTATTGCACTCCTGTATTTCTGTCCTTATACCCAGAAAATTCATTTTACCTGAGAAGTCCAGGAAAAGGGACTTTATCTCTGAAACACAAAACATGCAGTATGAAGTATAGTGCTCTACATCAAGGGCAATACAAATGTGAGGAAAATGATGATAAATATTGAGCTTTTGGTTTTTCCACATTGTCTTCTCCAGATTAGTTATTATTTGAAATAATGCTAGAGCACTAATTAAACAATCAAAATATAATACCATACTTTTTACCATAAAGTAACTATGACTTTAATTCAACTTTTTGAGCCACCATTATTTTCATCAATTTTTTCTGAAAAAATAAATAAATAGTGTGATAATTAGTGGGGAAAACCAGACAAATTAAATAATTCATTTAGTCTTTTAAATGTCTTGCCTCAGAGGCTTGCATTACATCCTGTTTCTGTCTAGCCTGCCTCTCAGAACTGTATTCCATTGCAAATTGGAGAGTTAAATAACTTTCTAAAATTTTGCCTAATCATGTGAATCCTTTATAACTATTAAACTCATGATAGCATGCCGAACACTTCTCCATTTACTGTCATCAGCAAATTGTTTTCTTTCATTTTTAGATCATTAATTGTGATGTTTTGGTTACTGAACATTTCCTCATCCCAAAACACTTCATTAAGAATCTGCTGGCACCAGAATCCTAGGGGCATTTATCAGCTCCAATTGGCCTCAGTCCTTCAGCCCACTTTGCTTATATGGGAGCCTCATTAAATCTGAATGCAATTTGAATAGTAAGACCAGGCTCTGAGATATTGTCAGAGACCAACAGAGACTTATAGGGGACCACAGTGAACTTTGTGCTGTATGAATAAAAATTAGATCCACTGATATAGCCTTGAGTCACAGCTCTATATTCCACAGAATAATAAGTCTGAGGTAAGAATAGGGATGGAGAGCATGGGCATGTATGAAAAATATTTAGATAATAATATTAGCATGACTTGAAATGGAATAGCTGTTCCATTTCAAGGGATTGAAAGTCATCCCCATGTTAAAATTGTTTTGCCTTCAATAAGAAAGAGTGATGTGGTTTTCTTAGATAATATATGATAGAAAGAACAGTAGTGTGGTTGTGTATGGATGATAGTAGAGAAGAGTTATGCTTTTAAGCATATTTTTGATATATCTCAGGAAGTTCTAAATAATGATGTGCAGTAAGCATTTCCATACGCTTATCTGAATTTCAATAGTGTCATGTGAGTTTAGATTTAGATTCTATCATTGTACAGTCGTCCCCCCATATCCAAGATTTCACTTTCTAAGGTTTCAGTTACCTAGAGTCAACCTCAGTCAGAAAACATTAAATGGAAAATTTAAGAAACAGTGAGTTTGAGAAGTGTGATGAAATCTTGTGCCCAAGATGTAAGTCTTCCCTTTGTTCAGTATATCCATGCCGTAGAGGCTGTCTGCCCCTTAGTGACTTAGTAGCTCTCCTGGTTATCAGATTTACTGTTGCAGCATTGCAGGTCTTGTGGTCAAGTCACCCTTGTTTTACTTAACAACGTCCTCGAAGTGCAATGGTAGGGGTGCTGGCAATGTGGATATGCCAAAAAGAAGCCATATAGTGCTTCCTTTAAAAAAGTGAAAGTTCTCCACCTAATAAGGAACAAAGATTGTGGACCGAGGCTGCTAAGACTCAAAGTAAGAACAAATCTTCTGTCTGTGAAGTTGTAAACAAGGAAAAAGAAATGATTGGTTGTTTTCCATTTCTCCTCAAACTGCGGAAGTTAGAGCTGCACTGTGTGATGAGTGCACAATTAAATAAAATATAAAGTATTTAATTAAGATGAATGTTTAATTAAGATGAAAAAGACATTAAACGTGTGAGTGGAAAAGATAAACAGAAACATTTTCCAATGTAGGGCAATTAAGTTTGGTATCATTTCTGTTTTCGAGCATCTACTGGGGTCTTGGAATGTATTCCTCAATGAAAAGAGTAGGCTACCGTGTACATCGCAATACAGGTGAATGAACTTCCTCAAAAAGAAGTTGTATAGACTAAAAGAGAAGAAGGTGATACGGAGAACCCTGAGGTCAACATTGGAGTCTCCATACCATCCTACCACCTTGTTCTCCTGCTATAACAAAGTACCTTAAACTGAGTGGCTCATAATAACAGAATCTTATTTCTTATGTTGTGAAGGCTGGGAGTCCAAGAACAGGTGCTAGCTTGGTTGGCTTCCAAATTCCACACTAATAGCATGCTTGCCAATCAGAAATTGCCTCAGTGTTTTATTCTTTTTACTCTATACTATGAACTATTTGTGTCCTCCCATAATTCATATATTAAAACCCTAACTCCACTGTGATGTGTTAGGTGAGTTGGAGTCTTCGGTAGGTAAATAAGTCATAAGGGTACAGTGCTCATAATGGGAACACCTGAGAGCTTGCTGCCTCTTCTCTGTCCAGGTGCCTGCTTGTGGGCAAGGTCACCTGAGCACCCAGGTGACAACAGCTGTGTGAGGATCCAGAAGAGAGCCCTCATCAGGTACCAGTTCTTCTGCATCCTTGATCTTGGACTTTTCAGTCTCCAAACTTTGAGAAATTTCTTTTCTTTAAGTCATTTAGTGTATGGTGTTTGCTATAGTGACCTGAGCTAAAATACTCTATCAACGTCACTTTCCTTTCAATTGTCTTTGAACCTCTGTTGAAATGAATGTGATGGCGGAGGGATTCCTTTATATCACAAAGTTATAAATAAACAGTTTTTGGAAATTTTGTATAAAACTTTTATTTTTGTCAAAACTCGACCACATAACTTCAGCCATCTGGAAGACTTGAGAATGCCATCTAGTTGTAACCACAAAGAAGAGACAACAAATTTGATCATAAGTAGACAGCTCTGCCATGTAAATTCAAGAGGCAGTGATGGGAAATAATGCTTATTTATTATAGTAATGTAACAGTGAAACATGCACATAAACCTAATGCCAATGGCAATAGTGTTCTCACTCTTGTAAATCCCTCAGCAGTACTTGAAACTGTCAACACTTTCTTTCTCCTTGAATTATTCCCTTCTCTTGACAAGACACTGTTCTAATAACCCATTCTCCCTGGAGAACTGAATCAACTTCTTTAATTTTAATTCATCTTCAAATGCTGATGATTTTTAGATAACTTTCCACTCAGACCTACCTCCTAAGTTTTAGGGGCAGGCTTTAATCCCTTAGTAGCTAAATCTGGGAAGTTCACATTCCAAAATAAATTAAGAAATACAGGTCATCTCCCCACCTCCCTTCCTGAGGTGTTTTGTCTTTGTTTTTCTTTTTTCAAGACAGAAATCTAAGCATCACCTTGATTTTTTTTTCTCTCTACTACCCACCTTTGCTAATCAATCACACATTGTGTCATTTTGTTCTCTCTAGTGCCTTTTGATTTATATGCTTTTCTCCACCCCCAATGCTATCATTTTAATTCAGTTTATTTTGCCATCATCTTCATTAAGGCCTTTTAAAAATTCTCCTAACTGACCTCCATTTAGGCCTTTCCACTGCTCATTGTTAATCTTTACATTGCAATCAGGATAATATCGCTAAAATACAAATAGGAATATGTTGCTGTAGGTGTGGTTTCCACCAGTAAACCAGAGCTTTCACACTGTCAGTATTGATCTCCTTACAGCATAATTGTGTTATGAGAGTAACATTCTTTTTTTTTTTTTCTGATGTTGGCCTTACTGCCAAATGGCCTTGTTAGAACTTGGTGCTTCAGTATGCACCAGAATTCGGGAAAAGAGGGAAACCAAAGGTGAAGGGAGAATATTTAATTTCAACATTAAGCTAATAGTAATTTAGTTAGTAATTATAAAAACATTCTGTGTTTGAATACCCGTTCAAGAGAATTTAATTGAAAATGAGATCTCATGATATTTTATTCTCAAGTTTCCTGTTCTTGGAATTAGGGTTATTCTCCCCAGGTATTTTGAGCGTATTATTCATTTTAATTGATTCTAGTTTGACTTCTATAATGGGCTCTTTTAAGTTATTAATAGAAACAGTTACCTTACCCAAAGGGAAGTACTGCGTCTCTGGCCTAGTTGTAAAGGCTCATGATGGGGCCTTCCAAACCAGCATTAACCATTTTCTCTAACGTATATGTGGAGATTTGTTTTAAGATGGGGCTTATAAACAGAAGAAGCAAAGCAAGGCATCGATGGGTAGCTCTGAAGAGGATAAAAGGCATATCCCTGTGAGTTTTAGGATATTGATGGAAAATGCTTTTTACAGTTTCATCTTTCCCCAATATTTAATATTTGAAGCTTCTATTATCAGATATATCAAGTTGCAAGCAGATAGCTGGAAAGAGAAGCAAAAACAAATTAAGCCCAAGTATCTTATTTCTGTAGATAAAAGTTAAGCTCACAAGGTAGAAAAGCCATGCTCAGAATGCTGTAGTTAAAACAAACATATCAGAAGGTAGATTTCTTGTAGTGTTCTTACCACAATAAAATAAATATAAAGAAAGTGAGAGAGAGAGAGAGACTTCCCATCTGTGTGATTTTCCCAATGGATGCATTATTATCTTTACTTAATATTTATTCATTTTTTATTGTTGCATAACAAGTTACCACAGATTAATAGTTTAAAACTATGAATGTTCATCATCTCACAGTTTCTGTGGGTCAGGAATCTGGACACAGTTTATCCAAATCCTCTATTCAGGGTCTCACATCAAGCTATCAGCTTGGGCCGTGGTTTCATCTGAAATGTAGGGCCCACTTCTAAGATCACATCATTTTTGGCAGATTCTATTCCTCATGACTGTAAAAATCATATGAACCAGATTCTCTCAAGACAGCTGGACATTTCTCATGCTTCTAGGACCTTATTTCAGTGTTTCTCTGATTAGGTTCAGGTCAGGCCCACCCGGGATATCTTTCTTTGATTACTTCAAAGTCAAATGATTAAGAATCTTAATTGCATTTGCAAAATCCCTTCACCTTTGTCACATAACATAACTAACCAAGAGAAGGGTAGCTTATCATATTTAAAAGATTTTCAATTTCCTCTGGATAGTTTAATAGCATAGTGACACAAAGATGATTAAGTATAGATATATTGAATCAAACATCCTGACTTTAGATATTGTCTCTGGCACTTGATGACTAATTTTTCTGCAAATGGCTTAGTTTTTACCTAGCTTTTAAATCTTAGTATTTTCTTCTGCAACATTAGAGTGAAATCCATTCACATACAAGGTACTGCTTTGAATTTCCTCTTGAACTCACAGTAACTTTTTGTGAGAGTCTTAACCTCTCAGCATTGGAAATACCCAGCAGCTTCTGTTGTATGTTACACAGCATTTCTGAATACATGGGATTTGATCAAATGTGGAATATCAAGCTGGGTCTATCAAAATTTCTCTTTCAGAAACTTGTAGTAGAGACCGATAGAGCCCAATTTAGCCTACTGGAGAAGTTAAAAGCTAGGATTCTATGAGGATAGCTGTCTTCTACCACTACATGGAGAAAGTAGAGAAAACTAACTTTCAAAGAGCAATAAAAACTGTTGACATGCTAAAAAGAAATTTAAAAATCACAGACAAGGGGCCGGGCACAGTGTCTCAAGCCTGTAATCCCAGCACTTTGGGAGGCCAAGGCGGGTGGATCACGAGGTAAAGAGATCGAGACCATCCTGGTCAACATGGTGAAACCCTGTCTCTACTAAAAATACAAAAATTAGCTGGGCATGGTGGCACGTGCCTGTAATCCCAGCTACTCAGGAGGCTGAGGCGGGAGAATTGCCTGAACCCAGGAGGCAAAGGTTGCGGTGAGCCAAGATTGCGCCATTGCACTCCAGCCTGGGTAACAAGAGTGAAACTCTGTCTCAAGAAAAAAAAATCACAGACAAGAGATCATATGAATGAGGTCAAGGGGAAAGAAGAAACCTAAAGAAAAGCTGCCAAAGTGAGAGTCAGAAAAGATTGAGCAATGAAGATGAAAAAGTACAAGAAAGAGCAACTTTGAAGGTAAACTAAGAAATAGTTTCTAACGTTCATTTTTTTTTAATTTTGGTTTAAGTTATTAAGGTAATCATTCAACAGATATTTACTGAGTACACATTATGCCCAAGACACATTTTTGGCTGCTACAGAAACAATTTTGAAGAAGAAAGAGCCCCTAAGTTTCAATCCTTCTCTTTAGCAATTTCCTTGGTTTGTCTGTCACATCTTTTCATTGACATAAATAAAATGAATCAATCCAAACTGAATATGCTGATTTTTTTTTCTAGTCCCACCACAGGTAAGAAACCACGTAGTTCACACTGAAACATTCCATACTCCCCATGGTGTAGAAAGAGCTGAGTGATGTGTGGCACTTAATAACACTCAGAAAAGTAGTTGCTATACATTATGCTCCACAAAGCTACTCTGTGCACACACGAACAAACATAGATACATTATGCAATTGATCAGAGATGGAAATAATTGAGTTGTGATACAGAAAAGGTAAATGCTATGCATTCCAAGACACATTTGATATAAAAACAGGTCTTCTAGTTAAATATATTTTTGATTGTCAAAGGAAGTTTAAAATTTCATTTATCTGCTCTTTTACTACATACAGGGACTATTTTCAAAATATTTAAAGATCTGAGTCTAGAAGAGAAATGAAAAACTATATATTTCTTGCCATTTAAGGAAGTTCTCCACCTATTGGATGGCTTATTTAAAGTCAATGCTGCCTTTTTAAAAATATTGTGTTAATATATAATATGGTTGTTAATCTTTTTATACTTGGACCAAGAAACTTCATTTTTTTCTGTCCTGTAACTTCAAAAAATGTTAATTTTATATCCTTTTGTTTCTTTATTTTACATAATGTTATAAAACCAATGTGAATTTAAATATTGGCATCTGCTACAGAATTAACATTAACAAAATGGGTGCTATGACCCTTGCCCAAATTGATTTCACATATCTCTCTGTGTGTGTGTGTGTGTGTGTGTGTGTGTGTAAACGTGCATTAAATTAATGAAGTGGAAACTTTTAAAGTCTGATCTGAGACCAAAATTGAGACTACTTTTCATTTCTGGGTTTAAATTAAAAGTCTGCTAACATTAGAGGGAGTAAGATAGGAATCAAACCTTACAAAACAGCCCTTGATTGGCAATTAGCAATTAGAAAATTTCAGAATGTTCAGGAGGTAATTTTGGATAAGTATCTAAGCCCATGGCTGCATGTCTGATTCTTTGCCAAAGTTTTCAAGTACTAGAGTTGCAAAGCTGAGAGAAAAATTTCCCAGTTACAGGTTACCTCCAAGGATGTTTCTGATGTTTGCTCCATTAAGGCACAAAAGATTTCATGGTTCTTTGGAGGTGTGATCCATTTGGAAGCAAGAGCATAGACTCAAGAAGAAGGCAATTAAAAAAATAATCACAATGACTTATTCAGTACCTCCATTGTACTTGGTGTCTTTCTCAGCTTGAGAAATAAATAATTAATACTTACATCTTTCAAATGATTAGAGATGCTGAATGTCTTACCCTAAGTCATAAATGTCTAAGCAGCATAAGAATCCAGTTATATCTGGTCACATAGTTCACAATAAGCAAAGCCTGTACCAGGAAGGGGACATCATTCTTTCTTATGGAGACTCTGAGGCAGGGAAAATAAGCTAATCAATTTGCAAAAGGGCTAGATAGGTTGAAGAGAACGTGCTAAAGTTGTGCTGCTATGCAGCAAGACGGCTAATTTATGCCAAGCACTGTATGAGACTTTTAAGACATGTAGATGAGTAAAACACACACAATTTTTGGACCTTTAGAGCTTAGTTTTACATGGGTTGATATATTTTTAATAATACCTATTAAGAAGAATTGAATTATATGGTATGTTAACAGATGACAGAAAAAATGAACATGTTATTGAGATCTGGAGTGTAATGTGAAATGGAACAATCAGGCTGAACACTGGGGCTCACCCCTGTAATCCCAGCACTTTGGGAGGCTGAGGGGGTGGATCGCTTGAGGTCAGGAGTTAGAGACCAGTCAGGCCAAAATAGTGAAACCCCATCTCTGCCAAAAATACAAAAATCAGTTGGGTGTGGTGGTGTGCGCCTGCAGTCCCAGCTTCTTGGGAGGCTGACGCAGGAGAATTGCTTGAACCCAGGAGTAAGAAGCTGCAGTGAGCCAAGATCGTACCACTGTACTCCAGCCTGGGTGACAGAGAGAGTGAGACTCTGTTTCCAAAAAAAAAAAAAAAAAAAAAAAAATCAGCATAGGGCTCATTGGGATACAAACTACTAAACCACTGTTCAAAGATTGAAAGAAGAGAGTTATATATGATTGTTGGGTGAAAGAGACAGACCAAAAATTATGCTGGAAGTAATCCCAACTTTTTTCCAAGTATAAAAATCCACCCCAAATCTATCTTTTTTTAGTTCTTCTAGAGGTCATGGCCATGATCTCCCTTTTTCTCTTTCTTCTTTTGCCCATTCACTGACCAATTCTGATTCTCCATTCTTCCCATCCTCTTTTTTCCTTTATTCTCATCACTATTATTATTCATCTTTAATTTTTCAAACAACATGTTTTCATTCGATTTAATGTTTAACTTACAATCTTTTGCTCCTTCGACTCAAAGGCTTCCGTAGGTAATACTGCACAGTGAAGGATGTGTGAGCAACTTTTTTTTTCCTTTCAAATTCTAATAATGATGTCTTATTTTTGCTTAACGGTTATTAAGTCTTGTCTCCTAAGACTTATTCCTCACTCTTGTTCACTCTTGTTCAGTATCCAGGAAGTTGTCCTCTATAGACATAGAACCTAGCTGTCTTGCCATGTTACATCCAATTGGGTTTATTCAGATCACAGGACAAATGAAACAAGTGATCATCCTTGCTTTTCTCCATGTTAGACCAGGTTTTCCATGATCCATCAGGGCCACAGCTTCTGTTGGATAGGTGTCTCTTCCAGCTGAAGTTATGAGGACAGTGGTGACTGTGTGTAATCAAGAGATACTTCACCATCCAGTATGGGTTTTTCTTACTACTGTGCACACTTCTGTAAATAGTCCCTTTATGAAACTCTCATTGAATGTCCATGTTAAATGGGCCATTTGTTTCCAGGTGGAACCCTGATCTATAGGATCATCATCTTTCTCATCATATTCCATAACAGAGACAGTGTCTATGATAAATGATTATAGCAGATATAATTGATGCAGATAGAAATGTTACCGTCATGCTTACACAGTTTACTTACCTTTTTAGACTAATATTTGTTTTGTATACACTACGTGACAAATACTAAATTAAGTGCTTCCTGTCCATTGTGCCATTAGTTCCATACAACAGCATTGAGAAGTGGGAATTGCCCCATTTCACAGATGAGGAAACTGAGGTTTCAAAAGAACATAGAATTTGTCCACATAACAAAGCTAGTAATTGTTTGAAATAGAATATTAGCCCAGTTATCCATGACTTCAAAGTCCATATTCCACCTAAATAAATTTTTGGAGAGAAGCTCTTCATCAGTATATTCAAAATAATTAGATCTCATAAATGACTCGACATATTGCAAATGTCACCAAGAAGTTCAGTAGCAATACATTTCTTGTTAACTGGTCTTAAGAAATTCCAATGAATAAAGATAAAATAAATTTCAAGCAGAAGGGGTAAATGTCAGAAGGCAGGCTGAAAGAAAGACTTTTCTTATGAGTATAGCACTACATCAAGCCATTTAAAATTGTAAGTCAGCTTAGATTACAAAGATGAACGAACACTATATACACTGTAATCCCTTTAGGAACTGGAAATTTATCTGAAACCATGAAGTGTTAGGAACTTTAGAATTCTTAAATCTTTCTCACTGACAATGCAGCTGATGCATCTTGATAGATGGCACGTAGGGCTATAGTTAAAATTTTCAAGAAAACTGAGATCAAAACAAAGTTCTGCTAATTTTACTAGCTATTTAATCATGGGCAAGTCTCTTGACCTGCCTTGGTCTCTCTTACTTAGCATGAAAAATAGATATAATAATGCCTACATTATAGGAATTTCTTTTCTTTTTCTTTTTTCTTTTTTTTTCTTTTTTTGAGACAGAGTCTTGCTCTGTCTCCCAGCCTGGAGTGAAGTGCTGCAGTCTCGGCTCACTGCTACCTCCACCTCCAGGGTCAAGCAATTCTCCTGCCTTAGCCTCTTGAGTAGCTTGGGTACAGGTGCATGCCAACTCACCTGGATAATTTCCATATTTTTAGTAGAGATGGGGTTTCATCATCCTGGCCAGGTGAAAGCATTATTCACAATAGCCAAGATTTGGAAGCAACCTAAGTATCCTCTAATAGACAAGTGGCTTAAAAAAAATGTGGCCAGGGTAGTCTTGTACTCATGCCTTCGTGATTCACCTGCCTCAGCCTCCCAAAGTGCTGGGACTACAGATGTGAGTCACCACACCTGTAATTTTTAGTATGTTAAAAAAAAAACCTGTCAAAACATTTTAAATATTAAAAAATGAATAGAATGATTACGTTAAGGAAAATAGGCATTATCAAAAAAAGGGTAAGAGGAATACTTGGAAAGACAATATCACTGTTGTGAAATTTTAAGAATTTACCTTAACTCACAGAATATTTTATTATTGATTTGTTTATATGTTACTACTTTTTGAGAACTTATCTCTGAAGCACTACGAGTAAAAACTTAAACTTGTCTCTGATCAGACAAAAAAGTTTTCTCTCTTAGCTTCCCGGCTAATACAGCCCTACTTTCTTTTTGGGAGTTTAGTAGAGGGTAGAAAGAAGGTGAAACTCAATCATGAAACAATAAACGTGAAATAGTACGTCATTTTCTATTACATTCTTTATCTATGTCCTGATATTCTGACTCCTTTAAAGTCGAATTTGAGATGATTTATAATAAAAATGTTAAAAATAAAGTAATTGAATAATAGTAAAAAATGTAAGTTTTAAAATGTAAAAAGATATTAAATTAGAAAAGAGAAGGAATCAAAATATAAAGACTAAAATAATCTTTTTACTAGAAAATGACAATAGCTTCTGAGCTTCTAGCCAGCCTGAACAAAAAGAGAAATATAAGACTCATTATATAAATGTAAAAAAATGAAAAAAATCTTCAAAATAGGCATATTACATATTTGTATACATATTACATATTACATATTTCTACAAATATTACATATCTGTAGAAGCTTAGGAAAATAGCTTTATTGTTTCATCTAATTAGAAAAACAATTAGAATTATTGATAATTTATTATTTAGTAATTATAAAAGTAATATGTTTTCATTTCAAGGACTTAAAATATGGAATATTATTAAAAATAAAACAAAAATACCCATAATATCAAAGTCCAGAGAAAGTATACAATAATGTGGGCATGTGCTGTATTTTCAAAATTGTTTCTATGCATACATTTTTATGAAAAATTGAATGCAATTACATTCATAATACAGCTTTTGCTTATTACAATATATCATGGATTTTCATCATAATATCAGTAAATAAAGGTATTCAGTTATTTTAATGATGATATAACATTTTTGTATGAATATTAAGTGATTAAACAGTCCTATGTGTGTGTATGTTTTCAGAGAAACACAGAATTTCCTTCCCCTTATTTTTTTCTTTTTAAAACAGTGCTTCAGTAAGCATCTTTGTTTATGTCTTCTCTATTTCTCCTAGTGTTTCCTTAGAATCATATTTCTGTACAAAGGCTTACAATCGCACTCTAGCAAATGAAAGTTTGTTTTTATTACTTTCATCAATTCCATTAAGTACAAGTATGTACATGTGTATGTGTGCGCATACTTATTTATATTTCCTAGTCTCACAGGCAAAGCATGAAATTTTGATATTTCCTTGCAATTCTTTGCCGGTGAGGATGAATGCCTTTTCACATGTTTTTTAAAACACATTTCACTTTGTCCATTAATATGTTTAGCCCGTTTATCTAAAATGTCCTTTTATTTCCTTATTGATCTCTTAAAGGTTTCTAAATGTTAGCAATATTAATGCTTTGCTGTCATATCTGAATCATTCATATACTTTCGTTAGTTCACTTTTTGGTCTTTAATTTGTTGTCTGTACTAACTATTAAGAAATATTACATTTTTAAGTGGCTAGGTCTATCAGTCTTTCCCTTTGCACATTTTACTTTACTGTGAATCTTAAAACTTCTCCAATACTATGAACATATATGTGCACACATGTGTGTCTGTGTGCATTTTCTTTCTAAATTTGACTCTAGTAGATTTGGAACATAATTTATACTTTCAAATATAGTCATCCCACAGTTATTTTGGTGAAAACTATAACTATAGATTGAAACAAAAGAAACAAAATTTGAAAATATTGATCTAAATCTATTTTTTAATTTTTCATTTTAATTTCTGTGTATAGATAGTAGATGTATATATCTATGGGGTACAGGAGATATTTTGATATAAGCATACAATATGTAATAATCACATCATGGTGAATGAGGTATCCATCAAGTCAAGCATTTATTCTTTGTGTTATTACATTCCAATTATGCTTTTCTAGTTATTTTTTAATGTACAATAAACTATTGTTGATTATAGTACCCTGTTGTGCTATCAAATACTAGATCTATTCAAATCTAGATCAAATACTAGATTAATTATGTTGTTGTACCCATCAACCATTCCTATTTCTTTCTCTTTCTCCCCTTCCCCTTCCCAGCCTCTGGTAATTATCATTTTCCTCTCTACCTCAATGAGCTCAATTGTTTTAATTTTTAACCTCCACAAATAAGTGAGAACACAGGAAGTTTGTCTTTCTGTTTGTGGCTTATTTTACAACATAATAAAATCCATTTACATCCATGTTGTTGCAAATCACAGAATCTCATTTTTTTTTTAATGGCTAAATAGTACTCCATTGTATATGGTCACCACATTTTCTTTATCCATTTGTCTTTTGGAGAATACTTAAGTTGCTTCCAAATCTGGCTATTGTAAATAATGCTTCACCAAACATGGGAGAGCAGATATCTCTTTCATATACTGATTTCGTTTCTTATTTTTATACAATATTTTCTTTCCTCAGTAATTTGAAATGACATGATTATCATATTCTAAATGCTTCTTTTTAGTTTAATGTTTCTGAATTTTGTAATCTGTTCTTTCCTCTATATTAATGCCACACTGCTATAATTAACATACCTCTGTAATATAACTTAGCATTTCCAAGGAAAATGCTCATTACTTGTTTTCTTTAAAAATATTGTATCTATTTGAATCTATTCTCCAGAGATTGTACCTCCTGGTGAAAGTTAGCATTATTTGGTCAAACTGTAATGTAAATAGCAAAAATTCACTAAGAATTTGACTTAAATTTTTCATTTAATTATATATCCTATCACCAATGAATTCAAATGCCAGTTTTACCACACACTAAGTTCCTATCTCTGGAAGTTTTGCTTAAAATTGTTGACTAATTTGGGAAAGAATCCAAGAACAGAGAATGGTTCTCAATTTATTCCAATTTTCTTTATGTCCATGAGTAAAGTTTAATATTCTTCATACAAATCTTCCAAATTATTGTTTGCTTTTTTATATTAAATGTATTAATATCTTGCTACTGCATTTGGGGCTTTCCTTTGTATTACATTTTAAATTATTTACTGCTGATCTATAGACAAACTTACATATTTATCTATGTATTCTATTGGCTTCCTTCACTGCTTAGATCACACACATGCTTGCACACACACACACACACACACACACACACACACATGATTATTTATTTTTAATACTTATACATCTCTTTAATTTCCCAGGGAGACAATCACATCCACTATCATTCATGCTTGTTTTACTTTTTTTCCCAATAGTTATACTCACATAGACATGTATTTCCAACAATGATGATTATTAGTTGCAAAATAGGCCTCTTTTTCTTCTTTCTGACTTTAATGCAGCAAATTTTCAACGTTTCATCTTGTAAAAGGATATTTGCTACTGTTCTTCCATGGACAAACTTAATTGTTCTGCTTTACCAATACTTGAAAAAACATGTAGATATTAGATCTTACAAAAGCTTATCAGCTTCTTTCTGGCTGGATTTATAATGTTCAACCAGAGGTAGCAGTTGTCTCCCATTGAAAGCATTTGAATGTGGTGTGAAAGTGAGAGGCAGTGTTTTTAGTTGTTCCAGTAACTGGAGACTACCCCTGGAATTTACTAGAAAGTGACAGAAATACCAATGGTTCTTGCACACATAGCATCATGATGCTCAACTGCAGTCAGTGTCCCTGTTGAGAAATACTGATCCCGTTTATGTTTCTTTTTCTACTTTAATACATTAACATTATAAACTACATTAATACATTTCATGCTTTTAGAAAGAAATTGCATTTCCTTATGACACTGTAATTGATTATGACTTGCTGAATTAGATTTGGTAATATTCTATTTCACATTTTTACACCTATATTTATAAAAGTGATTGAGTTAGATTTTTTTTACAAGATACTTTCACACACACACACACACACACACACACACACACACACACACAGACACATACACACACACATCAGCTTCCTCACAGTATTATGAAACACTCATATGTAAGGGTTGTTTTTGTTGTCTTTTTCTATATTCTTTGCTGATTCTTATTTTCTCTTTCATTTTTTTCTTTACTTCTGTTTTTATCAATCGTGCTTACCCCTACCTCCACACCCATTTGAAAGATATAAATCCTGGATTTATTCTGCTACTAGTTTAATTATATATTTGAATTTAAATTTTCATATCAAGATCAAGAATTTTAATTATGTTTTATAGAGTTACATTTTGGAATTTCTTCTTTCTGGCATATTTTGCTTATCTTTCTTTGTAGAGTGAAATCTAATTCAGAAAATGTTAATGAAAAGGAGATGAGGGAGACTGTATGAATGGAAGCAGGGCAGAGAAAATCCCTAGAAAGTCTCACCTGAGTTTGGTGAATGGTGTTATGGAAGTAAGCTTTTAATTTCTCTTTCTCTACTCTCATCTCTACCATACCTCTATAAATATCTTTATCAAGCCCCTCTTTATTTCCAGTAGTGGTGGGATGGTTTCTCTCTACATGATTTGGATACTTTTAACAGATTTAAATAGATAAGTTTGTGTAGATTTCTTCCTATGTTTTGTCTCATATCAAACTCTATAAGAAATTGATCACACAGCTCCTATTAAGGAGAGCATAAAATAAAATCACACACAGTGTTTCAGTTACAAAATATTAATTTTTAGGTTTTCTTTTCTTAGTCTTTAGTTAATAATAATTCATCCACATGTTTAAAACTTTAAATATAGTAAAACTAAAATAAGCAAAATACTTTGCCAACTTGGACTGATGCATCTAATTTCCTGAATTATAGTTAATAATTTCATATTATAAACTCTTGGTAAAAGTAATAAATACATGACAGATATACACATGCACATTTGTATTATATAATAGTAGTACATATTTCTATTTTTTTTTATTGTTCTTTAATAAAATCTACCTCATTCTTGTTGCCATCTATGGAATACTCTGTCATCGTATTTTTAGCGTAAGTTAGTTAAATCATCCTCTACAGTGGGTAAATCTTAAGCTAATTTTATTTTATTTTTTCTATTAAAATATTATTGTACCATCCAACTTTCCATAACTTGAGATGCTTAGGTTAAATTCTTCTGTTCAAATTGTTGTGTTGAAGGTTATACCTATTTATGACAGTGAATATTGCTTAACTGCTCTCAAAATTGTCAAATATTTTACTTATTCACTGTTGTATCCCTGGTACGTAGTCAAATTCATAGGAAGTAGAATGGTGGTTGCTAGAGGATAGGAGTCAGGGAATGGAGAGCTCTTGTTTAATGATGAAGAGTTTCAGTTTTACAAGATGAAAAGGGTTATGAAGATACATGCCAATGATGATTTCACAACATAATGAATCCATTTAATACTTCTGAACTGCATTTTTAAAAATGGTCATGATGACACATCTTATGTTATTTGTATCTTACCGCAATTTTAAAAATTAATAAAAAAGAAATATATGCAAGACAGGAAATTATGTGGGAATTCAGATGAAGAGAAAATTAATTCTGACTGGGTAAGCAGAAAAGAGAATGGTTTATATATCAACATATATGAGGGTAGCCTCCAAATCTTACTGCCCTGGTGTTCCACTTCATACAAGCCCTTGGAAATAAAGTCACTTTAAAGTTATTGAATGAACAAGTGACTGAATGAGTAAATTATGTTCTGTATATATATTTTCATTGGTCAGCTTGGAATTCAAAAGAAAGAGACTGTATCTGCTACCTCAAAAAGGATATTTGCATGCATTTGTAAACAGCAGTGGGCCAATTGGATTTCAAAGGGAATCTGGTTTGGCTGTTAATATGTTTTTTAAGTGAAGAACATTTGAAAGGAAATTCTAAGACTTCCATTAGTTAGCTGCTTCCTACACTTCACACACAGGCAGGTATGAGTAGATATGTCTAGATTAATCTGTGTTATCTATCTACCTAGCTTCTGTCATCTATCTGTCTAACTAACTATCTAAGTTTATAATTTCTGATGTATGTAATAGCTACTTAACAAACAAATAAATAGAATTTTTTTTGAGCTAGAGGATAAAATTTTAAAAAGATATTTGCTTAGTCTCATAGTGTCATCTTACAAATTACTTACTAATTACAAAGGGAGAAATAGAAACTTTACAGAAGTTAAACCTGACAGAAGTCATCTTATGAAGGTGATCAAAGTTAAGATCACCAATGGTTAAGTCAGTATTGCAATGTGCTTCCTGATGGGATGCAATGAGTAAAAGCAATAGCAAGTCTGTGATATTCCTGCCAAAACTCATACCCATAATCTAATGTCAAGAAAATGTCAGAAAAACTCCAACTGGGAAATCAAAACAAAACAAAAATATCTTCTATCTATCAAAAATGTCAATGTCCTGGATAAATAAAATATGGCACAGATATACACCATGGAATACTATGCAGCTATAAAGAGAAACAAGATCATGTCCTTTGCAGTAATGTGGATCTTGCTGGAAGCCATTACCCTCAGCAAACTAACGCCAGAACAGAAGACCAAACACTTCATCTTTTCACTGATAAGTGGGAGCTGAATGATGAGAACACATGGACACACAGAGGGGAGCAACACACACTAGGGCCTGTCAGGGGTTCATCGAAGGGGGACCATCAAGATAAATGGATAATGCTTGGCTTAATACCTATGTAGTGGGTTGATAGGTGCAGCAAACCACCATGGCACACATGTACCTTTGTAACAAACGTACACATCCTGCGTGTGTATCCCAGAACTTAAAAATAAAATGAAAAATTAAAAAAAATTCAATGTCAAAATAGTCATAAACAGACTGAGAAATTCTCCAGATTGAAAGGTGCTGAAGAGACATGATGCTAAGTGCAACATATTAATTGTGATTCCCTTGGCTTATAAGACACAATATTGGAACAATTGATAAAATTCAAATAAGGTCTGCAGGTTAGATCATGCTCTTCAGTCAGTGCTAACTTCTGGATTTTAATAGTGTTCTATTTTTATGTAAGAAGATGCATGTTTTAATTTTAGGAAATACATTCCTAAGTATTTAGAATTAAAATAGATTTATATTTGCAACTTAGTCTCATAAGGAAAAGAGAGAGAGATGATTAGATTGATAGACAAATAGATGATAGAAAACAGTGACAGATAATATAGATTAATATAGGCATCTCTACCTATGCATTCAGATATCTATCTATCTGGAAGGGTGACCATGATAAAGCAAATACAGAAATAGGGAGTTAGGGTAAAGGACATATGATAATTCTTTCTATTAGTCTTTGAACATTTTTTTAAGTATACTGTGGCTGTTTTAAATTAGTATTCATAGCTCCATCATCCTCAGGGAGATAGCTTATATAAGACAGAGAAACCAAACTATTGTCAGTTTCAATAATTGATTACAATATTGAGAACAGTAATAATAAAACACACCTAGAGTTCAGAAGAAGGTGGGACACAGGACATTAGAGGAAAATGTCCAAGTGAAAGCATTCAAGACAATTGCATGGTACAATAGGGGTTGCTTAATCTCCATTTTTTGTTGAGTGTTAGGAAGTATGGAGATATTTCAATCTTCTTTGAATGTACAAATATTAAGTCAACTATTGCCAGTTTGAGGACAACATATTTAATTTTTCTAGTACATTTGCAAAGGCCCACATTAGCTACTACACTTCAAGTTTTGGCCAATTTTTTTCTTTTTTAACTTTTTGAAATTCTTCCACATGGAAGACGATGACCTGAGTAGAGATACTACCTCTGGAAGTTCTGCCTCAAACATACCTGCTACGATGCTTTAAATGGAAAGAAATAAAATATTGAAAGAATGGATTTGCTGTAGTCACACTTAAAAAAGCAATCACATGCAAAGCTGAGAATGACAGAATGGAAATGTGATATAAACTATCCAAAGCATAGTTATTTGTTTTTGTACAATCATTTTATACTACTGTTTAAGCCTGTGATACAGTAGAAACAAGGATTTGCTGCTTTGGATAGAAAACATTAAGATGCTTTTAATACTTACTGGCTTTGTTTAGTTATAGATACATATTTCACAGGGCTCACTTGAGGCAAAATTTTAAGAAGATACAAGTTTTGTTTAAGCTCTTTGTACCTCAGTATTTGGCATCTCCCCTCCCACTGATTAATATATTTTCCAACCTGGAACAATTAGTGAATTAATTACCTTCACCACCCTCTTATGAGATGCTTCACAGTTTGGAAAGAAACGGGTATTGCAGGCTCCCCTGTCCACAATTCTCATCAAAATAAACTCACTATAAACCCTAACTCATCAATACCTGTGTGTGTATGTTTATGTATATAATGTGTATGCATATATATTGTGTGTGTATAATGTATATCATGTATATGATAATGACCATATAGATCAATTTTACTGGATTTGCTACCCAACCCTGGTAGGATATTAACCTTCTAATGAGAGATTTGCAAGATAAAAGGTTTCCTATCAAGGGAGCAAATCTGATGAAACTTACTTTAGGAACTCGGCAGAAGTTTTGTGACTTGCAACCCAATTCCTTTTAAAGAGTTCAAGGCGATCCTCTTAAAAAGTTGTCTGAATCTACCAGCTTTGGATATGTTTCCAAAGAGTAAGAATGCATATGTCATGTTGATTCTTGAAGTGGCCAAATAAATCACCTGATGGTAAAGTTCTACTGCAGATGAGGATGGGAGTGAGAGGAATGCACTGGGGAATGCAGACACAGAATCCTAGGCAAGAAGACAAGGGCCTGGACACAAAGAAGCAGATCAAAGTGTGGCTCTGGGTAAAAAGTGAGAGTGAATGTGCAGGAAGTGAATACAGTCATCAGGACTAGGAAGAGCAGAAGGTCAAGGGAAACAGCATTTGGAGACAGATAATGATGCTAGCTTTGGACCAAGTGAAATTGAAGGTTCAGTGAGGCACACAGTTGTGCCTGGCTAGTAATCCAAGTTCTTGGTAGTTGGTATTGAGCTTGTCACGTGCTGTGGCTCATGCCAAGTCCATCCATATAAAGACAACCATGTTAGAATAAGAAAGACAAGAACTCTGAGTCTGTTTCTGACACACAGCAGGTCCTGAGAGGCTTATCTAAATTTCGGAAACTGGGACAAAAATTTGGAGATTCCATTCATAAGATTGAAGAGACACAGCATTTAATAATACAGCAAAACATAAAAACAAAACCAAGACAGCCTAAAACCCCAAGGCTATTTGTATTGCAGGTGAGTAGGGAGCTCAGCAGTGGTCTCCAGTACTTGGAGATGCTGTGCCCTCTTCATGGAATGCCCCTACCCCAGCTTGGCTAAGGCAGCACCATATGAACCTCCTGGCTCTATCCAATGTTTGATAATAATGATTTTATTTATTTATTTTTTTGACAGAATCTTGCTCTGTCACCCAGGCTGGCATGCAATGGCGTGACCTCGTGATCCTGGCTCACTGCAACCTCTGCCTCCCAGGATCAAGCGATTCTCATGCCTCAGTATCCTGAGTAGCTGGGACTACAGACATGTGCCACCACGCCCTGCTAATGTTTTCTTGTATTTGTAGTAGGTACAGGGTTTCACCATGTTGGTCAGGTTGGTCTCAAACTCCTAACCTCAAATACTTCTGCCCTTCTTGGCCTCCCAAAGTGCTGGGATTACAGGTGTGAGCCACCACGCCTGGCCTGATTTCTTTCTTGGAAAGAAAGTGCTAATTATTTCTCATATGTTTCTACGACTGTATTTATTTGTATACATAGCTGAATGTGAACATATTTAATTAAATGAAACTTCTTTTGGTTTTTTAGTGCTACCATAACAAATTAATACAAATGTAGTGGCTTAAAGCAACACAGATATAGTGTCTTATAGTACTGGAGGTCAAATGTCTAAATTGAATCATACTGGCCTAAAATCAACTTTGTCAGCAGGGTTTCATTTCTTCCTGGAAGGTCTAGGAGAGAATCGAAGCTGGCTTCTTCCAGCTCCTGGAAGCTGCCCACATTCCTTGCCTGTGCCACTGTCATCTCAAGGCCAGCAAGGGATGGAAGAGTTTTTTTTGTTGTTGTTGTTGTTTGTTTGTTTGTTTGTTTGTTCATTTCCACACAGCATTGTGTGGAATAACAATCTGCTTGGACACAGATTGTTCCCCTTTTCCCTTTTCCATCTTTTTTTTTTTTTTTTTTTTTTTTGAGGCAGAGTTTCGCTCTTGTTACCCAGGCTGGAGTGCAATGGCGCGATCTTGGATCACCACAACGTCCGCCTCCTGGGTTCAGGCAATTCTCCCTACCTCAGTCTCCTGAGCAGCTGGGATTACAGGCAAGAGCCACCATGTCCAGCTAATTTTTCGTATTTTTAGTAGAGATTGGGTTTCACGATGTTGACCAGGATGGTCTCGATCCCTTGACTTCGTGATCCACCCGCCTCGGACTCCCAAAGTGCTGGGATTACAGGCGTGAGCCACCGAGCCTGGCACCCATCTTTTTTTTTTTTTTAAAGAAAACTTTTATTTTCAATTCAGGGGTACATGTGCATGTTCGTTACATAGGCAAATGTGTGTCATGGGGATTTGTTGTGCTGATTATTTCATGTCTCAGGAATGAATCATAGTATCCATTCCTTATTTTTCCTGATTCTCTCCCTCCTACCACCCTCCACCTGCTGATAGGCCCCAGGGTGTATCGTTTCCCACTAGGTGCCCATGTGTTCTCATCATTTAGCTCCCACTACAAGTGAAAATATACAGCATTTGCTCCTGTGTTAGTTTGCTGAGGATAGTGTCCTCTAGCTCTATCCATGTTCCTGCAAAGGAAATTATCTCATTCTTTTAATGGCTGCATAATATTCCATGGTGTATATGTACCACATTTTCTTTTTTTTCATTTTATTTAATAATTTAATTTCATTACATATATATATATATATATATATATATATATATATATATATATATAATTGCATTTCAGGTTCTGGGGAACATGGCGGATCATGCAGGATTGTTGCATGGGTACATGCATGGCAATGTGGTTTACTGCCTCCATCCCAGTCACCTATATTTGGCATTTCTCTTCATGTTATCCCTCCTCAACCTCCCTAACCCCACTGTTTCTCCCCTATTCCCCCTCAACAGACCCCAGTGTGTGATGCTCCCCTCCATATCCATGTGTTCTCATTATTCAACACCTGAGTGAGGACATGCAATGTTTGATTTTCTGTTCTTGTGTCAGTTTGCTGACAATGATGGTTTCCAGATTCACCTATGTCCTTACAAAGAACACAAACTCATTGTTTTTTATGGCTACATAGCATTCCATGGTGTATATGTGCCACATTTTCCCTGTCCAGTCTATCATCGCTGGGCATCTGGGCTGGTTCCAGGTCTTTGCTATTGAAAACAGTGCTGCAATGAACATACCTGTGTATGTGTCTTTATAATAGAATGATTTATAATCCTTTGAATATATACCCAGTAATGGGATTGCTGGGTCAAATGGAATTTCTATTTCTAGGTCCTTGAGGAATCACCACACTGTCTTCCACAATGGTTGAACTAATTTACACTCCCTCCAACAGTGTAAAAGTGTTCCTATTTCTCCACATCCTCTCCATCATCTATTGTCTCCAGATTTTTTAAATTACTGCCACTCTAACTGGAGTGAGATGGTATCTCAGTGTGGTTTTGATTTGCATTTCTCTAATGACCAGTGATGATGAGCATTTTTTTAATGTTTGTTGGCTTCATATATCTCTTCTTTTGAAAAGTGTCTGTTCATATCCTTCACCCACTTTTGAATGGGGTTGTTTGTTTGTTCTTGTAAATCTGTTTTAGTTCTTTGTAGATTCTGGATATTAGCCCTTTGCCAGATGGGTAGATTGCAAAATTTTTTTCCCATTTTGTTGGTTGCTGATTCACTCTAATGATTGTTTCTTTAGCTGTGCAGAAGCTGTGGAGTTTGACTAGCTCCCATGTGTCTGTTTTGGCTTTTATTGCCAATGCTTGTGGTGTTTTAGTCATGAAATCTCTGCCTTTGCCTATGTCCTGAATGGTTTTGCCTAGGTTTACTTCTAGGGTTTTCATAATGTTAGGTCTTATGTTTGTTTTTAATGCATCTGGAGTTTCTTTATTCAGTCTATCATTGCTGAGCATTTAGGTTGATTTCATGTCTTTGTTATTATGAATAGTGCTGCAGTGGACATATATGTACATGTGTTTTTATAATAGAACATTTTGTATACCATTAAAATACCTTTGTCATTATATTGGGCTCACCTAGATAATCTGGGATATTGTCTTTATTTTAAGATCAGCAGATTACCAATCGCAACTTTATCTGCAAACTTCATCCGTCTAACCCCAAATAACATATGTTCACCGTTTCCAAGGATAAGGATATAGACATTTTTGAGGAGACATCATTCTTCCTACAACAAACAGGAAATTTCTTACAGGCAAAAATCTGCCAAACAAACAAAAAACCAAATAGTATATATAATATTTATTTTCATATATATTCATGTATACAAAAAGAAATACAGAAATAATCACTTTGCAAAAAGACAAATAACTGAACATATTCTGCCTAAATATAGAAACATTTAGAGGTGTTCAACATTTAATTACATCAGAGTATACTTAAAATCAGCCGTTATAAAGAAACATCTGCCTAGGTAAAAATTGATTCAGAGTCATCAGTTTAAGAGCTCTAACCTAGATTTTCACTGGAGCATAGAAGGGCTTCATTGCCTAAGATGCTGTATTTATGAGAGCATCTTGCATTTAATGGATTAAGTTTCCCAGTCCTAAGCATGAGTTAAGATTAAGTACATAGATATCCCCAGCTAGACCTGTTAGAATTACATATCTGAAATATGTAATGTATTATATAGTTCTAATTATAGATATATAATATGTAATATATTTCTACAGTGATGTCTCTTTGGAAAAATAAAGACCTAGATGTGGCTGAGTGAAAGACTAGCCTCTGGGCAGCCATGATTCTCTAAAATGTGTTCAGCTGCCAGTGGCTGGCTGCAGTTAAATTCACCTCACCCATTTAACTTCCTCATGTCAAAATATACCTGATGCCTGTGATGTGACATGCTCCGGCCTTTAGCGTTGGTGCTACCGGTTTTAGATTAGAATGACTTAAGGGCAACAGTTTTGTTGACAGAAGGGCTGCAAGATTTGTCTTGAAACTTTGTTTTAGTAAAAGCATGTTATTTTTATTTCAACTCTATAGGTTTCAAGAATGACTTTGCAGGGGCCTGTGGGGATGATGGGGGACTCTTATCCCTGGGCCCCTGTTTCAAGAGGAGCTGACATAATCACCATCAGAGTAAGAGGTTCCTTGAAACATGAATGCATCTTATACTAAAATGCTCAGTGTTTTCTTCCCTTAATGCATGTGTTCTAATTTATGAACTGAAGAATAAAAAACCTCAAAGTAAAAAGCAAGTAATAAAGGAAGAAAGAAGAGGAAAAAAAGGTAGGGCTAGAGACTGTATCTTTTGCATCTGAGTCAGGGAGGGATTTTGGAATCTTAGGGCATGGGCTTAGGCCTTCAGCACTTATGACTAGCTTATGGAAACACACAGTAGGCAGTGAACGTTGTTAATCTTCCCACCATTACGTTTATTTATTTATTAATTTTTAAAATTTATATAGATTTTGCCCTTTTTCTAAACTCCTCACTTGAAGGAATCTCCTCACTTTCCTAGATCAAATTTTCTTTCTGTGATTATAATAAATTTTAAAAGAAAGAATACAATATTTCCTTTTTTTGCATCCTGGAAAAAGGATACGCCTTTAACTTTGCAGCAGGATCAGATTCCCTGAAAAAGAACCGTTGCAAATGTATTTTAAGAATTGAGTGTCTGGGGACAGTTCTCTTTTATTAACATATGTCTTCCCCTTTTCTGTAAATATAAAACATACATTATTTTCTTCAATGCTTTTAAACATATTGGAAGAACTCAAAATGGCTTAAAGTGCTTAGAAAAAATGTCATTCGATAATATAATATAAATGAACTCGAACTACTTAGCTAAATGTTTTTTGAAATTACCTATAATTTAAAAATTTAAGTGAAAATACATTTGCAAAGGTGCTTGAAGGTTCAATGGATTCTGGATGTTTTGAAATTCAGCTGCAGTTGGTTAATATGTTCAGATCTGTCCACTTGCACCCAACTGGTGAGCTGTACCTTGAATCTCAACCAAATCTTTTATCTTCAGAGTCCAAAGTAACTTTCATGTGTAAATTCATTAAGCATCACTCCAATGTCCTTCAGTGTTTTTTTAAAAACATCAGGAGAGAAGAGGAATAACACAGTAAGGCTGTGTTACTTGATAGACAATATCCTGCATTTGGAATAACCACCACTTACAAAAACATCTCAGAAGCATGCCAAGGAACTTGTTTTCAAGAACAACTGTAGGGAAAAGGCAGAAAAACTAATATCTATTCTGCATAACCAGTGTTAAACCAACCAAAGCTTTGGTACATTACTATTTAATCCTAGCACAAAATAATGACCATTATCCCCAGTCTACAGGAATAGTATTTGAGTCTACAGAGATGATGTAACTTGCTCAAAATGTTAAGAAATGATGAAGGCAAGGTTAAGAATGAGTCATTTCCACATACCCAATGAGCACTCTGAATTATATGGCTCATACTACCTACAGAGAAGGTATAAAAGCTGGCCTTCTGAGCTGTCTGTCTCTCTCCTCTTTGAAATATTATTGTCTCCATGATATCCTAAATTTACTCTCAATGTTTTTTTTTTTTCTTACAAACATAGACCAGGATTCTGTTTTATATCTCTGATTGAAACTGGAGCCCAGAATAGAATTTAATGTCATCATGTTTTAATATGTATTTGATAAGTAGTGAAGAAATTAAGCACTTTTCTGCATTAGACAATCAGTGGAAGAGGAACTTTAAGGGAAAAGTTTTCTTGCTTCTTTTGAATCACTTTATTTCCAACTTGTACTGAGTCCTTAGCCTGGATATTTCTTAACCAACAAACCAACAAAAATAACATTTCAATCTCTAAAGATTTGGCTAATTGATACCACAGTTAAACTGAATATTAAAAAACTCAGGTATGCTAATGTGTCACATCAGGAATGTTTAAAGATTATCTAATCGCTACATCTATATTATTTCAGAAATCTCTGGTCACCTATAACCTATCCTTGAACCAGACTAAGTAAAATGTTTTAGAATTTATGTTATCATAGTTCAGAGCAATCATTCTTATGTCTAATGCCAATTCTAGATAATTAAGGAATATTTGAACATATGCAATTATGTTAAACATATTTAATGTAGTTAACTGGAAATTTTATATTATTACTTTTTAATTTGTGTATATAAATAAATAACTTTTAGAAATATAAATATTTTAGACCTCTAAAAAATCTTTTGGTTATGCTACCAAAATGAAGACATCTACACTGCTTAACATCTTTAAATAGTTCCCTTGTAAATGTCAGTTTGAACAGGAGAATCTGGAGCCAATAATGTTTTATATACTTTTCGATTCTTAAAGATATGTTGGGTTATCACTGTATTTTTAAAATTACTTTTTAATGGACAAACCCACTTATTTATTCAACAATTATCCTGTATAGCGCCTGCTCTGTACCAGGCACTGTTCCAGATAATTGGCTGCTCAGTGGTGAATCAACTGTGAGGGATGGAATGGAAATATGGAGGCAATTAATATACAAGAAAGAGATAAAGGCAGCCTAGACAAAGAGATTCTGTCTATTTATAATATAAACATAATTTATATTTATATATAATTAAATGTTTATGTAAATATAAATATGGTAATAGAAACACGTAAATATATACATATTTTATTTTTTAAAGAAGTTTTAAGAACATACTGATGGATTGCAAATATAGTAGCAAAGAAAATGAGGAATTAAAGGTGATCTCAAGATTGTTTTTAGGCATGATCAGAACAGGAAGGTAATTTGTCACTTACTTGAATGGCAGATGACTTAATAAAAAACTGGTGTGGGGGAAGCAAAAGAAGTTTGGTTTGGGATATATTACATTTGAGATTTACTCTCATAAGAATTTATGATGAGAATATAAATTGTTGCCACATTGAAAACTGTCTAGCTGAATTTATTAAAATAAAATCACATATACGCATACCCAAGAATTCTACTCTGAGATCTCTGCCAAAGAGGGGGTATATAAATTTCACTAAAACACATGCACAAGAAATTTCATAGCAGCACTATTTTTAACACCAAAAACCTAGAAGCAGAATAAATAATAATTAGCAATACATTGTAATATGTTTATGCAATAGAATATTATATAGTGATATGACCATTTACAACATCTTGAATACATTGCACAAATAATGTTATGACAAAACAGACACAAAAGAATGTATGTTGGATGATTTCATTTATATAAGGTTTACTATATTGATAACTTGGGGGGTGGTATTTATTAGCAAAGAGCAAAAGATGGGCCACTATTATGCTAATAAACAATTGTGCTTTTATAATTTTATTAAACTGTACAATCATATTTTATGCACTTAGCTATTTACCTTTTAATCAAATAAAAAATTCACATTATTTTTTGATGTACCTATAAACTTTAAAATTGAGATGATGAATAGCCAGTTGTATTTATGGCCCTAGAGTTTTAGAGAAGGTCTGGGCTGTATATACAGCAAGGAGCTCTCTATTTAAGATATAAAGACTATATGAAATTGCAAAAGGAATATAGATAGTAAAGAAATAGGATGTAAAGATGAATCTTGTGCACCTCAATGTTAAAATTTAGAAACACCAGTTATTGCTTATAAATTAGTACGAGAAAGGGTCATCAGAGTGATGAGGATTGCTGAGTAGGCAGGGTCCAAAAGCCAAACTAAACATCATAATAAATGGGTGAAAGCTAGAGGCATTCCTCTTGAAAATTGGCACAAGACAAGTATGCCCTCTATCACCACTCCTATTCAACATAGTATTGGAAGTCCTGGGCTAGGCAATCAGGCAAGAGGAAGAAATAAAGACATCCAAATAGGAGGAGAGGAAGTCAAACTGTCCTGTTTGAAGATGATATAATCTTATATCTAGAAAACCCTGTTGTCTCAGCCCAAAAGCTTCTTAAGCCAATATACAACTTCAGCAAAACCTCAGAATAGAAAATCAATGTGCAAAAATTATTCCCATTAAACTACCATTGAATTTTTCACAGAATTAGAAAAAACAATTTTAAAATTCATATGTAACTAAAAAAGAGTTTATATAGACAAGACATTTCTTAGCAAAATAACAAAGCTGGAGGCAACATGCTACCAGACTTCAGGCTATACTATACAGCTACAATAACCATAACAGCATGGTACTGGTGCAAAAAAAACCACACACACACATAGACCAATGAAAGAGAATAGAGAGCTCAGACATAAGACCATACATCTACAACCATCTGATTTATGACAAACCTGACAAAAACAAGCAACAGGGAAAGGATTCCCTATTTCATAAATAATGCTGGAAGAACTAGCTATCTATATGCAGAAAACTAAAATTGGAATCCTTACTCACACCTTACACAAAAATTAAGTCAAGATAGATTAAGACTTAAATGTAAAACACAAAACTAAAAATCCTAGAAGAAACACTAGGCAATACAGTTTACAATATAGGCACAAGTAAAGAGGGCCTCATGATGAAATCACCAAAAGCAATTGCAACAAAATGAAAAACTGACAAATGGGATATAATTAAACTAAAGAGCTTCTGCACAGCAAAAGAAACTATCATCAGAGCAAATATGCAACCTACAGAGTGGGAGAAAATTTTACCAATCTATCTGACAAAGGTCTAATATCCAGAATCTACAAGGAGCTTAAACAAATTTGCAAGAAAAAAAACCACTAAAAAACGAGCAAAGGACATGAACAGACACTTCTCAAAAGTAGACATTCATGCAGCCAACAAACACATGGAATAAAGCTCAACACCACTGATCATTAGATAAATTCAAATCAAACCACAGTGAGATACCATCTCAGGCCAGTCAGAATGGCAATTATTAAAAAGTCAGGAAACAACACAGGCTGATGAGGTTGTGGAGAAATAGGAATGCTTTTGCATTGTTGGTTAGAATGCAATTTATTTCAGCCTTTGTGCAAGATGGTGTGACAATTCCTCAAAGATCTAAAACTAGAAATACCATCTGACCCAGTGATTCCATTACTGGGGTATATACTCAAAGGAATACAGATCATTCTATTACAAAGATGCATGCCTGAGTATGTTTATCGCAGCACTATTCACAATAGAAAAAAGCACAATCAATGCAAATGCCCATTAAAGATAGACTTGATAAAGAAAATGTACATATACACCATGGAATACTATGTAGTCATAAAAAGGAATGAGATTATGTCCTTTGCAGGGACATGGATTAAGCTAGAAGCCATTACCCTGAGCAAACTAACACAAGAATAGAAAACCAAACATCTCCTGTTCTCACTTATAAGTGGGAGCTGAACAATAAGAACACATGAACTCAGGGAGGGGAACAATACACCCTGAGGCCTGTTGGGGTGGGGTGGGCAGAGAAAGAGCATTAGGCAAAATAGCTAATGCATTCTGGTCTTAATACCTAGGTGATGGGTTGATAGGTGCAACAAACTATCATTGCACATATTTGCCTATGTAACAAACCTGCACATCCTGCACATGTACCCCAAAACTAAAAATAAAATAAATTTAAACCATTGCTAGCACACCTGTACACTAACAAAAGACAAGCTGAGAGCTAAATCAGCAATAAACTCCCATTCACAGTAGCCACAAATAGAATAAAATACCTAGAAATACAGCTAACAAGAAAGATGAAAGATCTCTGCATAGAGGACTACAAACTTCTGCTTAAATAAATCAGAGATGAAACTTGTTTAATGGAAACCATTCCATGCTCATGGAGATGAAGAATCAATATTGTTAAAATGGCCATACTGCCCAAAGCAATTTCTAGATTCAATGATATTCCAATTAAACTATCACTGAGATTCTTCCAGAACTAGAGAAAACTATTTTAAAATTCATATGTGTGTGTGTGTGTGTGTGTGTGTGTGTGTGTGTGTGTAAAAGGCCTGAATAGCCAAGGTAATCCTCAGCAAAAAACAAAAGAAATCAAACAAACAAAAAAGCTGCTGGCATCACTCAAGCTGACTTCAAGCTACGCAATAGGGCTACAGTAACCAAAACAGGATGGTATTGGTATAAAAACAGATATATAGACTAATAGAACAGAATAGGGAGCCCAAAAATAAGAACACACATCTACAACTGTCTGATCTTTGACAAACTGGACAAAAACAAGAAATGGGAAAGGATTCTCTATTCAATGCATGATACTGGGATAACTGACTAGCCATATTCAGAAAATTAAAACTGAACTCTTTTCTTACACTACATAAAAAAAAAAAAAAAAAAAAAAAAACTCAAGATGGATTAAAGACTCAAATGTAAAACCTAATGCTATAAAAACTCTGGAAGACAACCTAGGCAATACCATTCAGGATATAGGCATGAAGATGTCCAAAGCAATTGCAACAAAAGCAAAACTTGACAAATGAGATTTAACTAAAGAGGTTCTGCACAGCAAAATAAACTATCAACAGAGTAAACAGCCAATCTATAGAATGGGAGAAAAAATTCGCAAACTGTGCATCTGAAAAAGTCTGGTTATCCAGCTGCTGTTTACAAGAAAAATAGCCAAACAACTTCATAAAACAGTGGGCAAAGGACATGAACAGACACTTTTTAAAAGAAGATATACATACAACCAAGAATCATGAAAAAAAGCTCAACATCTCTGATTATTAGAGAAATGCAAATCAAAATCACAATGAGACATCATCTTGGGGAGGGATAACACGGGGAGAAATGCCAGATATAGGTGATGAGGGGATGGAGGCAGCAAACTGCATTGCCATGTATGCACCTATGCAACAATCCTGCATGTTTTGCACATGTACCCCAGAACCTAAAGTGCATTTGAGTGTGTGTATGTGTGTGTGTGTGTGTGTGAAAAAATAACAGATGCTAGTGAGGTTGTGGGGAGACAGGAATGCCTATTCCAGGCATTGTGGAAGGCAGTCTGGCAATTCCCCCCAAAAAACCCTAAAGACAGAAATACAATTTGAAGTCTGTGTGTGGTGGCTTATGCCTGTAATCTTAACACTTTGGGGGGCTGAGGTGGGCAGATCACTTGAGACCAGAAGTTTGAGACCAGTCTGGGCAACACAGCAAAATCCGATCTTTACAAAGAACACAAAAATTAGCTGGGCATAGTGTTGTGCACCTACACTCCTGGCTACTCAGGAGGCTGAGGCCTGAGAGTTGCTTAAATCTTCTAACTGAAGGTTGCAGTGAGCCGAGATCATGCCACTGTATCCCAAGATGGGTAACAGAGTGAGAATTCTTCTCAAAAAAAGAAAAAAAAAAAGAAAAAAAAAAAGAAAGAAAAGCCATTCAACCCAGTGGTCTTATAGCTGGGTATACACCCAAAGGAATGTAGAACATTCTATTATAAAGATACATTCCCATGTATGTTTATCGCAGCACAATTAACAATCATACAGATGCGGAATTGACCTAAATCAATAATAGACTAGATAAAGAAAATGTAGTACATATTCACCATGGGATACTATGCAGCCATAAAAAATGAGATCATGTCCTTTGCAGGGACATGGATGGAGCTGAAGGGCATTACCCTTAGCAAACTAACACAAGAGCAGAATACTGAATTCCACGTGATCTCTCTTATAAGTGGGAGCTAAGTGATGAGAACAAATGGACGCACAAGGGGAACAACACACACTGGGTCCTATCAGAGGGAAGGAGGAGGGGGAGAATGAGGAAAAAGTAACTAATGGAGACTAGGCTTAATACCTGAGTGACAAAATAATCTGTGCAACATACCGCCATGACACAAGATTACCTACATAACAAACCTGCACTTGTACCTCTGAACTTAAAATAAAGGTAAAAAAAAGAAAAAGAGGAAAAGAAATTGGCTTATCAAATAATACAGATAGGTGAAGCAAGATGACTTAGTAGAGAAAATAAAAAAAAAAAAAAAAAAAAAACACACATTCATTTAAAAGAAAGTATAGTCTGGGTATGGTGGCTCACACCTGTTATCCCAACATTCTGGGAGGCGGAGGTGGGAGAATCACTTGAGACCAGGAGTTTGAGACCAGCCTGGGAAACAGAGAGAGACCCTATCTCTATAAAATAAAAATTAAAAAAGTATATTAAGGATAATAAAATAAAAGAAAGTAGAACATAGTAATCATAGTTAGAAAAACAGTATCATATAACGAAAATTTTGCTAAGAGGGTAGATATAATAATAATAAAGTGCGTGAGGGGAAATTTTGGAGGTGATAGATATGTTTATGGCATGGATTGTGATGATAGTTTCAGGGGTGTACACTTACATACAAACTCATAAGATTTATATATCAAATACATATAGCTTTTTGAATGTTAAACCTACCTCAGTAAAGCAATTTTTAAAAAGGAACTAGCTGTAATCACATCTAACCAGATTTCAGTAAAAACTCAAGCATATGAGAGTTTTGAAGTTTTAGAAGTATTATAAAGTCATTTCTTTTCATTCTCTGAATTGTTCTCAAATTAGATTGTGGGTTTGTTTTTTTTTTTTTGGAATGAAAAAAGAGAGAGAGAAAGAAATAGGGGAGATTAACTAGAGAAATAATATTAGAAGACCTTATGAAAAGGAACCTAGTGCACAAATAAAGAAGTCATCCTTGGTTAGATTGAGGGAGGGTCCCTATATAGCAAGGAGAACAAATTAAATAAATATCAGTTAGCGAGTAAAGGGTGGGCAAAGTAGACATTTTTTTTTATGATGTTTTATAGTGTCTTGGTGGAATAGGAAGGTTTTCACCTAAAAACGAATAGAAGAAAATAAAGGTTTGAGAAAGGAGGAGAAAGTACCAAAGATTCTTCTAAAAGAATATGAAATTGATGAATATAGAGAGAGTAGGAGAATTTCTGCAGAGCACCAGAAGGCTCACTTCTTATTTTAGTTCATATACTAAAAGTAAAATAAGGCCAGGAACGATAGCTTACGCCTGTATTCCCAGTGCTTTGGGAGGTTGAGGTGGGAGGATTGCTTGAGGTCTGGAATTTGAGACCAGCCTGTGGAACACAGTAAGATTCCTTCCTTATAAAAAATTTTAAAAGTTATCTGAATGTGGTTGTTAGCACCTTTAGTCCTCAGTAATGGGGAGGCTGAGGCATGAGGAACCCTTGAGCACAGGAGTTCAAGGATACAGTGGGCTATCATCTCACCACTGCAGTCTAGGCTGGGTGACAGAACAAAATTCTGTTCCTCAATAAAGACAAAATAAAACAAAAAAGTAAAATAAATTATTTGGAGAAGGGTATGGTAAACATGTGTATCCTCCATTTGCACAAAAATGGATAAAGCTAATGAAAAATCAATGCCCTGTATTGGAGGAGTTGATAATGAAAAATTGTCTTATTATCACCAAGGAGGTTATAACAAAACAGAGATTAATCTGACAAAGGTTTACCAAGTCATGAAGGCAATTAGCTTTTTCCTTATGGCTTATGTTCCTTCATTATTGTTTCACTCCTTTTAATATAAAACATTAAAAATAAGAATTGAAACAAATGTCAAAAAGTTAGGAGGTGCCAAGAAAATACCACATTTTGTATAAAATTTTTATCTACAGGAGAGTATTGAATAAGAGAACAGACGTTTTCCAGTTTCAGAAAATTAAAAATAGTATGATGTGTATGTGATTTTATCTGTATGTGTTTTCACACCACCAATTTTAATTATACGTTTCCTTGACTGTAAAGATATAAGAGGTAATGAGTCCTTCATTGTTCACTAATTGTGTACTTAAGAGAAGTCTCAGGCAGCAATTGTAAATTGCTGCTTTACTCCAATGTTTGGATATTGCGGTGCAAATAATCACAGATACATCTGTTCTCATATAAAGCAAACTGCTTCTGCTAAAATAAACAGACGCAGTGAGCATTAAAATCATCATGGTGAATTTGGATGATTAGAATTTGGTAGCTTCTGTTTTTGACATAAAATATCTTTAAAATCATATATATGTATATATATACCCACCTATATAACCACATTCATAAAACAATGAAGGCAGAGATAATGCAAATCCTTACTGTCTACATGAGCATATCAAGCCACTTGTTAAAAATGATAATTAAAAAAAACTGAATACTTTAAAAAATAATGTAGAGAGAGTAGCATCAGCAGAATGATATTGTAGGCAGCCCCCAATGCCCATCCTTTCACAGAAAAAAAGCAAAAAAATAAGCAAAATAAACAGAATCAACTTTTTCAGAACTCTGAAAAATGGGCAAAATTTCATAGCAACTAAACACTGAATCAAGAAAAGGCAATTTTAAAACGCTGGAAAAGCTTTATTGCATTTACATTTCCCCTTGCCCTGTCTGTCTCTGCTTTTAATAGAATAGTGTATCATGAGTAAGGATCATTTTTTTAAGAGAGTATTTAAATAATACTCTAATACTACAAATACTACTATGTAAATACAATAAGCCTATAAAAACACTATAAACTAGACCCTACCCACAAAATAATATACCTAATAAGAGAAGAATTCACATCATAATTAAGTGAACAAGAAACATTCTCCATGAAGGACCAGTTATTAGGCCCCAAACAAGGTTCAATAAATTTTTATAAATTATACAAAAGATATTTTCCAACTGCAATGAAATAAACCTATATGTAAATGACAAAAAAAACTAAAAAATGTGTGAATATGTGGAATTTAAACAACACACTCTCAATAACCCAACAGATCAAAGAAGAAAACAAAAGATAATGTAGAAAATATCATACTTAGAGATAAATGAACATGGAAAGACACAGTGAAGGCAGTACTCAGAAGAAAATTTATAGCAGTAACTACATTGTTTTACAGTAAAGATTTGAAATCAATAATGTAACATTAAACCTCAAGGAAGCATAAAAACAAAAGGAAATTAATTCAAAAGCTAGCAAAAAAAAGAGAAAAATAGAGATTAGAATGTAAACTAATGAAGTAAAGAGCAGAAAAGCAATAAGATGAGTTAATAAAATCAAAAGTTGATTCTTGGAAACATCAATGAAATTGATGCATTTTTAGTTAGAACTGACAGAAAAAAGTAGACAGGATATCTCCCGCAGCCCCCCACCCCCAAGGACCTGGTGTGTGATGTTTCCCTCCCTGTGTCCTGGTGTTCTCATTGTTCAGTACCCACTTATGAGTGAGAACATGCAGTGTTTGGTTTTCTCTTCTTGTGTCAGTTTGCTGAGAATGATGGTTTCCAGTTTCATTCATGTCCCTGCATGAACTCATCCTTTTTATGGCTGCATAGTATTCCATGGTGTGTATGTGCCACATTTGGATGGGGGCATTGGGGAGGGATAGCTTTAAAAGAAGTACCTAACGTAATGATAGGGTGAGTGGATACAACAAACCACCACCATAGTACATGTATACCTATGTAACAAACCTACAGGATCTGCACATGTACCCCAGAACTTAAAGTATGTTAAAAAAAAAAAAGAAGAAATATCAACAACAACAAAAAAGAATTCATTGTCAAAATAAGATCATAGAAACGTACTCTGTATTCTTTTTTTTTTTTTTTTTGAGACAGTCTTGCTCTGTGCCAGGCTAGAGTATAGTGGCAGGATCTTGGCTCACTGTAACCTCCACCTCCCAGGTTCAAGGGATTCTCCTGCCTCAGCCTCCTGAGTAGCTGGGACGACACAGGTGCAGCACCATGTCCAGCTAATTTTTGTAGTTTTAGTAAAGACGGGGTTTCATTATTTTGGCCAGGATGGTCTCGGTCTCCTGACCTCATGATATACCTGCCTCAGCCTCCCAAAGTGCGGGGATTACAGGCATGAGCCACTGCGCCCAGCCAGTCCTATTCTATAGTCTTCTAAGAGATTTATAGTTTTACCTCTCATATTTATGTCACTGATCTATTTCTGGTTAATTTTTGTGTATGATGTAATATGCATACAACTTCATTATTTCACATGAGAATAACCATTAGTTTTAGTGCCATTTGCTGAAGCTATTATTCTTTCCTCTATTTAACAGTCTTTTCCCCCTTGTCAAAATTAAATTGACCATAGATGTATGAGCCTCTTTATGGCTTCTCAATTCCATTCCATTCATTCGTATGTCTATTCTTATGTTAGTATCACATTTTCTTGATTGCTGTAACTTTAAGTTAAAAATACTAAATTCAATTTAGTATTGAAAATGAGAAGTGTGGATTTCAAATTGATTGTTCTATTTCAGTATCATTTTGATTATTCTGGGCCCTTTACATTTCATATGAATTTGAGGATCAGCTTTTTTCACATCTGCAAAAAGACCATTAAAATGTAATTTGAAATGTATTAAATCTTTTAAAAATTTTGAATGTTATTGTCACTTTAACAATATTAAATTTTCCAGTTCATGAAAGAAATACAAAGGATATCAATAACTAAAATTAGAAACAGAAGTAAGGACATTACTAATGACTTTGCATAAAGAAAAACAGATTATTGAAAAATACTATGAAAAATTAAATGCCAACAAATTAGATAACCTTTCGGGAATAGAACAATTTTTAGAAACACAAAAGTTATAAAAACTAAAGAAGGCATAGAAAACTGAAACATACTGCCACAGTCATTTACAGATTCAATGCTATTCCCATCAAGCTACCACTGACTTTCTTTGCAGAATTATAAAAAAAAAAAAAAAAAAAAAAACTAAAAATTTATATGGAACCAAAAAAGAGCCTGTATACCCAAGACAACCCTAACCAAAACAACAACAACAACAAAAAAAAAAAAAACAAAAAAAAAACTGGAGGTATTACACTACCTGACTTCAAATATACTACAAGGCTATGGTAACCAAAAGAGCATGGTACTGGTACCAGTATCAAAACAGATATATAGACCAGTGGAACAGAATGGAGACCTCAGAAATAACACCACATATCTACAGCCATCTGATCTTCAACAAACCTTACAAAAACAAGCAATGGGAAAGGATTCGCTATTTAATAAACGGTGCTGGGAAAACTGGCTAGCCATATGCAGAAAACTGAAACTGGACCCATGCCTCACACTTTATACAAAAATTAACTCAAGGTGGATGAAAGACTTAAATGTAAGACTTGAAACCATAAAAACCCTAGGAGAAAACCTAGGCAATACCATTCAGAACATAGGCATGGGCAAAGACTTCATGATTAAAACACCGAAAGCAATTCCAACAAAAAGTCAAAATTGACAAATGGGATCTAGTTAAACTAAGAAGCTTCTATACAGCAAAAGAAACTAGCATCAGCATGTTTCAACAACAGGCAACCTACAGAATGAGAGAAAAATTTTGCAATCTATACATCTGACAAAGGGCTAATATCCAGAATCTACAAGGAAATTAAACAAATTTACAAGAAAAAAAAAACAAGTATCCAGGCACAGTGGTACATGCCTGTAGTCCCAGCACTTTGGGAGGCTGAGTGGGGGCAGATCACGAGATCAGGAGTTCAAGACCAGCCTGACTAACATGATGAAACCCCGTCTCTACTAAAAATACAAAAGTTATCTGGGTGTGGTGGTGTGTGCCTTTAGTCCAAGCTACTCAGGAGGCTGAGGCAGGAGAATAGCTTGAACCTGGGAGGTGGAGGTTGCAGTGAGCTGGTATCACGTCACTGCACTCCAGCTGGGGCAAGAGAGTGAGACTCCATCTCAAATGAAAAAAAAAAAAAAGGGGGGGGGGAAAACAAACATCAAAAAGTGGGCAAAGGTTATGAACAGACACTTCTCAAGAAAAGAGGTTTATGTGGCCAAGAAACACGTGATAAAAACCTCCTCATCACTGGTCATTAGAGAAATGCAAATCAAAAATATAATGAGATACCACCTCATACCAGTTAGAATGGCTATTACTAAAAAGTCAAGAAACAACAGATGCTGGCAAGGCTGTGGAGAAATACGAACACTTTTACACTGTTGGTGGGAGGGTAAATTAGTTCAACCGTTGTGGAATGCAGTGTGACAATTTCTTAAGGATCTAGAACCAGAAATACCATTTAACCCAGCAAGCTCACTACTGGGTATACACCCAAATGATTATAAATCATTCTACTCTAAATAAACACATGCACACATATGTTCATTACAGCACTGTTCACAATAGCAAAGACTTGGAACCAACGCAGATGCCCATCATTGACAGACTGAATAAAGAAAATGTGACACATATACACCATGGAATACTATGCAACCATACAAAAAGAATCAATTCATGTCCTTTTCAGGGATATGGATGAAGCTGGTAGCCATCATTTTCAGCAAACTAACACAGGAACAGAAAACCTAAACACAAAAACTGTGGTTCTCACTCAAAAGTGGTAGTTAAACAATGAGAACACCTTGACCTAAGGAGGGGAACATCACATATCATGGCCCATCAGGGGTTGGGGGAAAGGGGAGGGAGAGCACTGGGACAAATACCGAATGGATTTGGGGCTTAAAACCTAGATGACGGGTTGATAGATGCAGCAAAAAACCTTGGCACATGTAAGCCTATGTAACAAACCTGCATGTTCTACACATGTATCCCAGAACTTAAAATAAAATAAAAAAGTAATTAAATAGGATCTTAAAAAGATAAAGGCAATTAAGTAAAACGAAAAGCTAAAACATACATATAAAAAGTAAAAAGACTGAATTGAAAATGAAATAAAATAATAATAGCATAACAGAAAAATTCATCTCAGAAAAAAAATCCTTGGACCAAATGTCTTCACTGATGAATTTCATTAAATATTAAAAGAATAATCGACACCAAACACTCTCAAAATTCTCCAAAAAGTAGAAAATACTTTTTAACTCATTCTGTAAAGTTAGCATTACCTTGATATAAAAGGTAAATAAAGACATTACAAGAAAACATAATGCTGAAACAAATATATAATGCAGATATAAATCCTTAAGAGTAGCAAATATACTACAACAACATATTAAAGTAATTGTAAACTGGGAACAAGAGAAATATTAATATATACAGGGTATATAAAGATAATCCAGGACAAGAAAATCAATTGACATAATATGTTACATGATCAAACACAGGCAAAAAACATAATTATCTCAATATATACAGAAATAGCCTTTGATGAAACCAAACACCCTTTCCTGATGACACCCTGCTAAACAAAGGAGAGAAATAAACATTACCAACATAATTAAGTGCATTTATGAAAAACTCACAGCTGATATCATACTCACCAGTGAAAGACTAAAATATTTCCCTCCAAGAAGAGGATCAGACAAGGATGCTTGCTTTTACAACCAATATTCATCATTGTACTGGAATTTCTAACTAGAGAAATTAGGCATGAAGAATAAATAAAAGGCACTCACATTGGAAAAGAAGTTGTACAATTATTTCTGCTCATACATGGCATAGTACTGCATCTAGAAAATTCAAAGTTATTTGCAAAAAAAATGCTACTAATGCAAAAAATGATGTCAGCAAATTTGCAGGATACAAAATCAACATGCAAAAATAAGTTGTGTTTTTCATGGCAGTTCATAATTTCTTCATGAATTGGAAGACTTAATATTTTCAAGATATCAATATTATGAAAAGCAATGTAGACCTTTAATGCAATCACTTAAAATCTAAACGGCCTTCTCTGGAAAAATTAAAAAGCTCATCTGCAAATTTATATAAAATTGCAGGAAGCCCCAAACATTTAAGACAATCTTGTAAAAAAAAAATCAGAGGATTTGTACTTTAAATTTTTAAAACTTAATGCTAAGTTATAGTAATTACAGCAGTATGTTCCTATTAGTATACACACTATGTTAGGCTAGACACATTAGGTTATGTTAGGCTAGACATACAGACTACTGGAACCTGAGAGTTCAGAAATAAGCCCATATATGTATAAATATCTACTTTTCAGTAAGGGAGCCACGATCATTTGATCAGTAAACAACAAAACAAGCAAACAAAAGAAACAATGGTGCTTGAATAACTGGATAGCTACATGCAGAATAATATATTTGGATCTGTACCTCATACCACATACAAAAAAATAAATGGGTCCACAGCTGAAATGTAAGAGCTTAAACCAAAATCTCTTACAATCATTAGTCACTAGAGAAATGCAAGTCAAAATCACTAGATACACTTCATGCTACTAGGATAGCTATTTGTTTTTTAAAAAAGAAAAACAATCAGTGTTATAGAAGGCGTGTTTAAATTATTAAATTAGAACCAACATACATTGCTGGTGGAAATGTGAAATGGTCCCGCTACTGTGGAAAACAGTTTGGCAATCCTTCAAAAACTTAGGCATAAAATTATCCTTTAATATCTCAGTTGCATTGCTAGCTATATTCCTGCCAAAATCGAAAACAGACATTCAGACAATTACAGGTACATGATTGCTCAGAGTAGTACTTTTCACAATAGCCAAGATATTAAAAAAAAGTCCAAACGTCCCATCCACAGTGAATGGATAAACAAATTGATGCATACAGGTGAAATGGAATATTATTCAGCAATAAAAATTAACAACTAACATGTACTAAAATGTGGATGTACCTCTGAAATATTATATTATATATAAAAAAGATGCAAAAAACTCATAGAATTCCACTTAGAAAAAAATATAAGGAAAAGACACATATAAAATAATTCATAAAATATCCACAAAAGACAGAATGCAGGTTGGTGTTACCAGAGACTGAGCAAAGGAGCAATGGGAAGAAGTTGCTTAATAGGCTAGGTGTATTACTTTGAAGTCATGGTGAAGTCATGATGGTAAATTCTTTGGAATTAGATGGAGATGATAGTTGTACAACACAAATATCATAAATGCCACTAAAGTGTTCACTTTAAAATGTTTGAAATTTTACATCATGTTAATTTCACCTCATAATTATTATAATTAAAAATAATACTTTAGACATATGACAACATATTTATAAATTTAAGGGCATTAAAATAGGTATCAAAAACCAGGACTTGATTCAAATACTTATTATAAATAAAGGCAGTAATATAGAGGAGCTGACATTTGCAGTCAAGTTTAATTTCTTTACTTGTAAATGTGAATTGTACTTTATTGTACATCCTTATTTGAGGACACATAACTTTTAGGTGTCTTATCTACATTCATTCAGTAGATGTTAATTGGGTACCTACTAGGTACCAGCTCTGTTCTTGATGATGGGGTTATAGAAGTGAATGAAACAGAAACTAACCCTTACTTTCCCGAAGAGCACATTCCAAATGAAGGAGAAAGATAATAAACAAAATGATGAAATAAAATTTGTAGTATGCTAGGTAGCCATGAGTTCTAAGATAAAACCTGAAGCTGAGAAATGTTAATAAGTGTGATATTGAGAGTTTATATAAGGGAAGATAGTAAAAATGTTAGATAGAGTGTTCTGGGAAATTCTCACTAAGTAGATAACACATTCTAATAAATACCTGAAGGAAGTGAAGGAATTAGTCAAATGAATAGCTTGGGAAGGAATAGCAAAGGCAAATGTCTTGCTGACATTTTCTGAAATGAGCACAGAATTGCACCTGCAACAGAATGAGAGCAGAGGTGACAATGGAAGGCCCTGAAATTGGGGAGGAAGCTGGAATCCAGAATACATAAGACCTTTTAGGGCATATGAATGCCATTTCACTACAAGTGGTATCAGATGAATATGAGCAAGAAATCACCAAGACTGTCGTATCCTCACATCTTAATGCTATTGACCTGGACCTTGTGTGGAGGACAGGTTGAAGGTGGGCAAATACAGACACAGAGAGATCAGTTAGGCTATAATCCAGGAGAAAGATGACAGGTCAAAAAGGTAGCTGACAAAATGCTACCACTGGTTGGATGGGAAATGGATAGGCAGCATTTACTGGAGAATTCAGTAAGGATTGGTAAAGGAAGCGAGAAGCTGAAGATGATTCCAAGCTGAAGATGATTTTGATCTGGAAAACTGAAAGGCTGAAGTAAGCATCAAGCAAAAAACATGGGACAAGCAGGTTACAATAGCAACTCATGCATTTACCTCATCTATTTTAGGAAGACTTGTAAATTTAAGTGGTAAGAATGCATGTCGAACATATTTGGAATAATTATCTCTCTCTCTCTGTATATATGTGTGTGTGTATGTATATATATATATGTGTGTATGCATACATGTATATGGATATTTATATGTATCCACATATATATGGACATATACCACATATATGTGCATGCACATATATATGTTATACACATAATAATATGCCACATATAAAGAGATGAATATGCTATTTCTTGCATTAGCATGAGAGAGGCTACACATAGAAATTACATCCAGATTTACAGAAGATACCTGGAACTGAGCTTCCAGGTTTTAGGTCTTCCACTGTCAATTAATTTAATATGTCAGTGTATCAGTTTCCTAATTGTTGTGAGGATTAAATAAATTAATGTAGATTTCTGAAAGTGGTGCCTTGCCCGAGTGGTAGGTATGTATGTATTGCTGTCATTAACACTGAAACATTATATGCACTTAAGA
Source organism: Saimiri boliviensis (assembly GCF_048565385.1). NCBI lineage: Eukaryota > Metazoa > Chordata > Mammalia > Primates > Cebidae > Saimiri > Saimiri boliviensis. The sequence continues at coordinate 112,702,488 of NC_133453.1, forward strand.
GCTTTGCAATAGCATGGTGTAATTAAAATATATATAAGCAAAAAGTGACAAAGAACTAGAAAGTGTGCTAAAAACACATTTTCAGAAAAATAGTCCTAATATAGAACAGAAATTCTTTCTTACAAGGGTGATAATTTACTTCTTTCAATAAAGTATTCCTTTTAGAATTTTAAGTACTATGTCAAAGAAAATTATATTGATATCTTGGGATAAGCAATTAAAATGTTATATAGCATTTAATAGATTGATAACTAATTGATATATTATAAACTTTCAGGTGTAAATTTGTATTAAAGTATGAGATTAATTAAAGTTGTTACAGCTCTTATTGTCACTCAATAGATTTACAGAGATGGAAAGAAATCCTGTGTCTCATTACATATTTTGGACACCAATATAAATTTGTATCCATGTAATTGGATGTGCCATTTCAGGTTTAGTCTGTGAGCTCTTATCTTTACTGGAAATTTCTAGTTTTGCTTTCTGAAATGTAACTATTATATGCTAACAGAACCAAGACATACTAAAAAAAAATACCAGCAGTTGGTTAGTGAAGTTATGAATATATTGTGCTCTCTCTCTCTATTGGTAAGCTTTCCATAATCAGCTTCCATTTATTTTATGTTCAGGAACAAATAAATATATTTTGAAATGCAATGCAGAAAAAGTTTTGAACTAAGAATAAAAGCAACTTGCAACATAATAGAATGGAGTGATGAAGTTAGTAAAAAATATATGTATCTGTATACTGCTTTACTAAATTAAAATGTAATTTTAGTTAAATGAAAAGAGCTATTATTGTACTTTATTTTCTAAGGTACTATATGGTAAATTCTATTTGAGAAAAGTAATGACCATTTCCAATCAGAGCATGGATTTTTTACCAACGTATCATAGGCAGCACACAGAATTTACTGTGGACTGTACATTTACCTTTGATACACTGAGTGAAAATTGTAGAATATGTGATAGAAGTGCTAAGATATATATATATATATTTTTACATAATATGTGGCCTTGAGCAAGTAACTTCTCTTTGTGTCTCCATTTTATCATAGATAAAATGAAATAAATGTTCTGGAGTGTCTCTCTAATTATCTAACCAGTTTAGGTTAATGGAAGATCTCAGGGTTTCTCAGGTATAATCTCAAACAAAGTTCAACTAACATTTTTCCCTGCTTGTGTAGACATATATTAGAAACCCAGTAAATAAAATGTGTAAAGAATAATTTAGACCTGTCAGGAACACACACACCTGCACATATACACATCATCCTCTGTGCAAACTAACCAAATTTATTTAGGTTTACAGATTTAAGATGACTATACAATGACTCAGAATAGAAAGGAGGTACAGGTACAAATGAATTACTAAGTGATACATCAACCTGCACCAGGAAAATCAAATGCAATTCTTCTTTTCTATTCATTGTGTTTGCATACAGTACAATTTATGGGAGAAAATGGCATTCTTTCACTTCAAACAAGTCCCTGCTGCTTCCTGGACAGATAGGTTACCTTAGGTAACGATTCTTACGCACGACAGTGTGCTTATGCTTGTGATGTTTTCGTCTTTTAAATACGTACACACAAAATTAAAGGGTTCTTTGGCTATTGCTATTCAGCTTCCATGTCTCAGTTTCGAGGTACTTGAGGATTATTTTTATGAAAGAAGTCCTGTGTTCCTGTTTAAACAGAAGAATAAACAGAATGCTTCTGAGTTTGTGTTCGTGTTGGTTTTCCAGGCACAGTCTCTCAAGCCTGGAGGGCTAGCAATACACACTGGGCAACTTCTGTAAGTCTGTTCTCAAGGGCAGCCTGTCCTTCCACCTGACTTGAAAATCTAACTCTAACAGTGGCTTCCGCGGGTAAGACAATAAAGGTAAAATTGTTTTCTTCCTTTTTTTTTTTTTTTTTTTTTTTGGAAGACCTTAGGGAGTATGAGCAAGTCATTTTTGTGAAGAAAAAAAAAAGTAGTAAGAAAAAAAGGAGGATAAGATAATAAAAACAGAAAGTATAAAAACCATAGAGATCAGGAAAGAAAATAAAGGGGATAATAAGGGAGAAAAGTCACTGAGAGAAGAAGAAATGTTGAATAAAGTGAGTAAAAAAGAAATTAAGAGGACTTTAAAAAATGAGAGTGACAGCGTGTTATAGCTGTCCCACCTTCCTCCTATATTCATTTTTTTTTTTCTACAAGGTTTTTCTTCACAGAGGTTTTTTTTTTTTTAATTTTTCTTTGTTTTCTTTTCTTTTAAAATATGTTTTTTCTTTTATAAGTATCTCCTAGAATAAAAATGCAATTACTTGCTTTGATAGACAGTGATTACACTTTTACCCAAATTATTATTTTTTGTTTGTTTGTTTGTTTGTTTGTTTTGTTTTGTTTTTGTTTTTTTTGAGACGGAGTTTCGCTCTTGTTACCCAGGCTGGATCGCAATGGCGCATTCTCGGCTCACCGCAACCTCCGCCTCCTGGGTTCAAGCAATTCTCCTGTCTCAGCCTCCCAAGTAGCTGGGATTACAGGCATGTGCCACCACGTCTGGCTAATTTTTTTTGTATTTTTAGTAGATACAGGGTTTTACCATGTTGGCCAAGATGGTCTCGATCTCTTGACCTTGTGATCCACCTGCCTTGTGCTCCCAAAGTGCTGGGATTACAGGCGTGAGCCACCGTGTCTGACCCATTTTGTTTGTTTTTTACCAAAAATGTAGAGTATATTTTTTGTTTTCTCTTACAGTAATTAGTGACATGTGACTGGATTTCATCCAATGGGAGTGTGGAGAAAATGATGGATGCCACATGGCCACATTGGAGCTGGAATGGTTTAGAAGCAAATGTGACATCTCCTACAGAAGGCAGAGCTGAGTTTAAGACCATAAGGCACAAAGTGGAAGGAAAATGGGTTCCTGGAACACTACAAGACTACAAATAAACACATAAGGTGGATAGTTACGTGAGTAAGTAATAAAATTTCATCTCTATTAAGATTTAGGTATTTATACAAACAATGCGGAAACAAATTCCTTCCTGGACACTAGTAACAGTTCTATTGTTCTGTTAAATTTCTCACTTGACAGAGGTATCTACACATGTAGTTTTCTATTAAATAATCATTATTTTATTCCCCAACTTCCAAAGTCAGTTCTAGTCCCTCTTTCGTGTCATCTAATTGTTTTCCTAGTGACAAATGCTTTAATTTTGTGTAGTTGAAAGACTTTGAGCCTTTATTTTTTGTAACTTGGAAACAATTTATTTATGAAATTGTTGACCAACAATCATGTTTGGAAACTCTCACTACTATTGTTTGTTCAAAATTTTTAATCTTATTTTCTTCTTCTTCTTCTTCTTCTTCTTTTTTTTTTTTTTTTTTGAGACGGAGTTTCGCTCTTGTTACCCAGGCTGGAGTGCAATGGCACGATCTCGGCTCACCGCAACCTCCGCCTCCTGGGTTCAGGCAATTCTCCTGTCTCAGCTCCTGAGTAGCTGGGATTACAGGCACGAGCCACCATACCCAGCTAATTTTTTGTATTTTTAGTAGAGACAGGGTTTCACCTTGTTGACCAAGATGGTCTCGATCTCTTGACCTTGTGATCCACCCGCCTCGGCCTCCCAAAGTGCTGGGATTACAGGCTTGAGCCACCGTGCCCGGCCTTATTTTCTTCTAAACTGGACACTCTACAATGTCCCTGATAACTGTTTATTTCTGTTCACCATCCTTATCAGCATCTCTACTATTGTCAGACATAACTTTAAACTGCTTCCTGTCCCTGCTAGATTCCAATTCACTTTCATATCTTCAAATAAAAGTTAAATAAATGATTTTATATACCTATATCACTATAAATATATCTACATGTCTATATGTAGATGTCTATATCTATAGTTCTCTACATATTTATATCTATATGTCAGTTCATAGACATATAAATGTAGATGTATAAAATTTAAAATTTTGATGATTGCCATACCTTTACACCTATCTAACCTGATGTCTCTAATTAAATGTCACATAAACATGTTGATTTTACTGCAATCAAAGTTTTTTTTTTTTTTTGTCTCCTACACCAAACCTGGTAATCTTCTTTGTCTTGATAAATGGAAAGCTCTCTAACTCTATTCAGTAACAAAACAAGAACAATGAAACTGGGATCTGTTCTTGACATTTTACTTTTTGTACTAAATTAATCCAACAGTAGGTTCAACTGACTCTCCTTTACTAATTATGACCATCATCTCAACCATTACATTCTTTTTTCTTGTCTTTATATATATATATATATATATATTTTTTAATTGCATTTTAGGTTTTGGGGTACATGTGAAGAACATGCGAGATTGTTGCATAGGTACACACATGGCAGTGTGGTTTGCTGCCTTCCTTCCCCTCACCTGTATCTGTCATTTCTCCCCATGCTATCTCTTCCCACCTCCCCACCTCTCCATCCCTACGGACCCCAGTGTGTAGTTCTCCCACTGTTTACAATAGCAAAGACCTGGAACCAAACCAAATGCTCATCGATGATAGACTGGATAGGGAAAATGTGGTACATACACACCATGGAATATTACACAGCCATTAAAAACGATGAGTTTGTGTCCTTTGTAGGGACATGGATGAACCTGGAAACCATCATTCTCAGCAAACTGACACAAGAGCAGAAAATCAAACACCACATGTTCTCACTTATAGGTGGGTGTTGAACAATGAGAACACATCAACCATTACATTCTTAGCTTGCAGAGTCATTGATTTCTTGTATGTATTAGTATAGCCACTTTCATGTAAAAAAAATCCAATTTTTTTTTTATCACAACTATAACAAATATCACAAACTCAGTGGCTTAAAGCAACAGAACCTTATTATCTTACAAGTCTTTCCATGGAACCATACAGTAACAAAATTCAGGTGTCAATATGTTGAATTTCTTTCCCGAGGCAGCAGAGAATCTGCTTTCTGCTCATGTGTATGGTTAGGAGAATTCAGCTGTTTCTGACTGTAGGACCAATGATCTATTTTATTTTTGGCTGTAAGCTGAGGGCCAGTCTCAGCACTTAGAGGTTTCCCTGGGCCTGGATCATGGCCTTCTTCCATTTATATTATACTTTAAGTTCTGGTATACATGTGCAGAATATGAAGATTTATTACATAGGTATAAATGTGCCATAGTGGTTTGCTGCACACATCAACCTGTTATCTAGGTTTTAAGACCCACTTGCATTAAATATTTCTCCTAATGCTATTCTTTCCCTTTCTCCCCACCCACTGACAGGCCCTGGCATGTGATGTTCCCCTCCCTATGCCCATGTGTTCTAATTGTTCAACTCCCAATTATGAGTGAGAACATGTGGTGTTCGGTTTTCTGTTCCTGTGTTAGTTTGCTGAGAATAATGATTTCCAGCTTCATCTGTGTCCCTACAAAAGACATGAACTCATTCTTTTTTATGGCTGCATAGTATTTCATTGTATATAAATGCCACAGTTTCTTTATTCAGTCTACCACTGATGGGCATTTGGGTTGGTTCCAAGTTTTTGCTATTGTAAATAGTAACGGTGGTATTGTAAATAGGAATAATGCCTCAATAAACATACACATGCATGTACCTTTATAGTACAATCATTTATAATCCTTTGGGTATATACCTAGTAATGGGATTGCTGGATCAAATGGTATTTCCAGTTCTAGATCCTTGAGGAATCACCATACTGTCTTTCACAATGGTTGAACTAATTTACACTAGCACTAAGAGTGTAAAAACAGTCCTATTTCACCACATCCTCTCCAGCATCTGTTGTTCTCTGACTTTTTAATGATTGCCATTCTAACTGGCATATGATGGTATCTCACTGTAGTTTTCATTTGCATTTCTGTAATGACCAATGAAGAACTTTTTTTTCATATGTTTGTTGGCTACATAAATGTCTTCTTTTGAGGAGTGTCTGTTCATATCCTTCACCCACTTTTTGATTGGGTTTTTTTTTTCTTGTAAATTTGTTTAAGTTCCTTATAGATTCTGGATATTAGACCTTTGTCAGATAGATAGATAGAAAAAATTTTCTCCCATTCTGTAGGTTACCTGTTCACTCTGATGATAGTTTTTGTTGTTGTTGTTGTTGTTGTTGTTGTTGTTGTTTATGTACAAGTGCTCTTTTGTTTAATTAGATCCCATTTGTCAATTTTGGCTTTTGTTGCCATTGCTTTTGGCGTTTTATTTATGAGGTCTTTGCCCATGCCTATGTCCTGAATGGTATTGCCTAGATTTTCTTCTAGGTTTTTTTTTAATGGTTTTAGGTCTTATGTTTAAGTCTTTAATCCGTCTGGAGTTAATTTTAGTGTAAGGTGTCAGGAAGGGGTCCAGTTTCTGTTTTCTGCACATGGCTAGCCAGTTTTCCCAACACCATTTATTACACAGGGAATCCTTTCCCCATTGCTTGTTTTTGTCAGATTTGTCAAAGATCAGATGGTTGTAGATGTGTGGTGTTATTTCTGAGGACTCTGTTCTGTTCCACTGGTCTATATCTTTGTTCTAATTGTTCTGGTACTCTGTTTTGGTACCAGTACCATGCTGTTTTGGTTACTACTGTAGCCTTGTAGAATATTTGAAGTCAGGTAGCATGATGCCTCCAGCTTTGTTCTTTTTCCTTAGGATTGTCTTGGCTATATGGGCTTTTTTGGTTCCATATGAAATTTAAAGTAGTTTTGTTCTAATTATGTGAAGGAAGTCAATGATAGCTTGAGGGAATAGGCATTAAATCTATACATTACTTCGGGCAGTATGGCCATTTTCATGATATTTATTCTTCCTATCCTTGAGCATGGAATGTTTTTCCATTTGTTTGTATCCTCCCTTATTTCCTTGAGCAGTGGTTTGTAGTTCTTGAATAGATCCTTCATGTCTCTTGTTGTATTCCTAGGTATTTTATTCTCTTTGTAGCAATTGTGAATGGGAGTTCATTCAGGATTTGTCTCCGTGCTTATCTATTATTGATGTCTAAGAATGACTCTGATTTTTGCATTGATTTTGTATTCTGAAATTTTGCTGAAGTTGCTTATCAGCTTAAGGAATTTTGGGGCTGAGACGATAGGATTTTCTAAATATACAATCATGTCATCTGTAAACAGAGACAATTTGATTTCCTGTCCTCCTATTTGAATACATTGTATTTATTTCTCTTGCCTGATTGCCTTGGCCAGAACCTCCAATACTATGTGGAATAAGAATGGTGAGAGAGGGTATCCTTGTTTTGTTCCAGTTTTCAATGGAATGTTTCCAGCTTTTGCACATTTAGAATAATATTGAAAACCAGGAAGTCAAAGTATCTCTGTTCACTGATGATACAATTCCATAATGAGAAAACCGTAAAAATGTCTCCAAAAGACTCCTAAACCTGATAAACAACTTCAGTAAACTTTCAGTATACAAAATCAATGTACAAAAATAAGTTGCCTTTCTGTATATAAATAACACTCAAGTTGAGCACTAAATCAAGAACAAATTCCATTTAAGATAGCTCCACACCCAAAATAAAATACATAAGAATACATATAACAATGGAACTGGAAGATCTCTATGAAGAGAACTACAAGACACTACTGATAGAAATCACAGATGACACAATCAAATGGAAAAAAAATCTATGATGATGGATTGGAGAGATCAGTATCATTAATATTTTTATATGGCCCAAATCAATCTAGAGGTTCAGCAAAATTTATATTACCAATATCATTTTTCACAGAACTAAAAAAAAAAATTCTAGAATTTATAGAGAACTAAAATCGAGCCCAGATAGCCAAAGCATCCTAGGCAAAAAGAACAAAGCTGGAGTTATCACATTATCTGACTTCAAATTATACTATTATACCAGGCTACAGTAATCAAAACAACGTGGTACTGGCACAAAAAATAGACATAGACCAATAAGACAGAATAGAGAGCCAGAATTAAAGCTGGACACTTATAATGAACTGATTTTTCAGAAATTGCACAAAAACATTGAGGAAAAGACACGCTATTCAAAAAATGGTGCTGGAAAAACTGGCTAATCATATGTAGAAGAATTAAAGTAGACTCATACATCTCACCATATGCAAAACTTAAGTCAAGATGGATTAAATACTTAAATGTAAGACCTAATTTTATAAAAATTTTAGAAGAAAACGGGAAATACTATTCTGGACATTGGCCTAGGGAAATAATTTATGACTAAGGCCTTAAAAGCAAATGAAACAAAAACAAATATTGACAAGTGGGACCTAATTAAACTAAAGAGCTTGGACACAGCAGAAGAAACTATTGGCAGAGTACACCGACAACCTATAGAATGGGAGAAAATATTCACAAACTATGCATCTGACAAAAGACTAACAACCAGAATCTATAAGCAACTTGGAAAAATCAACAAGAAAAAAATAAGCAACTTTATTTTTAAAAATGGAGAAAACATATGAGCAGATACTTTTCAAAAGAAGGCATACAAACTGCCAACACACATATGAAAAAATGTTCAACATCACTAATACTTAAAGAAGTGCAAATCATACCACAATAAGATACCATCTTACACTTTAAGAATTGCTGTTATTAAAAAGTTTAAAAAGGCCAGGCATGGTGGCTCATGCCTATAAGTCCAGCACTTTGGTCGGCTGAAGCAGGCAGATCACTTGAGGTTCGAGACCAGCCTAGCCAATATGGTGAAACCCTGTCTCTACTAAAAATATTTTTTTAAAAACTAGCTGAATATGGGGGTGTGCATCTGTAGTCCCAGCTACTTGGGTGACTGAGGCAGGAGAATTGCTTGAACACAGGAGGTAGAGGTTGCAGTGAGCTGAGATTGTGCCACTGCACTACAGCCTGGGTGACAGAGTGAGCCTCTGACTCAATTTTTAAAAAAGTAAAAAATAATAAAATATTTGAGAGTTCGTAAAGAAAAGGGAATGCTTTAACACTGTTAGTGGGAATATAAATTACTTCAGCCCCTGTGGAAAGCTGTTTGGAGATTTACCAAAGAATTAAAAATGGAACTACCATTTGATCCAGCAATCCCATTACTGGGTATATAACCCCCTCCAAAAAAAAAGTTCTATCAAAAGGACACCTACATTCATATGTTTATTGCAGCACTATTCACAATAGAAAATAGATAAAATCAGCCTGGGTGCTCATCAATGTTGGACTGGATAAAGAAAATGTGCACCATGGAATACTATGCAGCCATAAAAATGTATGTTCTTTACAGTAGTGTAGATGTAGCTGGAGGACACTATCCTTAGGTGCATTAATGCAGAAACAGAAAATCAAATATCACATGTTCACTTTTATAAGAGGGAGCTGAATATTGATTCCACAGGGACATAAAGATAGAAATCATAGACATTGAAGACTTCAAATGTGGAAGAGAAGAAGGAGGGCAAGTGTTGATCAACTGCCTGTAGTATACTATGTTCACTATTTGGGTGAGAGGTTCAAACAGAAGTGGAAACCTTAGTATCATTACACAATATACCCAGGTAGCAAATCTGTACATGTTCCCCCTGAATCTAAAACAATTTAAAAATAAAATAGATCGAAACCATCCTGGTCAACATGGTGAAACCCCGTCTCTACTAAAAAATCCAAAAAAATTAGCTGGGCATGGTGGCGCGTGCCTGTAATCCCAGCTACTCAGGAGGCTGAGGCAGGAGAATTCCCTGAGCCCAGGAGGCGGAGGTTGTGGTGAGCCGAGATTGTGCCATTGCACTCCAGCCTGGGTAACATGAGTGAAACTCCGTCTCAAAAATAAATAAATAAATAAACAAACAAACAAATAAATAAATAAATAAAATTTATCGTTATGATAAAAAAGATGTTTACCAAAGTCATAGTATTTAGACATGGATCCCTGCAGTGCAAAACCTCCTCCACTTTCTTCCCAATTTAATATTTGTTTGATGAAGTATCTTAATTATGTAAAATCTTAATTATCCTCACTTCTTCCACATAAACTTAGCTCCTGAGGCATTTAGCTTGGGCTAGAAGCTCCCAAAATATTCCTTGAAATTTATTATGCTTCCTGTGTCCCATATGTTATATATTACAGCCTGATGAACATTTTTGATTGAGTAATGGGGAGACAAAGTACATTATTTGTATTTTTAATCATTTCTTTTCTTTGCTGAGATTTCTATTAGTTTTAAAAATTAAGGGAAAAATAGCAGAAGTCAATAGCATGCTGACCTGCTATGAAAGTAATGCATGAGAAAGGAAAGGAGTGAGTTTAGGGCATAGAAACCATTGCAGAAAAGAGTGGTGAATAGGAGTCAGAGCAAAAGAGAAAAAGAGAGTGTCTGGTGGTTTTCTGTGAGTGTGGGTACTCAGTGAAGAAGTGATGTGCAAAGAGGAATTTTCAGTAAGACTGTGGATTCCACTTCATTATCCCTACACTTGCATGATAACCTATAGTAAATATTTGAGCAGTGTGCTTAAATTACTCTGGTAGTAGATATGCAACTTAAAGTGAAAGAATAAATGCTTATTTTCATGTAGCTTGTACTCATCTATTCTTTTTACTAGGCCAGGAACTCTAGGAAAGCAGAGAGGACTTATTATTTATCTTCATATGCTCAGATTTTAGTTCCACTTAGGTAATTAGAAGATGTTTGAAAACACCAATGAAGCTGTAGTTCTATAACATTTCTTCACCTTTTCTTTCTGATTTATCCTGTCTCTATTGACATAATCTCTAGGACATTTTCTTACTTAGCTGCATTTTGTCTTATAGAATACATAGAAAGCAGAACTTTTAAGTAAGGTACTTGAATATTCAGCTGAGAAGATTTACAAGAAAATTGTTGATGCATCCTGGTTATTTCTTTTCTTTCTTTTTTTCCTTTTTTTTTTATATAGTAAAGTGACTGAGGAAGGAAAAAAAAAATGAGGGAAGAAGTATTAAACACAAAGGAATAGGACTAAATTATTTAGGAATTTTTCAGCCTGTCAAAATTTTAGAAAATGCTAAAATCAAGAGATTCACTCAGAATAAATTATGATCATAAGAGAAGTTAAAAGGGATGGTTGGAAAACCTCAGGTTATTACTTTGAAAATATAAAAAAGTCAGTGTTCTATTACACAGATGGCTCTTTGAAGACATTAGGTATATGATTCATTGATCCTTCAGCCAATTAAGCAGAAGTAAAAGCTAGAGATAAAATAATTGAGGAAAGATCTGTGGAGAATCTTCTTGTCTAATGGAGTACATTTCTGTGACATACATGAGAAAACCATAATATTTTAAAGAATTTTATACCAGCAGAAACACCACCAGCTGAGGCTGAAAGGGTCAGAGAAGAAACAAAATTAAAGAAAACTATAGGGCTTCCACAGTTTCTACAGGCAGAAAATAGGCTGATAAAACTACTCAGCTGCAAACATTTTCTACTTTTGAATAGAAAGGAATATGGCTCCAAGGGCAGCTCTGTGAGCCCAGAGGGCAGAGAAATGAGTTTCAGCAGATTATTCCCAGGCTTCAAAATCTATTGGAGTTTTGTCATGTTAGATTTCAAAATTTCTTGGAGTAGTGACTTCTTTCACGTCTCATTTCTCCCCTTTTGAATGGGAATTTCTATGACTGTTCTCTTATGCCTCTTTCACATTGTATTTTGGGAAAGATAACTTGTTTTTTTTTACTTCCACAGGTTGATAAAGAGAGAATAATTTTACTAAACATATTTTACAAGTGTCAAGAATGTAAATCTTTAAAGGCTAGGATGTATTCTATGGTAGACTGAATAATTGCCCATAAAAATGTTTACATTCCTGTAACTGGTGAATGTGTTACCTTACATGGCAAAGGATGGTTATAGATGTGATTAAGTTAACAGTTTTGAGAAGCAGGGATTAGTCTGGATTATTTGGATTTGCCCAATATAATCACAAACATTCTTATAAGAGGGAGGTAAGAGTGTCAAAGTAAGAAAGAATATGGTGTATCAATGGAGAAGAGGTTATAGTGATTTGTTCATGGGTCAAGGAATGCTGGTATCCTCTATAAGTTAAAAGAGGCAAGAGACGTATTTTACTTTAGAGGATCCATAAAGAAACAGTCCTGCTTACATCTTGATTTTAGTTGTGCAATGCTAAATTTGGACTTGTGACCTGCAAATCTTTAAGAAAATGTATTTTGTTATTTTAACACAAACTTTGTGGTAATTTGTTGCAGAACACTTAGGATTTTGTAAAAACAAACAAACAAGCAGTCATTTTTTCCCTTTTCAAAATACTTAATGTTTTATTTATCTCAGTCATCAATGTTCAGATTAGTGCCTATCTTATACCCTAAACCTCTCCAGATATCTATATTTCTTCTCCAATCATTCTTGTCAATTTAGCTTGCATTCTTGTGCATGTTTGTGTGTGTGAGTGAGTGTGTGTGTGTGTGTGTGTGTGAGAGAGAGAGAGAGAGAGAGAGAGAGAGAGAGAGAGAGATGCAGATAAACAGAGAAAGGATGCTTTTCAGGTATATGTGTCTTGTATGTCCACGATATGGTTAGGCTGTGTCCCCACCCAAATCTCATCTTGAATTGTAGTTCTCATAATCCCCATGGGTCCTGGGAGGGACCTGGTGTGAAGTAATTTAATCATGGGGGTGGTTTCCCCCATGCTATTCTCATGATAGTGAGTAGGTTCTCAGAAGATCTGATGGTTTTATAAAGGGTGTTCAACCCTCTCTTAGCTCTCATTCTTCTCTCTCCTGCCGCCTTGTGAAGAAGACATGTTTACCTGCCCCTTGTCCATGTTAGTAAGTTTCTTGAGGCCTCTCCAGCCCTGCAGAACTGTGAGTCAATTAAGTTTCTTTCCTTTATTAATTATCCGGTCTCGGATGTGTCTCTGTAACAGTGTGAGAATGGACTAACACATCCAGATTAGAGTATGGTAAAATCATTGGTCTTCAGGCTAGTGACATTGGATGAAGAAATAATATAATTTGTAACCACAGAATAGGAGATGTGTAAGAGAACAGAAAGTGCTAATAGTAGTGAGTACAGGACAACAGGTATAAAATGGTATTGTCCAAAGCAAACTGGAATGTATGATCAATCTAAGAATAGTAAAGTTTCCACTCCAAAAAGTAGCCAAGAAGAACATGTAAAATAAATCAAATTCTTATGAGAACCCTAAATCACTGTGATAAGAAACTTTGAGAAGACATGATCCTCTTGTGATAAGAAGAAGAAATGTGCAAAGCAAACATCAATTAGAAAGATAGGAAATGTAAGCAAGGAGAAAGCCTGTTTTCTTGTTGGTTTGTTATACCTGTGTTTGCTTACACCCTGCATTTAAGAGGCCTCAGGCTGAAATAAATTAGCTTAAGGGGTTACAAGAAGGCTAGATCTATGATGTTTTCCCAACTGCCTCCTACGTTTCATATTATTTGACTTCTGTTTTTTGAGTCTCCCATGGGAAAAAAAAATCTATCAATAGTGATTTTGTTGCTTTAATTGACTAAATTAGAGTGGGTAAACTTGTCCAAATTACCATTTGCTGTGGTGCCAGAGAAAGCTGGCACAAATATTTGTTGTCATTGTTGTTTTTACTTTGGTTTATGTTTATTTGATGGGACTTTGCACTTTTATAAGCAGAATTCAATAAGAAAATTCTGTTATGTAAATATTTACCCATTTTACAAAATTCTGATTATGAGGTTAATATATCAGAAATTCAGTTGGAAATATCTATTTTTATGCACTATAACTGTAAAAAAATATAATAATGTATTTGGATAAGAACCAAGGCAATTCTAGATTTTTTTTGGTCCACCTACTTAATATTACATTGTGCTCTTTGTAGATAAGTAGTAAGGTTTGCTACAAAATAAACTATAATTACTTACTATTACTTAGCAAAATAACATTAAGCAAATGAATGTTTTGGAATATTTTAATAGACATGTGTTTAATAAGAAAAAATAAAAGACTAAATGTATAAAATTATGTTTATTTAGACAACTGGTGAGTGACTTACTATAGGCCAATATTTGGTATTGGAGTTTCAGTTTATATAAAAGAATATTTCTATATTAGAAGTTTATAAACATATGGGACAGAAAGATTAATAGATAAATTATATATAATATGGACACTATAAAGAATAAGTACTACCACAAATTTGGTCATGCCAATACATTAAAAATATAATATTTTTTTCATTCACTATTTGTTCCAGTCTTCAGATTAATATCTGTTTTTGGTTTGCTTTTTTAGTGAAAGATGCTTGACTGATAGTCTAATTCATATTAAAAATAATGGCTGTTGACACACACAGTTAATTTATACAAAGATATTTTCTGAGTGCTATATCACAGGGCTGTATTGTGTGCTTTGCCCCCTAATGCTTTATTACACACGACATAAAAATTACTATGAAAATGTGATCTTTGTTTCTTTAGAGTGTATTTTCTCCTCCTGCTGCATTCAGTCCTCATGTTGTATTCTTCCACTTGTAATGACACTACAGACACTGAGAAAAGTATTTTGATGTTGCAAATGCAAGGTAAAAACGTCAGATTAGTTAAAAAACAGAAGATCTCCAGAATGAATGATATAAGCAAATATCCTTTTGGGATAAACATTTCTCTATTAAAAAAGAGGCTACTTTAGAGATCCTCTTTTTAAAATCGTTTTGTAGGAGGGTTGTTTACAGAACCTTTTAGTCAAACCTTTTTATGGAGGCTAATGAAATGGTGATACAGTGACAGCATGAATACTGAATCAGAATGAAAACCGTCTGGGTTCTGATCCAGCAGCAAGCACTTTGACTTGAATTACCTAAATTCTATGAGCCTTAAATTCATCACTTGAATAATGAAATTTTGAAACTTCTTTCTGTGTCATTGAGATGATTTGTATAAGTAAGGAAAATTAATAAATGGTGGCTACTACTATCATAATTCTCTTCTGCCATGGTGATATGGATAAAATATAATTGTAAATTTTCCTCTTTTTTTTTCAAACTTTAGCTCAGTTTCAAGTAAGGAAAAAATGAATAAAAGTCATAACCTAAAACTATGCTATTTAGAAAATGTTTGTATTGATAGACCCAACAACTATCTGATGATAAGCATTGTAAAACCATTATTGTCATATATTCTTTGATAAAATAAAAATAAAGCACCATCATCATAGTCATACTAAAAAGCTGTAACCTCAGTTTTTAAGTCCATTGCAAAAATCAGCTGAGAGTAGGGAAAACAAAGCAAAATGTAATCTGATTTTCCTGCATTTTAATTTCCCATCTCAATGCATTAAACTGCATATGTTGAAGGAAAAAAAAAAAAAGAAAAGAAAAGAAAAAAAAAAAAACCTCTAAAATGTCAAGTAGGAGTCTTGCTTAATTTGTACTATGCAATCAATCAATAACTATATGTTCAGCTCTGGCTGGGTATTAGGCCTAGTACTAGTTGCAATAAGGCAAAAAAAAGTTTATTTTTTAAGAAAATTACCCTGTACTATAAGCAAAGATGTTTTAAAGAAGGAAGACAGATATCATCTCCATATAACTGATATGGTCTGGCTCTGTTTCCCCACCCAAATCTTGTCTTGCATTGTAATCCTCATCTGTGGAGGGAGGGATCTGATGGGAGGTGATTGGATCATGGGGGCAGTTTCCGCCTTGCTGTTCTCATGGCAGTGGATTGTTACTAGAGCTGATGGTATTAAAGTGTAGCACTTCCTCACTCTCTTGCTCCGTCTCTCCTCCTGCTATGTGAGAGGTGCCTTAATTCTCCTTCACCTTCTGCCATGATTGTATATTTCCTGAGGTCTCCCTAGCCATGTGAAACTGTGAATCAGTTAAACCTCTTTCCTTTACAAATTACCCAGTCTCATGTAGTATCATTATAGCATTGTGAAAACAGACTAATACAGATAATTGGTACCAAGGTAGTGGGGCATGGCTATAAAGATAACCTGAAAATGTGTCAGCAACTTTGGAACTGGGTAACCTGCAGAGGTTTGAACAATAAGTAGGGCTCAGAAGAAATCAGGAAGATGTGGGAAAATTCAGAACTTCCCAAAAATTTGCTGAATGGTTTTGACCAAAATGCTGATAGTGATTTGGACAATGAAGTCCAGGCTGAGGTGATCTCAGATGGAAAGGAGTAGCTTATTAGGAACTGGAACAAAGGCCACTCTCCTTATGCTTTAGCACAGAGACTGGCATCATTTTGCTCTTTCTGTAGAGATCTGCAGAACTTTGAACTTGAAAGAGATGATTTAGGGTATCTGGTAGAAGAAATTTCTAACTAACAAAGTATTCAAGATGTGACCTGGCTGATTCTGAAAGCGTTTTAGTTATATGTGTTCACAAAGGGATGGTTTGAAATTGTAACTTATGTTTAAAAGGAAACTAGAGTATAAAAGTACGGAAAATTTGCAGGTTGACAATGTGTTAGAAAAAGAAAAACCCATTTTCTGGGGAGAAATTCAAGCCAGCTGCAGAAATTCGCCTAAGTAGCCAGGAGCTGAATATTAATATCCAAGACAATGGAGAAAATGTCTCTAGGGCATATCAGAAATCTTCATAGCAGACCCTTCAAAGGCTAAAACTAGAATAGAAAAATATGTTTATCAGCTGAACCCAGGGCTCCACTGCTCTGTGAAGCATCAGGACTTGGTGCCCTGCATTCACAGCTCCAGCTATGACTAAAAGGAGCCAACGTACAGCTTGTGCTATTGCTTCAGAGAGTGCACGCCTCAAGCCTCAGTGGTTTCCATGTGGTATTGGGCCTGGGGTTGCACAGAAGACAAGAGTGGTGGTTTGGAAATCTCTATCTAGATTTCAGAGGAAATGCTTGGATTCCAGGCAGAAGTCCACTGCAGGGTCACAGTCCTCACGGATAACTTTTACTAGGGTAGAATGGGAAATAAATGTGTAGTTGGATCCCCCACAGAGTCCCCACTCGGGCACTGCCTAGTGGAGCTGTGAGAAGAGAGTGATTATCCTCCAGACCTCAGAAAGGTAGATCCGCCAACAGCTTGTACCATGTGCCTGAAAAGTCACAGGCAATCAATGAAATAAAAAAGCAGCTGAAAGCAGTTGTAGGGGCTGTACCCTGCAGAATCACAGAGGTGGAGCTGCCCAAGGTCATAGGGATCCCACCACTTGGATCAATGTTCCCTGGATGTGAGGCATGGAATCAAAGGAGATTTTGGAGCTTTAAGATTTAACAACTGCCAGGCCAGGTTTTATATTTGCCTGGGGCCTGGGGCCCCTTAGGTTTGGTCAATTTCTTCCATTTGGAATAGGTACATTTACCCAATGCCTATACCCCCATTGCATCTTGGAAGTAGCTAACATGCTTTTGATTTTACAGGTTCATAAGCAGAAGGCACTTGCCTTGTCTCAGATGAGACTTTGGACTTGGACTTTTGAGTTGATGCTGGAATGAGTTAAAACTTTGCAGTGACTGTTGGGAAGGCATGATTGGTTTTGAAATGTGAAAGGAACATGAAATATGAGAGAAGCTGGGGCAGAATGATGTGATTGGGGTCTGTGTTCCTACCCAAATCTCTGTGTGTCAATTCTCGAGGGAGGAACCTGGTGGGAGGTGACTGGATCACGGGTAGTTTCCCCATGCTGTCCTTGTGGTAGTAAGTGTGTTCTCACTAGAGCTGATGGTTTTAAAGTGTGGCACTTCCTTGCTCTCTGGCACTGTCTTTTCTGCTGCCATGTCAGATGTGCCTTGCTTCCACTTCACCTTCAGTTATGATTGTAAATTTCCTGAGTCATCTCCAGCCATGCAGAACTGAGTGCATTAAACCCCATTTACAAATAACCTAATCTCAGATAATATATTTTTAGCAGTGTGAAAACAAACTAATACAATGACAGACATAGATATTGTGTATGAACTATTAAGGAACACACTCAAAAATTTCTTATGTAGAATGAGGGGTTATGCTTGAATTCAAACCGATAGTTCTCTGACTCTGAAGTTTTCCTCTTAACTTTATCATCCTCAAGTTAGATATACAGCAAAAATGTCTAAACTAAAATAGTTTATAATCTAGTAGAAAAGAGAAGTGAGCTACATTTAGAAAAATGATAACTAACATCACTAAGTGCCAAAGGAATGGTTTGGGCACTTGAGAAATTTCAGAGGAGGAGAAACAAATTCTTGTAAGCCCAGGTGAATACGTAAGGCTTGTAGATGAGTATTGAAGAGTGCATAGAATTTTTCATTGGCCGAGAATGTGCATCTCAGGTAGGAAGGGTGGTTTGAGAAATGGGGCTGAGGAAAGCATGGGACATGTTTTAGTAGACAGTAAGTAGAGCAATTTGATTGTAACAGCTGTTTAACTAGGAGACCTAGTAAGAAATAAGCTTGGAAACAAAAGCTGTGACCATAATGTTTCTATTTCAATTTTAGGCCTTTTTGGGATAGTTTTCTCTGGCTTATAAAATATGATCTGAGTTTTTAAAGAGTGTATACGTTTTTTCAGAAATCAAATATGACTGAAACGTGTGTCACAAATACAAAGCAGTGGATGATTTGTATCTGGTTATACAAACCAACAAATCCTTGCAACACGAGAACAGATGGAACATTTGTTCCTTTGTGTAACTACCGACAAATCCATTGTGCATGATGGTCATGTGACCCAGGACGGGCTAATTACAATATCCATTCTTGGGGTGCCTACAGAAAAAGAAGCTAGTTCAACAAAAAGACTTCCCTGAAACTTCTGCATGGAAAAGGGAGATGGCTGTATCCACTAGGACTGCTATTGGTCATTAATAGTCTCTCATTGATAATTGTAGAAGCAGGAGATGTTGCCAAATGAGGAAAAAGGAACAGCAGAGTCAAGCAATAACAAAAATGAGGGAGAGGGAGGGAAGCAGGCAGAGATAGAAAAGTTTTTAGGGTCCCTGGCCCCAGCAGTGTTTAAAACAGAAAATTCAAACTAGTAACATAAACATATTAATTTTATCTTTTTCTCTTCATGCAGGTTGATTAGGTTCCTGCAGTTTTAAATTCATAGCTAGAAAAGTCCTATTTCATTAGAACATATGAATTCCAATTGTGTGGCTCAAGTATGTATTTTGAAACACTTGGAGAAAAAGAAATTATAGTAGTATGGGAATTCTGAGAAAAATGAGAGGGTGAGCATTACGTAGTTCTCTGTAACTCTGCTCTAAACGTAGAACAAAATGTAAAATATTTTAAAATATACTTGACAAAATACATAATCATAATTTAAAAGGCGAGAGAAACAATTAGGGGCACTTCTGCTTTTTAGCAATGAGGAATAACATGTTCTGAAATAACCCTCTTTCCACAACCACTAGACAACTGAAGAAAATAGAAGAAATCACTGTTTTCAAATGCTGTACCACAGGCAGTACAGAGCTGTAATTCACAAGAAACAAAACAAGTAAATGAGCTAAACCACTGCCTGGTGTTTCTGTCTAGAGGTAATTTCTGTGCTACAACCCAGTCAAGAGATTTTAAACCAAGTTCGAGAATCTCAGTAAGTTGAGAAAATAGAGCTTGAAATTTGCAGAGTCTGAGAAAGCTAGAAATTGTTATTATTCAGGGAATTAGAAATAGAGAACTAAATTTGCAAAAATAAAAAGGTCAGAAAATCTGCACAAGGGCCCATGAGTTTTTCTCTGAATGCCAATATGCATAATGTGAAATCCCAGAAGAGTAAACAAAAATCAATTCCAAGGCAAAAATCATTATATGAAGCTATAATATGAACAATCCTCAAAGGTAACAGAAAGCCAGGAATTGTTTGAGTTTCAGTCAGAATACAGAGACTTCCCAGAATACAACAGACTTTCAGTCCATGCCTTAAAAGTGAGACTAAACTAGCTGTAGAAAGGCTACTATAATTGTACTCAAACCAAACGCAAAAACAAACTTCAAAAGATCAGTCTAATTCAAAAGTACTTAGCTGCCTATTAGAAAACAAATTCACCATTCTTTAACTCTTTAGAGGCATGTAAAAATATAATTATATCAATATACAGAAGTCAAAAAGATAAAATTCCAAATGTCCAACACCCAATTCAAAAGAACGAGCGTAATGAACAATTAAAATTATTACTAATAACTAGAAAAAAAGCCAATCAAAAGAAACTGACTCAGAAATGACGAGATGATAGAATTTGCAGAAAAGAACAGTAAAGTGGCTATTGTGAAATGATTCATCTGTTTAATCAGGTACAAAATATGAACATGAAGTGAACACAAAACAAATAGCATGAAAAAATATATAAGACTTCCAGAAAATAAAACACAATATCAGAAATTTTTTAAAAACCTCTGGAAGGGATTAATGGCATATTAAACATGGCAGAGGGAAAGAGTGATGAATTATGAATATACAACTATACAAACAATCTAAATTAAACTTCAAGAAAAACAGACTGAAGTGAATAAAAAAAACACAACATTATTAATCTGTGGGGCATTATATATAGGTGGCATAACATAGCTAGCACATGTATAATTGGAGTCCCATAAAGAGAGGTCAATATAGGGGATTACATATACATATGTAAGGGAATGAATGTAGTTTTTCTAATATGATATGAATATAGAACCATAAATCTGAGAAAATGCAACAAACCATAAGCAGAAATGAACAATGTAATCCACACCAACGTCCACATCACGATCAAATTTCTAGAAACTTGTGAAAAAGAGAATGTCTCAAAATATAAGGACAAATTACTTTCACAAAACATGAACAACAAATGGAAAAATAAGATAATAAGAATATGAGCCAAGGAGAGAAATTTGTTTGATAAAATGCAATGAAGTTATAAATAATTTGTAAAAGAGAAACTAAATTTGCCATAATATATGAAAAATCATGTCAGTCTAAATACTTTATGAGTTACTGAAAAACTCACAGTAAAAATTAATACAGTTAGAGTAGGATAACTATGAAATATGTGCAATAAGACAGTCACATAGATAATTACTTATTGAAGTAAATGTACAGCTTTAAATATACACAGAGTAGAATAAGAAAGACTGAAATTAAATGATTTAAAATATCATCTCAAAAAAATACCTTAGAGAGATTTTAACCGTTGGTTAAAGAAAATAGAATACCTTGCTATAACCAAAGTTTACTAATAGACAGGTGGGAATTATCTTCAAATACATCTATAAAACCCATATAATGCCATTAATTAAAACTTTCAACAAAATCTTGAATATTCAAGAATAGCAAAATAATTCTGAATACTAAGAAAGTAGTATGGGACCAACCCTACTAATACCAAGGCTTATTATAAAGATACAGTAATTTAAATCAATACAAGGAGGGCAGATACCTCATAAAGAGATTAATGCTCTCTGTTTTTTGTGGGATGGGTAGGAAATGAGTGAGTTCTCACTGTATTAGTTCTTTTGAGAGCTGGTTATTAAAAGTATCTGGCACCTTCTCTCTCTGGCTTTTTCCCTTGCCCTGTGACATCTGCACATGCCAGCTCCCCTTCCCTTGTCACCATGAGTGGAAGCAGCTTGAGACCCTCACCAGATGCAGATGCTGGTTCCATGCTTTTTGTGCAGCCTGTAGAGGCATGAGCCAAATAAACCTCTTTTCTTTATAAACAAATAAATAAACAAACACACTATTGACATAGAAATAAGTCGAGAGAATAAATAACTCCCCATAAAAGAAATATAAAAATCTGTGGATCTACAGGTGTTTTAGAGACGTCATTGAAGACAAAAGAAAAAAAAATCCAAAATCATCTCCCATTGTTGATTTCAATACAGTTGAGAAGTACCACAATGAACCTAGATAGATGTCAAGATGCCAGTACAGTTGCTTCCGAAGTAATTAAAAAACAGAATGTAGCATGATTATATAGCAGAGCCATGTGTCAGTTTTAGCAAAATAGAAAATATGCAAACCCCACCACCAATTCTATTTCTTCCCTAGAAAAACTCTCACTCTATAGAAGCCCAAACATGGAAGAGTAAGAGGTTCCTGGCACTATAAAATGACAATCTAGACACATCTGCATCTTCCAGAAACCCTTGCACCTAAGTTCTATCCATGACACTAGTTTTTACCATCTAATCTGAACAAAAGTGATCAAAGTAATCAGTGTAATTTCTCTATCCCTTTCTTGTCCAACTACAGTATGGCAGATACGTCTTCTGGACTGATGACTTATACGACAGAGGAGCACTCCTTGTCCTAGAGTTTAGGTGCACCCCAAATAAATCTCTGGTATATTAAGAAATGTTATTTCGAGATTTACAATATTGTTGTAGAACAAAGATTATTTTTACTAATATGTACCTGAATGTCTGATTTTAAAAATATATAAATTAAACACAGTATGTTCATACACCAGACATACAATACAAACAAGTCTTTATTCATTATATGTATAAATATTAAATGAATGGAAACATACTGTTGACCAAATGAATGCATACAATTAGTTCTAATTATGGAATTTCTGTATTTTCTGGAGATTTAATTATTTATTTTTTTAAAAAAGTAGAGTATATTAAAGGGAAAAATAAATTTTAAAAAATCTTAAAAGGAAAAAAACAAAAAACGGGGCTGTGCATGGTGGCTTCTGTCTGTAATCGCGATACTTTGGAAGGCTGAGGTGGGAGGATCCCTTGAGGGCAGGAGTTCAAGACCAGCCTGTGCGACATATGGAGACTTCCCCACCTCTAAAGACTTAAACAAAAAACATTTGAAACGGTCTAGCAAACCGATTTTTATTGATTGAGTGATTGATTTTTCAACCAACTACAATTTATTGAGCACCTTTGATAGGCTAGGGAGTAGCCAAATCCTTGGATCTTTATCCTCAAGCACTATGTTATCTAGTGGGGATCCAGGTTAGGTAAAATAAACCTTACACATGTGTCATTTGTGCTGTATTTGAGCTATTTACAGAATGTAGTGATGCGCAGAAAACCAGTATTGCATTAGGACTGGTTTGGTTTTCAAAGAATATGTCCTAGAGGAGGTAATCTACAATCTGGTTGCTGGAGGGAACAGGTTTCAGGATAGAAAGATATTTAAGCTTGAAGGTACATTTTTAAAAATTTTTCTTTACATTCTGGGATACACTTGCAGAATGTGCAGGTTTGTTACATAGGTATACATATGCCATATGGTTTGCTGCACTCATCAATCCATCATCTAGGTTTTAAGCTCCACGTGCACTAAGTGTTTGTCCTAATGCTCTCCCTCCCCTTACCCTCAATCCTCAACAGGCCCCAGGGTGTGCTGTTCCCCTCCCTGTGTCCGTGTGGTCTCATTTTTCAATTCTCACATATTTTTAAAGGCATGAACCTATGTAGTAAATTACAGTAGTTTCCCCTTACCTGTGGTTTCACCTCCCAGTTACCTGCAGTCAGTGTGATCTGAGAATGTTAAATCGAAATATCCAGAAATAAACAATTCATAAGTTTTAAATTGCACACTCTAATGAGTAACAAGATGAAATTCCATGCTGTCCCCAATCTGTCCCATCTTTTGTGCAAGGTATCCACACAGTAAAGGCTATTCACCTGTTAGTCTTTTAATGGCTGTCTTGGTTATCAGATCAACTGTGGCGGTATTGGAGTGTTTGTGTTCAAGCAAACCTTATTGTACTTAACAATAGCCCCAGAGCACAAAAGTGGCCGCTGGCAACTTGGATATGCCAAAGACAAGCTGTAAAGCGCTTCATTAAAGTGAAAATTCTCTAGTTAACAAGGAAATAAAAGAATCACATGCTGAGTGCGCTAAAATTTTACAGTAAGGACAAATCTACATGTGAAACTTTGAAGGAAAAAGGAGTTTGTGCTAGTTTTGTTGCCACACCTCAAACTGCAAAAGTTACAGCCACAGTGCTTGATAAATGCCTAGTTAGGATAGAAAAAGCATGAAATTTCTGGGTAGAAGATATATATGGAAATATATTCTTATTCGTAGCAACATGATGTGTTATATTAATTAAATTAAACTTTATCATAGGTTTGCAAGTATAGTGAAAAACATAGAATATATAGGGCCTAGTGTTTTCTGGGGATTCAGGCATCCAAAGGGGGTCCTTAATGTATCCCCCAGAGCTAACTGGGAATTACTGTTCTCAGGGAATTCCAAGGCATTGTTTGACCAATGAGGAGAGTACATATGGGAATTGTACATATGGGAATTGCATTCAGTATGGCCAGTGATGCGAGTACATATGAGAATTGGAAAGTTATTTGCCTCTAAAAGATGACATTGGACTGGGCATTCCCCCACCCAAATATTTACCTACAGATTTGGTCAATTAAGTTAAGAAACCACTTTTTGTAAAATTATGACAGTGAAAGAAAGCTGACATAGTTGACATTTTCTTGCTTATAACCTCCAAGCTGTCCTGGACCCAGCTAACTTTGGGAGGAATAATAGTTTAATCTTCAAGCAAGAATAATAGTAGTCCTTCCCCAAACTGAACTACTGTTGTAAAACTGTGAAAGATGACAAGATTAGAATTATGAGAGTGGCCGGAACTCGGCTAAAATGTAGACCCAGTTTCTATAATTATTTACTGCTCAAGAATCACATGGGCAGAGGTCACAAGGTTTGTCATTTCCCTAGTTGTGCCCAATATCACTATTGTAGAACTTAAGATTGCTGTTTTGAGATGTTGTTTTCAGACTCACACCCCCCACACACACACACACACAGACTTGTGACTCATGAGTCAACTGGTTCTGTGGCCTCATCCAGAGGTAAAATCATTGCCTCAGGCCCTGAGGGATTTTCCATATCCCTATTATTTCATCCCTAACCAATCAGCACCATCCATTCCCTAGCCCCTGTTGTCTATAAAAATTGTCCATAAAAATCTTAACCATTGAGGCTTTGAGGAGACTGATTTGAGTGATAATTGCAGTTCTCTCATGTAGCTGGCCTTATATCAATTAAACTATCGATGGTCTCAAACTGATTTTGTCTGTGCAGCATGCAGAGAGGACCCATGGGGCAATTCTATTTAGCACTAAAACAGCATAGGGTTAAAATAAAAATTTCCAATCTAAGACTTATTCCATTTAATTGCAGTAATTTATTCCCATGCCTGTATTTCCAGCTGGATGGCAAGCTTCTTTTGGAGGGAGCACAGACGTTATTTAACAGATGCCTGTCCTCCATGTCTAGCACAAAATGTGGTGAATCCAAGGTGCTCTATAAATATTGTCTAGATACCCAATATAGAATTTATTTCAGAATGTCCTTCTCAGTAAAATTATTCAGTTATGCATAAATGGAAGTTATTTTAATGGTATTCATATGAGATCTTCAGCAATATGACTTCACTAATGTGAGCATGCAAAGGTTAAGTTAAAAAAAAAGATGAATTTAGATGTGAATCTTGCTTTGAGCCACTTACTCTGTGGCATTGGGCAGGTTATTTAATTTTGGAATCTCAAATATCTGACCGATAAAATTTGGACTAATCATATCCACCTTTCTGAATTAATATAGTAATGGGATCCTTTGAAATAAACCCTTACATTGGGTGTCTGCTAAATTAAGAAAATAAAAAATGTGAGATAACTCATGGTATACAATCTCCAACATTTAGTGGAAGACTGAACACTTCTTTTCAATAAGTGTAGAAAAAAACTAATAATTGAAATGCACAATGTACATCAAGAGGCTGGTTAGAGAGTGCATCTGATCAAAGTGGAAAGTTTTTGAAGGAGAGTGTAGAAAATAAAATGAAAAGTTTTAAATCACCCCTATTTATTAGCCTTGTGACCCAGAGAAACTATATATCCTCTGAGTTTGCCTCTGCATAAGTAAAGTGATGTGAAGATTATTTCCTTAAGTTATTTAAAAATATGAGACAACACCAAAGAATCTCCCAGATTTTGTATGTAATAATTGTTACTAGATACAATTTAGTCCTCAAAAAGCAGCATTATTGTTGATTGATGTGCTTGCTTATATACCTGTTTTGTGACTTTGTTTATGTAATTAGTCATTGGTTTTGGTTTAAAGCTAAGGAACAAATCTGTGTAAGGCTATCTTTAAATGTGTCTTGAGAAACTTTCACACAGCTTGTCTTTCTACAATCTGATGCTATAAGAAGGTTATGTCTGTTTTTGATAGTTACTGATGCCAATGG
The DNA here is from genome assembly GCF_048565385.1 of Saimiri boliviensis. Taxonomy (NCBI): domain Eukaryota; kingdom Metazoa; phylum Chordata; class Mammalia; order Primates; family Cebidae; genus Saimiri; species Saimiri boliviensis. Next base: position 112,728,629 of record NC_133453.1, read on the forward strand.
AATAAATGACATCCTGTTTTCTAATTAATTAAGCTCTGTGTACTTCCTCTCATTTCTGGTATCCATGAAAGCATTTTTTTTTTTTTTGGTTATTCTGCTGATTAAACAGACACTGACGGTTGTCTGCTCAAGTTCTCAGGCACGAGGGTGAAAAGTAATTGTGCCAACAGAATTGAACTTTTGGCCTTGTTTATTCCTAGCAAAGTGTTACCTCCCTTATGGAGGAAATGAGTTAAAAAAATATTAGGAAAACTCAAAGAGATTCTTCAACATCCGGTAACCTGTACACAGCTCTTTCAGGAAGAAAGTAGATTAATCCAATTTCTCTGGTATCAAATAGAAACAAATGGCTTAGCAAACCTAAGGCACATACAGTCTACTTGCTTTCTAAAGAGAAAGATCTACAAACTGGTGATAAAAGGAGAAGAAACATTGAGGAAGTTAAACTTATTTCAGGAGATGAAATAAAGGGGAAAGTTAGAAAGTGGCTGTATAATTATTAGAAAATTGGGAGAACTTGCTGTTATGTCCATTGAATCACAGTTCATTATATTTCAGGAACTGAGAAGATGGAAAGTGATTCCAGAATGAGCTAGCAAGTCACACAAAGGCATGAAAGAAACTTAAATGCCTGTTGCTCGGTAAAAGAAGCCAGTCTGAAGGGATATATATTGTATCAATCCAATTGTCTGACATTCCAGAAAAGACAAAACGATGGAGACGGTAAAAAGATCAGTGCTTGCCTCAGATTTGGAATGGAGGGAGATGTGGGGGATAAAGAGGTGGAACACAGTGTATTCTTAGGGCAGTGGGATTATTCCTTAGGCTAATTTAATGGCTGAAACATGTTATTATACTTTCGTCAGATTCCACCGAATATACAATGTGAAGAGTGATGCCTAATGCTAACCATGGACTCCTGTTAATAATAATATATCAATATTGTTTCATCTGTATAATAAATATACTACAGTAATGCAAAATGTTAATAAGAGGTGAAAAAGAGGAGGAAGAGAGAGTACAGAAAGATACTGTAATTTGTGTTAAACTACTTTCTAAGCATAAAACTACTCCAAAAAGTTTATTTATTTATTTATTTATTTATTTATTTATTTATTTATTTAGAGACAGAGTTTTGCTCTTTCACCCAGGCTGGAGTGAAGGGGTGTGATCTCGGCTCACTGCAACCTCCACCTCCTGAGTTCAAGTGATTCTCCTGCCTCCGCCTCCCGAGTAGCTGGGATTATAGGCACCCACCATGATGCACGGCTAAATTTTGTATTTTTAGTAAAGATGGAGTTTCACTATGTTGGCCAGGCTGGTCTCAAACTTCTTCCTTCAGGTTATCCACTAGCCTCAGCCTCCCAAAGTGTGAGGATTATGGGCATGAGCCACTGCACCCAGGCAAAGCTTATTTTTTTTAAAGCACAAAAGATGCTGGAAGACTGCAGATTTACAAATGTTATAATGATGGTGGTGGTGACGATGATTTACAAAATAATTTCAGATACAGATCCGTACATTTGAGGTAAAGAAGGAAAAAAACAACAAAGCAACATCAATAATTCAAATGACAAGAGTTTGGAAAGTATAAAAATTCAGAAGATAATGTAAGAAACAAATTATATAAAAGAGCCAACATGAGTACCTGGTAGTTGGAAATTTTTATTAGGATATAGAGAGGCCAGTGAAGAAGATCAAACAAAAAATAACAAATTTTAATTAAGTCTTTGAGTGGTACTTAATATTATTAACTTGAAAGATGGTGATCCATAAGATATTTTTGAATTTTAGAAAATGTTTTATGAGCATTTGTTTCAAGATCCAGAATTAGATGGATTTATTATTCAGCACTGTCAACAACTGATGAATTTATAGTGAAGATGTATGACAAATCTCTGACTTTAACTTTTTATTTGTGGAGTAAATGAAGAATGGCTTAAACATGAGACACATCAGATATACTAGATGATACTCACTAATCTAAAAAAATTCTGAAAGGTCAGTGTGATGACATAAATCTCATAAAATAATATTCATAAGGGATAAAACGGAAGTATCACAGCTGAATCCAAAATCCATCTTTAATAGCAGAAAATGGGAGATGCAGGCTACATGGACACTCCCATAAAAAAAAAAAAGAAGGTGCATGTGCATGTCAGATATGTCAATAATATATATTTCAATTATATATAAAATATACCAGAATAGTGTCATTTGTTAATCCCCCCAAAAAAAACAAAGAAATTTTTTGTTGATATTTATAAATATATTTCTAGAAACAAAGATTAGAAGAGAGAGGTTCCAGAGAAACTAATATTTCATTAAAGTATTTGGGGATATTTGATAATAATAATATGCTCAATGCACTAAAATGGTAATATGTCCCCCTGTAGCTAATGTGATTATAGCTGTTATTAAAGGCCATATTTCTAGAAAATGAGAGAAGAGCCTTTTTCTCATGTGACCTATTTGCTCACACTCTTGAAATTCTAACTTCTGTCTTGGTACTTACATTTTAAAAGAAATATAGTGAAAATGGAATACATTCATGGCACTTTAAATGTGAAACTGAAAATGTTTATGATGTGTCAGGGCAAGAATGTTTACAGGAATTTGAGATGTTTACCCTCATAGGAAATATTTCTGAGATGATATGTCTTCCAATATCTGTAGTTTTCATTTGGTATAGGCATTAACTAATCTTTGTGATCCCAAAGATGCCAACCACAAAACGGGAAATTTTAACTTGTGCCTTAGTTAAAATAATAGCATCTCACATTAAATAATACAGCCTTAAGTTACAAATATACAAAGATGGCTTTCATAGAATTTACCTTCTGTATCATCAAACATGCCATTTTTCTCAATTTCCACCATAATATATTAAAGTCTTTCATATTCCTCCTGGCTCAAAATGTACTAGTAGTGTTAAAAATTACATACATTTTTCATATTGTTGAAGAAAATAATTATGATTTTATTGATAGTCGGAAAATATCCTAGGCTCAAGAATGAAAATTGAGTAGATCCTAGAAGGTAATACTACAAAGTTCAAAGGATGGCTGGGTCAGGAAAATAATTATGTGATCAATAAGAGCAGTTAAAGGTTTTGGTAGCTGTGACAAATTGCCAGATTTGTTGATAGGAGGCAGAAAAGGCAGGAGAAACGATATTGTAGAAGCTATCTAGCCTTCAATGGCTGATCAGATTTGAGTATCGCATATCCTTATGGCTCATTTTAGGCCTTTGAAAGTTGAACACTCATTAAATATGTCCATGCCCTTCAAAATTAAAGCCTCCACTTTAACTGTGAAGGGCGTAGGCATATTCAACAATGTGGAGTCCTATGGAGTCTTCTGATTTTAAATCTGATTTCTAACGATGCCTTTTATTGATTTTAGCATGGACTTACTTTTACTCTGTGGATCATCCCAGGAGGATAATAAAAGATAACTTTTCCCAAGGTCACTAAGCTTACTAATAAAGCAAACTTATTGTTGTGTTCTTTGATCACCTGACTCACCTAGGCTTCCAGCCATTAGACATATAAAAAAATCTACTGGGAGTTTAACATCTGTGAATAATTTTTAGATGACTGATATGAAATTACTTCCCTCTTCCCCACTCTCCCTAAAACAATGTTAACATTGAGGCACTGCAACATTACATTTCAGTTTTATTTTATGAAGGGTACTCATAGACCAAAGTATATGCCAGTGAATGTGTGTGTGTGTGTGTGTGTGTGTGTGTGTGTGTGTGTGCATTGTGTCAACTTTTTCATGTATCTAAATCTAGAGGAAAAGAATACAATATTAATAATGATTATGTCTAAGAGACGTAAGTAAATATAATCTTCCTAGTTTACAAAGAAGAGCTATAATGAACTCACCTATCAAATGAGCATCTTATCACAATGAGCACAGTGAAAAACATGGCTATTTTTAAAGTAAAAGCATAGATATATTTATGTGTATGTGTGTGTGTGATATAAATAACTTTAAATTGCTAACAACATTAATTTTCAGGAGTTAGAATTATGGTTAATTTGTAATCTATTTCTAATTTTGCTAATATATGAGTATATTGTTATCATAATAAAAAATACCACTTTGGGAGGCTGAGATGGGTGGATCATGAGGTCAAGAGATTGAGACCATCCTGATCAACATGGTGAAACCCCGTCTCTACTAAAAATACAAAAATTAGCTGGGCATGGTGGTGCACGCCTGTAGTCCCAGCTACTTGGGAGGCTGAGGCAGGAGAATTGCTTGAACCCAGGAAACGGAGGTTGCGATGAGCCGAGATCACGCCATTGCACTCCAGCCTGGGTAACAAGAGTGAAACTCCGTCTCAAAAAAAAAAAAAAAAAAAAAAAATACACCCAGCAATTGTAAATGAGCTGCAATTGTAGAGCAATTTAACAAATGCAGATATTATCAAGGTCTGGATGTTTCTTCAAGATGACTACCCCAACAAAACAGAAACTTTCTAAATTACAGAACAGGTTTTTGACTCTTTGTCAAGTACCAGTTGCTGACCCTGGTAGGAGAGACAAATAACTCATCTTCGGCATTCTGAAGGAGAGACTGAAGTTAGAGGTTTTAGAGGTTTAAAAGTCAGATTCAGCTATATACATTTCTATTGAACACACTTTCAGTTAGCACCTGCTATGTGCTAAAAACTCTGCCTGGTACACAAAGGAAAGAACCCTTTCCCTCTTGAGATTCTGATGGTAAGGAAGTCAGCAGATAATCCAATAGTAACACAATGTAATTGGTAAGGTAATATCTATACACAAAGAGGTCTCCACACAGAGAGAAACTCTGTCTTACCAGTGATGGATACACCAACAGAGTGATATGTGGGCTGGATCTTGACGGGTCTTTATGTATCTACCAAGTATGCACAAGAATTGTGACTCTATCAGGTAGGGAAACAACACATGCACTGAAAAAAAATACCACAGAAAGAATATTCTCTCTTTTCAAGATGGTTCAAGATAGTTCTATTGGTCTTTTCAAGACACACACACACACACACACAGACACACACACACACAGACACACACACACACACACACATTCTTCAGAAGTGGAACTAGAGCAGTTACCTTTCTCTCACGCTGCATAAATATTTCTACGGAGACCCCGAGCATGAAAAAAATATAACAAACCAAAATGTAGAAAGGCTGAGTTTTGTTTCACACTAGAGGATGCGGGAGAAAACAGGCGGACAGGAAACAACATTAAGACTTGCAGATTCTCAGATATTCCAGACAGGTTCTGAAAGTGCGAAAGGAAGAGAAAGGAGTTTTCAGAAAACTAGTCCCTGTCTCCTTGTGGCCAGAGCTGGGCTAGCACTTCCACCGGGGCATCTCAGTAGGGGAAACCGGCACTGACTCATCGCATTTCCATTTGCCTAAGGCTTAACCAACTAAGCGGCCTCAGGAGCCTGTCTTTATAGGGAGCCAGCTGGGTTTTCCCTGGCAGGCGGGACTGAACAGCCCAAAACCACTGAGGATCACAGATGTTCAGATAGTCATGCCTAGGCCATCACTACCTCCATTTCATCACTACAAAGAGTTTGCCTTTGCCAACAATAAGTCCAAAGCATTTAGTCTCTATGTTATGGTATATTCTAGTTAAAGGTTGGGAATCTTGGTATGACCTACCTCTTAGTCACATGGCCTTGGCCCTGGGAGAGGGACATCACAGCAGTTCTCACCAAAATAGAAAAGGGTACACAGGCCAGACTCAGTGGCTCACGCTTGTAATCCCAGTACTTTGGGAGACTGAGGCAGGTAGATCATGAGGTCAAGAGTCTGAGACTAGCCTGGCCAATATGGTGAAACCCTGTCTCTATTAAAAATACCAAAAAAACACATTTGCTGGGCATGGTGGTGTGTGCCTGTAATCCCACCTACTCGGGAGGCTAAAGTAGAAGAATCACTTGAATCTGGGAGGTGGAAGTTTCAGTGAGCCGAGATCACACCACTACACTCCAGCCTGGGCAATAGAGTAAGACTCCGTCTCAAAAAAAAAAAAAAAAAAAAAAGTGTACACAAATGGCTGGGCTCCCAAGTACAATAGAGGGATGCATATACACAGAAATTGGATGTAAAGAGGGAAGGGGGTATGTGAGCAGGGAGAGAAAAAGATATTATATAGTTTTACCAATCTCCTCAAATATATGATAGGGTATTAGAGGCCACAGAATTATATTTATCAGGGTTTGGATGTAGTCTTAGGTTCAAACAGTATTCTTCTATCAGGCAATAGCTGAGTTCAACTTCAGAAAATAGCATAATTATTCAATCCGCATGTGTGTATTCTGGCGAAAGAATTTTCATCTGAGAAGCAACATAGGGAAGTTTGGTTCTAGCTATAAATAGCACATGTAAAGCAATTATTAAATGTCTTGTAAGGAACATCTCACAAAGTGCTAACTTATCATATTCAACAAGAGGAGGGTTAGATTTGCTACATTCAACGTAGAGAAAGAGCCAATTTAAGTGAAACAAAGCTCATTATTTTACTACTTAATATTCTTTGGGAGTGTATGATTCCACAACATTAAGATAAGATTTTTAAAAATCCAATATATAAATCCCTTCATTCATTTATACACTCATTAACTAAGGAATTAATTAATTTATCCCCCATATTTTGGTATTAGTGAATATGCTCCAAAAACATGGGAGAAGATAAAAAAACAAAAAGCAGCAACAAATAAATAATAGAGAAAATAACTTAAGTATCTTCTGCTATGTGCTGCAGACAGAGAAAAGAACATTTTGGAAACAACTTCTTGAGGTCAAGAGATCGAGACCATCCTGGTCAACATGGTGAAACCCCGTCTCTACCGAAAATACAAAAAATTAGCTGAGCATCGTGGTGCATGCTTGTAATCCCAGCTACTCAGGAGGCTGAGGCCGGAGAATTGCCTGAACCCAGGAGGTGGAGGTTGCGGTGAGCTGAGATCACACCATTGCACTCCAGCCTGGGTAACAGGAGCAAAACTCAAAAAAGAAAAAAAAAAAGAAAAAAATTAAAAAGTAGATTTTTTTTTCTATTTTTTATATTGCACTACAACTAAGAGAAAAAGTTTTTGGTTTTGTTTTCATTTTTACCGGAGACAATTACTTTCAACAGTCAAACTGGGATAAAAAAAGTGTTCTTTTCCAACACTTTAGTGTCTCAAACAAAAGTGTTGCCAGGGGATCATCGAGAGATCTTGCAGTAGCAATCCTCTATTCACAAAAAACTTTTGTTTCCAAAGAGAAACGGTACATGAAGTTTCAATATATCCTTGTGATATGATTACTTCAAAGCTTTTCAAAAGGATTGAGGGTCTGCAACATTAAAGCCTTCTGGAAAAGAAATAATATAATGCTATTAGGAAAGAAAAATTAGGACAAATGAGAGTAAGTGAAGATAATGATGTTCTGATTCTGTTGACATCATATCACTCCATGGTGACTGCATTAGCTTCCTATTGCTATTGTGACAAATCACCACTAATACAGTGGTTTGAATAAACATCAATCTACAATCTTAGAATTTTACATGTCAGAGTGGCAACATCAGCTTTACTGCGCTAAGACTAAAGTGTCTGCCAAGAGACAGACAATTTAGTTGCCTCTTGAGAGTCTAGAGAATCTTGCTTCCTCACATACACTTGGTTCTATTGGCTGCTTGCAGACCATGACTTAGGGTGTTGTTCCTCCACCTTCAAAACCTGTCCTTATTATGCTGCTGTAGTGTCCAAGGAAAGTCATCTTCTTTGTCCTCTCAAGGTTCACTGCAAAATCAACTGACAAAGGCAGATTAATAAGGGAAATGGTATACAAAGTTATTAAACACCCACAAGGGGGAGAACCACAGAGTGATTAGCCCAATGCCCCACTGGGGTTCAGAAGCTTATATACCATCTTGAGGTGACAGAAAGAATGGGAACTTGGATCCTGGCAAAACAGGTTATGAGAGGTAGGGAAGAAGAGGACTGGCTAACAAAGGTAGTCTTCATATGTAAATGAACCCTGACAAGTAGCAGCTCTCAGAGAGAAAGGACGGAAAATGTTTCTTTCAGACCTTTAGAGGTGTCACAATCTCAGTTAATCTATCCCAGTTCCGGACAAAGGAAGGCCTCAGAGAAAGCCGGTCTGCATCAATGCAGATTCTCTGCAGATGCAAATCTCCCCCACAAAAGACAACTTAGCAGGAGTACTTCTGCATGCAGTCTTCTGAACAGTCATCACAAGATATGTCAAGGAGTTTATTTGGGGTAAAATAGTTTGATTTCATTCAATGCTATCACCATGAACCTGCTCTATTGTCATGGTTTTCTCTGATCAAGTTGAAAAAGTTCTCAACTCTTAAGGATTCTTGTGATTATGTTGGACCTACCCAGATAATCCAGGATAATCTCCTCATCTCCAGGCCCTTCTCCTAACTCACATCTGTAAAGTCCCTTTGCAAGGTAAGGTAACATATTCACAAATGCCAGGGATTCGAACCTGGACACCTTTGGGGGTCATTATTCTCCCTACCACCATGCTATCACCACCATATTTTTTTTAAATTTAACCCCATACTGGTTTTACAACCTCCATTTATTATTTTTATTGTCCATCAGGAGGTAAAGGGTAATCTTTTTTACGTAGTTCAGACATACATTCACTTATGAGACATATTTACTTATTAAACATTCAATTAATAATGTGTTCTAAAATTTCCTTTATACACTACCACTGCACTAAGCAGCCCTCATTCGTGTATTTATTTAATTGCAACTGTCTCCCTAAGTAAGATCTAGACTACAATCTTTGTTTCTATCAGTTAGTGTTGTATCCTCAGTAGCTAAAACAATATCTAGCACAAAATGGTTACAAATAAATATTTGTTTGAAAAAATGGATGGGTAAGCAAATGTTTATTGTACACTAATTATTTGCCAGGTCTCAATGCTTATGTACATAAAGGCATGCAGGTGGAAAGACCATCAGAAAAAGAGGCAATATTGATATGTAGATGTTGCTGCTATGGAAGCTATATTCAGAAAGCCAGCATGATCCTTCTGCCCTCAGTCACTTTATCACCACTGGGCAGAAATCACCACATTCAATATAGGAGGGCAAAAGTAACTCCTGGAACCCAAAAGGAAATGCAAATAATTTTCAAGATTAGCAAATACAGTGTTCTAGTTCTAAGTTTGCCATTTAGCAATCATGTCACCTTGCATGTGAATCAGAGGCTAAGCATTCTGGAAATGGATACAGTCTGTAACCATGGAACTGGAACTATCTAAGAGAATCCTGACCTTTACTCCCTTTGAAGGATAGATTCTGTCACAGGCAGCACAGTGAATCAACTCTCTGATCAGCTCTGACATTGACTCCTAGCAGAACATAGAAGTGAGGTCATTCCACTTCAAGATCAGGAAGGCATAAATAGCCATGCCATGACCCAAGCCTCACAGGAAAGAAGGTAAGAATATGAGCTCAGGCAGACGATACAACAATCATCATGCCCCGGGGGTATAATCTTTCTCTGGATTGTGCATCTGTCTCTGCACATAATTTATGTGTGTACCTGTATCCTGTGGATAATAAAACTTTATTTTGTATGACATCTCTCATACTGCACTCCTAAATATTTAATAGAGTTAAATAATGCAGTTACTGAGAAGAGTAATAGGAGGCAGCAGGGGGAAATTAAAAGGCAGAAACAAACATTAAGAGTTATGCTTTGGAAAGAGTCTAAGAATGATTTCTTTCTTCCACTGACTTCCCAGAAAGCAATCCTGAAGCCAGACTGAATCAAACTTAGCAATAATCTAAAAATACAAAGAATATTTCTTCAGGGTCATTTTTTCTCTAACAACCCGTATGACCTTGGGTAAGACACTTAAGCCATCTGAGACCCAATTCCCTCATCTGGAAAGTGAAACAATAAATATCTCAACAGCAGTTGTCAGGATAAAACTGGCTAAGATACGTAAAATGACTGTGACGTGTGTACTACACTAACAAATTTCTTTACTGGCAAAAGGAAATTAGGTGAAGAGAACAGAATGGAATATAAACAAAAGATATGAAGAGACTAGCATGACAGCGTTAGAGATTAGCAAGCAGCAGATTAAGATGCATTTACATGGCCACAAAGCAGAAACCCAGTTCCAAAGGACTTTAGAGTCACTTGGTGAAACAAGCAGCTGGAAAGCAGGCCACTGGCCACCAACATGTGCTGTGGCCAATCAGTGAATAAGCCGCCACTGTTCTCTGCAGCCTTTATTTTCTACTATTGCCCAATGGCATTTTGATGATGGAATAATATATCTCTTTACTCTTCTTATTGATTTTCCCACCAACCTAATTGATTCACATAATCTCAACATTTAGGATGTAGCTTTCTACTGGCTGACAGTCCTCTTATTCCAGTTGGCCCTCTAATATCACAGATTTGAATTGCAGGGATCCAGCTGTAGGTAGATTTTCTTCCATCTCGGCCACCCCTGAGACCAAACCCTCCTCTTCCTCCTCCTCCTCCGCCTATTCAGCATGGAGATGGTGAGGATGAGGACCTTTGTCATGGTCCACTTCCACTTAATGAATAGTAAATATATTTTTTCTTTCTTATAAGTCTCTTAATGACATGATCGTCTCTTTAGCTTATGCCAGTATAAGAATATAATATGTGTAACATACAAAATATGTGTTAATTGACTGTTTTTGTTGTCAGTAGGCTTCCGGTCAACAGTAGGCTAATAGTAGTTCAGTTCTTGAAAAGTCAAAAGTTTTAAGTGGATTTTTGACTGCAATGGTGAGGTGGTGGTTCTCCAACTTCTGCAGTACTTGAAAGTCAACTGTACATAACTATTTCTTAAAATATAAATTCCTTCTTATATTTGTGGCTAAACCCTACCGCTTTTAAGCTCACATTGGTATCACTTCCTCTATAAAGATTCCCTTTCCTTTTATAAAGGTACTTTTGTCTTTAATTATATAACCCTCAGTTTTCTGTGGTGTCTAGTCCAGCTGTAGCAGCATCCCATGGAATTTTTTATAGTGTAAATACTGAAGGGCCAACTCAGAACTACATAAAATAATCAGATCCTAATCTTCTAGAATAGAACATAGATAAAGAGCCAAGAAGGAAGGTCCTGAATCTTGCAGTCCCGAAAATGTTTTTTTCTGAGCATACTCTTTCCCACTGAACACCGATTTTCAAAGTCGGTTTATATCAAAATCGATTTGAATGTTTATGTGTAAAATGCAAAGTATTAGGCGATCTGAGTGTCTGATTCAGAAGGTCTAGATTGGGCCTCAATAATTTGTAATTCTAACTAGCTCCTGAGTGATACAGGTGCTGTGGTTCCTAGGACCACACTTTGAGGTCCACACTGTGAGAACCAGGCCTTTGAACGTCTTCCTCACGTACTTCATCTTCCAATACTCACAGTGGCCTCAGGTGCACATTGGAGTCTGACCTCATCGAGGGTAAAATATTATTCCCTATTATCGTTTGGCATAATTGAGAACAGACTTGAACAATTTAAAATGTCAAGGTGAAAGAAATAAATGGAGGATCACATCTAGCTTGAATTTTCACTTTAGTTGTGACATCCTGTTTAGTTCCTGGTCTACCCTTTCTACTCAAGGCCTTCTCTTCCCTATCGAATGGGGCAGTTTCAGGTACATCCAGGGCCTCCATGCCTGGGCTGAGTGCCTCTTTTATGCCTGCTCTGAATCTTTGCCTTTAAACTTCACAGGACATATCACACTGTAGTTTTTTTGTTAAGACATAACTAATATACAATAAATTTCACAGATCTTAAATGTTTTATATACATTCACAGAATTGGAAATAACTACTTTAAATTTAATATGGAATCACAAAAGTGCCCACATAGCCAAGACAATCCTAAGCAAAAAGAACAAAGCTGGAGGCATCACGCTACCTGACTTCAAACTATACTGCAAGCCTACAGTCACAAAAACAGCATGGTACTGGTACTAAAACAGATATATAGACAAGAGGAACAGAGTGGAGGCCTCAGTAATAACTCTACATGTCTACAGTCATCTGATCTTTGACAAATCTGACAAAAACAAGCAATGAGGAAAGCATTCTCTATTTAATAAAAGGTGTTGGGAAAACTGGCAGCCATATGCAGAAAGCTAAAATTGGATCCCTTCCTTACATCTTATACAAAAATTAACTCAAGATGGATTAAAGACTTAAATGTAAGACCTAAAGCCATAAAAACCCTGGGAAAAAACCTAGGCAATACCATTCAGGACATAGGCAGGGGCAATGATTACATCACTAAAACACCAAAAGCATTGGCAACAAAATCCAAAATTGACAAATGGTATCTAATTAAACTTGAGAGCTTCTTCACAGTGAAAGAAACTAGCATTAGAGCAAGCAGACAGTCTACAGAATGGAAGAAAATTTTTGCAGTCTCTCCATCTGACAAAGGGCTAATACCCAGAATCTACAAAGAACTTAAACAAATTTACAAGACAAAAACAACCCTATCAAAAAGTGGGCAAAGGATATAAACAGACACTGCTCAAAAGATGACATTTATGTGGCCAACAAACATGTGATAAAAACCTCATCATCACTGGTCATTAGAGAATGCAAATCAAAACCACATTTAGATACCATTTCATGCCAGTTAAAATGGCAATCATTAAAAAAATCAGAAGACAGCAGAGACTAGAGAGGATGTGGAGAAATAAGAAAGCTTTTACACTGTTGGTGGGACAGTAAGTTAGTTCAACCATTGTGGAAGACAGTGTAGCAATTCCTCAAGGATCTAGAACCAGAAATACCATTTGACCTAGCAATCCCATTCCTGGATGTATACCCAAAGGATTATAAATCATTCTACTTTAAAGAAACATGCACATGTATGTTCATTGTGGCACTGTTCACAACAGGAAAGACTTGGAACCAACCCAAATGCCAGTCAAAGATAGACTGGATAAAGAAAATGTGACACATATATACCATGAAATACTATGCAGCTATAAAAAAGGGTAAGTTCATGTCATTTTCCGGGACATGGATGAAACTGGAAATTATCATTCTTAGGAAACTGACGCAGAACAGAAAAGCAAACACCACATGTTCTCACTCATAAATGAGTGTTGAACAATGAGAACACATGGACACAAGGAGAGCAATATCACACACTGGTGCCCATTGGGGGATAGACTGGCTAGGGGAGGGATAGCAGGAGGTGAGGGCACTGGAGAGGGATAACATTAGGAGAAAAACCTAATGTAGATGATGGGCAGATGAATGCAGCAAACCACGATGGCATGTGTATACCTTTGTAACAAATCTGCATGATCTGCACATGTACCCCAGAACTTAAAGTATAATAAAAAAAAAAAGAAAGAAATTCTCCTTTTATCATTTTGCTACTGGTTTCTCATTTGATTTCATTATGGTAAGATAATACACTTTTAAAAAATTTTCAATTAATTTAAGATGATTTATGTTTGTTTTATAACCTAGGATACAGTACATCTTGGTGAATATTTCATGGGCTAATGAAGGGAAAAACAGTATTTTGTTTGTAGTTGCACCTATGTAATGTTTTGTATATGTCAACAGTTTTGCCTAGTTTCTTTAGTTATATTTCTGCCCAATTTGAAAAACGATAGGCTCTTTTTAGTTATGTCTGTAACTAAACGGTAAGGAAAGTGCTAGGTCTGGATGCCTTCCCTCTGTTGGTACTTTTGGAATAACAGACACCCTGCCTTTTTTCAATTACTTTTCAGAGTTCTTTTTTTTTTTTTTTTTTTGTCTTCTTTTGTCACTTCCAGAACTTACAGTTGCATATGAGGGTTTGGAACAGGGAAAATAGGTGTACAGCATTTCATCCAAACAAAGTTTATCCACAACTTTTTTAGATGTCGTGCCTTCATATTTATTCATCTCTATGTATTTTTTATTTTTATAAGAATTTCTGTTTGACCAATAAAATTTTTAGAAGTTTATTGTTTTATTTCCATGTGTTATGATTTTTCTGATAGTATTCTGCTATTGATTTATAATTTGATTCTATTATTGTAGATGACATTATATTCATACATTAAAAACCTAGATGAAGTGGACAAATTAAGAGGCAAATTTTCTATTCTTACTAAAATATAATCAGAATGATACTGTATTTATGAAATAAATACTTGTAGTTTACATCATTCAACTAAGAAATTGCCAGGGCTTGAATGACTTCACTGGACATTTAAAAAGTAATACCAATGTACAAAAACTCCTCCAGAAGACAGATGAAACTGGCATGACTTTAATACCAAAAGTAGATGAAAATATTAAACTGTCATGAGAAAAGATGTAAAGTCTTAACAAAATATTAGCCAACTGTATTCAGTAATATATAAAATACATAATGTGTCATAGCTGAATGAGATTTATTCCAAGAGGGCAAAGCTTATTTAATATTCAAAAATCAATAAATCATAAACATTCACCAAGATAGACCATCCTTAGCCATGAAACAAATCTCAGTGTTTTAAAAATAGCTAAAATTATGCAAAGTGTGTTTGATGACAATAACGGAATTTTAACAATCTATTTTGTCACTTATCTGAGTTTAGCTGTTGGGATGAGAGAGTTTGTCTTTGCAAATGTCTATATCCAAAAAAGAAATGGGGCCATTACATTATGTGGAATTATTTGTTTACCAACCAACTGCCTCTACAGTAGACTCTGAAATCCTTTAGACCAAAGACTCTGTGTTTTCCTTTTTGTATCTTCAGCAACTAGCAGAGGCAAGAAATTGAGAAGATGAATAAGTACTTGACAAATAAATGAAGAAATATGCAGGTGAGCTCCACACTTAGATGAGCTCCTGCCAAAGACAGATAGTACACTCTTAAAGGGCGTTTGTTCGAAGTCCATTAAGAGTTCTTTGTAAAATTTCTAATTTGTTAGAACATGCAAAATTACATAATTTAATGTAAAGGGCTAGGTCAGGACTAGTTTCATCGATGATCTTCAGAAGTTTTCCTTTGCATCATCCATATTTTAGAGCAAATAATTCCCACCATGCAAATATTTTTTAGAGTAAATTATTTCCACTATGCAGCCATAAAAAAAGAACAAGACCGCATCGTTTGCAGGGACTTGGATGGAGCTGGAGGACATTATCCTTAGCAAACTAAGGCAGGAACAGAAAACCAAATACCACTTGTTCTCACTTACAAGTGGAAGCTAAATGATGAGAACACATGAACACATAGAGGGGAACAACACACACTGGGACCTGCCAAAGAGTGGAGGTGGGAAGAGGGAGAGGATCAGGAAAAAATAACAAATGGATACTAGGCTTAATACCTGGGTGATGAAATAATCTGTACAACAAACCCCATGACACATGTTCACCTATGTAAGGAACCTGCACACTCTGTTCATGTACCCCAGAACATAAAAGTTACAAAAATTAGAATAAATTATTCTCTAAAAATCACTTGTTTTAAAAAACTTCTACTTTCTAATGTCTATTAACCTCTTTCTATAAGCTTTTTTTCCCCAGGTAAGGTAACATAATTCCTTTCTGTAGTGTCCTCAGAAGAGGAGAATATTAACACTGCATAGGCATCTCCCCATTATGTATGAAATAGATTTGAAAATCTTGAACTTAGATTAATTTGCTAAATTAAAAAAATTAGGAAAGTGGAAACTACCTTGATAATTATGCATGTTCTCTGGAATTGAATCAGAGAAAGCACTACCAGAAAATGACTTGAGTATCTCTAATTAGGTATATAAAGAGTAGCATGATACGAAAATGTTTCTGTTTGTTTTTCATTTTCTAAATAAAAAGAAATAAGATTAAAATGAATCAGAGTCAGACTAAATATTATAAATCATTTATCTTCCTTCTTGTGGGATATATATATATATATAGATAGATATAGATATAGATATATAAAAAATACACAATTTCTCATCTGAAATATCCAGGCTGAGATATAGCAACAAACAAAATATTTATGTACAATCTTTCCTATTGCCATTTGGTGACAAAAAAAATTCCAGAATTACTCTGTTCACTGACAATGATGCCCAGGTGTGGTAACTGTAGAATATCTTGATGAAAAAGTAAATCAGATATTTTTTTCTTTTTTTTTTTAAGACTCAAATGTGCTCAGCTTTAGTTTTAATTCTAGTTATAGAAAAACACTTCTTTTGTGAGGGAAGTAACATTGATCTTCAGGTGTCAGATTATCTCTAAACTTACTTCTTTATGCCATGTAGCAGCAAGAGTCATTTGCCAAAGAGTCATGTGCATTACCTGAACTCGAACCAATGACACCATATTGGATATGACAACATTAGCCCACTGAGACCAAAATGAGCCAACTGAGTACTCACAAAAGTCTGGGCTGGGTTAGCCAGGGACAGTCCAGGAGAATTACTTCAGGGAGAGCCGATAATTGCAACTGAAGATACCAAGAGCATAGATGAATCCCATGGAGGACCAAGACCACAAGAAAAGTTGTCCAGAATATAGACCTCTAAAAATGTAGCCCAACTAATACATACTCCCTTTTCCTTCTATAAAATTCTAATTCCTCAGTACAGTAGTTCCTCCTTTTCCAAGGTTCCACTTAACAAGATTTCAGTTGTACATAGTCAACCTCAGTCCAAGAATATTAAGTGGGAAATTTCAGAAATAAACAATTTATAAATTTTAAATTGCACACAATTCTGAGTAGTGTGATGATCTCTTGTGCTGCCCAGCTTTGCCTAACCTGGGACGTGAATCTCCCTTTGTCCAGCATATACACGCCGTACACTCACTCACTTCATAGGCTTCTCTATTACCAGATTAACTGCAGCATCACAGAACGTGTGATCAAGTAATCCTTATCTTACTTTTCTTACAGCTTGTAACTATAATTGTATTTTATTACAAGTTATTGTGGGTAATCTCTTACAATGTCATACCTAATTTATGAATTAAACTTTATCATTGGTACATACATATGAAAAAAATACAGTAAATATAGGGTTCTGTATTATCCCGCTTCACACATCCAAGAAAGCCTTGCAAAATATCTCCTGTGGATAAGGAAGAGACTACTGTATGGCAAACTGGCCCTTAATTATCTGCTTCTCTTCTTAACTTCATCTCCTATCACAGATCGGGAAACTATTTCTGGACACTCTCCTGCTACAAAATTGCAGCCTGCTGCTACATTTGACCATCCTGAACTTTCTAATTCATATTCATCTTTTAAAACTCAGCTTATGCATCACCTGTTCTAGGAAATCCAGTGTGATTCCTTCATCTGCATCTTCATACTACCTCATAATCTTGCTGCTGTTGTTGTTGCACTTATCCTGTGATGTAGTAATTATCCAATTATTTGTCTTAAACAGAGATTTTTCTCTGATTATTCATATTAAACAGAGAAAAATCAAGAGTGTCCACTTGATTGGACTGAAGGATACAAAATATTGATCTTGGGTGTATCTGTGAAGGTGTTGCCAAAGGAGATTAACCGTTGAGTCAGTGGGCTGGGGAAGGCAGACCTACCCTTAATCCAAATGGGTACAATCAAATCAGCTGCCAGGGAAGCCAGAATGGCTTTTGTTACTCCTCAGCCTCGTGAGCTCACATTTTACACGGCATCAGAGTTCCTTCTCTCTAGTATTTTTACTGGGGCTTCACTGAGTTCTCTCTCTGAAACAGCCTGCTTCAATTAAGTGTCTCTTTGATTTCAAAATATTTTTATTTTGGGAAAAAATGATATGTTTTGCATGTTGCTTGACTTAATTTCTGTTTTGCTTAATCAATCTCAAAAAATCATTAAGGCAAGTAAAGCATCCCCATTAAATCGCCTTATAGCCTCTAGAAGTCATCTGCCATTGTTTCAATTCCAGTGCAAATTCCGTCTGCTCTTCCATATTTTCTTGGCATCTCTCTTTCAGTTACTGAAGTTGATTGCATCCGCATTTGTCCTTCTAAATGTGTACTCACTAGCGATGTTACTGCACTTATAATTTCATTAGATTTATTAGTTTATATACAAATGTCCCTGCCTAATGTTACAGGAAGCAAGCCAAGTTAGTTAACTTTTATATCATTGTACTGAATACAGGGCCACGTGTATAACTGAAACTAACTAGAAGTGAAAAGTGGGTAAGAAAAGAAAAGAAGGACAGAAGAAAGAAAAACAAAGAATAAGTTAGGAAAAGAGCAAAAGAAAATCAAATAGAGCTTAGATATTGACATAGCGTCATATTCACATTGGACTTGCCCAACATTTCACCATTAAAATATGCTGGAACTAACACTCAAATAAATTCCAGAGTCTTCCTATGCCATTCTGTGGCTTCCAACAAGGAGATGCCTATTACACAGTAGTCACTCAAGAATTATGGTGACAAACCCACCATAATTGGTGAACTATAAACACTGATGGACTGAACTATAAACACTGACTGAACTATAAGCACTGATGGACTTTTGGGCATATAGTCTTTTTCGTAGATAAGCTCTAAAGGAAGTCAGCCAGCTAAAACACTATTAAGTGTAACTATATAGGAATGCTTGGGCTAAGAGAATTATATTGGACATCAATTCAAAGTTCATAAGTCTTCTTGAGTACCTTACCCCTGCCCCGCAGTGTATTGCCAGCAAGTTGACACTGTAACGTGTCTTCAAAGGCCACTCTACTCTTCTGTCAGGCCAGCTGCTTGAGAGTAGTGAGAAACATATTAAGGCCAGTGAATCAGCTGCCAGGGAGGCCAAAATGGTTCTTGTTGCTCCTCAGCCTGAAGACAAGTCTACTGTGGGACCTTGTGATTGTGTGAGTTAATATTTAATATATTTCCATATATATATACACACACACACACACACACACACACATACACACACATATATATACACACATATATACACACACAAACATATATATATACACACACACATATATATGTGTATATATGCATATATGTGTATATATATATGTACATATGTATATATGTGTATATATATGTATATATGCACATATATATATCCCATTATTTCTGTCCCCCTAGAGAACCCTGATTAATACAACAGGTATCCCATAAAGAAGCTCTGGTACTGGTACTGCAACTGTTCACTTTCAGGTGGTGCTGGCATATTGTATAGAATCGTTTGTATAGCAAGCCTAAGTTTTCTCATCCTCTGTCTGTAGAGTACTTCCCATGAAGCTACAGGTGCAGGCTTGGAGAGAGAAGCTACAGCAGAAGTGGGGTTTATAGGCATTTGAGCCTCATTTTTGTTTTTTGTTTTTTTTTGAAACGGAGCCTTGCTCTGTCACCCAGGCTGGAGTGCAGTGGGGCCATCTCAGCTCACTGCAACTTCCACCTCCTGGGTTCAAGCAATCCTCTTGGCTTAGCCTCCTGCGTAGCTGGGACTGCAGGAGCGGGTCACTACACCCAGGTAATTTTTGTATTTTTAGTACAGATGGGGTTTCTCCATATTGGCCAAGATGGTCTCAAACTCCTGACCTTGTGATCTGACTGCTCAGGCTCTCAAAGTGACAGGATTACAGGCATAAGCCACTGCGCTGGGCTGCATTTAAGCCTCTTATTTTTGCAGACTCCTTGTGCTCTCAGGGCCTGCTAAGGCCCAATAATATATATGGACTTACATCTGATGATGAAGGACTGCTGTGTACACCCAACTTTACGGCCTGTGGGGGTCAGATAACACCCAGTCCATAACAGTCAGCTCAGGTCACATGATAATTTGGTGTCCTATGGTTAGGTGTCCAGCCTCTATTATTGCTTAGTAGCAGGCCAGAAGCTCCTTTTCAAAAGAAAAGCAGCTAGTCACAGAGAATTGTGAAAATTTATTCCGAGATTCTAAAATACTGCAGTATGATTCATTTGTAAGGGCATACCAGGGGCTCTGAACAGAATTTTTATTTGGCACTGACACATTACACACTATTTGATCTATTGGATCATATAGCCCATGGAGCAAAGCATCTTGCATAACAGGTTGGGCCTGTTCCAGAGTCTTCTCTTAATCCAGCCCCCTGAAAATTAGCTGCTTTTTGTGTCACTTGGTGAGACAACAAACTCAAATGAGCCATACGTTGCCTCCAACATCCAGAGTCTCACCAGGCATTGTGCCTCTTTTACTGGTTTTAGTAAGGGCCAGATTCAATCATGTATCCTTCACCTTTTACAGGATCTCTCAACATGCCTCACACCACTGGATCCATAGAAATTTCACTGAGAAGTAAGTCCCTTGAATTTGAGTCAGATTTAGTTTTTACCCTTTTACATACAAGTGTGTTCTTAATAAGTATAGTGTAGTTGCTACTTCTTGTTCAGAGGCCAGTGTGATCAAAGTAATATCATCTATATCTTATAGAAGGGAAAGCTGATCAAGACCCCTGAGAATTAAATTACAACATAAAGCCAGAGAGTAGATATATTTCTGGCATAAAATGGTAAAGGTGTATTGCCAACTTTAACAGATAAAAGCAAACTGTTTCTGGTGGTCTTTGTTAACAGAGATGTGGAAAAAAGCATTTGCCAGACCAATAGCTATATACCAAGTACTAGAGAGTGTGAGAATTTGCTCAGGCCATAGAAACACATCTGGTAGAGCAGCTGCCATTGGTGTCACCACTTGGTTAAGCTTATAATAAGTCGCTGTCATGCTCCAAAATTCGTCTATCTTTTGTATATGCCAGATAGCAAGGTTGAATGAGGATGTGGTGGAAATCACCACCTCTGCATCTTTCAAGTTCTTGATGATGACACAGATCTCTGGAATCTTTCCAGGAATGTGAAATTGCTTTTTGTTTCCTATTTTCTTAGGTAGAGGCAGTTCTGGTTGCCTTTATTTGACCTTTCTCATTATATTAGCCCTCATTCCATAGGTCAGGGAAACTATTTGAGGATTCTGGTGACTCCTGTTTATCATTCAAGAGTCAGGGAGAAAAAAGATGCTTTCAGGGTTACCTGGGCCCACAGTAAGATAACTTGTGCTAAAACACCATTTATCACCTAACCTCCTTGATATGGCCTAGCTCTGTGTCCCCACCGAAATCTCATCTTGAGTTGCATTCCCCATATGTCACGGGAGGGGCCTGATGGGAGGTGACTGAATCATGGGGGCAGACTTCCTTCTCACTGTTCTCATGAGTGAGTTCTTAGGAGATCAGGTTGTCTGAAAGTGTGTGGTACTTCCCCTTTAGCTCTCTCTCTTGCTCTGCCACGGTAAGACATGTTTGCTTCCCCTTTGCCTTCTGCCATGATTTTAAGTTTTCTGAGTCCTCTCCAGCCATACAGAACTGTGATTCAATTAAACGTCTTTCTTTACAAGTTACCCAGTCTCAGGCAGTTCTTCACAGCAGTGTGAAAACAGACTAATACACTCCTTAAGTTTCTCCTCTGACTAGTAGGGTAAGAACCATTGGTAAATGCTGTATTCATTATAGCCACAATTCATGGTTCCAGGTATGCAGGAGTGAAAGTGGAAGTGAAACCACTCACAATCATCCATATTGACTCAGTAGCAAAGTTTTTGCTTTCTGTATCCACCACCTCAAACACTGTTAGCCTAGAGGTCTTAATTCCAAAAGAAGGAATGATTCTGCTTGGAGAAATGGCAATACTTTCATTGAAGTAGAAGTTATGATGGTCACATGCTCCATCTGGGCTTTCATTCCTCAAAATCAACAGGGAAAGAAAGGGATACAGTACTGGCTTGGGGGATTGAACTTGACTACTGAGGATAAATTGAACTTATGCTCCACAATGGAGGTAGGGAAGATCAGGAATAGAATGCAAGAGATTCTTAGGGCATCTGTTAGTATTACCAGGCCCTGCAATTAAGTTAGTGAGAAACTAAACTGACATAATCCAGACAGAACTATCAATGTCCCGTATCCTTCAAGAACAAAGATTTGGGTCACTCCACCAGACAAAGAACCATGACCAGCTGAGGTGCTTGTTAAGATACAATAATATATACAAGTCTAGGCGTGGTGGCTCACACCTGTAATTCCAGCCCTTTGGGAGGCTGAGACAGGTGGATTACCTCAGCTCAGGAGTTTGAGACCAGCCTGGCCAACATGGTGAAATGCCATCTCTACTAAAAATACAAAAAAAAAAAAAAATAGCTAGGCATCATGGTGGGCACCTGTAATTTCAGCAATTCAGGAGGCTGATTTAGGAGAATCACTTGAATTCAGAAGGTGGAGGTTACAGTAAACCGAGATCATGCCATCGTACTGCTCCAGCCTGGGTGACAAGAGCAAAACTCTGTCTAAAAAAAGAAAAAAAGAATACAAATAGAATAGATAATGAAAGTAGGTAGTTATAAATACCAGGTTCACTGTATAAATAATTACATAAATAAGG
The DNA here is from genome assembly GCF_048565385.1 of Saimiri boliviensis. Lineage (NCBI taxonomy): Eukaryota > Metazoa > Chordata > Mammalia > Primates > Cebidae > Saimiri > Saimiri boliviensis. The sequence goes on from NC_133453.1 coordinate 112,751,055, forward strand.
ACTAAAATTATCATGAGTATTTCTTCTATATTTCATTATCAATATGTTTGTTTGGGAATGTGTAAAAAGCAATCCCACTCTAATGTAACATAAGGAGCATTGACTTAAAATCATAGTGTTTAAGTATTGTTAATTTTACATTATAGTATTAAACTGTAGAATATCAAGAAGAGTAACTATGTCCCAAAAATACATTTTAATTTCTTTTTCTGAGAAAGGGATTGTACATTTATTGGTGTTATTCTAGATAGTTTTATCATGTGCGGCAGAAGTATGACGTTCATTTCTTCACGTGGAGATTAAGTATGCTTTACATGAATGTGTAGAGGTGCCATGTTGAAAGGGGGTGAACTTATGATGGTGAATTTTATGTGGCCTTACAGCCTTCAGAATTCAACTGTAGCATAAGCTCTTCTGTGGATCTCCACCCTACCAGCTCACATGCAGATTTTAAACTAGACCTCTCCTGTAATTGAATGAGCCAATTTCTTAAAATGAATCTATTCCTCTCTCTCTCTCTCTCTCTCTCTCTTTCTCTCTCTCTCTCTCTCTTTCTCTGTACACACACACACACACACACACACACACACACACACATCCACACAAACACACACACATCCAGCTGGTTCTGTCTCTTTGGAGAATGCTGATGACGTCTGAAAAAACTTCTTGAAGGAAGAAGCAGACACAATAATTTTAAAAGTTGGTAGAAAACTATAGAGCTCAGTTCAGAGGAGATTCTGAAATAAACTATTCATAATTTTTTAATTATAGCATTTGCTTTTTTAGTTCAGTAAATAGACAAATAACTTTGAGTCATTATAGCACACAGATATGTACCCAACTTCAGCTCCTTTTTGGGTAAATGATATATGCTAATTTTATCAATGTAGCTGCAATAGTTGACACTTAATGGGCTTTTTATGGCCCATAACTAGGAATATTGGAAAAAGAAGTCAACCTTTTGTTATTATCTATTCCAGACAATGCAAATCATCTTTTGTGATGGGAGTGCTTTGTTGTGAAGACGGAGATGATGCTACAGCCTATAGCCTCACTAATGGATTGATTAATGTTGATGAACATGATATCACACTCGTGAAAAGATAAGATTAATCTGTCTTTAGAAATTTTCAAAATATTTTGTTATAATTTATATGCACAGCAAAACCAATACTACCTATGTCTTGCCAAAATTGAATATAAATTTCTTTTTCATACTTTTATTCAGTTGAGCAATTATATATCCAATGGCAAATAAAATCATGAATCAAGAGAAACACAACACTTGGGCTCTAGGAACCAAATTACATTTATATTATTATTTTTACTTTAACATAGCAAGTAGCAATGAGCAGAATACTCATCTTTCTACCTCCAAATTCATGTTTACATACTAACCTCCAAAATGGTGATAGTAGGAAGTAGAGTCTTTGGGAGGTAATCTGGTTTAGACAAAGTCATGAGAGTGGAGTGCTCCTGATGGGATTAGCGCCTTCTAAAAGGGACCCCAGAGAGCTCCCTTAGCTGATTTCCACAGTGTCAGGATGTAAAGAGAAGTTGCCAATCCACAACCTGGAAGACTAGAACTCAATCATGCAGCCATTTTGATCTCAGGATTTCAGCCTCTAAAACTGAAAAAAATAAATCTCTACTGTTTATAAGGCACTCAATGTATGGCAATTTGTTATTATAAGTCCAAACTAAGACACATATGCTTAAAGTTTCATAAATACTTTTATAAAAAATTAGTCCCCAACAGCATTATGCTTCTAAAATTCCTCGTAGAAAGATTGTGGAAGTCAAAGTCCATCAAAACCAGATGTAAATTTCAGCTCTAATCATTGTTGGCAGTGTGAATTTAGGTGATCTAGTTTTTCATTTTTAACTGTCAAATATTGATTACACCAATCTTTCAGGAATTTGAGTTTGTTGGATGAGTTGGCATATGTTAGAGGGCCGATGACAGCGTTTTCATGACTGCCGAGAAGCAGATGCTGAGAATCAATCAGATGTATAAGAGACAGACTGAAACCTGGAGAGGGGGGCAGAAGGGAAGGGACCTTGCACCTGTATGCTGTCACGAAACCTGTGTCAAGAGGAAAGGAAGGAGGATAAATTAGGTAGAATGTAGAACTGAAGGACAGTTCTAAGAAATGTAGTCAGGTGGAAGCTTGAGCTGAAGTTTCTTGCTGGACGAGCCCTGTGTTTCCTCTGGGTCTCCATTAGCAACGATTCTTCTGCTATTTCGCTCCTTAGGAACTATGAGAAAGGTGGGATCCATTTGAATATGGTGCTGGATCCTGAGGGATATATGGTGGAGCCCTCATTAATTATGCTCCACTACAGGAGATCTGAGTGGCTCGTACTTATAGCCACAACAACAATTCAGATTTTGGCACAGGACTCATGCAAATGTTTGTTTCTAGACTTTTCCACATTGTTCCATAGTTTAGAAAGTAAATCAATCAATTCCTTTCTCTCTCTTTCTCATTGCTATCTCCATCTTTATCTCTCCATCTCCTTTTATATTTTCCTTTCTACCTCTCTTCATTTTAATTACTATCTCTGATAATTTTCAATTTCATGCTGTCTAGAGAAAATACATTTTCTGAGTAGTTTATTTTAGAATTATTTAAGGTTACTTATATAATCTAATACTTAGGGAAAATGTCAAAGAACTGTGGAGGAATTCTCAGGAATTGTAAGTAAACTTGTTGCTATTTTGCAATGGCAATATCCCACACAGCCTCCACTGGATTAACAGTTGGGTGAGACATTTTAAATCCTTTGTGAAATCATTAATAGGTCTGTAAGCAGAGAATAGAGAAAGAAAGAAAAACAGATGTCTATAAGATATAATGGGAAAGCAGTGTGGTGCAGTACTGAAGAAAACACATTTTCATACAGTTCGACCAAAATTTAAATACTCTGTCACTGATTTGATGTGTAAACTTGAGGAAACCCTTAGTATTATATATTTAAACATTTTGTCAGAAACATAATAACTCACGCAGAGGTTTGCTATGAGAATGAAATAGCTTGATACTGTATGTGTGTATATGCATGTATAGTCAGATCATAAGTACTTATTACAGCTATTATTATCACTGAGACATATTTTCAACACCTTCTTGCCTTCTCATTTATAATTTAAAATATATAAGATACAGCAATAGTTGACAGATGAGCTGGTTATTCTTTATAACTTTTTAAAAGTCTTTACATACCACTACATTCTTTCTGTATAGAAAGATCTGTGGTTTTCAGTAGCTTCTTTGGAAACTTTTCTTTGGAAAAGAAAAATATTATTAACTATGGATAAGGTCTATGATAGATTGAGTATAAAACATAACTATGTGTGAATATGATTCCTTAGCCAAAAACGTGATATAATTAGAAAGACACAATAAAAAAATAGCACAAAGAAGTAATGATTGTCCCTTGACTAGTTTGATAAATAAGTGTAATGAGGTCAAGGCTAGTGAATTTATTGTACAAGAGGTAGTGAAAGAAGGCTTCAGTAACCTACACTGTGTTGGAGCTAGCTTTTGAAATATTAAGAAATTTTGGAAGCTGGATTTTACAAATAGCAATTATAAAAAATTAAAATATATACTAAAAATTAAATTGGAAACGAAGATAATGTTCCAAACTTAGCACTTCCTGATTATTTTACATGTGAATATTCTTTGTATTTTCAGTTTTTTTACATCATTTGTATGTATTTCATGGATATACTATATAATGCTACATTGATGCATATCTTTCCCAAGTTTTACATTCAGTGATATCACTTTGGTAGCTATAAAGCAGTCATAGTAGGAATATTTACACTGTAGAAATTGGCAAATGCTATAGATAGGGACTTAATTTGTTGTTTTGTTGATTTTCTAGACTAAAATTGATAAAGAAAACATTAATAATGTAAAATAACTTTTAAAAAGTATTCAGTCTAGTACTGAAACTGAATATGACTGCAGTTTAACAATAGTATTCAATAAAATTCAACAAAAATAGACAATAGAAAAACAATGAAAAAAATTAATTAGACCAAAATGTGGTTTGTGAAAATAACAAAAATGGCAAATCTTTAGTTAGACTGAACAGGAAAAAAGAAAAAAAAGAGAGAGAGTGTTCAAATTACAAACAATGGTAATTAAAGGAAGGACATGATCACCTATCTTAAATAAATAAACAAGATTTTAATGGAATACTATGTACAAATAAAAAATTAAATATTAGCTATATTAGATGAAATGGACAATTCCTAGAACTATAAAAACTACCAAACTGACTCAAGAAATAATAGAAAATCTGAAGAGACTAATAAGTGATTAAATTAGTAATAAAAAGCATGAAACAAAAGCCATAATAATGCCTAGGCTCAGATAGTCTCACTGGTGTCTGTCTATTTGCCAACATTTAAAGAAAAACATCAGCTCCTAGGAGACACTTAAAAAATAGTAGAAGAGGAAGTCACAGTTTCCAACTCAATATACGATGTCAGTATTACTCTGACAGCAAAATCAGACAAAGACAAAGATAACACAGGAACTGAATACTACAGACAAGTATGTCTCATGACTATTGATGCAAAACCCACAAAAAATACAAACAAACCACATTCAATGACATGTGGAAGGATTATGCACAGTGACCAAATGGGATTCTCCCAGTAATGCAATATTGTTTCAATATCTGAAAATCAGTTGATGTAATACACCATATCAATAGCATAAAGGTAGAAACAATATAATCATCTCAATTGTTGCAGAAAAAGCATTTACAGCCTTAAAAATAAAATAATTTTTAAAAACTAGCAATAGAAGGTCATTTCCAAAACCTGATAAAGGGAAAAAGGAAAACAAAACAAAACCCATAATTAGCAAAGTAAGTAATGGGAAAGACTAAATAATCGCTCACTATGATTAAGAAGATAAATGTACTCACAACAGGTCATCAATAATATGTGGAAAATTATAGCCAAAGGAAAAATGAAAAGTATTCTTATTATAAAAGAATATGTAAAACTGTGTCTATTTCAGACATACAATTTTGTATGTTGAGAATCCTAAGGAATTGCTAAAAAAAAAAAAAAAAAAAAAAAAACTGTTCAAACCAATAAATGAGTTTAGTAATGTTGGAGGATTCAAGGTCAATTCCTCACCTTGACTAATCTGAAAATGAAATTAATATTCCATTGTATGAATATGACACATTTATGTATCTCTCTCTCCAGATAGATAATAGGTAGGTAGATAAATAGATTGATTGGTAGGTAGATAGATGATAGATAGACAGGTAGGTAGATAGATAGATAGATAGATAGATAGATAGATAGACAGATAGATAGATTAACTGTTGTCATTTTGGGACTATTATGAATAACGCTGCTTTGAAAATATTTGCACAAGTTTTTGTGGCTGTGTGTTTTCATTCTCTTGGATACATAATTATTAGATGCAATACTAAATCATATAGCAGGGTGTTTAGCTGTTTGAGAAAAGACCTATTTCCAAAATGCCTACATTGTTTATACTTGTGCCAGCACCATTTGTGGAGAAAACTGCTTATTCCATGTATCACTTCATTTTATTGTATTATTTCTTTGCCAGTTACTCTGACACTGAGGAAAAGGACAGAGTTATTCATTATTCAGAGTTATTTTATTGTTAGCGTTTGTGTGTTCATCTTTGTGTGTCTATGGACTGACATAGTAAACACTCAATAATTGTTGAATGAATGACTTAGTGGCTTCATTTGGGCAAATTGAATTGCCGTGAATCAAATTATTTTAAAGTTAATCTTATTTGTTTGTATATTATCTAAAATATATCAGCATTGTCAGGTAACTGGTAACTTTAAATCACTACAGTATATTTGAATATAATGATCAGTCACTAAAGAATTCAATATTACATGAAGATTTGGACCTTTAAACACTGTATGTATTGTCTTTCAAAACTCTCAAAATACTTGAATGACTTTAACACCTTGAGACCTCATAAATCCTGTATATTTAAATGGTGTCCTGAACTCACACGTTTTTTCTCAAATATGATCTCAAAGCATGTACAGTTTTAGTTAATTATGCATAATAGATGTGAATCTAAAATGTTGTAAATAAATACAAATTTTGCAAAACAAATCTTATTTTAATTTTTAAGCAAACATTAAAATGATCCTATCATGAATCTGTGCTACATGGTAATGAATACATATTGTTTTCAAACCTGTGGTTTCCTAACCACACAATTCAGCTACTTTGCAACATTCAGTGTTCTTTGATGCCCAATCTCAGGAAAGGAAGGGAAAATCAAAGGAAACCTTTTTATTTTAATGAGTATATAGGTTAATAATGAATCTTGAGTCATTTCTAACTGTGTCTTCTATGTCATCATGTCTTGTGATATATAAACTGAGTGATGCTTTGACCAGTGATCTGAAGACCCTCTGGTATTTTCAATTGTCAAAGATATTGCATTTTAACTAGTATCTCTACCAATTTCAAGGGAGAGATAAAATTAGTTAGGTTAAAAATATACCAAGCGAATGAGACAAACGAGAATTTCAGAGAAGATTAAACTTTAAGTACTCAGAATATTTTCTGATCTAGAATTATATTTCTGTTGATCTTTCTAGATATTTCAGGGTTAATGACATTAAATTTATCTGATATTGTATACATAACCTCCATGTAATTGAAAGCAATATGATACAAAAGGGTGGTGTGGAAACGATATTGAATGCTGCATTACGAATGGTGGTTATTTTTGTTACACTTAGAAACTATTTAGTGCCTAGGTGAGGGGGTCCACTCATGTTGCTGTACAAAGATGCCTTCTGTGATTCTGCAGCAAATACTGAGCTCTGATGGGTGATTCAGAGCTTCTACTCTGAATAAAAAGTTATCTAGAGTAAAGATAGCATTAGGGGTATGTCATACTATTTTACTGTACAAACAGAAAAAAAAGACAGACTGGGTTCTTGAGCACAAGATAGTATTGTATGCAGATGTCCAGTGAGAGTGACATAATAAAAATAATCATAATGTTCAATGACACAAAACTTCAGGGAATTAAATAGTAAGCAATTCAGAATTTACATTTTTTCTTTAATTCTTTCAACTTATTTTATATCCTAGAGTCTCCAAACTGATTTTCTGCTTCATATTATAGCATCAGATTTTCAAGATCCTGTGAGAATAGCACTACTGCTTTTGCTTTTGCTGTCACTATATCATCTACAATCAGAGCAGGCTTTAAAAAAATAGATAAATAAAGTGATGTAAGAGAATACCAAGTTGACAGATTGCCCAAGAATATCTCCCCACCCACTCTGCCATCTGGCATTATTTTGACACTTAGAGTCTACTTAGTTTTCCAAATTTACAGATATTTCCTTAGGATTTAAACATGATAGTTAAGTCTAACGCATTGTAAAGATGGCCAATAAATTTAATACCTACTAATAACCACTTCTTAGATACCCTCTATTATAATGAATTATATAGGAGTAAAAATAATTCTTAATATTGCTAATTCAATTTACACAAACATTTCCTTCCTAGTGGAAAATAATTTGTGTGTAATTTCATTAATTAAATCAAGATAGTAGCTTTTCATAGATAGATACACGTAGATAATAGGTAGATAGGTAGGTAGGTAGAGATAGGTAATAGATAGATATTTGGCAAAATAACATGTCAAAGTATTAATCTATGGGCTATCTCACTCCTAAAATCCCTTTCCATGTACTTGATGGTTCTTCTTTTTTACCATCCCAGAAAGCTGGATTCGAACAAGTCACTGATTTGGGAAGAAGGGACCATGGTAAAAACAGGAAGCAAATGAGGCATTCTTCAGCATAATCTTTAAAAGTTTTTGGTCTAAATAATTGACCATAATTTGAATGCACAGCTAGAGGGTAGGTTTTATATCATCCTCTGTCTCCATACAAGGGGACAGGAAGGAGATGAGGGAGAACAGGAAGGCCACCCTCATCAATATTGCAGATGATGCTTGTGAAGGTTCTGTTTACTAGCAGTTCCAGTGACTGATATGAAGCTTAAGATCTAGTCTTCCTTCTGGATACTGTTTGTTGAGGGCACTGGGCAACAGTAGCCAGACCGTTTATCCAATATTGCAGAAGAGAACCAGGCTCTTCTGCTATCCAAGGTTCATCCCCAATGGACCAGCCCTCTATTTTATATCTCAAGATACCTTAATCTCACTCATAAAAGCAGACTACTCTCTAGCAAGTAGAAGGCCAAGCAGCAAAAGTAAAAAAAGATCCTTTGCTCCCTCTAACCAAAGTGGAACTAAGCTGCGTGCTGGAGATCTCTGATGGATACAAGAGAGGGGTAGACAGTGCTACTGTGTGTCCAAATTAATGCTATACAGTCCTGCAGAAATAGAGGTCTGCTCTTTTCAGATTTCCTCAGTCTCCTAATCATGGGGAGACACAACTTTTTTAATTTCCCAAACTGTGGAAGAGTAATGGACAAAGATCATAACCCCAAGGCTCAAGGTCTGTATGCCATATTTGAACTAGTGCTTTTAAACAAGAGGATTGCTATCACAAAAACTGTTTCTTAGGTTGCTAAAATATAAAGACATAGTTTTTAAAAATGTTTATAGGATGTCTGTTCTGGGTGTTCCCCAGAGAAGCCTCGGGGTTGTGTGCTGTGACAAAGAGAGGGCACAAGAATGGGGCTTGGAGGGACCTTCCCACCCTCACCCTTTACAGAACACCTCTGCTTTCTGCTTACCTGCAGTGAGACTCTCAATAAAATTACATATGAAAAAATTCCTATTTGAATCAAGTTCTAAAATAATGGAAATAATATATATGAAAGTATTACACTTTATTAATTCGGGGTTCTGTACAAAATTTAAGAAAATGGGTTTCTTTGGATTTCTCTGTAAAATAGGAATGATAACAGTCTCACAAATCATTGTAAGTGAATTTAATGGATAAAATAAAATAATGTGTTCAAAAGAGTGTAGAAAAGGTAAAAGCTTCATCTAAATTTAAGGGCTTATTTACAGGGTTTTCTGGGCCCACTTATTGGTCACTAAGTGCTACAATCAACTGGCTTCAGATTACTCACAGTAATGCTTTCAAAGTGCTTAGAATTTTTGTTTTATTATACTTACTAGCAGATGCTAGATACATATCTTTGAGTTTCTAATATTAATCCAACTTAATTTAACTGAAATATCTTAACTAAGTCTCTACATGCAAATGTGCAATTAAAGCTCTGTGTGTGCCTATAAATAGATGTATATATTTATGTATATGTATATGTACATTCCAAATCTTTAAACTACATTGACATGCTATGCTAACTGTAGCTTTGAAGAATAATGTAAAGTATTATTATTAATCCACCTAAAACAGGTATCTCAGTTGATCTGATTAGGTGTCTAATGAGACCAAGATCAAGTGTTTGCTCCCATAGAGATCTGTTAACTTTGCACACCTCATGTTTACAGACTTGATGGTATCTAAAACAATGTTTAGCTGTTACTCAATACTAATCTATGTGCCAGAACCCACAGACAGAAGAAAGGGATTATAGCTTCCCAGATTCAGCCCATTCCATTTACAAACATCTCTCTCTCTCTCTCTCTCTCTCTGACACAGACACACACACACACACACACACACACACACACACACACACTCTGCTATAAGTGCTTCTGTAGCATAATCTCTTCTTATAAATAAGCACATTAAAATGTAAAACTCTCACAATACTCTAATCTGTTTCCATGATAGAGGGGATGACTTTACTTAGCTAACAATAATTACACTTTTTAAATGATATAATTCATACAAAGATCTTGATATAATATCCAATATACAAAGGCAATGTATTCATATAACTATTTCTTCTGTAGTTATTAATGGTGATTCTAACACTGTCACAATGTAACCACTCTTTGAATTATAAAGGCAGAATTAAAATAATTTATTAAATGCATTTGTAACTTCATTTAAATAAAATTATTTAAATAATTTAATTTGTGACTGCTATTGGATGTTGAGATCAATATCCAAGATTGTGTATGTGTAATGCTAACTAGGGAATCTTTCAAATAATTGGTTGTGGTACCCCAGTATCTGAGTTCATCCTCCAACTACAAATGCTGAAGCAGTGTGTACAAGCTATGCTTTGTGCTTTCATATCATTTGTTATTCAATTTGGGGTACTTGTGAGATGTTTTTGGTAATATATTAATAAATAACCCCAGAATATTGTATACAAATCACCTGGGCAAACCAAGGCAGGCGATTCACCTAGTTAGAGTAGAAGGTTCTGGAGTCTTCCACTGCATGCCCTTAAGGCTTGAGCCTATTACTAATTTAATGATTTACCTGAGCAAGATGTGTTCTTGTGACAGCCTTGGGGATAGAGATGAGAAGCTAGTTGGGGGAACACCAGACTGAAGTGATAAACCCAAAAGGAGAGACCAGCAATTGTTAATCTCGGTAGGGATTGCTGGGTGGCCAGCGTTATTCTCAGTCATGGCAACAAACCCAAGCAATGGGCTTCTTTTGATTTCAGGCTCTCTTTATTCTCAGACACTTCACAAGTCTGAGGTGCTGGAGAACAACTCGTTGAACTCCAGAACCCTAAGACAACAATTCTACTTAAGTTGTTTTAGCAACGAAGTGACCAATATGTCTCCTTGGTATAAGACAAGAAGTGGTTTGGACAAGGTGCAGAAATAGAGTTTCTCAGGCAAAACATCTGAGCTGCATCAAAGTGACTAAATGTCCTTACAAGTGAAGCCGGTCCTAGGTCTGGGTCAAGCTCAGCAGTTGCAGCCTGTATCCTATCCTCTATCTTCTATCATCCTTTGTGAACACCAGCCTGCTCAGTTTAAATTTGGAGGACTGGCAGGTATTTTAGCAATTTGGGAGAGGAGTCAGGATATTTTTATATTAAATTTGATTAGATATTGAGAAGAGAGTAAATGCTGGAATCACAAATAAATCACAGCATCCTGGTTTGGACAACTGTATGGATGAAGAAGTCATTTAATGAGATGAGGATGACTGTAGAAGAAACGTATTTGGTAATGGGTAAAGGAAATGAAATTTTATCTTTGGAAATGTTAAATCTGGGATGCCTGAGGCACATTCAGAGAGAAATCTCATGTAGCAGGTGCCATGTATTAGTTAGATGTACAAGGCAGAAATCAGTAGCTGGTTACTTCACCTATATTGACCCTTTGGAGTGTATCAGTGAGTCGAAGATGATTTTCTGAGAAAATTATTTTCTAGTACACATTTAATCTCTGGTGGGACAGCCGTTTGCTAGGACTTTTCATGTATATAATCATTATATCAGAAATGCAACACAGGCTTTTCAGCCAGTTATAGAAAAGATTACCATAGTTAGAATAAGAAACAAAAATCAAAAGCCCAAGTGAGTGCTAGGGTAGCTGAGGCACATAAACAGAATCAAGAGAGAGCCTTGAAAGATGAAAGGCTATTTTGGTTATTTGTGTGTCTCTCTGCCTATGGTGTTTCTTAGAGCGATGATAAGTGAAGGGTGAAATGTCTACTAATGTTCATTTTCTTCTCATAATGGCTATCTTCTACTTTTTGGCTTTTTTTTCCCCTATTTAAGAATTTTATGATGGATAAGTTTAAAAAGTTGGATCTCAATGGAGACACATTTTGATGTTTGATATATGAGAGGAAATCAATATTCTTCAACAAGAATGCTTAGGTTTTAAGGAAATCCGTGCAGTGAACATGGAGTTGTGCTGCTAAGATGTCCTTTAAAGATTCCAGTCAAAAGGACCTGCTTTGGGGAGCACAGTAGACAGACAGCCTTATGATGCTACACCTTCAGATCCTTCACAGAATTCCTATGTTCCCTGGGCCACTCCCATAATGATGGACCATGATGGGAGTGTCCCAGGGGACGTGTGAACTCCATGAAGGATCTGAGGATGTAGCATCATAAGGCTATCTATCACTCCCTGACCTGGGAGTGTCTGTGGGGCAGACTTTGCACAGATATTTGATCCTCAGACTGGCCGAAACTTTCAGAGCTGTGATGCAAGTGGAGCTCTCCAGTGCAGGCTTCTTTATGTCTCTTTCCTTTCACCAATGTCAGACCTGCATCTGGTCTGAAGTCCCCTCCACCTGCCCTCACCTGCTCACTCCCACTTTATCCTTTGCACACCTTCCCCTGATAAACTTCTTATGCACCTAATTTAATCTGCTGCTTGTAGACTCTGAACTGACAAATCCCTAAAATGGAGAACATTCCAAATTTGTAGCCAAGAAGTGATTTTATTTCTGTGTGGAGTCCCAGGATGCGACACAATGTCTGAAAATTAACGGCAAATGATTAGGCCAAGGCAGGCAGATCATGAGGTCAAGATATCGAGACCATCTGGCCAACACGGTGAAACCCCATCTCTACTAAAAATGCAAAAGTTAGTCCAGCTTGGTAGCATGGGCCTATTGTCCCAGCTACTCGGGAGGCTAAGGCAGGAGAATCGCTTGGACCTGGGAAACAGAGGTGGCAGTGAGCCGAGATCATGCCACTGAACTCCATTCTGGCAACAGAGTAAAACTCCTTCCCCCACAAAAGAACTTTCTATGTACCACATCGTTTTTCTCTGTGTGTTTTAAGGTTTTTTTTTTCTTTCTTTCTTTCTTTCCTTGGTTTTTAGTATTTAGATTACAATATGTCTGAATGTGGTTTTCTTTTCTTTTATTCTATTATTTTCTATTATTGTTTTTCTATTATATTCTATTTCTTTTATTACTGAGCCTCTTACATCTATAAATTTGTATCTTTTACCACATTTGAGAAATGTTCAGCCATTATTTATTTTGATATTTTTCTGCACCTACCTATTCCTCTTCTGTTTTAGATGTCAATGACGAAAATGTGAGACTTTTAAGCATTTTCCATCTAACCCTGAGGCTTTTTCAATCTTTTGTTTCTGTTCACATTAAGCACTTTGTGCTGTTCTATATCCACATTCATTGTCTCATTCTGTCATTTGCATTCTGCTATCAAACACATTCAGTGGTCTCTTTTTCAATTAGAATTTTCAGTTCTAAAATTTCTATTTTTTTGGTTTTATATTTATCTGCTGAGAAATTTTATTTCTTTTTCTTAATTTTCAAGAGTTTACATTTATCTCACAGAGGTAACAACAATCTTAGCAACTTGACATATTACTTATAGTATATGAATACCATATATCATATGTTGTACTATAGTATATTATATTGCATATTATATTATACATTATGTGTTAGATATATAAAAATAGAGAGAAAGAAAGAAAAGTATATATATAGAGAGAAAGAGAGATATTGGTTTGAAATGCAAGAGTGACTGTTATCATGATTGGAATGTCATAAATTACGAGAAACAGCATTATTGGTGAGGCCCATGGTGGTTTTCTGATAAGAGTGACCTCGCAGAGGTATGGTCCATAACTTAGGGGACATTATTTCTTTGGAACTATAAAAGTATCTTTATGTTGGTTATTGGTCATATTTCTGTTGGTCAGACTAAATGTGTAATGTGACACATCCTCACTAGCCGGCAGGTGAGAATTTTAACAGTGCAGTCACATATTAGCAATCGAGGTGCAGTTGACTAATGATGGTGTTAACTGCTGGTGTTGTGGCCCTGACTAGTATTGTATACAAACATGGGAAGTAAAAGACAGTCTCTATGAAAATAATATCTAATGAACACTGAAATATAGTAGTATTTGCTGAACGGACTAAACCAAATTGCATTTAGTCTTATCAGTGCTTAGCTGTAATTAGAAGGTCAATCAATATCTTACTTCATCTAGATTTCGTTTCTTAAGCTGCAAATGAAATCATATACATAAACATAGTATATATTTAACTTCTTTATACACTGCCGCATTTGTTACTCTTTTTCTACATCAAAGTTTTCAAATTGAAATTCTGTCATGAGACTGATGGTTAAAGTAAATGACCTAAAGCAGGTAGGTAAATGAAAGAAGTAAATGTATCTGAGACAAGAGAAATAGCTAAGTACTTTAAAGAACTGAAAGATAAACGCTTTGTAAAGACACATAAATAAAACTAACAGTAAAACAAACAAACAAACAAAAAAAAAGTAAAAATAAAGTTAAAACAAAAATTGTGCACCCAAACAAAACACATCTGTGGACTCTATTTGGCATTTATGCCTCCTGTGTTTGATCCCTGTTAGGTTGGTAATGCCATGACAGGGATTGGTAATTTTTTTTTTCTGTGCAAGCCCGGATACTAAATATTTTAAGGTATGTGCAGCATACAGTCTCTGTTGCAATGACTCAATTCTGCTCTTACGTACAAACAGAGTCACAGACAATATATAAATGGACATGGAGATGTTTCACTGAAATTTTGTTTTTAGAAACAGTGATAGCTGAATTGATAGCCTGTGAACTATAGTTGGCCAACACGTCATAAACATAGGGGTAAACTAGTTGTTAATGACTAGAGTTCAAATTATTATTATTGTTCAGAATCTAATCATTTATTATTTCAATCCTGCCACAAGATTTTATTTGTAAGTCATTTCTACTGAGTTAATTTGGATGTCTTTTCAAAGATTCCCTCATTTATCCCCAGGAAGAGTTACTGTATTTTAAAAATATTAATATTTCAAATGGAATATTTCCAGAAAATTTGTTTTTTACTTTGTGGTTGGGTTATACAAAACTATCTACAAAGTAAGACACTGGACTCAGCTCCATTATCAGAGCATGGTCAATATTGTGTACTTGCCTTCTGGGCTTTCCATGCTGAAATGTGAAGTGTTGATGTCAGACACACTAATAGAGCAAGCAACAGCGCATCATGAAAGCTGCTAAGCAAACCCTACTTCCAGCAATGCTAAAAAGTTGGTGAGAGTAGCAGTGGACTGGCAGGAAGGGATTAAACTCTGCATACCTATGAGAAGGGGGCTGAAAAACAATGCCTTGAAATACAGAAAGAGATCTACCTTGTCATGAGGAGCTATTCCATGATGTTGTTTCTTGTTTGTTTGTTTTGTGCATTTTGTTTTGATTGTTTGCAGTTTTGGTTTTAGATATTGCTGTGACATGGTCTCAGATAAAGCTTGCCTGTGAAATTGTAGAGTTGCTCATGAAAGACTTATTTGAACCAAATATGTATTATACAAAGCCTGCCTCTAACCCCCGAAAACTACATTTTGTATGAATTGAAATTTGTTGCTTTTGGTTTGAATTGTGTTTCATGTTTTTCAAGCAGAAAAAAGAGGACATTATCTGAATCTATACTACTTCTTCACTTGGAGAATATCTGTTTGTCTAAAAATATAAAAAGATCTGTTTTCTAATCTTGCAGATTAATTGTTTAGTCACTTACTTTTTAGAATTTTTAGAGGGGTGGTTGTCAGGGGAAATAATTGGCTGTTTTACTGTACATGCCTTTCTCATCACAAAACAAAAATGTATTTTTTAAATTGCATTTTAGGTTTTAGGGTACATGTGAAGAACATGCAAGATTGTTGCATAGGTACACACATGGCAGTGTGGTTTTTTGCCTTCCGTCCCCTCGCCTGTATCTGTCATTTCTCCCCGTGCTATCTCTTCCCACCTCCCCACCTCCCTGTCCCTCCCCCATTTCCCCCCATCGGACCCCAGTGTGTAGTGCTCCCCTCCCTGTGTCCATGTGTTCTCATTGATCAACACCAGCCTATGAGTGAGAACATGCGGTGTTTGATTTTCTGCTCTTGTGTAAGTTTGCTGAGAATGATGGTTTCCGGGTTCATCCATGTCCCTACAAAGGACGTGAACTCATCGTTTTTGATGGCTGCGTAATATTCCACGGTGTATATGTACCACATTTTTCCTATCCAATCTATCATCGTTGGGCATTTTGGTTGGTTCCAAGTCTTTGCTATTGTGAACAGTGCTGCAATGCAGAAAGAATACTTTCTGTTTCAGTGATATTTTAAAAAGGATTCTGATACATTTTAAGTGATTAGTTAATACACAAAAAGTTGGACTATTGAAAGAAAGCTTTTATTTTCATTGCCTTTAGCCACTGCATTATGGGAAATGCCAAAAAGGAGGCTGAGAATATTTAGCAAGGGCAACTATTTCAAAAGCGGCTTACTTCATTATATAGAAAAGATGTTTAAGGATTGTAGACATAAATACTTAAGTAATTGTGAAAGTTACATGTGAAATATAAGCTACTCTTAGCTCTTCTCCCCAGTTTGTTTAAAACAGCAGGACTACTGTCTGTGTGTCACACTCCTTGTCATGGCATTCCCCTCTATTCTCCAGCCAAGGGCATTCATAACCCATTAATGTCCTTTCTGGAATATTACATTGTTCATAACAGTGCTTATTATAGGTAACGTTGCAATATTGTTGTTCTTATAACCTTTTGGGTTTGATTCTTCCAATATGTATTTTCTACAGTAGAGATATATGTATGTTTTAAAACAATATCACAAATAGTCCAAGTCATAAAATCAAAGAGTAAATTCATATCGTTATGGCTAAGCATAGCTCTTCTGTTTATAGAAATTTCAAAATGGACTAAATTAACTAACTAAGCATTGTAGTGGTCCTGAGTGTGCATCTTTTTATATTTTATGTACTTTATGTAATTGTTATAAAGTGATTTTAATATTGATATAATGAGAAGATTTACTGCAGAGCTATTAATATGATCTTCTAGAATGTATGTTAGAATGCTAGATAGAATTTCTTAAACATATAACAATTCTGTTATGAGAAATTTAAAAATTCTGTAAGGCATAAACACCACTATTTTAACTCTTTTATGTATGACAAAAATGTGACAATTTTACTTCTACTGATTTTATGATTAGTATTTATAATTTGAAATAGTATAGTTTTACCTACTTAGTATTGAAAGAATAATCTCAAAAGTTGTGGTCTCTATCACTTTACTTCCCTGCTTAATATCTTATAAAAATGCTTCATGGGTTAGTAAAGTCCAAATTGTTAGCATCATTTAAAAGTGTATCTAATCTGAGGTATCCAAGCTTTTTGCCACATTATATTTGGCTCAGTGTTAATTGGATCTTCCTTTCCTTTGATTTCACAATAACAACTTCTTTGGGATCATTTACTTGGGTTATTTATAAAAACTGTGATAGTTACCATTTAGAGTTATGGAACCACATTTGTAAAATTATAACTGAGACAGTAAAAAAGATTTGACCTAACTGACTCCATCTTGCTTCTAACCTCAAGGCTGTCCTGGTTCATTCCTGTGTATACACTGAACTAACTTTGGAAAGAATTTAGTTTATAGCTTAGCTTTGAAACAAAGATGATGACAGTCCTTTCCTAAAACAAATCTTACTGCCTGTGGACTAGACTGCCTAAAGTCACAAGATTAGAAGTTATGGTCATCTTACTAAATTCAAGATATAGCTATTTTTATTAAACTGCTATCAATTTCTTATTTATTAACAGTTACATAAGCAAAAATTATTCTGTTTGGGGCTGAGTTTATAGGTTTGTAACCCCTATGCCAAATTTTGACATCTTATAGTATTTGGCAGAGATAAGTATGAGATTGCCTGATTAATACATGCAAACAGAAATGTATGTTTGGCAAGTCTTAAGGCATTTCTAATATTACTTTACCAATAATTTCAAAGCTAGCTTATTTATTAAAGATTTTACTTAAGTTAATAAACTTGAAAGGGCATTTGACTATTTTTTTTCTTTTTTCCTGACAAATTATTTGATTCAAGTGCCTTTATTAAGCCAATTAATTAGAGCTTTTTATGTATTTTCAATAGTGAAACATTGTGTACAAAACACATAACTACCTTCCCCCCGCATCTTAGACTTACATAGCCTTAAATTTGCATACTGAAGGAAACAACTCAGGTGAAAATCAAACAGTAAATTTACAACATATGGTACTGAGAGAAAAAAATCTGGTGTGCTAGAGGGAAATTAAAATGGAATTAATTGCTAATTAAAGATAGAATTATATAAATTATAAAGGCCTTTTAAATATATACAAACACACACACATATACACAAACACACAAAGATCCTATAGCTTTTACTTCAGAACTTAATCCATGAGATAAATACAAATTCACCAGCTTTCAAAACAACAACAGCAACAACAGCAACAAACCTATGGGACCCAAACAGTGGTATTTATTGTAATAGAAAAATAACAGCAGGTTTAAATCAGATAGAAAAGAACATGGAGAAAAAAAGAACTTAGGATCTCTACAGTTTGCAGGTCGACCTTTCTAAGGGCTCTTTTTTCTTGGTGAAAATGTGCACAAACTCTGGCAATTAGAGATGCCATGAAACCTACATTGTGCTCGGAAGAGAGTCATTCTCCTTGATTTCTCATCATTCGTTGAATATTTGTTTCCCACTTTTAAAATAATATTTATTTCTTTTTTTTTTAATAAAAGGAGGGAAACAAAAAAAGTTTCACACTTTTTTTTTTTTTTTTTTTAACAAAAGGAGGTTTTTGTGTGGTGTATTGATATGTGCTGCTTGTGGGCAGGACTCCACAGTGTGTCACCAGGGAGTTATTTTTACCCTCCTGTATGTGTCAATTTCTCTCTCCAGAGGGCTGCGACCTCTCAGAGGGCTTGAAACTCCAGATGATCACTCCTTATATGCGTCTCCTAGGTAAGCCTTTTTAAAAATTAATTTTGTTGCTGATTTCCCTGTACGACCATTTCATGGCACAGAGGATCAACCCCCCCAGACACTTTCATGAGGCCCCTGGTCACCCATGGGTGCCTTTCAGCAGGAAGAGCAAATGCCCCTTCTCTTTGGAGCTGAGAAAACTCAGTCTCTCATTTACCTATGAAAACAACAGTTCAGTTTTTTATGCAAATGTGCACAGACAAGCCAAATCAATATAATTTTGAGAGAAAAAGTAATAGAGAAGGCCCTTTACAATTGTTAAAGTAAACTGATTATGGCCTGAGAAGGACTGTGTACCTCTATACTTGAGTACTTGTGAATGAAATGTAACATAGCTTAATAGGCAGACAAAATTGAAAACCTAACTTAGTAGTATGCCCCTGTAACAACAGCTAAGTCTTGAACACTACCAGCATCCATACTTCAACCATACATACAATGCTGAGTGTTCAAACTGTGTTCAAATAAGGCATCTGCCGAGGGGTTACCAATTCAGCAATTCTGTACCTCACTTCCAATTTCTGTATGTCATTTCCCTGTGTGTGTGTGTGTGTGTGTGTGTGTGTGTGTGTGTGTGTGTGTGTCTACAAATCTTCTTCCACCAGATGGTTGTTCTGGAGTCTCTGTGAATCTGCTGCAATTCTGGGGACTGATCGATTTGCAAATCGTTCATTGCTCAATTAAACTCTTTTACATTTAACTCAGCTGAATTTTTCTTTTCTCATAATGTGTCTCTTAACTAGAATTAGAATCCTTAAACAACAACTTCCTAAGAGAAGAAACAAGATAAAAAAGCTAAGACCACTTCCAGTAAATTGTACTCAGCCACCCTTAACTTTGTAGCTCTCATCTGCCATTACACATGCAAAGTCAAATCCTCTCACAATAAAGGTCATCTCTGGTATCCCCAAAGCCAGAGGTCAGGTCATGCAATAGAGGGAAAAGGGCTTTATACCTAAGAAGAATCTGCCCATGACTCTTTCAACTCCCCAAAGGAAACAGTGCACCTAAAAAGAGGTGTGCAACAACTTTGTCCTGAATTTTTAAAGGGGTTCAAGTCATTAGAAGCCTTCTCTAGATGTTTTGGTACTGTAGATGGCAAAGCAGGAAATAAGTGTAGGGTGAAATAAAACAAAAAATATCTCACTTGATAAGTTTGGACAACAGGTTGTAAAATGCTAGAGAGGAGAAGTTAGCTAAAAGATAAAACAAATTGCAGCATTCAGATTGAAACAAGATAGAAAATCAGACATCTATCATATCCAAAATTGTTTCCTATCCAAGTTTATAATAGTGTCCTATGATATTTTCTAGAATAATGAAGTAACACAAATAGAAATTTTCCAAAATTGATCAAGACAAAGAAAGAAGAATATACATACATTTATTATGGAAAAGTTATTAAAACATAAAGAAAAAAAACTTAAAATACTACTGGAGCAAACCAAACAAATCTAAAACATTGTTCTCAAAAAGCACCCAATAATGCTAGCAATTGACTTAGGAGAAACAATGAAGGATACAAACAATGAACATTAATTAATCTTCTCTTAAATAACACATAGGATAAAGTTAAAATCTCAATAAAAATCAGTAACTATTTATAACTGAATGATAATAAATGTACAATAAAATAGATCCAATGCAGTTTAAGTCATGTTTAAGATTTAAAAATGTGTTGAATTAAAAGCATATACCTAAAATAAAAATATTATGAGACAAAAAATCAAGTTATCCATAATAGCAACATAGAAATTAATAGTAAATTTATTTATAAAATAATAAACTGGTGCTAATAAAAAAATAAGGGAAAAAAATCAGTAAAATAAAAACTAAACATGTAACATATCATATAACAAAAAGTTGATTCTTTCCAACGAACCAACTTCTTTGTTGGTTTAATATACCTGCATAACAAAAACAGTAATTAGGCATAAATACGTAATATACAAGATGAAACATTGAACTAGCTCTACTTTTTAGAGCTATTTAAGAGAGAAGCAGATATTACTAACAATATTATAGCAATGAAAATTTAAATAAAATTATGAATCTCTACAAAACCCAAGTTCACTGACAATGATGCAAGAAAACACAGAAAACATGAATAGTCAGGGTTATGAATGAAATCAAATCCCTAATTAATAAGCTTCACAAAATTATTCTAGGCCCAGTTAGCATCACTGACAAACTGACACAAAATTTTAAGTAGAAAATAAAGTTAATGTAACATAATTGTTTTCAGAGAATGTAGAAAAAAGTAAAAGAAAGGTATTTCAAATTCCCTTGCAAAAAAAGTAACATTTCCCTTACAAAGTTCAAATTGTAGAAATAAGTAACATTCCTTTTCTTCTGTACTTTTAAAATCTACACACAGAAGGCAAAGAACACAATCCAAAGAGGAGCAAAGTCTTGTATCCAGGCATCAGAAAAGACCCAAACGGCCAAACACATATGAGAAGGAAGACAGCTTGTCATCAGATAATTGTGAATGAATCATAATGAGAAATCACTATGTATGCAACAGAATTGCTAAAATTACAGAGACTAATAATAAATTTTAATAATTATCTGAAGAAATATAATTTTTATGCAAGGCTGAGAAGATGAATTTGCACAAGTGTGATCATCCAATGAGTTCTTCCTGCCCACTCACAGACAAAACCAATTCACTGAGCTGATGACATTGTAATAAAGCATTTAATTGACAGGAGGTCAGCCATGCCGCTTGGGAGACACAGTTATTACTCAAATCAATTTTCCCCAAAACTTTAATGATACAGTTTTTCAAGGATAGTTTGGGGGGCTAGGGAGTCAGTTTCAGGGAGGAGCCACAGGACCAGTCAGGAGAGGTTGATGGGTCCAGGTGGAAGCCATAGGTTGTTAGAAATTCAAAAATCTGAAAAGACATCATGAAAGGTCAATCTTCGATTCCAAAATAGTGATGTTATCTGCAGGGTAACTGGGGAAGCTGAATATCTTATGTCATCTGGAATAGTAACTGATAATCCATTTACACCTCAGCATCTACACCAGGAGTATCCAATCTTTTGTCTTCCCAGGGCCACACTGGAAGAAGAATTGTTCTGCGCCACACATAAAGTACAGTAACACTAATGATAGCTGATGAGCTAAAAAAGAAAAAAAATTGCAAAAAAAGAAAATCTCATAAGGTTTTATGAAAGTTTGTGAATTTGTATTGAGCCATATTTAAAGCCGGCCTGGGCCATTTGTGGTGCATGAGTCGTAGGCTGGATAAATTTGATCTACACTTTAGCAGAATTCATGCTCCTTATACTTTTAACCTGGTGCTTTTTCATTAGCTTTACAAAGTTAGTTTAGTTCTACAGAAGAGCTATTATCATTTAAACTATCAAGTAAATATCTCCAGAAGTTATCTTTGGAACAACCCCAGGAATGATTAAGAGTAGTTTGGTGGTTAAAGGCAAGATGGGGGTTGATTAGTTCAGGTCTTTTCCATGATCATAATTTTCTCATTGTTAACAATTTTGGCAAAGGTGGTTCTAGGAGCACACTGAAAAATTTTGTGGTATTTATTAAAACAAATATATGTAAAGAACTTCTTTAGTTTTTCTTATAAGTATATACATAACAGAAATATAGGCATGTGTTGCCCCCTGCAATGTATGTTGTGGGATCATTCATGAAAGGCAAAACTGAATGATCACCAACGAGTAGGCTGTTACATTCTTACAATAAAACACAGCAAAGAGCATTTATTAAAAAATTAGTTTTAGGCCAGGCATGGTGGCTCACACCTGTAATCCCAGCACTTTGGGAGACCAAGGCAGGTGGATCCTGAGGTCAAGAGATCGAGACCATCCTAGTCAACACGGTGAATCCCCGTCTCTACTAAACATACAAAAAATCAACTAGGCATGGTGACGCATGCCTGTAATCCCAGCTACTCAGGAGGCTGAAGCAGGAGAATTGCCTGAACCCAGGAGGTGGAGGCTGCAGTGAGCCGAGATCACGCCATTGCACTCCAGCCTTGGTAATAAGAGCAAAATTCCATCTCAGAAAAAAAAAAAAAAATTAGTTTTGAGTAGTAAGCATGATTGAATGAAACAAAGAAAGATTGTCCAGGTTCGTTACTTGTTTATGTCTTCTGAAATTAAAATCAAGAAGGAAAACAAAACACATTTTAAGAAGCAGAGTGCAGTTGCCTGTGCTGACTGTTTCAGAGTTTCTAGAAGGTACAGAACAAAAAGAAGCTTGCATTTTGGCATTTTTTTTTTAACTTTCCTAGTGAGTTTAAATGGAGTGTTAGTGATAAAAACAAACAGAATCTGTCAGATTTTAGGCTTAAATAATCAGGGTTTTTCAAACATTAGTTTGAGCTTTCTCATTCATTTTGAGCTGCCGATGAGGGCAGTGGGAAAGACCCCTGCTCATAGACTTACTAAAATTAGTTGATACCACAATCCGTTCTGAAAGGATCATGAACTTTTATGCTGGCAGACTGAGTGTGTAAACAAAACATGAACTTTTATTGGAAAGCAAATTGAGTTGTGCCCAGAACATACAAGGACAGAAGAATCCAATAAAAAATTATGGACATTATTTCAGTCTTGTGATTTAGAACACAGTATTTGGGCTGTGTAAGAAACCAATTTGTAATGTTAACATATTTTATGAATGAAAATGACTGAAACCCTAATTTCTAGCTGCTAGATAAGATTTCTAATCCCTACATTTGTTCATTTGTATGTTTTCAGTTTTAAACATGAGAATTTGCAGAATTAAACCTTGCTTTCTTGGAACTGTCAACAAGATGTTTAAAATATTAAAATTTCGAGGAGACTGCTGGGAAGATAGCCGCCTAAGAATAGCTCAGGACTTCAGCTCCCAGTGAAAGTGCAGAGGGTGAGTGGACGCCGCATTTCCAGACAAACTCTTATTGCCCACAGACCAGGAGATACCCAGGCAGAGGGGTCGCCAGCGCAGCAGTCACGGCCGGTGCGGCTGTTTTGGCCCCCGCGGGGCTGATTTGGCCCGGTGTGGCTGCTGTGACCATGCCCTGTTGCAGTGGTTCTCTGTACAAAAGCCACTGGTCTGGGAGCCCTCTTAGCTGGCGATCGGAGCCCTGAGACAGCAGAGTTGCCCATTCATCTGAAATAGTGATCCAGACCAGGAGAGTCCTAGGCAAAAAATCCGCCAGGAGCTGGCACCCCTGTTTGAGCCGACTCAGTGACTTGCAGCATGGGAGATCCCGGCGCCTTTTCAACAAGCGACTGGAATGTGGGGTCGTTCAACTTAAAAGAAAAGACTCTGAGTCAGGGAGCCAGGTGATCAGGCTCGGTTGGTCCCACCCCCACCAACAACAACAACAGCAATGACAACAAAAACAGTAATTGAAAACGCTCTGGGTTGAGCGTTTCACAGCAAAGACAGCTGAACCTGAGACGGTTCGGCTCTGTGGGGGAGGGGCTTCCGCCATTACTGAGACTCTCCACCACTACAGAGGCAGGCTGCTGTTGCTGAGGCAACCCGCCATTGCAGAGGCAACCTGCCACAACAGAGAGAGTCTGCCATAACAGAGGCAGGGCCACCGTTGCTGAGACAGTTCCAACTATGTCCATATAAACAGAACTGCAGGGAAGATCACAGGGCAGCTAGGCAGAGCCCACAGCAGCTCAGCAAAGCCTCCGCAGGCAGACAATGAATAGGTGGGCTGTTAGCTGGGCGGAAGAAAAAACAAAAAGGGCAGCAGCACAACAGAAACTCATAAAACCCTAACTCCCCGGGACAGAGCACCTGGGAACAAAAAGCGGTTTATGAGTTCAGCTGCGGCAGACCTAAACATACCTGCCCAGCAGCTCTGAACGAACAACGGAGCTCACAGCTCAGGACTTAAGCCCCAATAAAAGACAGACTGTCTCTTCAAGTAGCTCCCTGACCCTCATAGATCCAAAGAGTCACCTCATAAAGGAGAGAATGGACTGACATTTGGCGAGCATCCTTCTGGGACAAAGATAGCAGAAGAGGAAACTGGTAGCAACCCTTACTGTTCTGCAACTGCTGCAGGTGACCCCCAGGCAAGCAGGGCCTGGAGAGAACCTCAGCAGTCCTACAGCAGAGGGACCAGACTGTTAGAAGGAAAGCTTAAAAAAAAAAAAAAAAAAAGTAACTTCATCATCCACGAACTGGAAGCTCACTCAGAAACCCAATCTGAAAGCCAGTAACTACAAAGACAACAGGTGGATAAACCCACAAAAATGGGAAGAAACCAGCGCAAAAAGGATGAAAACTCACGAAACCAGAACACCTCTCCTCCTAAAAGGGATCACAACTCCTCACCAGCAAGTGACCCAGACCGGATGGAGAAGGACTGTGATGAAATGACAGAATCAGACTTCAGAAGGTGGATAGTAAGAAACTACAGTGAGCAAAAAGAATATGTTCTAACCCAATGCAAAAAAACTAGGAACCTTGAAAAAAGATTGGACGAAATGCTAATGAGAATGGACAGCATAGAGAGGAATATAAGTGAATTGATGGAGCTGAAAAACACAACACGAGAACTTCACGAAGCATGCACAAGTTACAACAGCCAAATGACCACACAGAAGAAAGGATATCAGAGGTCGAATATCAACTAAATGAAATATAAAGAGAAGGCAAGAACAGAGAAAAAATCTCAAAAAGGAATGAACAAAATCTTCAAGAAATGTGGGACTATGTGAAAAGACCTACTCTACATTTGATAGGTGTACCTGAATGTGATGAAGAGAATGAATCCAAGCTGGAAAATACTCTTCAGGATATTATCCAGGAAAACTTCCCCAACCTAGCAACGCAGGCCAATATTCAAATCCAGGAAATACAGAGAGCACCACAAAGATATTCCTCAAGAAGAGCAACCCCAAGGCACATAATTGTCAGATTCACCAGGGTTGAAATGAAAGAGAAAATGCTAAGAGCAGCCAGAGAGAAAGGGCGTGTTACCCACAAAGGGAAGCCCATTAGACTCACAGCAGATCTCTCAGCAGATACCCTACAAGCCAGAGGAGATTGGGGGCCAATATTCAACAACCTTAAAGAAAAGAACTTTCAACCCAGAATCGCCTATCCAGCCAAACTAAGCTTCATAAGTGAAGGAAAAATAAAATCCTTTGTGAACAAGCAAGTACTCAGAGATTTCATCACCACCAAACCTGCTCTACAAGAACTCCTGAAAGAGGCTTTACACATATAAAGGAACAACCAGTACCAGCCACTCCAAAAACATACCAAATGGTAAAAGAGCATCAACACAATCAAGAATCTGCATCAACTAACCAACAAAACACCTAGGTAGCATCAAAATGACAGTATCAAATTCACACATAACAATACTATCCCTAAATGTAAATGGACTAAATGCCCCAATCAAAAGACAGAGACTGGCAATTGGATAAAAAGCCAAAACCTATCAGTGTGCTGTATCCAGGAAACCCATCTTACATGCAAAGATACACAAAGGCTCAAAATAAAGGGATGGAGGAAGATCTACCAAGCAAATGGAGAGCAAAAAAATAAATAAATAAATAAATAAAAAATAAAAATTAAAAAAAATAAAAAAATAAAAAAGCAGGAGTTGCAAGCAAAAAGATCAAAAGAGACAAAGAAGGACATTACATAATGGTAAAAGGATCACTGCAACAAGAAGAGCTAACGATCCTAAATATGTACGCACCCAATACAGGAGCACCCAGATACATAAGGCAAGTTTTTAATGACGTACAAAGAGACTTAGACTCCCACACAATAATAGTGGGAGACTTTAACACCCCATTGTCAATATTAGACAGGTCAATGAGACAGAAAATCAACAAGGATATCCAGGACCTGAACTCAGATCTGGAACAAGCAAACCTAATACACATTTACAGAACTCTCCACCCCAAATCCACAGAATATACATTCTTCTCAGCACCACATCACACCTACTCTAAAATTGACCATATAATTGGCAATAAATCACTATTCAGCAAATGCAAAAGAATGGAAATCATAACAAACAGTCTCTCAGAACACGGTGCAATCGAGTTAGAACTCAGAATGCAGAAACTAACTCAGAACCGCACAGCTTCATGGAAACTGAACAACTTGCTCTTGAATGTTGACTGGATAAACAATGAAATGAAGGCAGAAATAAAGATGTTCTTCGAAACCAGTGAGAACGAAGACACAACATACCAGAATCTCTGGGACACATTTAAAGCAGTCCCTAGAGGAAAATATATAGCAATAAATGCCCACATGAGAAGCAAGGAAAGATCTAAAATTGACACCCTATAATCAAAATTGAAAGAGCTAGAGGAGCAAGATAAAAAAAAAAAAAACTCAAAACCTAGCAGAGAACAGGAAATAACTAAGATCAGAGCAGAACTGAAGGAAATAGAGACACAAAAAACTCTTCAAAAAATCAATAAATCCAGGAGCTGGTTTTTCGAAAAGATCAACAAAATAGACAGACCACTAGCCAGATTAATGAAAAAGAAAAGAGAGAATAACCAAATTGATGCAATAAAAAATGATAAAGGGGATTGCCACAGATTCCTCAGAAATCCAAACCATCATCAGAGATTATTACAAACAATTCTATGCACATAAACTAGTAAATCTGGAAGAAATGGATAAATTCCTGGACACCTGCATCCTCCCAAGCCTAAACCAGGAAGAAGTCAAAACCCTGAATAGACCAATAACAAGGTCTGAAGTCGAGGCAGCAATTAAGAGCCTACCACCCAAAAAAAGCCCAGGTCCAGATGGGTTCACAGCTGAACCTTTGTATGTACCAGACATACAAAGAGGAGCTGGTACTATTCCTTCTGAAACTATTCCAGACAATCCAAAAAGAGGGAATCCTTCCCAAATCATTTTATGAGACAAACATCATCCTGATACCAAAACCCGGCAGAGATTCAACAAGAAAAGAAAACTTCAGGCCAATATCCATGATGAACGTAGATGCAAAAATCTTCAATAAAATACTGGCAAGCTGATTGTAACAGCATATCAAAAAGCTTATCCACCATGATCAAGTAGGATTCATCCTAGGGATGCAAGGCTGGTTCAACATACGCAAGTCCATAAATGTAATTCACCACATGAACAGAACCAAAGACAAAAACCACATGATTATCTCAATTGATGCAGAGAAGGCCTTTGACAAAATTCAATAGGCCTTTATGCTAAAAACCCTCAATAAACTAGGTATTGATGGAACGTATCTCAAAATAATAGCTATTTATGACAAACCAACAGCCAATATCATACTGAATGGGCAAAAACTGAAAGTATTCCCTTTGAAATCTGGCACTAGACAAGGATGCCCTCTCTCACCACTCCTATTCAATATAGTACCGGAAGTTCTAGCTGGGGCAATCAGGCAAGAAAAAGAAATAAAATGTATTCAAATAGGAAAGGAGGAAATCAAATTGTCTCTATTTGCATATGACATGATTGTATATCTAGAAGACCCCATCGTCTCAGCCCAAAATCTCCTGAAACTGATAAACAACTTCAGCAAAGTCTCAGGATACAAAATCAACATGCAAAAATCACAAGCATTCCTACACACCAGTAACAGACTTAAAGAGAGCCAAATCAAGGACAAACTGCCATTCATAATTGCTACAAAGAGAATAAAATATCTAGGAATACAACTTCTAACAAAGGATGTAAAGGACCTCTTCAAGGAGAACTACAAACCACTGCTCAACGAAATAAGAGAGGACACAAACAGATGGAGAAACATTCCATGTTCATGGTTAGGAAGAATCAACGTCATGAAAATGGCCATACTGCCCAAAGTAATTTACAACTTCAACGCTATTGCCATCAAGCTACCAATGATCTTCTTCACAGAACCGGAAAAAAACACCTTAAACTTCATATGGAACCAAAAGAGAACCCACATAGCCAAGTCAATTCTAAGCAAAAAGAACAAAGCAGGAGGCATCACACTGCTGGACTTCAAACTATACTACAATGCTACAGTAATCAAAACAGCATGGTACTGGTACCAAAACAGAGATATAGACCAATGGAACAGAACAGAGGCCTCAGAGGAAATACGACATGTCTACAACCATCCAATCTTTGACAAATCTGACAAAAACAAGCAATGGGGAAAGGATTCCCTGTTTAACAAATTGTGTTGGGAAAACTGGCTAACCATGTGCAGAAAGCAGAAACAGGACCCCTTCCTGACACCTTACACCAAAATTAACTCCAGATGGATTAAAGACTTAAACATCAGACCTAACACTATAAAAACCCTAGAAGAAAATCTAGACAAAACCATTCAGGACATAGGTGTAGGCAAGGACTTCATGACTGAAACGCCAAAAGCAATGGCAACAAAAGCCAAAATAGACAAATGGGACCTAATCAAACTCCACAGCTTCTGCACAGCAAAAGAAACAGTCAGTAGAGTGAATCAGTAACCAACAGAATGGGAAAAAATTTTTGCAGTCTACCCATCTGACAAGGGACTGCTATCCAGAATTTACAAAGAACTAAAAGAGATCTACAAGAAAAAAACAAACAAGCCCATTTAAATTGGGCAAAGGATATGAACAGACACTTTACAAAAGAAGACATTCAGGAGGCCAACAAACATATGAAAAAATGCTCATCATCACTGGTCATTAGAGAAACGCAAATCAAAACTACATTGAGATACCATCTCATACCAGTTAGAATGGTGATCATTAAAAAATCTGGAGACCACAGATGCTGGAGAGGATGTGGAGAAATAGGAACACTTTTACACTGTTGGTGGGAGTGTAAATTAGTTCAACCATTGTGGAAGACAGTGTGGCGATTCCTCAAGGACCTAAAAATAGAAATCCCATTTGACCCAGCAATCCCATTACTGGGTATATATCCAAAGGATTATAAATCATTCTACTATAAGGGCACATGCACACGAATGTTCATAGCAGCACTGTTTACAATAGTAAAGACCTGGAACCAACCCAAATGCCCATCAATGATAGACTGGATAGGGAAAATGTGGCACATATACACCATGGAATATTACACAGCCATCAAAAATGTTGAGTCCGTGTCCTTTGTAGGGACATGGATGAACCTGGAAAGCATCATTCTCAGCAAACTGACACAAGAGCAGAAAATCAAACACCGCATGTTCTTACTCATAGGCAGGTGTTGAACAATGAGAACACATGGACACAGGGAGGGGAGCACTACACACTGGCGTCCGTTGGGGGGAAATAGGGGAGGGATGGGTGGATGGGGAGGTGGGAAGAGATAGCATGGGGAGAAATGACAGATAGAGGTGAGGGGAAGGAAGGCAGCAAACTACACTGTCATGAATGTACCTATGCAACAATCTTCCATGTTCTTCACATGTACCCCAAAACCTAAAGTGTAATAAAAAATAAATAAATAAAATAAAAATTTCATAAAAGCTTTGGATATTTGTTTACTTATTTGAGTATATATCAATGTAAAAAGTAAACAGAAAAGCTGGTCGAAAGTTTTCAAAGAGTGGATTCTAGATAAACAGTTTAGCAATGGATGACATAATTTACATTTTCAGTCACATAGCTTTGTTCTTATTTCAAGATAGAGTTTTCTATCTTAAATCAACTTGTCACACATATGTATTTCCAATCGGGACACTAATGGGATCCCTAACTTGGTCATCACACCTATGTCCTAGATTAGATGCTGTTTGAAAAATTTTGTTTTTTACCCAAAATACTTTTTATTTTTTATCTCATCCTTCTTAAATTGACCGAAATTTTCTAAATAAGAAAACACTAACAAAGTATCAGAAAATTGGGATAAATACCAATGTATTTGAACATACCTGGTCTGAGATTCAAGCCCAAACATCAAACTCAGTTGTTTAATCATCATGATTCTACTTTGAAAATGTGCATCTAATTTTGTGTACTTGTTCCAGTCTTCTGACATTACTTATCCCATTTAGCTTCTCTGGATGATCCTGTAATTTATCAATAATATCTGATGAGTTCAGGGAACCAATAATGAATTCACATTTTTAAAATTAATAAGTGTCTGGTAACCAAGATGAGCATAGACTTGCTGAATTGATGAGCATAAACCACCCCCTTATAATATAAGTACCTTGAGGTTCATGAATGTAACTTGCGGACATTAATCTAAGTGAAAGAAACAAGACACAAAGACCCCATTTTTCTACAATTCCATGTATACAAAATGTTTGGATATACAAATCCATAGAAACAGAATATATATCAGTGATTACTAGAAACTGGGAGAAGGAGGGCATGGAACAATTAAAAAAATTTATTTATTATACTTTAAGTTCTGAGGTACACGTGCAGAATGTGCAGATTTGTTACATAGGTGTACACATGCCATGGTGGTTTGCTGCATCCATCACCCCATCTTCTACATTAAGTATTTCTCCTAAAGTTATCCCTCCCCAATCCCCTCACCCCCTGTTATCCCTTCCTGAGCCCCCACCCTGCAACAGGCCCTAGTGTGTGATGTTCCCCTCCCTGTGTCCATGTGTTCTCATGGTTCAACACCCACTTATGAGTGAGAACATGTGGTGTTTGGTTTTCTATTCTTCTGTCAGTTTGCTGAGAATGATATTTGGAGCAATAATTAATAGGTAAGGGGTTTCTTTGGGGATAAGGAAAATGTTTTGGAATTAGTAATATCTCACACACTTCCATGAATATAGTAAAAATGAAAACAGAACAATGAATTGTACATTTAAGCAAGTAAATTTTGTCATATAAGGATTATATCTGCATACAAAAATTTTAAAAAAACACGATTATATCAATAGATGTATAAAAGTGCTTAACACAATTCACCACCTATTTACAATAAAATAAAAACCCCTAAGAAAACCAGGAATAAAGGGGGACATAATGTTAACATAATAAAGGTACATGTGGGAAAACTTTAGCTGATATCATACTTTATGGTGAGAGACAGAACACTTTCCCCCTGAGTTGGGAAACATGCAGAGATGGTCCTTTCCCCTCACCACATATGTTCAGTTTTTTTAGTTGTCATTTTGTTTTGGAAGTCGTTGCTAGTGCAAATGAGAAAAATAAAAGATCAGGAGATGGAGACAGAATGATTGCTTGAGGTCAGGAGTTCAAGACCAGGCAGGGAACACGGTAAGACTGTCTCTAAAATAATACAAATTTCAAAATTAATCTGGCATGATTGTGTACACCTGTAGCCCTAGCTGCTTGTAAGGCCGAGGAGGAAGAATTGCTTTAGCCCAGGAAGTTGAAGTTACAGTGAGCTATAATCGTGCCACTATACCCTAACAAGGGTGACAGAGGAACCTCTGTTTGTAAAACAAGAAGAGAAAGAGAAGGAGGAGGAGGAGGAGGAGGAGGAGGAGGAGGAGGAAGAAGGAAGGAAGGAGGAAAGGAAGGAAGGCAGGAAGGCAGGAAGGAAGGGAGGAAGGGAGGGATGGAGTGAAGGAGGGAGGGAAGAGAGGGAGGGAGGGAGGGAAGAAAGGGAGAAAGGGAGGTAAATTAAAAGTATATTGGGAAAGATATTGAACTCTTTTTATTTGCAAGTGGCATTAAATACATATAGAAGACCCTCAAAAAATCTGTTTTAAAAGTGAACGCACAGTGGCTCACATAATTCCAGCACCTTGGAAGGCTGAGGCAGGTAGATAACTTGAGGTAAAGAGTTCAAGACCAGCCTGGCCAATGTGGTAAAACCCCATCTCTACTAAAAATACAAAACTAGTAGGGCGTGGTGACATAATTCTGTAGTCTCAGCTCTCAGGAGGCTGAGGCAGGATACTCCCTTGAGCCAAGATTGAACCACATCACTCCAGCCTGGGCAACCTTGTCTGCTCCCCCCACTCAAAAAAATAAATAAAATTTAAAAAGCATAAAAATCTGGAATTAATAAGTGATTATAGCAAAGACTCAGGACTCAGATCAATATGCAAAAGTTAGTTACTTTCCTCTGTATCAGCAATAAAGAACTGGAATACATATAGAAATATAGATATACTAGTTAAAATTACATAGGATACAAAGCTTAAAAACTTACATGTAAGTGTAATAAACTATGCATCTGATATATACGGAGAAAAGGGCAAAACACCAGTGAAACCAGTCAAATATGATTTTATTAAATGGACAGATATTCTGTTTATTTATTGGAAGATAGTTTTGCTAAAACGCCAATTTTTCATAATTTTATATAAAGATCTAGCACATCCTTATAATCTCAGCAAGCTTATTTGTAGATATTGACAAAGTGGGCCTACAATGGATATGGAAAGGCAAATGACGTAGAATAATCAACACAATTCTGCAATGGACGTCAATGTTAGAATGCTCACATGGCCTGATTTTAGGGCTTAAGCCAGCTTCATCAAGATTCCATGGTGCTGTCATAAGTATAAACTTGTTGGTTACTGGGATGAAACAGAAAACCCAGAAACGGATTCGACTAATATCATATAAAAATTTTTGACAAAGGCACAAAAGCAAATCAATGAAAAAACAACTATCTATGCATGATGCTGGAAAAATTGGCCATCCACATGTTTAAAAAAAAAAAAAAAGCCTGGCGCGGTGGCTCAAGCCTGTAATCCCAGCACTTTGGGAGGCCGAGGCGGGTGGATCACGAGGTCAAGAGATCGAGACCATCCTGGTCAACATGGTGAAACCCCGTTTCTACTAAAAATACAAAAAATTAGCTGGGCATGGTGGTGTGTGCCTGTAATCCCAGCTACTCAGGAGGCTGAGGCAGGAGAATTGCCTGAACCCAGGAGGCGGAGGTTGCGGTGAGCCGAGATCGCGCCATTGCACTCCAGCCTGGGTAACAAGAGCGAAACTCCGTCTCAAAAAAAAAAAAAAAAAAAAAAAAAAAAAAAAAACAACTAGACGGAAACTTTATGATTTACACGAAGAAAACTAAACTGGATCATAGACCTAAATGTATGTAATGTTTCTACAAGAAAACAAACAAGAAAACTCCTGTGACTTTGGGTTTGCTAATAAATTTTTACTTATTAAAAGTAAATCAATGAAAGAAAAATTTGATAAGTTGACCTTTATTAAAACCAAATATTTTGTTCTACAAAAGTTTCTGTTCGGAGAATAGTAAATATCTATACACTGGGAAAAAGCATTTGCCAAT
Organism: Saimiri boliviensis; assembly: GCF_048565385.1. Lineage (NCBI taxonomy): Eukaryota > Metazoa > Chordata > Mammalia > Primates > Cebidae > Saimiri > Saimiri boliviensis. The sequence goes on from NC_133453.1 coordinate 112,784,942, forward strand.
TACATACCTGATAAAGGATTTGTATCTAGAAAATACAATGCATTCTTTAAATTCAACTATAAGAAAGCAACACAATTAAAAATGGGCAGAAAAACTGAAAAGTATCTCACAAAAAATACAGAGATGGCAAGTAAGCACATAAAAAAGATGCTTAAATCATACATCATTATTGAAATGCAAGTATATCAATAATGAAATACCATTTAACACCCAGTAAGATGTCCAAAAACCAAAAACCAAACCAAACCAAAACAAATTGAAAGTGATAATACCAATTGTTGGTAAGGGTGCAGAATGGCAATAACTTCCATTTATGCTTGCGGAAATGGAGAATGATACAGCCGTATTCAAAGACAAGTTTGAAGCGTTTTCATAAAGCTAAACATGTCTTACCAAACAATTCAGCAATCATACATCTAGGTACTTGTCAAAAACATTTGAACACTTATGTCCACATAAACCCTGCTCATGAATGTTTATGATAACTGTATTTATAATTGCAAAAACTCAGGGCAACAGAGAGGTGCTTCAGTCGGAGAAACAACCCGGTGAATGGACATACTGAGGTTGCATACCTGGGTTAATGTAAAATACGATTCAGATATAAAAAGGAATAAACTGTAAGTCGTGCAACTGCATGGATGAATAGTAAAGGCATTCTGCTAAGAGAACCAAGTGGCAAAGGCTACATACTGTATGAATCCATTACATGGTGTTACGAAAGAGGAAAACTACAGAGATGAAAAGGAGATCAGTGGTTTCCAGGGGGTTGGGGATGCTTGAATAGGTAAAATGGAGAGGATATTTCAGGGCTGTTTAGTAATTGTCTATGGCATTATTGTAACGGATACATGATATTATGCTTTTGTCAAACCCCGGCAACCTCATAAAACAAAGGGTGGCCCATAATGGATACAAATTTAAAACCTAATTTAGGAAACTGGAGGATCCTAAGATGAAATGCGGAATTTGACAAAAGAGCCTAACTCTATTTCAAATGAATGTCATGCCTCACTAAAGAGGCTGAGAAAAAAGGAGGTAACTAATGTAACTTGGGAAAAGATTGGAGACCGTAACACTAAAGACAAGAGGAAGTATTCATGAGCACTATGAAGATGAAGTTGTTTCCTATGAGGGCACCAGTTAACAATTCTGAAATCAGGGCACAGTTATACTGTGATTGAACAGGTAAATGGATGGCAGGTAGTGGGAGCCTGCTTTCTCCCCGTTGGAGTGCGAGGTTACACATAAGCAAATGGAGAAGGCTAGAGTGAACCATATATACTGGATGAAAATTAGGGAGAGTAACATGAATTCATGTTTAGCTTAACATATGATATGTGTTAGTTTATATCATGTGAATAAAATGGCAATTTCTGGGTCTCCCTCCCAATAACCTGTAGCCTCAGTAATCATGAGAAAAATATCAGAGAAATCCCAGTCAAAGAATATTCTTCAAAATATCTGACCAGTATTGCTGAAATATGAAAAAGGCCATCAAAAACAAGGACAACCTGAGAAATTGATACAAGTCTAGAGGAACCTAAGGACTCGAATTCTAGGATCCCAGGAACTGGATTCTGGAACAAAAAAAGAACATGAAGTAAAAACTAAGGAAATATAGAGAAGGTGCCTATATTTTAGTTTGTTTGTTTGTTTGTTTGTTTGTTTGGCGGGGGGAGTCTTGCTCTGTCGCCAGGCTGGAGTGCAGTGGCACTATCTTAGCTCACTGCAACCTCTGACTCCTGGGTTCTAGAGATTCTCCTGCCTCAGCCTCCTGAATAGCTGGGATTACAGGTGAATGCCACCATGCCCAGCTGATCTTTGTATTTTTAGTAGAGACAGGGTTTTACCATCTTTATCTCTTGACTTCATGATATGCCTGCCACAGCCTCTCAAAGTGCTGAGATTAAAGGCATGAGCCACCACCCCCAGCCCTTCTTATTTTTTTTAATCTGCAAAATTGAGATAAATATAAGACATTGCAGGGAGAGCAAGTGGGAGATGCTTCTGAAAAAAAAAAATTTTTTTTATTAAGTAAATAACAAAGATGAGAGTTACTGGTACTCAGAAAAAAAAAAAAGAAAGAAAGAAAAAAAGAAAAAAGAAAAAAAGCATGCTCTTCTAGGACATTTGACATCAATGGCTATTGTTCTTATTTGTTGTAAGAGCTTCTTCAAGTGGTATGTATAACTCTCTGAGTGTATGCATGTTTATGTGTGATTAATATATTTACAAAGGGAAATTAGAGGCCCCAAAATACACGGAAAATACAAAACATCTTTCAGTATTGTCATGGGCAGATTTGTTCAGAACAATAGTGAGTGACATATAACTAAATGCAGATGTTATAAAAATAACAAAACTTTTAAGTTGTTTGACAAACGTGAAGCTATCCTGACACAAAATATACAAGGCAATTTGCTGTTTGAAATACTGTAACCATCGGATATGGTCAAATCTATCCTGAGTTTTACAGAAACCACAGCAAATGACTTAGCAATCCATAAATCTCCACTTGACAGTACTTAAGCAGGTTTCATAAATGATTTGTAATGGAAGAAGGATTTTACTATAATTGTTCTCCATGGCCATAAAAAGCATTATAGATTAGAAAAAAAAATGACAAGGCAATATTAAAGAAAAATGTTTTCTTAGCAACATTTTTAAAGAAGTATAGAAAACCAAAAAACTTTAATGAGCTAAAGTAAGTGTATTATATGTATATAAGGAAAGAAGGGCGTCTTCTCTATCAGTTAAGTTGTATTCCTTAGTTTTTTGAGCAAAACCAAAATAAATTCAGTGGAAATCCAAAAAATGTCTAGCATGCTCACAGAATCAATGCTTCTAAAGCTTTGGGGTACAAAGAATCTCTTCGGTGTGGTTACTGAAAATATTCCTTCAGTCCTACTTTCAGAGTTTTGACTCCACTTTAAGCTCTCCAACAAATGATATAACTGAGACCTGTTCTTGGCTACAATTAGGGAGTGGACACAGGACCAAAACCAGAGCACGCTAAGTGTATTCCATTCTTTTGCTTAGAAACTTGTTTGGAGGCACTCTCTCTTGCTCTTCCTGCATGTAATTGGGGAAACCTGTTACCCAGTCGTCAGAGAGAAGTTTCTGTTATTCTGACCAAAATGGCAAGTGGTTTTAGGCTGAAACCAACAGAGCAGAGATATACAGAAGAAAAAAAATAACAAAAGTAGATTCTTCAGGAGATTGATGAACCATTAAGGTTAATTCTAAAGATTATCTTACCCCAGAACTTCCCATCAATACTAGATAATACATCTACTTTACTTATGTTCAACTCACTTTGAGTTAGACTTTTCTAACAGGTGAAATGAGTGAGCTTGCTTTAAGAAAGAAATCATCACCCCCTAATAGTCTGATTTATTAGCGAATTCTATGAGACTAAAGCTGTAGTGTAATCATGCATTAATGACTCAAATTTTTACCTTATCATATATCTACCTGGTTTGGAATGTGACTTTGGAGCTCTTTTCATCAAGAGATAGAATCGATTTACTTGCTGACTTATTCTGAATTTAGTCTTTGGACTTTCGGTAATGAAATCTTGAAAGTATGGACACAGCCAAGGCTTGCAAACACTTCTTTGATTCTTTCTACTCTTGTTCTTCTATCTTCACGACAAGACTATTCCTAGGCTAGCCTCCTAGGCAATAAGGTATATGGAGCAAAGCTAAGTCCCTTAATTTATTCCAGCAGAAGCTATCCTAGATCATTCTACAATCGACTGATCTCTACATATATGGGAAAGCCCAGCCAAGATTAGCAAATCTGCCTAGCTGAACTTAGATGCATAAAATAACCCAGCGAAGACCAAAAACAAACAACCAAAAAACACAAAAAATGAAACACTAGACATGTGAGCTAAAAGGAACTTTCAGAACTTAACTACTCAAAAATTTACTTATATTTTATAACATTGAGTTTTAGGATTGTTGGTAGGCAGTAACATTGTGGCAATAGATATGTAATATAGACACCGATGAGAAAAGTGAGATGTTGCCACCGTGAAAATCCAGAATAAGTGGCATTAGTTTTGGGACCAGTTGGTGAGGAAGTTCTTATAATAGTTTAAGAGTGCTGAGGAAACAGATAACAGACGGGACCCATGTTATGTGGGGGAGATATATTTGTCAGCACTTTTGCTGAAGATAATAGAAGATAAAAACATAACCACAGCATTTTTAGATTTGTCAAAGAATATTCCCAAGGCAGTGCAGAAAATGCATCTAATGCCAGGTGCAGTGGCTCACGCCTCTGATCCCAGCACTTTGGGAGGCCAAGGCAGGTGGATCACCTGAGGTCAGGAGTTTGAGACCAGCCTGGCCAACATGGCAAAAACCCGTCTCTACTAAAAATACAAAAATTAGCTGGGTGTGGTGGTGCATGCCTGTATTCCCAGCTACTTGGGAGGCTGAGGCAGGAGAGTCACTTGAACCCAGGAGGTGGAGGTTGTCGTGAGCTGAGATTGCCCTATTGTAATCCAGCCTAGGCAACAAGAGAGAAACTCCATCTCAAAAAAATAAAATAAAATAAACAAATAAATAAAGGAAAATGCATCTAACTTTTACTAGCTGTGTATGAGATAAAGTCCTTTAGGAAAGAGATTAACATGGCCAGGCACAGTGGCTCATGCCTGTAATCCCAGAACTTTGGAAGGCCAAGGCAGGTGGATCACCTGAGGTCAGGAGTTCAAGACCAGCCTAACCAATATGGTGAAACTCTATCTCTACTAAAAACACAAAAATCGGCTGGATGTGGTGGTGGGCACCTGTAGTCCCAGCTACTCGGGAGGCTGAGACAGGAGAACTGCTTGAACCCGGGAGGCAGAGGTTGCAGTGAGCTGAGATCACACCACTACATTCAAGCCTGGGGTGACAGAATGTGACTTTGTCTCACAAAAAAAGAAAAAGAAAAAGTAAAAAAGAAAGAGATGAACTCAGAAAATAATGGCAATTTGCTAATAGAAATTAGATAAAATATATAAAGGCTAACATTTCCTGTGATGAAAAAATAATACTTTCTCCTTTTCGCTTAGTATAAAACTGAAAAATGGCAAAAGAGTCTCAAAGAAAGATGCCGCTAGGACCAACAAAATCAAGAGTGGGACTGTGACATCCTCATGAAAACCTGGATGGAATTGAAGTGATGTCTATTGACTCTTTCCTTTGGAAGTAAGTGATTCTAGGAATCTAAGGACATTAACCCACAAAAACTTGGCATGCCTAAAAGAGCAGTGAAGAAATCGAGTGAGAAAGACCTATATGGGAAACAAGCATGGAAGTGGCTTTTTTGCCCATTCACATAAAATCCACTCAATTTCATAAGAAACATACAGTGTTCCTGAATCAGTAAGAGTACCTCCAGCTTGGACCTAAATAGGCAAAAAATATTCTAAATGTGAAAAGGACTCTTGGGTCTCAATAATTGTGTTCTGGTAGAAAGTGGGCTGAGAGTTCTTTTCAAAGAGCGTATTTTCCCATTTCCTCGTTAGATGTCATAGAAGCTAACAAATTATGTTAGCCTGCCTAGACTTCGTTAACAAAATACCACAGACTGGATGACTTAAACACCAGGAGTTTATCTGTCACAGTTGCAAAGGCCAGGAAATCCAAGATCAACACAAAGGCGGATTCACTTCCTCGTGAGGGCTTTCTTTGAAGCTTGCAGATGGCTACTTTCTATCTATATCCTCACACAATGTGTGAGAGAGAGCTCTGCTCTTTTTCTTTTTATAAGAACACCAACTCTGCTATGGTGACCCTGCCCTCATGATATCTTCTATGCATAATTCCCTCCCAAAGTCCTCGCTTTTGAATGTCTTCACACGGAGGCTTATATCTGTTATATCATATGGATTCAGCAGGGGCAATCATTTATTACTTAATATGGACAAAGAAGGATGTCTTAAAGGTAAAGCCAGTGAGCATAGCAAACAAACTGTGAGCCACATGCAGCGAACCGAAGTGGTACTGGATCAAGAAAACCCTATCCAGAATGGAACAGCTTGGCTACATTTGCTCAGCAGGATTTCAAAATTATAAGCAGCAACTTCCCTTTGACTTCCTTTCTTTCTCTTTTGGGTAATGTGAGTGCTTACTGCAATCATCCTGTCTCTGTTTGACCAATGTTTTAAAGCATGTTTAAGTAAGTGTGTGTGTTAATGGAGTTAGGGGTGATGGAGGCAGCTTGTCTTTTTGTTCGTGGTCTCTAAATCAAGGGGATTGTCATCTACCGGGGTGTCCAATCTTTTGGGTTCCCTGAGCCATATTGGAAGAATTATTTTCTTGGGTCACACATAAAATACACTAAGGCTAACAATAGCTGATGAGCCGAAATAAAAAGTTTTGTGCATACATCTCATAATGTTTTAAGAAAGTTTATTAATTTGTGTTGGGGGGCATTCAATGCCATCCTGTGCCCCATGCAGCCTGTGGGCTGTGGGTCAGAAAAGCTTGACTAATGCTTTTGTAGATGAGGAGATCTTGGACATAAAGTGATGTGATTAGACGAGAGGTAGGGATTCTGGGGTAAGAGTGAGCATACGGTGCATATGAGGAAGTGTGAATAATCACAAGTGTAAGGCAGACCTTAGTATATTGATGACACTAACAGCTCTGAGTCTTCATACTTCCCTGTGGCCACATGTTTGCAGTACGACTTTGTAGTCACAATATTGCCCCATGTTTCTGATTTCAGCCATGTGCCTTGCTTAGTGCACAATACGATTTTAGCAGTTATGACTAAAGAGAGAACAGTAAAAGTGTTAACATATTTCTGCTTCTTTTTGCTCCTTTGTCTTTGCCATAAGAACATGCCTGAGCTAGCTGACTGTGGGATGAGACACATGAAGCAGAATCTAACTTTTTTATTTTTCCTAGCACAGGCTTCCTAGAACACCTATCAGCCAACTAGGCCCCAAACATGAGAAAGAGCCCAGGAAAAATCAGTAGAGATGTCTCATCATCTGCAGCTGATTCAGTAGAGATGGATGAGCCCTGTCCATCCCAGACAACTCCCACTTCAATGAACTAAGTCAGTGCTTATATATTTTTACAGCTAGGTTATCTGGGATGGTTCGTTAAATGGCATTAACGTGTCAATAGGTAACAGACATAAAGACCTGCAGAACAAAGTGGAAAGTATACATTGGGAAGGTTTATGTGGAATTAACTTTGGAATTAAAATAGCTGCCAGTTGAGTGTGTTGACTACTCGAATTTTCCTGTTTCTGACTCTTGAATAATGCTCTTTCAACAGATTTTAGCTTTAAAAAGTGCCAAATGAAATTCTGTTTATGTAACAATTCTACCATAAATTCTACCATAACAATTGTTGCCACATTTTTTTCTGTAAATATACTTGTTTTTTCTTGCTAGCATATCTAATAATTTTTTCCCTAAAAATTAGTATGGAGAGGTATATCAGAGAATTAAAAATTAGATAATAAATAATGATCTTAATATATATGATCTATTCCAAGTAAGTCAGGATCCTGAGAAAAGTCTCCCATTTTACTGAAGATCTATTCTGATTATAAAGGAATGTCAATTTTAGGTTGAGTACAACAAAATAAAAACAAATTATGGATTATAATTAATTTGAATATCTGTCAATGTAATTTTTGATTCAGCAAATATGCTCAAGAAATAGGAGACAGACATGTGACTAACAGATTTACTATCTCACGGAGCATATAGTCTAGCAAAGAAACAAAAGTAAACAGACAAAGTAGGTCCTATTTACAGTTTTATAAATATTTTTGTTAATATAATACAAGAAGCCATGATAACAAAAAAGAGAGGTACTTTATTCTGATTAGAAGCCAGAGAGTAGGAATCAAATATATTTTCCCAAGTGATGTAAAACTCACATTGGTTTTGAAGGAAAACTATAATATGTACGGGAACTAGACAGCAGACTCTATAGAAGGATAGTCTAAGCAAAGCCACAGATGCAGAAAAGCTTCAAAGATTAGAGGAGCATGGAACATTCAGAACATGCAACTATCCTATGGAGTAAAAAGGAAATGAGGTCAGTGAAGCAAGAGGAGGGCTTTTTACACTGCTCTGGAGTTCCCACACCAATTCTCTTCTTTGTCTTTGCCATTTTTGTTTTAGGAAATCAGAGAAGCTTGAGGAAATGGTTTGATTACATGGAACATCCTTTTGGGATGAACTTGTTCCTGAAGAATGTGTTTGAAATATCAGTACTTAACAAGATCATTTTGTCTTTTTCTTATCTCTTAATATGAAAATATGCCACTAAACAATGATGTGAATAAAAATTTCCCTGAGTTCTGCATTACATAACAGAGTTGAAGCAGTGCCTGTCCTAGTGACTACTATTTACTAGAAGCGATCTCACAGGAATTCCTGGAAGAGATTAAGAAAACTAATGGGTGGAGCTGGTCCACACTAGGGGCTAAATTGCCATATTTCTTGGAAAAAAACAACATCAAAATAAGTTAAATAAGTTATTGTTTCTGAAAAGCTTGGTTTATATAAGACAAAATAAAATGATATATTAAAAAAAGACCATACAAGTACATTGTTAATAACTAAGTACTATGAATTGAGCTTTCCTCAAGAATTGGGTTAAAGAATACCATGTTAAAATCTTGTTTAACAAAACAAAATATAACTTAACCTCACATTTCCATTTATAAGTTTATGATGATTTCTTCAGGGCATGGAAATAAAGGGAAAAATAGAAAGATTTTACCCTGACAACGTAGATTTAAAAAATTCAATTAACATGGATTACTTTAGTTTAACAAATAAAATCAAATGAACACATATTAGATATTAGAAATAAAATGAGCCACATGATGTCAAACCATTAGCTTCTAGGACTAGCCTTTTACCTTTGGTGGGGTAGACAGCCACGCCTGTAAGATGAGCAGAAAGGATTACAAAGACTTCCTAGTGCTGCTCAGTCATTTTCCAAATGGTTCCAGAAAACCATATGATTGAAAATGTGTTATTTGCTGTTGGATTGTACTATTATTCTAGGGCCTTTTGATTATGCCTTCTGAAAGTCATGACATATTTAAAGCCTTGGATCCTCATTCTGTTAAGCAATGTGTTATGTATCCCCAACACAAGAGGCAGAGGAATGGGGAACACAAGTGAACCTGGGTTATTGTAGGGGAGGGAGAATCAATAAAATATGAAAGAGGAAGATACGATAATGGCACAAAGGAGAGGTTACTAATACTGGAAAAATATTGGAAACTTCTCAAATTATAAAGGCCTGCTTTCTAATAAATATATAGAACATTGTCTCTGTTCTGGCCAAATATGTGAAGTATTACAAACTTTTATATAAAACAATTGCACAACTGCTATATATCCTGAAATATTTATTAGTGAACCATACAGAAAATTTTACCAGTTTAAATAAATAATGGGAATAGTCTTTACTGCTGAACTGAGGTAGAATGGCCTCACAAGTCACACATCCTCAAATTTAAAAAAAAAAAAAGTTAAAGTCCAGACTGTTGCATTGTGAAGCAAGGTGCTTTATAGAAAACTAGAGATATTGCCAAATTCAATTTATGCCTTTAGAGACTTTCAAAGTCCTAGTAAATATTTTACTGACCATTTTATGCTTTTTAGTAAATGAAGTGCATAAAGCACAAGGGAAACCAGAAAAAAATTGTTATTCTATTTCAATTTTATAACTCCTTTCACATTAGTGGTATATGAGTTTATCTATAATATGTAATGATACATCGATTCTAATAGGGTGTATTACAATATTCAGAATCCTCAAAGCACAGAGTAATAAAAAATGCCTTCCACTACACCTATAATTTGAAATTTCCAAATATAAGCAGGATTATATACATAATGGAAATAAACCTTTTAAAATAGTCATATCTGGCACTTTGAAAAGCAAGAAAACTTTTATATTGTCAGTAGTTTTGGAGTGTTCAATCAAGTTTTAATATTGAATTATTAAAACTTGATTGCACACTCCAAAACCACTGACAATATAAAAGTTTTCATATTGATGTAATACCTGAATCAACATAACTACACAATAATTCAGATAAAATAGTATCATAGAGCATTGATATAATTTATTTGCACATATCTAATAGCTAGGACAAAGCTCAAACAACAATAGATAATCATTTGTGAAACAGTTTTCTATTTTATTATATTTCTAGAATAAGCCAGCGTATACGTATCAATATTAACATCTTAACAACAGCAAGACCCATGACTACTGATGCTATAATTTTATGCATACATCTTCCAAGTATTGCTGTTTAGTAATTATATTGTTTCTAAAGGAAAATATAATGAAAATGTTAGGGAGGAATAAGGAGAGAAAATAAAATGTTTCTTTTTTTTTTTCAGACAGAGTTTTGCTCTGTTGCCCAGGCTGCAATGCAGTGGCAGTCTGAGCTCACTGCAACCTCCGCCTCCCTGGTTTAAGCAATTCTCCTGCCTCAGCCTCCCGAGTAGCTGGAACTACAGGCATGTGCCACCACACCGGCTAATTTTTGTAGTTTAAGTAGAGACGGAGTTTCATCTTGTTGGCCAGGCTGTTCTCAAACTACGGACCTCAGGTCTTATTTATTGATACCCACCCACCTCGTTCTCCCAAAGTGCTGGAATTACCGGCATGAGCTACTGTGCCTGGCTGACTTTCGATATTTTGTTTCGAAACTGACTTTGTCTAAGGTTTCTGTTTTCCTGTTTATTGATATCTCAACCAGATCTGATCATCTTGTTTTAGATCAATGGATCTAAATCCATTGATCTTAACCAACAACTCTTTCCAAATAAATCTAATCAGGATTTATATCTCAACCAGATCTGATCATCTTGTTTTAGATCAATGGATCTAAAACCATTGGTCTTAACCAACAACTCTTTCCAAATAAATCCAATCAGGGCTTGACAATTCATTCTAAAATAAACACTGCACTCTAGTATTCAAGTGATCTCATCTACCAAGTCCTCTGCCTAGTTTCCAAATTTGACAAGAGTCAGCTTTAAGATATGCATCTCTTCTTCATGGTTTCATTCATGTTAACATCCAACAAGGCAAAGTGTATTAACTTCAACTGCTGGTTGTGAATCTTACACAGTTAACTTCTTTCCCTCACTGTGATTTAGTGTGATCCTCTTAAAATGGAGGAAATGATACCCCAGGAGGCGCTGTGATAATTAAAGGAAGAAATGTATATAAAACACATTCCTCAGAACCTTATACATGGTAGGCAGAGAATTGATATTTTCTCTTAGTGGAAGTATTAAATTATGTGATTATGTGGTAAGAAATTGGCCTCATCTTTTCATGGTAATGTAGCATGTACACAAGAATATTGTGGAAGGTATCTAGGCAGCCTTGGAACATGGTGAAGATCAAGTATATGACCAATTTAGCTGTGAGTGATGGTAACTGACTTGTTGTATGAGGCTGAAGAAATATTTTGAAAACACACAAGGGAGTCAGGGAAGCACGGTGGCTTTTGCAGCATGTAATCAGATGCTCATACAAACTCTGCCATGAATACTGCAATACAGCCTTACAACAGTACTGTGGAGGTTTCTTTTTAGATGATAGTGTCTCCCTGGTTCAATGTAGACTGTCAAAATACCCCAGGATGACTATGGAAGACACTGAAAGTGACTTAAGCAAGAGTTTCTGAGAGTTTTCAGTGTATGACCCCAGAAACAGACAATGGGAAGGCACGCATATCTTCTTCCTTCACTATAAAATAAAGCAACTGTTGAATCTGTAATAGACATTGACTTTTCTCCTCCTAGACATTGAATTTCCTCATAGGAAGGCATGGATACTTGATTTTTAATGTGTTTCTTTATCCACAGAATGCAGTCCCTTTCTTATCAACATTTCTAACCTTAGCTGTCTCTAGGGTGTTCTAAATATGCCCTCAGTGATGCCAGAGACCTGTGTCATTCTCCTAGGTCAGGATGTGGTAATGAGCTCTATGGGCACGTAAATAATTGTCTTCAGACAATTAGGAAAAATGGTAAAATAGAAAGAGAACCAGAAGGGAGGTAGGAGGTGGGCAGCCTGGGCCTGGTTCTAATGCTTATATGATATGTAATCCTAAGCAAATGCCTGATGTGTTCTTGAATTTATTTTTCTTAGTTGTGAAATGGACCACGAGCCTCTGACAACCCATCTCTTGCTTTCATTCTGCAGTGAGAAAGAGAGCTACGCTATTCTTCGTTTATGAACATATGTTACTCCAGCACAGAACTGACCATTTCTGGAATTACAGTATATGTAAAAGTTGGAGGGCCTGATAACATAGGTATTCTTGAAGCCCTAAATTTACTGAACCAGAAACTCTCATGATTCTAACACACACTGAGTTTTAGAAGCACTGCTTTGTCAAATCAGATAATAGGGAATCTAAATTATTGGCCCTTGCCCTTTCAGTGTTGCCAGCTCAAATAAATAGCTACTCAGGGGAAAGAAATGAGTGGTAACAACTTGTGTCATCCCTTCCCTAGAAACGATTTTAACAAAAAGTTACCAGGAGGCTTAGTCACCTAAAATAAACACACACATTCCTTTTGGCTAATTGCAATTATCTTTATTTTTCCTCCTCTGGTCTTGTCCTTGATCCCTAGACCTCATCTAAACCGCTTGTATTCTAAAAAAAATAATAATAATAAATGGTAATAACAATAGGCTATTGGATAGAGGTTCTGAAAGGGCTTTCAAGAGGGTTTATGAATGTCTTGCAGCCTACTAATAGTAGAGAGCACAGGCTGGATTTAAACTTGGTTCCAGCTCTCCTCACCTTGTGAACTGTTGGGCACTATAGGAGCTGTCCTGACATTCAGTCACAGGAACTTTCCCCAAAGGATGCAAATGCCTGAGAGTAAAAACTAAGCCCCTTAGGTTACTTCATCAGGACCCTCCTTTCCTTTCCAGACTGTTGAAGGCTGCCTTGAGAAAGCAAAGTTGGATTTGAGACGTGAAAGATTCATGGGTGCAAATGACAGTGTGCCATGAGCAGGGATAATTTTCAGGCGGAGTGAACAGTGCATGAGCAGGCCCTGTCGGGTGACAGCTTGTTGAATTGAAGGAAGTACAGTAGGGCTGGAGCATAAAAAATCATCACTTCAGAACATAAAATATTAGAGAGGTAATGAGTATAGAGGGGAATAGAGAGCTTTGTATGTCGTTGTAAACATTTTGGGTTTTAACTGAGGAACAGTGGGAACACAAGTTTGGCAGCAAATTCACATTTTAAAACAAAAAGTGAGTATTTGCATAAAATAGATAATATGCTAATATTTAAAAACATTAAGCAATTGTACTCAAGAAGGTATTTTAAATATGTTATAATGTTTCTTCTTTCCCAGATATAAATTACCAATATAATTGAGAACATACTATTTTCCATTGTAAATTTTGTGTGCAAATTCTATATCTCCATTTGGAAAACAGGAAGAAGTTGCCAATTCTTCCCTAGAAGGTGGCAAGATGAGAACATAGTGATTAAAAATATATAGCAGGTATCAATCACATGGAAAACATGAGGCTTAGTTATTTTATTAAATCCACATTGGAGATCATAGCAGACGCCTCCCTTATTCTGGCTGTGGCTGATGCACGTAACTGAACTGAGATGTCTTTCAGCTGTAATGCTAAGTCATGAATCCAACATGCTGAGCATAGGCTTGAATGTTGGCCAAGTATAATTGTTGAAGGACACTATGTTATAAAAATAAGAAGATTTTTTGTTTGTATCAGGCACAGGTTGTATTAATAGGGGCATTAATAAGTTTGGTATTGTATGACTGATTCACAGAGCAGGTAATTCATTTGTAAACAGTTCCAAGAATCTTTCCTGAATAATTTAAGCCTTTGTGCTATGGTCTTCAGTCCTTAATTATACACTTTGAGAATATGAAAGCAATTTATTCACATATTCAGCTTTGTTTAAAATAACTGAAGCAGTCTTAACTCTCCATAGAACTAAAACTTTTATTTAAAAAATTTACCTGTTGATTGAATTGTTATTTATTTAATAGCATTATCTCATGGAGTTGGCCAAGTGCAGAATGTGAAAACAAGATGTATTTCCATCATTTAAAAGTCCTAGTGTACTTTTCTTAACATTTTAAAAGCTGGGGATTCTACACTTCTTTTTTATTATTGTAAAACAACCAAATCAACCAATGTAGCCAGCAGAGTAGTTAGACTTTTACTCAGTTATCAGTAAAGATAATAGATCATTGTTGTAAAAAAATGAGGTGTACATCACGTAAGAAAATTGCTTAATTTTTTAGTTAACAAAAAAAATTTTACTTCTAAGAGTCCACTCTAGATCTCTATGCCCAGACAAGAGAGACTTGACAACACCTTTCTGCTAGCCTCTATTAGATGCTGACATTTCGATCACTGTGTCCCTCACACAGCACTGCTCATCTATTTCCTGTCTGTCTTGTCAATTTTGCCATACTGTCTTCTTTGTATTCCCAAGGCCAAGAGCAGATGTTGGTCTATGTGGTTGATAGTTGGAGCATTTCTTCTTGGACTTTATACTTCCTTAGTGGCTGTCTTCAACATACTATCCAGTGCTCCAGGAAAAATAAAGAAAGGAGGACTAATAATTTAATTAATAACTTTGCCCATCTCGGTACTTATCATCTATATAGCTCACCAAACTTTTCAGGATTTAATTCAAACTTTTTCACATGGCCTCCAGAGACTACCATGAATTGGTTCTCTGGCATCTCCATTTCTTTCTCTCTCATAAACACACACACACACACACACACACACACACACACACACACACAAACTTCTCAGACTCTAAGCAATTATTTACTTGTACTTTAAGTTCTGGGGTACCTGTGTAGATCTTGCAGTATTTTTGCATAGGTACACACATGCCCTGGTGGTTTGCTGTCTCCATCTCCCCATCACCTACATCAGGCATTTCTCCCAGTGTTATCCCTCCCTAACTTCCCTGCCCCCTTGTTCCTCCCCTAGCCCCCTACTCCCAAACAGACCTCAGTGTGTGATGTTCCCTTCTCTATGCCCATGTGTTTTCATTGGTCAACATCTATGAGTGAGAACATGTGGTATTTGGTTTTCTGTTCTCTTGTCAGATTGCTGAGAATGTTGGTTTCCGATTCATCCATGTCCCTACAAAGGACACAAACTCATCATTTTTTTTTGGCTGCATAGTATTTCATGGTGTATTTGTGGTTGTAAAATGTGCTATAGTCTTTCTGCCTCAGTGCTCTGCACTTACTCCTTCATCTGCATAGAATACCCTTGGTCTCCTATCCTGCCTATCTGGTGCAATTCAACTTATCCAATGCAAGCAGAGGTGCTCTCATGCCTCTTTTCTTGCTACACTACCTCCCACTAAGAGCTGATTGCTTCCTTCATTGCTCTACTCTGAACAGCTATCTTACAAAAAGCACTACTATAACATTTGTCAGTAATTTTTCTGTTCTGTCATTATTAAAACCTTTGTTTCTGTGCTCACAGAGGCTACAGCCATTGTCTCTATAGTCCTAAAGCTTCAATGCTTGGCACAAATAATGTGCAAAATTAATTTGAATTGGGAGACATTAGAGACAGAGACCAATTTGAAATCGGATGCTATGATTGCTGAATGTGGTGATGAGCCTCAGCTCGGGTGGTCAATGGGACTGCGGGAGGAAAGCGAGGAACAGCAGTACAACAGAGGCATTGGTACATCTGTATGCCGGAGAAGGAATGGGTAGACAAAAACCGCCCTTATATTTGGAGCCTGGGAAATAGCCATCCAGGGCCCATTCATTTCGAGAGCAGAAAGTCTCCTATTATTCCTCAGAAAGATTTATCTTTGCAGCTTGACACTCACAATGGTACATATTTAGAAAGACACAAACGTATCACTGTCACTTCCTTTGTGAGTCACCCTGGGAATTTCAGGTACCCCATAGTAAAGTGAATAGCCCAGTAAAATAAATGTCTCCCTTTAATCTTCAGCTCCACAAGGAGATGTTTATCATGGCAGAGAGAAACATTTTTACTTTGGATCTCTGAGTTCATGCTCTGGACAATCGTTTCCATGGGTGCTTGAGTGTGATGAATTATAACTAGGAAACCTGCGACAATTTAACAAGAACTAGCCCAGAAATTCTGTGCCTGAGGATAAATCTCCTACTCAACTGTGAAAAACATGGTAGCTTTGAGAAGGTCCAGATGCTCATGATATGGAATCAATTAGGAAATAAAATAAATAAAAAGGAATTTGCCTGTTTTCATGCTACAAATAGCTCATCCCAAAGGATGAACATTTTTTTTCTTTCTCACTCTATGTTCTCTTCATATCTCTGTCTTCCAGCCAAGTCCTACTCTCCTTTCAAGCAGAGATTGCAAACTGGTGGCCCTCAGGCTGAATCAAGATAACAAAAAAACATGTTTTGAGTTCAAAGTGCTAGAAAATAAGACTAATCATCTTAAGATATAGCTGTCAATATTTGAAAATCAAAGAATTTCACAAATAAACATATCTTCTTGGCATCTCTTGAAAAAATGGAAGATCTAATTCCTTCTTGGTAACAACTGGTGAAATTGAACAGTGCTGCTACTTGGAGATATGACATAGGTGAGGAGTTCTGCCCCAGGCAAAAACCCATGTGTGATTTTTCAGTCTCAATCATAGACAAATTACAAGGCTTCATCAGGAGGGCCTCACTGCGAGAATCTGCCCTCCTCACACCAGAATTTGTAGATGATGCTTTGTAGCTTTCAGTGCTCAGGCTCAGCAGCTCCAAGGCTGGTCATCTGTACATGCATGTCTGCATTCCTAGCCCAGGGGCCTTCATGCAAAGGTCTCCTTATGATGAGGGCCTCAGCTGAGACGCTTTCCCTATTGTGGCTTAGTACCTTTCCCTTCTTAGTCCTTCCCCTTCTCTCTACCTGCTGCTTATGTATCTGTAAAGAGGCAGGAGCCTCTTGCTCTTTGGCAGTGAAATTATTCCTCTTGTCTGTGCTCATCCACCTGGCCCTTGCCCAGTGTCCTTCCATGGAGAAAAATGGAACACTGAGGGACTTGTACTTTTTTTCCTTTTGCTTGCATTGTTGAATAGGTAAGTAAAGTCTCATTCTTATTTTCAGTTTCTTGGCTCCTTCTTCTAATTGATAACCTGAACACCTAACTGATCACCAGTGGATACCAGATTCAGCTCAGTGTCAGATCACTTCCTATTATGTTGCATCTATCCTGATACACCCATTTACACCACATGTCTGTTGTCAGCCATTTGAATATGAATCCCTGTTTCCTGGCATAGCTCCATTCTCACTTAGTCCAGAATTCTTGACCACACAGCCCTTGCTGATGTCTTCTAAAATTGCAGAGACTTGAAACTCATGTGTAGTTCATGCACCAAGAGAATCACCATCACATGAAAGCTTGATAAAGATGCAGTATTTCAGGCCCCAGCCCAGTCTGATCAATACATAATCTGCACTGGAACAAGATTCCCAGGTAATTTGTACACGCTTTACCATTTGAGAAACACTGTTGTAGAGCATCGTTCTGGATCACCTAAAATAGCGTACTATGTATTTGACTAGTTCATATTTATTAGAGATATCTTACAAAGCAGACTTTAAGCATCTTGATGGTAGAGATTGCATCCTGGAAAACTTCTGTGGTATATACTGCAAGGTGAACTAGAAAAGACTGAGGAAACAGAAAGTACACATAAATCTTTCATCTGATAAATCTGTTCTTTTTTTCCAATTGTCTTCCCAAAACCTGTACCATATTTGTGACCACAGGTAAAGACGGAGGATGGGGAGCTGAGAGCTAAGTATGCCAGGAGATCTACACCTACCGCTTTTCACCCTGATCAGCTCTCTCTTGATATCTGTTTGACTATATACCCTTCTCAAAATATTTGGTGATTCGTGGCTCTGACTTTAATGACTGGACTTGATATTTTAAATGCTTTTTCCTTAGGTAGACTCAAAGTATTTGCAAACACTTGGATGTCTCCACTCCTGAGTCAGGATTCCTTACCATCCTCCCAGTAGGATTCAAATCCTTGCATGGACCCTCTATAACAGGCATTTAATCAAGTCTATATAGTATTTTAAAATATGCTTTTGTAACTCTTTTATAACTAAAATGTGTGTTTTACTCTTTATATAACACAATAAGCACTAATTAAACATTATATGAGTTGATTTTGTTACAACTGAACTAGCCGAGAGGTCAGCTATGGCCACTGTGAGAGTAGCCTGTTGTTGTTAACTAAAATTTTACTGAAACACAGCCATATTCATTTGTATATTGTCTATGACTGTTTTCACACTACAATGGGAGCATTGGGTAGTTGTGACAAAGAAAATATGGCCCTCAAAGCCTAAAATAATACCATCTGGCCTCTTAAGATAAAGTTGCCAACTCTTGAACTATTCAATTTTGTGAAACAAGTCAACCAAACAATACTTTCCACACTTGGCAGACAAACGACTGTTTGATTTAATTTTCCAGCTTTTAATAGGCCTGTGCACTTACCATCAATGAATGATACAGAAAGAAACATAGAAACTAATTTTTTTTTAAATGAGGCAAAAGGTCACCTCAGTTTTCTTTAAACATGATAGACAACTTATCTTTCTTATGATTACTAAATGTGTTTTGAGTTCTCAGCTCTCCATGTGGCAAATTCAAAACTTCTGCTTCATGTATCAGTCTATTTCTTTAAATTATTTATTTAGCGAGTGTATTTATTTTATATATTCACATGCTAGTATGTGACATTGCTCTAATATGTCTATAACTATGCTAGGTACTGTAGGAAACTAAATCTAAACAATGAATGTGACAGATGCTTCTCGGTCTGCAATCCATATGGAATTACATGAGCAACCGGCTGCAAAAATCTGTGTTTCCATGGAGCGCCCGATTTTGTTAAGCTAATGTGACCAGTGAATGTTTACTCAGAGGTTATAACCTTGGTAGACTATGGTGATTCCAGATAGTCCAGGCTTCAGCCACTGTATACAGAGAGTTGAACTCCACTGACAGAACCTCAACATGGTCTCAGTGGAACAGAACAGGACGTGCATCAGGGAAAGAGTATCTGGAAATGAGAGGCTGGAAATGGATGTTCCCTGCCAGATAAAGAAGGTAGCTGTGGTACCTAGTCTCCAAAGATTCTTCCACTGTCCCATGTCCAACACATATGTTCTCAGTCTTCACATTCTGCAACCCTCTTTCCCTTGAGCACATTCACTTATGCTGTCTATTCACTACAGCATGGTCTGCAAGCCCTGGACCATGAACCAGTACCAGTTTGTGGCTTGTTAGGAACTGAGCCACACAGCAGGAGGTGAGTAGTGGATGAGCAAGAAAACTTCATCTGTATTTACAGCTGCTCCCCGTCACTTGTGTTACCGCCTGAGCTCTGTCTATTGTCAGATCAGTGGTGGAATTCGATTCCTATAGAAGTGTGAACTCTATTGTGAACTCGGCATGTGAGGGATCTAGGTCGCATGCCCTTTATGAGAATCTAATGCCTGACATCTGTCCCTGTCTCCCATCACCCCCAGATGAGACCCTTTAGTTGCAGGAAAACAAGCTCAGGGATCCCACTGATTCTACATTGTAATGAATTATGTCATTTATTTTATTATATGTTATAATGTAATAATAATAGAAATAAAGTGCTTAATAAATGCAATGTACTTGATTCACCGCCCAAGCCATCCCTCACCACAGTCTGTGGAAAAATTGTCTTCCATGAAATCAGTTCCTGGTGCCAAAAAGGTTGGGGACTGCTGGACTAAAGAAAAATATATGGAATGTCTTAAAATTAAAAATGAGCATGTACTCTCAAATTTTCCTTAAATATGTTTACATAGAGACACCGACATTTTTCAGTCATTATGTGTTAGACAACAGAGGCACGTTGAGGTAAAAGAAAGAAAAGCTGAAAAGCAGAATTGGAGATTTCAATGAACCCTATTGCCTGCCATAGAATAGGATCTCTGCCCTTCCCAGAGATCCAAGGATTAGATACGTGAGGGACAATTGAACTTTGTATCTATTTCTGTTATTCACAAGAGCAAAGGTGGAAAATGCTAGAAATAAATTTTCTGAAACCAAAACCTTGAAATCCTTTTAGGACTATTCTAGAACAAAATAATGATGAAAAAGCATTATTCCATTTTTCTGAAGAGGCATTTAAAAGTACCATGAACAAGTTAAATCAAAAAAGCTTATTCTGCAGATATTGACTCCATAGCTAAGAATATAGCAGTCCCTCTTTTGTAATTGCAACACTACTGTAATAACTGTGTTTTTGATGAAGTAGAGCTTCCAGTTAGAGAGTTGACCAATTTAGCTGATGGTCAATCTCTAATTTTGCCCCTCCTGAACTCCAATTTATTCTCTATACTGGAGCCAGATAGATGTTTTTAAATGGAAATGTTACAGCCTTACCGGTCATAAAGCAATGTTATGAAAATTTCCAAATACTTATAATGGCAGACCAAGCCCTACATAATCTAGCTTCTACCTACCACTCCATCTTCCTCTTGCCCTAAAACACAAACACACACACACACACAAACACACACACAACCCTCTACCTACCACACCATCTTCCTCTTGCCCTAAAACACATGCACATCACACACACACACACACACACACACACACACACACAGCCCTACCTGTCACTTCATTTTTCTTTTGTCCTAAAACACATGCATATCACACACACACACACACACACGCACGCACACACACACACACCCCTACCTACCACTTCATCTTTCTTTTGCCCTAAAACATCACACACACACACAGACACACACACACACACACACACACACACACACATTCATATACACTTGAGCACTCCTGGTCTTTTAACAGAATTCTTAGAATTACCATGTTTTATTTTGCCACAGGGCAGACTTCCACAGAGAACTCCTCCCATCTCCCCTCATCCAGTGGAACTATCTCATCTCTTTATTATAGAACTTATTTCTACTTTTATTTTTCATGTAGATATACAATTACTTAAACAATGTCTTGGAGAATATTGAGTTGTAACTTGCATGAGGTCAGGATCCTGTATAATTTTGGCTGGCACTAAGAACAAAAGTGTCGATTGAAAGAACTGAATGATTGAATAACACGAATGGCTTCATAATCCAACATAACCAGATGGCACATTGCTGGTGTCCTGGGTTTATTATTTAACCTTGCTGGTGATTTCACATCTGCTGAATCTGACATATAGACTCTGATTTTATTTATTTGATCTGAAATCCTGTGGGAAATGCAGGACAGAGATTGCTAACTATTTATTGTGCATGATAAATGAACCGAGGCAGAGAAGGAGAAAATTTTTGAAAGTTTCTTCAACATTTGAATCTCTCTTAAGTTCCTTTCTTCTATGCCTTTTTTGGAACTTAGCTACCATTTTCTTAAATTTTCTTCATGATCTTCAGTAAACACACACACACATACACACAATTTCTCTTGGAACTCCTAAAATGTGGTTACAAGGCATTAGAGAAAAATGGTGTAAAGACCACAGTGAATATGCAGTGTTGGCATGAAGAACATAATGGACTTGGTAATCACATAGGCCTGGGGGTAACTCTCACCTCTATTTTTAACTGCCTATTTGATGTTCCATAAATGAACTTTCTAAAACTAGAATTTTCTTCCAATATGAAAGAGCATCCATACCTTGTGTGAATTATGAAAATTAAGTGTATATAATAAATTTTTAAACAATTATTGACAATTGTTTGCATAGTCAGTTCTAAATATATGTTAGAGTCCAACCATTGCTATTTAATGCTATGTCCACTAGTTAGATTTCCTGAGTCCTGTCGGCTGAAGTACATACCAAGATGGGGCCAAGCATGCTATTCAGGATGAACTGCACCAGTGGAATTGTATACTTGACACTGAAAGGGTAAACTTAAGGCGCTTTTTTGAGCAACTTTGAGAAAACCAGCTCTTATTTATAAATGAGCCAATATTACATATTTTCATTGCCCTTTGAATAAGAATTTGTCCAACTTACTTTTTTTTTTCTAGTATTTGGAAAATTATGCATCATATCACTGGTTAATTTGCTCCATTATCTAAGAATTCAGGGAAGGAACAGAAACTCCTCCTGTGAGCTACAGCTGAAAAAAATCTGCAGTTGGTCTAACTCAATTCTGAAGTCATATGGAGGAAGTACAGACAACTAATACAGGATATGACACACTATTTATCAATCAGTAGATAACGTGTTTATAACACAAGGGTTACTGGAGATAATATCGGAATATTTCCTGGGTCACCTGCTTGTCTTTATTTATTGCCAGTTTAAGCTTGTGCTTATTTATTGCTAGTTTAAAACCAATCTAAAGAATCTGGATTCATATGTTTTTATTACTTAATATTGGTAGAAACATATGGATTTGTTTTTATCTCCAGCATTTGGTGGTGAAAATAGATTTAAAATATTTTAAAAATATTTTTTCTTTTGTAAAGCAAACCGATACTGAGAGATTAAATAAAACCTATTTTTCTTTTCATGCACATTTTTAAGAGCTAGTAAGTAACTAAATTTAAAATGCAGGAGCACACCATTTTAATCTGCTAAAAGAATGGGTTATAACTGAATCTTCCAAACTGAGCAAGTTTGTTCTGTACCTGAGCCCTCCTTTATTCCTTGCCATTCATAGGAACTCAGTTTTCAATATGCCATTGAATTTCTTTCCCTGTCTCTAGTTGCCACTGTAGACTGTAAAGGTTTCAGACAACCAGTGAGGATGTAAAATCAAGGAGATAAGCAACAAGGGAAGAAAAAGAGTCTGAAGATTTACTGAAATAAAAGGGAACATTAATATCCTACTTTTGCCTTTATTACATAAACAGCAGTGCATTTGGAAGGCCAGGATTCTGTACAAAGCTGAATAAATGCTAAAATTATTTATAATTGTCTAAATAAAATAATTGCAAACAAAATAAAAGTGTTCAGTATTTTATTGATGAATAATATAAAACTTGGCTTATCTTGTGAATGAAAGGCTGATATTTAAACCTAATTCGTATAATACTGTATATATTTGGTTTGAATTTTTTTCTGGTACAGTGCTTACTAAACCATTCAATGAACAACAAGCAATAAGTAGATCCATCTTCAGTGTCATTAAATTTATACTTTAAGAAATCTACTTATTATGATCAGTAATCATAATAAATGTAAATTATTTAAAGTTGATATACTGCAAAAATACTGGTATTTGGGCACATATTATCAAAGTGAGAAAATAAATGAGTAAAAATTATACCTGTGGTTAGGGAATGTTCTCTTAAAGAAAAGCTGCTGAAGCTTCCTAATGTGCCCATATGCAGTAAACATACAGGCATTGAATAATAAAGACTAGTTACAGCCAAATGGTTGGGTAAGGATTCGGTATCCATGAGCTCCATAAAAACTAAAAGGATTGGAAAACTTTCTGTTAGTAAAGAGATGGGAAATTGTAAAACCAAAGACAACATTTAAACTATAGATTGCCTACTGATATGGGTTTTCAGGCTTATTGTTAGTAAAGTGAAGGAATGTTTAATGTTCTAGTGATGACTGAAACATAGGAGTCATGAATGAAGGAATCTCCTAGTCCATGCACTTAGAATGGGTTCTGACACAATGAGGCTCTGCTCGCTAAATATTGAACGTGTGCATCTTTATACCAAGGTATCTGAAGTCTTAGGTGAAAGAGATAAGTTCATAGAGAAAACATAGATCTGATTCAAGAAGAAATAAAAAATGTTTAAAATCAGATAAACATTAAAGACATATAATCAGTTGTACGCAGTAACCAGTAGAAAATTTTTGCTAAATAGTTAAATAACACTCTCTCAATCTTTCCTATTATTTGGAAAATATCACTCCCAATTCATTTTATAATTTTGATAGCAAAACCAGAAAAGAACACTGGGAAAAAGAAAAAATATATCTAATACGACCATACTTGTGGACATCAATGTAAAAGTCCTAAACAGACAACATCTGATTATGGTGGATTTGTAACTAGAGACTCTAAAAAATATAACCTGCCTCACAACAACCAAACCCAGATATCTCATACTTGTAAGAAACAACTGGATGCATGTAAATTAGGAGAGTTCTGTAGTGACCATTCAAAGCAAAAACAAACAAGCAGACAGGCAAATGAAAGTTGACCCTGCAGGCATATGACAATTGGGGCTTATGGCTGCCAGTAGCAAAGGTGCTAGATCTTAGGTGACTGGAGCCAAGACGGGGATACCCAGCATCCAGTTGTGAATGTCAGAAGACCAGATCACATGCTGAGAGGATGTTATTAGAAGCGAATCTGGATAAGCAAGCAAGCAGCGGGGAATGATTTTGTCTTGGGATTAAACTCTGTGGGATTAGACACAATTGTGGAAATATTTATCCTTGGACCAGTAACCAGTAAAGTTAACAGTCTGAAATTCCCAGACTCAGGACTGGGGGCTGCAGAACTGGCCAGAGGATAGGTTTAGTTACTAACAAAAACTAGCCTGCTTTGCAGAAAAATTCTAGAAATGCAGACACAAAGGACCCCCAAAGAGTAAAATCAAACTTGCTTATACAAATAGTTTTGTATTATCTTGTTAAATAAATATGCAGCATTTCACTATTTTTGCATATCTTAGAGAAAGTCTTGTATTTATATACTGGGAGGTATATATAGATATATACATAGTAGCACTGTTCATAATTTTTTTAGAAAGGTTATCCAAAGTGTCATCAGCATTAGAATGTATAAATAATTTATGGTATATATATAACTCTATACAGTAGAGAAAAAGAATTTATCAAACTGCATGTGGCAACATAGATAAATCCAGGTACATAATGTTGAGTGAAAAAAAAAGCAAGTTTTACAAGTATGCATACAGTATTATCCATTAAAAAGAGGAAAATTTAAATAGTAACGTGGAGGGCTAATTAACAAAAGGTCTAAGACAATTTGAGGGCTCAAGCAAGGGGCTCTGAAAGTTACAGATACACAGCAGATTTCAGGAGTTTGTGCAACGTACTTGAAGGTGGTGAGCACGTGATTGTTTACTTGTCATTTTCTTTTTAATTGCAATGTGCCTAAATGCCATATGTGTTATGTGTGTGGGTTTGTGTATTCTTGGGAATCTATGCTGTATTTTATTCTTTAAAATATTTTATGAAGAGTACATTGTGACCAGATTGTGACAGCAGGACCTGATTATCAAATACATATTTAAACAGACGGTCTTAACAAATGGAGTGGCAGCAGGGTTGGACAGAAGTTGCCATATTATGATGCCCACCCAGTGAAGAGTGGGGGCTCCGGAGCGAGGATTGCCTCTTCAGAGTTGTCTTGCATTGGTCTTAAGTAGCAGGCCTGATATCCTGCCTCTGTCAGTTTCTGGATGCTGGCTGTCCTAGGAAGGGACTCTGCAGCTGAAGCAGACCCTAAAGGAGCTGATAGCAGGAGGCTGTCTGGGCTTATACTGGATGCTGCTGGGCAATAAGTCCTTCTTACATGAGGATCAGGGCTGTGCATGACTATGGCTTTGTGCAAACTTGACTTTTTCCTGCTTGACAATAAACTCAGTGAGAGATGACACTGAGCCTTAATTAAATTTACAATAGTAGTAATAGATAACTTTGCTAGTGTCAACTGTGCATCCAGGATCTGTACTGAAACTTTATATACAAAGATGGAGAAGTAAATAGGTCACGGAGCTAGAAAGTGGCAGAGCTGTGCATCAAAGCAAGGTAATTTGGTTCAGAAGACATCTCTTGGTTGCAAGACTCGGTTACTTTTTCTCTGTGTAACTGGAACAGTACATATATCACATATGCCACCCTTATCAACTTCTTACTTTAAGTGATGATACATAGAGCACACATTAGTGGGTGTTTATGTATGGCTATTGAGAAACTCATTGAGACATAGCAAGTGATATTTGTATAAAGTTCTTTAACTCCCTATATCAAAAGTCGTGCAAAGATAAATCGAGGATGAAATCACTACACAAAACCTGGGTTGATTAGTCTTTGAAAATGGAACTTATCAAGGATCGGCTCATTTGATAGTCTTGAGAGGAGAAGGATATAACTCTACCCAGATACATTTAGGAAATGATAAAATATCCACTTTGAAGAAGGAAAGAAAAATCTGTAGCTTTAGGACCTTAGGCAGATACTTAAACTCTCTAGATCTCAGCTACCTGAAGTTAATTGGAGGTACTAGTATTATTTACGTGTTTCTTAGTGTTGTTCAAATTAAACACAAGTCCATGCCTACAAAGTACTTAGAGCTGCTTCTGGCACATGTATCTAGTAAAAGCCAGGTACTTTTTTAGGGTTTTTTTTTTTTTTTGAGACGGAGTTCGCTCTTGTTACCCAGGCTGGAGTGCAATGGTGCAATCTCGGCTCACCACAACCTCCACCTCCTGGGTTCAAGCAATTCTCCTGCCTCAGCCTCCTGAGTAGCTGGGACTACAGGCACAAGCCACCATGCCCAGTTGATTTTTTGTATTTTTAGTAGAGACAGGGTTTCACCATGTTGACCAGGATGGTCTCGATCTCTTGACCTCGTGATCCACCAGCCTTGACCTTTTTGTAGGTATTTTTATATGTAAATAGGAGCACTGCCTTTCTTCAGGATTCCTAAATGTCAACTATGAAGCTCATTCCAGGAGAGAGAAAATAGATTCTGCCTCCTGGTGGGGTGTGATAAGTTTCTGGAAGAACCTATAAGTCCAGATATAGTAATTTAGACATTTTTCATCAGATTTTTATTGAAATAATTGTATACTTTCTGAAGTTGTAAGAAATAACATAAAGGAGTTCTTTATCCAGTTTCCTCCAATGGTATTATCTTCAAAACAATGTCACAACTATGATATCAACATTAATGCAATACACTCAACTATTCAGACTTCTCCAGGTTTTTGGTCTAGTGATTTGTTTGGCAAATGTACTCTACCACACAAGTAGACAAGAGAGATGGGCCAGATCTGTGTCTGTCTGGCAGAAAAACTGTGCTTTTAACCATTGTGGTAGGAGACATCTGACCACTGTACTTTGCAAAGTCTGAAAAAAGAAAAATCATGCTGACAAGCTCAGTATCCAACACTGTCTAAGTTGAATAGTTTATTTTTGTAATTCCAATAATAACAGGTCCAAAACTCTGTACCCATATTTCACTTCTTCCATCATTGCCATCGACAAATATGGCTAATTGATAAATGTTTAATAAAGGCAATAAAAATAGAGGAATGAAAACTACAACAGCAGTATCCATTTGTCATATTCTTACCATATGCCAATTTCTATAATGCTCAGTATTTACAATTCCTAATCTTTGCAGAAATCCCTAATGTTAGATGCTATTAGTCTTTTACATTGCATAGGTCCATCAATATATAGAAACTATTCATCATGGACATAGACATTTAATGACATGGTTCATAACCTGTACTAGAGCCTAGATTAATCTAAAATCAAATTCCATAATCTGAACATTTTGGATCTTTCTGTTTTTTAAGAAAAGAAAAATAAGTAATTTTATGAATTACATAAAAATAGAGGATAAATTTATTAAGCATATTCAAGTAACATGAAGAAAAATTGACTTTAAAAGAGACAACTTTCCTATTTTCAGCTTAATATCTATTTGATCCATCTTGAGTTACGAGAGGTCAGAGTTACAAGTTAATTTTCACCCTTCATGTTAGAAGCCAGTGACCTTTATATATTAAATGACTTTTTGAGCACTGTCTCCTCAGCCCTGAAAGACTGAATTCATTCTTGAATGAAATGTGAAATTATAGTTGTATAGCTAGATACGTGTGTTGAACAATGGCAACTTTATTTTCCTCAAAAGATTAAAATTATCAGCCTATCTTTACTAGTTAATTGGGATGATTGAGCCTTGCCTCTGTCCATCTTCAGAGATTTATAATTGGGTAAATTATAAAAATTATGTATTTTCTGTTGTTGATATGTCAATTACAGGAGGCTTGAAGTAAAGGAACTTTTCTGAAAGTCATTAAGATATTCCAACAGGCTGCAATTCTTCCAAGATTTCGAAGCTTAACTATGGTAACTAACTTGACCTTTTTAATAAGACTATTTTTAACTGTTCATGTAAAGGAGAAAATGTTAAAATAAACCAAACATCAAGCATTTACTGAAGACCTGAAGAATTGCGCTATGTAGTGTAGGGCATATCAAATACGTGGTCCTGGTTAATTAACATAAATTATGTTATTTATGCAACTATAAAAGTATAAACTAGTGTATAATTACAGATTACAATTCCTCACATACTTCAGCTAGTGTGATATAGTAGAGACAGAAAAGGACCGATAATCAGAAAATTTATATTTACCTGAGGCTCTTGCCTTCCACTCCTTAGATGCTGACATATGTTTAGATGTTGTTCTTGATTCTACTCTCATTTTACCCTGTGAATGAAATCACATCAAACGATGCCACCACATCTATGGCTCTGATGGGAGAGTGGAAAAGCCAGACTTACAAACTTTTAGCCAAAGTGGAAAGGGGAGAATTGAGGCAGCTCACTCAGAAAGCAGGCAGCCAATGAGCCACACAGTCAGTCACCTCCTGCATCACGGGGCTCATTCACCCACCCAGGATGTGGGAACTGAGCTCTGTCCTCAGGTGTTTCTAAGCAACATCTGTATTCTGTTGCTATAGCTTCTTAAACATGGTCTTTACTGTCCTAGATATGTTTTATATATTTATGAACATAATAAATTTTATTAAAAAGGGATCATAGAATTTTCATTTTTCTTAAAATTCTATGTATGGCTTTAATTCATATATGGACTCAAGTTTATAAGTATAATTTTTCAACAACAAACACTACCACCACCAGCAGCATTATAATAGTGTTATTACTTAAAGGTCATTGATATGCCTATGACTCAGAAATTTGCATCTCCAAATCAGAGCTTGATAGTGATTTCCATTTAAGAAAATTCATCTAATTCCTCTCTGTATCCCATCTTTGTGACAGAGTAGGGGACTGATCAAACCATGAATAAATTGCTGGTCTCAGTCAATCAGCTCTTTAATCTGGTTTGCCTAATCTGAAATACAATAGAATTAGACTGACTCCCTCCTATATGTTCTTCTGCTTTTGACATCTAGTAATTCTAGTTATAAATAACTACATATTTTGTGACTTTTATATCAAACGTTCATATAATATAATGTATTTTTTCAGCAGTATGGGTATTATTCGGTTTCTTAGCTCTTGATAGAATAGTTAATTTCTAAAATGATATTAAGCAATCAACTCTACACATTCTAATAATTCTCAGTTAAATAACAGGAGACATATACTATTGTCAGAAGCATTCTCCAAAATGCTTCCACTCAGCTAAGAACCTCATGTTTCCTTGGGTTTTCATGGTAATGTTTTCTACTGCACTGAGAATAAAAATTGCTAACATCACATGTTGAGTTATTAGACCATTGTTGAGAAAACATGCCCCATATTAGAAATGAAAATAGATGTGCCACAACTTCACCCTCTTAGGAGTTTTATAAATGGATTTGAAATGGCTTTGTCATATTTAATAGGCTCTGTTCATTTATGAGAAAGAAAGAGTTCAGCTTCCCATAGACCTTTCTAGTTTACTACCACTCAGTGGCCTATAGTCAGTTTCCTTCTGCCTGATTCATTCATTCTCTCATCATGGAAACAGAGAAGGGAGTATTTAAAAAAGCATCATTTTACTGCCTAGTGTAAGGCATGTTTTCATAACTTTTTCTCATTTATTATTTATATCTACTCATGCAAACCATTGGGAAGCTACGGTTTTAATTCTTAAAGAGATCTCAAAGGAATTACAATCTAGCACAGCAAAGCCCACATAAAAATAAATCTAGGGCAGTACATGTTTAAATGTCACATGAGCACAACTGTCAATGAGTCTATTATCCCAGGGATTACCAAAAGGGAACTAAATATGAAGAGGAACTCTTAGAACAGAGTTTCAGAATAATGAAGGAGAGGATGTTTCCATGTGATGCCTTCTCTCTCTTCTTAAAGTAAATTACAAATAATAATCACTGCATATTGAGAATCCATAATATCATTGTAAATTTACAATTTGATTAACTTTTTTACTCTGCACAAAATATAAAACCAACCAAGTAATCATTATAAAAGTTTCTGAGTTTGAGAAGCACAGTCAGATTAGCATCCCTCACTTTGTCAGCTCTGAAGCCCAGACCAAGTCATAGTGCCCTGCTGAAAGGTGATGAGCATACTGCTTGCAGGCTGAACTTAGAGAAACAAGGCCAGAGTCACTGGGACCTGGAAGCAAAGCTGACTTAGCATCTGTTAAGAAGGTCCATGTGATGGTTTAGGGAGGTATCTATGGGCTTTCACATGCTTGGGTATCACCTGGTGATCTTGTTACCTTTCTGTTTTCTGGGCATCATTCTCAGTGATACTTCTTATAACATAGATTGGATTGGGACACCTGGATTTATCTTCCCATCAGTCTTCCAGGTGATTCCTTGTTGCTGATCCACGCTTTGTGTCACCCTGGTTTAGTGTGGACTCTGAGGCGGGTCTGGTGAATTTGAATTTGAACTCTTGCATTAACTGCTTGTGTGACCTTGGCTTGGGTGTCTCATATGTAAAATAGAGTTGATGTTAGTATGTGTCTCACAGGTGGTTACAAGACACATGTGAGTAAAGTACTGACAACAGTGCCCATTATGCCCACCAGAAGTGGTGTTATTACCAGCACCACCAACACCCTCACTTTCACCAACATTCACGATCACCACCAAAGGGTACTTAAAAAAAGCTCAGTCATCAAAGAACATCCCAGACTATGGTGGAGAGGTGAACAAGAAACAGAGAGAAGATACAGAAGATCTAAATTACACTAGTCTCAAACTGGCTTTATTTACTCAACTTGAATGTCCAGGGCACAGATATAAAACAGTGACAGAAGAGGAATATTTATGTGTCCTGCCCATGGATGATTCAACTTTATAAAACAAGCATACCAGGTATTCCCTAAGAGCAGGACTGCACTGATCTCATCTTTAAACTTCAACTCCCCACACACGATCTGGTATGAAATTGGTGCTCACTTGTTGACTAAACGGGCTGATGAGATGTAATTTTGGAAAGTCAGTTTACTGCTGCTTATAATTCCATGAAAGAGGAAAAATGCTTATTAACACACACACACACACACACACACACACACACACACACACATCCCATGATGTGTTGTCTTCTCCATGTTACAGATAAAATTCCAAACATGGAGAAGTCAAATGACTTGCTCTTCAACAAGTAAGAGGTAGAGCCAAAAGTAAATCCTCATTCTCAAACTATCCTGCCTATAAGTTCACCAAACGCAACCTAAATGTAGGAAGAGAGGAAATCATACATTTATTTATTTTTGTAATAGTGGTGTTTCCGTTAGACAATCAAGCAATTTATAGAGTAAGCATCAGTGCCTTTTTTAATGAATTTCTGAAACTACCTCTCTTTATTCCTGGCTGCCGAATGGATCCATTGTCTATGGACAATCCTGCTCTAGAAACTGTTGAACATCCATAAAGTTTGAAATTTTAAGTATAAATGTTAATTTAAAATTGTTGAAAAAGTAGAGTATGTTGAAAGGCTGATAATTAATTTATATATATTTTTTTGTTTTATTAAGAAAATAGGAACATATTTCTTTAGTGGAAGTTTTAGGTGTAGCTGAAGAATGAAGGAATATCCTAAAAATGATAGTCTTCTATGAGTTTTTCTCAACCCCCTAATTTTCTCTAACATCCTAGCAATGTCTTAACAGTTTATAACATAGATATAGATGTTAAATAGATATACATATTCCTATTTAAGTAAATTTCTTTTTCTTCCCACATTCAATAAAACATCAGCTTATGTATTCCTTATTCCTTAGATTAAGGATAGAGCATCTGTTTTTGCTCAAGTATTCACCATATCCCATAGAGACCATTTGTCTTTCCACATCATAAACCCAAAATATTCCTCATAAAGTAACATGGAATACTAGGTCTAGAACCCTGAGTGACCTGAACAGCCACAACCCTTCATGACGGTTTAAATGACAATCACCACATCTACTCTTACCCACCGGCCTTGAGGGTGCTGCACTTTGTGCCTTTGTTTAACTCTTATTGTCACTATTCCTCACTGCTTTGGAAGATGTTACCTTTCATTTGTAAATGACAAAACATAGCATAGATTTTAAATAAGATGCCCTTTAATGTTCAGTCTTGGACTGACAAATTAGGTCTAAATTTTCTGTCTTCTGACTTCTCTGATCTTTTTAACATATCAAACAATTGCTCATCTAAGTATAATAAAAGTCATTTAATTTTTTCAGGCCAATGAGCTAGTAAGCATCAGAGGCACAATTCGAATGCTGTATTTTAGCTACTTACTGCAGATGAGCTGTTTATTTTTAAGTAAGGGAAATATATTTTTCCTACAATTCTTTTTAATTCATTCCAAAAAGTAAACACTTCAGACCCTAGCATTTCCTCTTTTCAGGAATATGCAACACTACTTTCTCTTAAAGGTTTGCATTACACTCTGGTCTCTAAGGACTTGATGGCAGTTAATCTAAGTCACCTAAACCATTTACCTGTAACCCTTTCCTCTCATATTGTCATAGAATAAAATCTGTCATCCCTTTCTGTCTTTAAATTGTCTTGAATTTCACTGTTCCTTACTTTTCTGAAATCACCTCATCCAAATGCAGCATGATGGAAGACTTTTGAACACGAGAATGAAGCGGAACTTACAGAGACCTTTTGGTATATACAGGTGGTTTCCCAAGGCTTGCAATTGAGTAGTTTGGGGGAAATCTGCACCAAACAGAGCCCGGAAAATTATTTAAGTTCAAAAGTTAATTTAATAGTAGGATTGAAATTCTAGACTGGACTTTCAATTCGGGATTCTTCCAATTCCAAAGAGCTGAAGCTATGTATGCATCTAAGGAGTTAAACTTTGTTTTCTTTATGTCTCTATCTCATTTGTTATGAGCTGTTGCTGCATCCAAAGAGAACACTTGATACCTGACTTTTGAAGAAATATGCGGAAATGAATGGCAATACATAAACATCGTGGAGCTCATGGGATGGGAGCATTGACACTGCACCCACAGTCTTACTTGGGAAATACCAACCACAACCTGTGTTGTGCATGATTATAATAAGGAGATGATCAAAGTATGATTTTACAACTCACATGGCATACTGCCCTGAAAAGATAATTTTTTTCTTAGGTTCATAATGGTTAAAGAGGGAGATAATAAGATGAGCAAATCCCACAGGGAATACACTCTGCAAACAAGGTGCATTAACTGGATAGGGAATGAGTTTCTAAACAGTCTAGCTGCTCAATTAGGATGAAAGTAGGCCTCTGTGGAAAGAAGAGTCTAATTAACTCTTGATGCATAGTTCTCTTATAAGTGGCTTCTCAGAAGAGATGACGTGCGGCACAGTGGAGATCTGTGACAGTGAGCATAGCCTGCCACGGTCTAAGTGGCAGTCTGAGCCCTCAAAGTGTCTGTTAAACTCTCAGAGTCAGATGTATAAGTATTTTGAAATCCAGTAGTTGAGGTCAGTAACTCACATATGAGGTCTGATAAAGTATGACAACATTCCCAAAGAGGAAGGATCACTGTCATGTTCTCAAGGCCAGAAAATATGCCCTAAGTTCTTACTTTATGAAAACTTGTATCTTTCAGGCAGCAAAGTATGTAAAAGTTTGGAATGACTTTCATGTTACATAGCACCTTCATATCCATGGGAGCACAGGATGTTGCAGCAAAGCTTTGTCCATACCTAGCAATGTAACCGCCATGAGCCCCGCAAATGACCAGAAGTCCTAAAACTAATTTGTGGACACTTGTATAAAATACTTAAGGTTTTCTTTTATCTTCTATTTTATCTTTCATATATAGATAGAGTTGGACATCAATAATCCTGTCTTTTCTGCATACTTACACACATTGTCCTTTTATGTTAAAAAAAAGTCTGAAAATGAGGACCAACCAAATGATAATGAGCAAAGACTAGTCATCAAAAACAGAGCCAACTCTTTCCCAGAGTCAAAGGCAGGCAGAAGATGGAGAAAGCCTTGCAGTAGAAATAAGGAAAGGCTTCCAGTGTGCCCTGATGGAGGCTGCTGCCTGGGGACCTGTAGGTGGGCTAAGTAGAAACCAGCCATCCCCCGTGATTGATTAGGAGTGCATCGTTTGCTTTTTGTGATCAGTCATACATTGGAAACAGAAAAATCTGGGGAAGCTGTCAGTTATTAATCCATCTGTGGCTATTTCGGCTGATTGTTACAAGGGTCACTGTTTGCCTTCCTTGATTATTAGAGATACTGGTCTGATTTCCTGCAAGTCTAACTTAAAGGAGTAGACTGGTTTTCTGGGCTGGTTACTGTAGACAAGAAATTCGTTTCCTGGGCTGCTTGTGTCCGGTTATGGGTCACAGCTCTATTTTGACACCATGTCTTACCATTTGTATATTCAGTCACTCAGAATAAAGAGTTTTTGAGTACCTTGACTGTTCTAAATTTTGTTTTTATGTTGCTGCCTTTAAAATTTGTCAGTTTGTCAAAAAAAATACCACTGATATTTGATACTTCATATACTTAGTTTAAATATGTCACCAAAAATTAGGGATAGCCTTAAAATTTTAGTGAGAATAAGACAATGGGCTGTACTTTTTCTAATAGGGGTTGAGGGAATAATGAAGGTGAGATACAAAGAAGATGGTTACAGCTAAGAAAGCAGTGTGTGAGAATTGTCCACAGGCAAGTTTCATCACTGTATGCCAGATTAAATCTTCTTAATATAAACTTCAATACTTCACTCTGCTTTATTTCCACAGGATTTATCACTATTAGGATATCTACATATACCTATATCTCTATCTGTATATATCTCTGTGAACTAAACATAAAATTCTAAGCTCCTGACTAACAGAATGGACACCCTCTTGGCCAAGGAGACTCCAGAGAAACCTTGAAAACTGAATTCCTGGACATAGTGGGAAGTTTGGCGAGACATGCCTCATTCTACCTCTTTCTTTTTGGGGTTTAGACACAACAACTGACCAGTGTTCATGTTAAAATAAAGATCATGAGACTGACAAAACAGACTCTTTGGGAAATAGCATAGCAAATTATAAACTAGATCCTAGGCCATCCAAGGCAAGAGTTAATTCACTCCTTCAGGCCGTTAACAGCCTTAATTTAAAACACTGTTTTCTGTAGACTCTTGGTTTTAAACATAGCCTTACTCCTTTAACCAATTGCAAAGCAAATAATCTCTGAATCCACCCATAACTTGAAAGTCCTGCTTCAGAATATCCTACCTTTTCAGGCTAAACCAATGTGTAGCCTTTATGTATTAATTTATGATTTTGTTGATAACCCCAGGCTCCCTCAAATGTATAAAACCAGACGGTAATCTGAGCGTCTTGGGTGTACTTTCTCAGGACTCCTTGAGACTAAGTTTCCCAAGCCATGGTCACTCACACTGGCTCAGATTAAACCTCTTTAAGAAACTTTAGAGTTTGGCTTTAATCTTAACAAATCTATCTGTATCTATCTAACTATCCTTCTGTACGTGCAAAAGCATATACACATGCAAACACATGCTTATGTATATGCCTAACATCAGTTTCCCTACATTGAAGGAGTATTAGTTCTCTTGCTCAACACAAGCCCGACACGAAGCCCAGCTAAACTGATGCTCACCATTATTATTTCTGCCTTTTCTTCCATAGGTGGCATAGTTTTGAATAGGAACACAATACTTAGACCATACAACTAAACCAAAATAAAATTTATCCAGGAACACTGTGGAATAGGTTTAATGAGGCTTTGGTTTCTGACTGTATTTTTCTTGGCACCTCTTCTCCTGTGGCTGCCTGCTTTCCAGGTCTAAGTAATGCCTCCTGAACACTTGCTCCCACAGGACCATCAGTGCAGACCTTCCCTCCTCATGGCACCCCTCAGCTTTTTCTCTAATTTGCCTAGAGTGTATTTGTTTTCGGTTGGATTCCCATTAGGCCCTTGCTAAATGCCTGAATAATGCAAGGAGCTTAAATCATACTAGACACTAGAGTTGATGGCGATAAACAATTATTTCTCTTACTTAACATTCACATCCTAACAATTATGTCAATGTTTTAACATTAAAGAAAACCCAGGGGTGACATCCAAGCAATTAAACGATCAGTATGGTAAAATAATTAACATATAACTCTACATACAGTTTTAAAATCTGTTAAATAATTTTCTCAGATTTTCCTATAAACAAATCAGATAATAAAAAGTATCAGTGTTTATTAAGTTGCATAAGTCATGGTGCCATTTGTTCATGACGTCATTTCAATGCACTTAAAATCACCTATTGATTTTTATCAACTTGTATTTATTGTGGATTTCTATAACTAGTAAATTGTCTTGAACCACAGTTTGACAAAGAAATGCATGGCAAATAATGCTAGTCACCTCCCCTTGATATTGATGGTAGGAAAATGATCCGACAGGTTGCCTTGGGTTAGGGAAGAACCCAGTGACTACTCCCCTCTCCTCAGGTTTCTACTTTTTCCTCCTCCTTCTAAGCTTCTGTAGCTCTCTCTTCATTTGTGTGCTTCCTCAGCTGTCCTTCAGGATGGTATTTTCTGGGTACTGATCTCACGCTGGCTGCCACGTCAGGTATACAGGAACCAGAGGAAAAGTAAAAGAGGAAGTGAAAAGGGAGTGGGAGGTAGCCATGCCCCTGTGGTCCAATTAGATTTTCCTCATAACTTGTCAGGTGGCAACTGGATGAGGCAGAGAAAGAAAGAGAAGAATATTAATATATGATTTCAAGCTGTCTAATTTTCTGCATAAAGAGGATATAATAAAACATTGCAAGTATTTTAGTTGCCTAATATTTACATTCTATGGATTAGATAACTTAACATTGTCTTTTTACAATATTTCCTGTGAAAACAAGATCATCATACGTTGAAACTGATATTGAATGTTGAGGCTATACCATATTTTTCGAAAGAGAGATTAAAACTAATGTTTAACAGAACTACCTTTCGATCCAGCAATCTCATTACTTGGCGTATACCTGAGACATTGATCAGTACCTGAGAAGTTCTGTCCTGCACCTACCAACTCAGTGACAGATGAATGAAATACACTCATACACCCAGTATAGTGATTTGAGTGGGCGAGGGATGGTCGTCAGCTGCTCTCAGAGGGTGATTGCAGCTAACCGATGACTACTGCCTATTCCTCCTCACATTAATTCAGTATAGATTTAATAAGAGGTTCTAAATCAACACGCTTGTGGATAATTAACATGGTTAAAAGAGTGGTTTTATGAATGATAAAAGGTTTTGGTTCCTGGGCCCAGAACAAATGCCCATTAACTTGTAATCTCCCTTCAACCTCCCCACCAAGAGGACCATCCAGAACAAAGTTTACATGAGTAAACACAGTAGAGACACAGGAATGTGGGGTAAACAGACTTAACTGGGGAAGCTTTTATGATCTTTTTATTAACCTATCGCCTAAGTCTCTAAGGTAGAAACTGGCTGCCTTCAGCCTGTTCATAAGTTAAAGAAACCTTTTGGCCTTCCAAAAGGTCTGAGACTGTTATCTTATAACTTCCCTAATATTTCTCTTAATATTTTGCCAACCACCCTGAGTGAATCTCAACATTTCCCCCATCTGCTGTTATTAATATTAGACTCCATAGATGGCCACAGATGGGTTCAGCCATGGGTCTGTCAGGAGAGGTGGTCATTGCTCTTATTCTGGCTTTGTATCCTATAATTAACAGATAACATAAGACAATTATGAGTACAATTAGCATCATTCTTTTCTAGTCAAAAAGTGACTCCTAGTCACAGCTTAATTGCTGTTGGGATGAAAGACTATAAGTGTGACTATGAATCTTTTGTGTTTGACTTGTAATTTTACTTGGTGTCTCAGTTTATTGTATGCTATTACTGAGGAACTTTACTGAGGGCTGGTTAATTTCTTTTTTAATCAAGCTATTGCAGTGTTCGAAGTTGTGGAAGAGGTGTTAGTTTGAGTAACAGGGCAGAAAAATGTAGTTTAGCAGATGTGCTTGATAGAACGTAGCAGGTACAGGTTGCAAGCAGAGTGAAAGAATAAAAAGTAAACGCGTTGTCTGAAGTGACTCTGCTTTGTCCTGCTTTCTGTGCCTCTCTCTTTGCCTCCTTGTCTCTGTCTCCCTCTCTTTGACTCTCTCTTTTCTTTCTACACTATTTCTTTCTTTATTCTCACCTTTTTGTATCTCTCTCTGATCGCTATCTCTTCTAGTCTTTTTTTTTTTCCTACTTATTCTTTCTTTCCATTTTTCTTTCTAATCTTTCTGCTTCTGTCTGTCTTGGTCAAGCAGTGATGTCATCACTTGTAAGTCTGCTTGTTCATTACTGTAAGCTAATGGACCAGGCAGTGAGCTGTGAGATCAAGATTAGACTTAATTAAAGCTGGTTCCAGATTTTACAGTAGATAAACTGAGTATGCCAAGTCACTTACAGTATTTATGGGCTGAGGGGAAAAAGTTTCTAGTGCTAAAATCAGGGCTCCCACTCTCTGAGTGCTAGTAAATCCAAATAGAGTGACTGAATTATGTGATCTCTACCAGAATGCAGCTTTTCCTTGTTTACTTGATCCATCAGTAAACAGTGTTAAAGCATTAGGTATGGAGGAGTGTAACACTGCTTTGAATTGCTGTTTCCTTAAAGGAATCTTGATGGTATCAGGATCGCAACCTAGCAACTGACTGTGTAATTCATTAAGATGGCAAGTTGAAATTGGTAACATGAAGTTTTAAGAGGAAATCTGAAAATATCTCTGGAAGCAGAGACTCAAAGAACATACTTTAATTATGTGCTTAAAGCCACAGGTAGAATAGCTTAAATCCTGCAATTGAGTTTTCAAGCTGACCAAGTTTATGGACTTTAAACTGGCAAACAGTTCTGAAAACAGTGACTTACTAGCAGGGCAGACTATCTTTAATCAGTGAGGCAAGACAGTCATTTATGCACATGTTTACATACTTACATGCTTACATACACATTTCTTTCACTTTCTGAGAATGGGGATAACATTTTTACTTCTAAATTCAATGAATATTATTTAATTTGGTTTAAAGTTCTCTTTTAAAGGGCAATGTGTGGTTTTACACGCTTAGCTTTTAATTGTTCTTTAATTCGTGAGCATTCTGTAATAATCTCTTTTTTTTCCAGAGGTTACTGTTTTATTTAAGTTGGATTTTAATAGAGCCACGTTAATGTTAAGAGACAAATAACAATGGCTATTGTCAGAAATTTAAGGTTAACTTGAATTTAGCAGAGAATTACACTTTGGGCTGTTGCTTGTCTACAAAGAACACACGAAATTTTACTGTGAGTCATCCGCAGAGCCATCAACAGTGGTGCAGGTCCTGGATGGCAGCTGTGCTGGCCCCGCCCAGGTGCTGCTCACTGCTTTCCCCTTGTGCTGCTTGCTCCCCATGCCCAGGTGGTTGCAGACTTGGGTGGAGGTTTCCTACCAAAGGCTTTTTTCCTTTTTTTTTTTTTTTCTTTTGCTTGGCCTCGTGGCTCTGGCCTATGAGCTAAGAGTTCCTTCTGCAATGCTGCTTGCTTAAGACAAGGACCTATAGCTGCAGCATCTCCTTTGTCTTTTTTATTCACTGGATGCCTTTGTGCATGAATCTCCCCACTCTTTCACAGAACATTACATCCAGCGTACTCTCTAATGGGAACCATGGGCTTTGGGAAACAACAGTTTGCATTAACTGCTTCAATTGAGTCTGATACTGTTTCTGCTGTGCTGACAACTGCTATCCCATGATGAATCCCCAGCTTGAAACAATCCCTCCCAGAACTTGGCAATCCCTAGTGGGTACAAATGACATACTGACTACTTGACATGACCTGTGATTTTCTTCCTTCATTTTCAGGGGGTCCACCATTCCTTCTTCACAGTGATGAACATGTTGGTTCGCTCCATGTTCACCTGTCTGCTGTGACATTATATCGGTAGGATCTCCTCACAATGGGGCACCAGCCGTGGGGTTGATCATGTTGGGTCACCACCTGAGAAGTTGATCAGTACCTGTGGAGGTCTGTCCTGCAGACCCTGACTCAGTGACGGATGAATAAAATACGCTCACACACCCAGTACAGTGATTTGAGTGGGCTAGGGATGGTCGTCAGCTGCTCTGAGAGGGTGATTGCAGCTAACCATTAAAAAAGTGGTTTTATGAAAGATAAAAGGTTTTGGTTCCTGGGCTCAGAACAAACACCCTTAATGGGTAATCTGCCTTCAACCTCCCCTCTAAGAGGACCAACCAGCACAAAGTTTACATGAGTAAACAGAGTACAGACACAGGAATGTGGGGTAAACAGACTTAAGTGGGGAAGCTTTTATTATGCCTAATTTTCACCCTATGACCTATGACTTAATGCTCTAATGTAGAAACGGGCTGCCTTCAGCCCATTCCATAAGTTAATAAAAACCTTTCGGCCTTCCAAAAGGTTTGAGACTATGATCTTATAACTTTCCCTAATATTTCTCTTAATATTTTGCCAACTACCCTGAGCAAATCCTAACATATATTCAAAGAAATGTAAATTATTCAATTATAAAGACACATGCACATATATGTTCATTGCAGAACTATTCATAATAACAAAGACATGTAATCAACCTAAATGTCCATCAGCGATAGCCTGGATAAAATACATATGGTATATATACCACATGAAATACTATGCAGCCATAAAAAACGAATGAGATCATGTCCTTTGAAGGGACATGGATAGAAGTGGAGACCATTATCCTTAGCAAACTCATGTAAGAACAAAAACACCAAACATTACATGTTCCCACTTACAAGGGAGAGCTTAATGATGAGAACACATGGACACACAGAGAGTAATAACACACCAGGGTCTACTGGAGGATGGAGGGTTAGAGTAGGGGAAGGATCAGGGAAAATAACCAATAGGTACCAGGCTTAATACCTGAGTGATGTAATAATCTGTAATACAAACCCCATGGCACCAGTTTATCTATATCACAAACCTGTACATGTAATCTTGCTCTTAAAATAGAAGTTAAACAACCCACCGCCACCACCAACAACAAAAAAACTAATGTTTACGTCATCCTCGGAGAATGGTTGAATTGCAGAATTAGGCACAATGTTAACTCAAGATTACATACTGAACAGACACTGTTTCAAGTGATAGCTATGAGACTGCTTCAGTTGTAGAGAATTATATTTTTACTTATCTCACTTTTAAATACATAAGCTTAATGGTTTTTTAGGATTTTTTTTTTTTTGGTTTGTTTTTATCACAGGGAAAGTACTTAATCTATCGTTATTTCTTCTCTCTTATTTGTAAAATGATGATACTGGTAGAGCTACCTATACCAATTCACTGTTGTAAAGAAAAATAAGACAATTACTTACTTATTGTAAGCATCCATTATTATTATTATTCATTTGAGCAATGAAGTATATACATTTGAGTAGGATTTTTCTAATCATCTGATTTTATTTATTTATTTTTATCATATTTTGTTTTATAGATTTATTTTCAAAGAGAAAAACACTTACACAGTTTAAATACAAGTCCCTCAGAATTACTCTGTCAGAGCCAGCAATAATGCCAAACTGTGTCCTTACTGCCAGACATTCATCAGTATCATCTGTGTCCTCTCTCAACAAAGCTAAAGGGCCTGATATTTTATTCATATACATCCTTCTTATCTGCAATGTAATCTACAATTTCTTGTGGACACATTAACTTTTCCGCATCTAAATCAGGAATTTCAAACCCAAATTCGTCTTCCATGGCCGTGATAATCTCCACTTGGTCCAAACTGTCTAAGTCCAGGTCTTTTGTAAAATGAGAATTTACGGAAAGCTTCTCTGGGTCAATCTTGTCATAGAGTTTCAATACGTAAAGAACACGGTCCTGGATGCCCTGTCATGTCAAAGGGGATGCTTCGCAATACTGGCGGCACAACTGTGTAACTCTCCCCGGAACCTGCGCCAGCACCGAGGCCGGCGGCGAAGGCCGGGGCCTGGTCCGGGTCCCCGCGGAGCACAGAGCGGTGCTGAAAGGCTGGACAGCGGCCAGCGTGGAGACACGGGGCAGCGGCGCCAAGGCCGCAGGCAGGCGGCGCACACAGCAGAAAAGGACACGAGACGCCATGGCTACGCCCACCCAGGATGCGCCCATCTGATTTTTTTTTTTTTTTTTTTTATTGCATTTTAGGTTTTGGGGTACATGTGATGAACATGCAAGATTGTTGCATAGGTACACACATGGCAGTGTGCTTTGCTGCCTTCCGTCCCCTCACCTGTATCTGTCATTTCTCCCCATGCTATCTCTTCCCACCTCCCCACCCCCCGCCCCTCCCCCATTTCCCCCCAACAGACCCCAGTGTGTAGTGCTCCCCTCCCTGTGTCCATGTGTTCTCATTGTTCAACACCCGCCTATGAGCGAGAATATACGGTGTTTGATTTTCTGCTCTTGTGTCAGTTTGCTGAGAATGATGGTTTCCAGGTTCATCCATGTCCCTATAAAGGACGTGAACTCATCGTTTTTGATGGCTGCATAATATTCCATGGTGTATATGTACCACATTTTCCCTATCCAGTCTATCATCGTTGGGCATTTGGGATGGTTCCAGGTCTTTGCTATTGTAAACAGTGCTGCAATGAACATTCGTGTGCACGTGTCCTTGTAGTAGAATGATTTATAATCCTTTGGATATATACCCAGTAATGGGATTGCTGGGTCAAATGGGATTTCTATTTTTAGGTCCTTGAGGAATCGCCACACTGTCTTCCACAATGGTTGAATTAATTTACATTCCCACCAACAGTGTAAAAGTGTTCCTATTTCTCCACATCCTCTCCAGCATCTGTTGTTTCCCGATTTTTTAATGATTGCCATTCTAACTGGTGTGAGATGGTATCTCAATGTGGTTTTGATTTGCATTTCTCTGATGACCAGTGATGATGAGCATTTTTTCATATGTTTGTTGGCCTCCTGTATGTCTTCTTTTGTAAAGTATCTGTTCATATCCTTTGCCCATTTTTGAATGGGCTTGTTTGTTTTTTTCTTGTAGATCTGGTACCAAAACAGAGATACAGACCAATGGAACAGAACAGAGGCCTCACAGGAAATACAACATACCCACAACCATCTGATCTTCGACAAACCTGACAAAAACAAGCAATGGGGAAAGGACTCCCTGTTTAATAAATGGTGTTGGGAAAACTGGCTAGCCATGTGCAGAAAGCAGAAACAGGACCCCTTCCTGACACCTTACACCAAAATTAACTCCAGATGGATTAAAGACTTAAACATCAGACCTAATACCATAAAAACCTTAGAAGAAAATCTAGGCAAAACCATTCAGGACATAGGTGTAGGCAAGGACTTCATGACCAAAACGCCAAAAGCAATGGCAACAAAAGCCAAAATAGACAAATGGGACCTAATCAAACTCCACAGCTTCTGCACAGCAAAAGAAACAGTCAGTAGAGTGAATCGGCAACCAACAGAATGGGAAAAAATTTTTGCAGTCTACCCATCTGACAAGGGGCTGATATCCAGAATTTACATCTGATTTTTAATATCCACCACCCTTAATTTTTTTTTTACCTTTGATTACACAATGTAAGGTATTAATCTTATTTCTAAATGCATCAGAACTGCAAAGAAAAAGAATTTACTTTTTTTTTTTTCTGGAATATATACTTTATAAATAGAAATTTTAAGTGAGTTAATTATAGATTTTCATGTACCCGTTAGAAGTAACACTGAAAGATCTTGTGTGCCCTTTAAGCAGCTTCTTCCAATGAACGATATAGTAAAATCATGCAAAACTACAGTACAATATCGCAGTCAGGTTGCTAATGTTAGTACAATCCATCCATCTCTCAAATTTCCTCAGTTTTCCTCGTACTCACTGCATGCATATGTGTTTGTGTTTGTGTTTGTGTGTAGTTTTCTTAATTTTCATCTTGTTTGTAGGTTAATATATCTACTGCGCAATGTGCAAAAAATTCTATTTTCACAAGGATTCTCACATTACTGTATTATAACTACATACCTCCACCCCCAACCCCAATCCCGGCAACCTACCTGTTATGTAGCCTTTTAAACTGGCTTAAACACACCTCAGCATAATTTCTGTAGATTCACATAGGTTGAGAATTTGTGTATAGTTCTGTCATTTGTATCACTAAGTCTTATTCCATTATAAGGCTGTACCACACTTTATTCATCTCTTGAAGGATTAAGAGGATTATATCACCTTCAGACTATTATGGAAAAAACGTTCATGTACATTCAGATACAGGTTTTTGTTTGAGCATGTGCTTACATTTCTCTTGGATAAATGTCCTTAAGTACAATTTCTGGATCATAT
Organism: Saimiri boliviensis; assembly: GCF_048565385.1. Classification (NCBI taxonomy): domain Eukaryota; kingdom Metazoa; phylum Chordata; class Mammalia; order Primates; family Cebidae; genus Saimiri; species Saimiri boliviensis. Next base: position 112,829,566 of record NC_133453.1, read on the forward strand.
AATAATAACATATTTAGTTTAGGAGAAATTGTCATGCAGTTTTCCAGGGTGGCTATAGCGTTTTACATTGTCACTGATATTGTATGAATGACCTAGTTATAAGCATCCCTGCCTGCATCTGTTGTCAAGTTTTTTCAATTTTATATCAGCCATTTTGATTAGTCTCCTGTGAGATCTCATTGTGGTTTGATGTCTAATTAAACAACTTCTTGTGTCTATTTGACATTTGTAAGTTCTTTTCAGGGAAAAGTTTGTTTATATATTTTGCTCACTTTCTAATTGCTTGGTTTTTATTACTGTCCTGTTAAGAGCTCTTATTATAGGTAATAATGCTTTGTTAGGAATTTGATTTGCAAATATTTTCTTCCAATCTGTAGGGTCTAGAATGATCTTTTTAGCCTCTTCGCATAAGCTTTGACATAGCCAGAGAATGTTTTGGTTTTTTTCTCCTTTAATTTGAATGAGTTCCAATTTACCAATATTCTGTTTTAAGGATTATGCTTTGGTATTAAGTCCAAGAACTCTTTCCCTATCCCTAGATTCTAAAACTCTATTTTACTTTTTTTCTAAAATATTATACTTTTACATTTTACTTTTAAGTACATGAGCTACCTGGGGTTTTGTTTGAGTGGGTTTTTTTGTGTGTGTGTGTGATTTATGAATTATAAATTGTTCCATTTGTTGAAAGCCCATTTTCCCTCCATCTAATTGCTTTTTCTTTTTTGTCAAATATCAACTGAGAATATGTATACCCATATATGTGTATATATAAATGTAGATACAGTTTCATTTATAGGTCCTCTCTGCCCCTTAATTGATCTCTGTCTCTCCTTCCTCCAGTTCTACAATATCTTGATGACTGTAGATAGATAGTAAACTTTAATAGTAGGTAAAATAATTCTTACTACTTGATTCTTTATAAGATTGCTCGAACTGTTCTAAGATTTGTGCTTTTTCTTGTTAGTTTTATAATAAACTTGCGTATTTCTACAAAAAATATTGTTGGAATTTTGGTAAAGTTGGTTTAAAATGTATTTGTGCCAAGTTAACATATTTTTTAAGTTGACTCTTCAGTCTATAAACACGGTATTTTTTAAAATTTAAGCTTTATTTGACTTCTTTCATTATTATTCTATTGTGCATGTTTAATTGTATGCCGAATTAGTGCATTTTTACCAATTACAAATGCTACAGTGTTTTAAACTTTTTGTTTCTGCATGCTCATTTTTAGCGTATAGAAATTAAAATTTTAAAATTAATCCTCTATTCTGTATCCTGACATCTTGCTGAAGTCTTGTACTGGTTCTAGGAATATTTTGTTGTTTTTTCACTTCTATAATTTCCATTTAAGTCTTTTTTATACTTTTCTTTCTTTATGGATAATGTTTTTCATTAGTTTCTACATAATTTATAATCATTGCTAAAACTCTTTTATGATATCTTCTTTCAATTCTTTGGCAGTTAATTTCAACATCTGATTCATATCAACCTTGGCATAAGTAAATTCTTCGAAATTAAGGTCAATTTTCTTAGTTTCTTTCTTTCTTTCTTTCTTTCTTTCTTTCTTTCTTTCTTTTTTAATTGTACTTTAGGTTCTGGGGTACATGTGCAGATCATGAAGGATTGTTGCATAGGCAGACACATGACAATGTGGTTTGCTGCCTCCATCCCCCTGTCACCTACATCTGGCATTTCTCCCCATGTTATTATCCCTCCCAGACCCCCTCACCTGCCCACTGTCCTTCCCTTACTCCCCACAACAGACCACAATGAGAACACAATTTTCTTATTTCTGAGTATTGTTTTTTTTAATTGTATCAGGACATTTTTCCTATTATGACTTAACTATTTAGAAGAAAATAGTTATCACATTTTTAAAAGGAATTCATGCTTTTCCTATTTTTCTCAGAAGAATGATTCAATCCACAAATTGCATTTAATTGTACTGAAGCACAAGGTAAATAGATGTTAAGAGCCCTTTTTGGTTTAATAAAAGTTAACATTTCCTTTACATTTTATTTGATATGCTTATTATCAACATGTGTAAGTTTTAAATAATAATGTTCTAATAATAATTTCTAAATAATAAGTTCTATGGCAAAGAAAATGTTTTCAAAGTGCTTTTGTAGTGTTTGATACTCTAGTTTCACAAATTTTTAATGTGAATATCTCGTATTACTGTATTGTACATCTTTAAACACTATCTATCTTCATAATTAATTAACTAAAATATTTTAAAACGTCATTCCTCTAAACTGAGCCTAAAGAGATGAGACTTTGAATACTGTTTTGGAATCTCTATTGTAGACCAAATAGATTAAGTATGAAATATTTTGAAAGATTGAATACTATTGTTGCAGGACTGTCTTCTTAGTTCAGCTAAAAGGCTGGTTTTTATTATACAACCATGAAAGATTAGGCTCCCAGACACTTTGAAAGGTGAGAAGAACAGGGCTTACTGGGTGAAAACGTAAAAAAAAAAAAAAAAAAAAAAAAAAAGGGAAATGGAATCTTAGCAAGGCCTGAGTCCTGCAAGTAGGCTTCCTGCCTCACAGACTGAATCCCTGGTTACCTACAGAGCAGAAGAGGCCAGGCTCCTCCCCCTGCAAAGGACTCTTAACTTCTCAAGTCTCCACCCCAGTGCACACTCTTCCCAATGTACAGGCTGATCTGAGTTTCTCCACGGAACCCTTTATATCTGGCTGTCTCACCATAGTGTAGGTTGGACTATTCCTAAATCTGTCCATACAGAGTTTACCAATGAGATAAACTAAGCAGGAGTCCCCAAACTACGGCCTGCAGGCCGCGTGCGGCCCCCTAAGGCCATTTATCTAGCCCCCCGCCGCACTTCAGGAAGGGGTACCTCTTTCACTGGTGGTCAGTGAGAGGAGCACAGTATGTGGCGGCCCTCCAACGGTCTGAGGGACAGTGAACTGGCCCTCTGTGTAAAAAGTTTGGGGACGCCTGAACTAAGGCTTGCTCTATTTTCCAAGATGAAAAATACCAACATTGATTTGCTTAAATTTAAAGGAGGAAATTAGCAATTTACAAAGGTCATTAGTTATTTTCTCTCATGAGCCATATGGTCCTAGCTCTCCGTTGGGTCATTGGAAGGCTAAAAGACAATCATGAAGAAATTAGTAGACCGGAGATTTTTTTCCCCCTCTATTCAGAAACTATCCAGGAACTACAAAACAAACACAACAACATAAAATCATTATATTACTTTTCTATAGCATATTGTCATTTATCATGAGGAAGAATCCTTTCTTCCATTATATAACTTTATGGCTTTCAGTTTTATCTTAAATGCCAAAAGAAAAATAGCTATTATCAGACTCCATGTTAATTAATCTCTTTCCCAGTCCTGCTTTAAGCAGCCCAAGTTTTTACTTTATTTTATTTTTTTCTCAACAGTGAAAAATACAATAAAGCTTATTCTTATTATTTTTATTCAGGCTGATTTATTCAACTTTCCTGTATGTTTCTTTATAATAGAATTGAGAAACTGAAATTAGAGTACTAAAATGAAGTACTAAAATTAAGACAGAATACATTTTAGTACTAAAATCAGTACTAAAATTAAGTCAGAATACATGAAACAAAATTTTAATAACAAATATATTGGGAATAGAAAGAAGAGGCAAGGACAATTCACTCAGGGTTTTTTTGTCACTTCAGTTTGAGTCTAATTATTTCTGCAACATTGGAAAAATAACATTATTTGGCTTGAGTTTAGTTCTGTTCTGTAATATATTTGTCAAAACACCCACAATTCCGCAAGTGTATAATTTATGTTTTCCTATGTTGTGGTGTTAAAAATTGGCTCCCAATAAAAACTGCCTCACTGAAAATGGAGATGGGCTCTAGATTTCTGAAATAGTTCAAGAGCTCTGGGGATTGTCAGGCATAGACACTTTTCTTATGTAGTGTTTTTATGGTTGCTTAATGGTGGCTACCATTTTCTTTCTTGTATCTGCTAACAAGATATTGTGAGATTTCCTGTTGCTGACAACACCTGGGATGAAGAGCAGAATGTCCAAACTTATCCAGATGCTCCTGATGTCCCATCACAGTGTCTACAGATGATTGCTCTGATTTGGCTGGCTTTTAACATCATCTTGCCTTCCTCATGTTTTCACTTACTGGAAACAAGGAAAACAAGAAACATTTTGGCAAATAGGCTATGAAAGAGTTCTAATCTATGTTCTCTTTAATCTTATAGAGATGTAAGAGGGATGTTGTTTTACTTCCATGAGTCTTGTATTCAAAAACATGTACAAAAGATAAACCAGAGAACAGTCTTGGGCATAGATCCACTGTATTCACAGTGGTCCATGGTCTTCTTACCCACCATCCCCAACGGCTCTGCCACCCCTACTCCTGGATCATGGTCTTATAATAAACATGCATTTCTGTACTTTTTCTTTGATTAGGAAGAAAGCCTTTTATAGATGACTCTGGAAACCCCTCACAGACATAAATTGGCTGGACCCGTCTACATAGTGTCAAGTATAATAACCTTGAAGGATGGTTTCCAAGTTGGAACCCTGCTTTCTCAGGGCTCCCTACCTACTCTATACACAAAAATAATACCATATTATTTTATTATTGGTCATAACTATTAATTATATTACTGCTAGTATTGTTTATCATTAGGTGTTTACATGCCAGGCTTCCCCAGTCTCTCCCTCCCCATTAATCTCTCTATCTCTCTAAATCTCTCTCTAATTAATTATTTATCTATTTATCTATCTATATGCAATTTTGATTCTTACTTTCATGAGTCAGGTATCACATGTCTGTCATATAGGAAATAGGAGCCTCAAAGAAGGTGAAGACACTGTATCTTCCTCCCTTGACTACAGGATGTCCTACGGACATTTATAGTCATGTGATCTTAAGGACCACTAAATATCATGGGAGTACTTATGGCTCTTGTGTTCTGAGTTTTTCTGAGAACACTGGCTGTAAACATAAAAAGGACCCTAGTTGATTAATTAGACCATTATGCTACCTACCAAAAAATTGTATCACTGTTATCATTGATCTTAATACCATCATGCAATCTAGCCTATTTTTGAATAAAGAGTTTTTACGGTTGAAAAAAATAAAAAGAATAATATTTAGGATAGATGAAAATTATATAAAATATAAACTTCCATTTTCATAAATAAAATTTCATTCAACACAGCCACTTCCATGCATTTATGTATTGTTCATTACTTCCTTCATGACACAGTGGCAGAATTTAGTAATTGAAACACAGACAATATGGCCAACAAAGACAAAAATATGTATTTTCTCCCCTTCTAAACAAACTTGCAACTCTTTGAAGTGCAACATGCTTACTTTCGAGAACACCACCTAAAAGACCACGAAGTACTTTAGGATTGCTATTCAGAAAGTAGGTCAAATATGGGTGAATAGTTAATTATCTTTGTATTTTCATAAAGCATTTTTTTGATAATGTAGCCCTTATCATAAGATAGAGAATGCCTCAGCAATCCTTAATACTAGACACAATGTTTGAGTTCACAGAGAATTAATTAATGCCTGTGTTTAGAAATCATGAAGCATACTGTAATTAACTAACAAAGCAATAAAATATTTATGCAAAATAGAAAACAATAAACAAAGTAAGTACATTACAAAGTGAATATATTATACAAAATATTTAAAATCTTATCAAGATACATATTGTATCTTTGTAGGCTATTTTGTTAATTTTATTTAATTATATTATTTGCTATTTAGAGAAAAAGAGATTATCTTCATTTAGTAACTTAAAACTTGGTGTAAAATTAGCAAACTGGAAAGCAATTTACATTTAGTATTTTATTGGGGGAATTAGGCTTAATATGTATTACAAATGAAAGCAAATACTTATAATTTTAAATTTGAGAGGATAAATAGAACTTGATTTGTATTTACTATTCTTTACACAGCATTCTCCATCAGACAAATATCTAACATTTAAATACATACAAAATATACCTACAAATTTTAAACAAAAATACAAGGATATAAATATTCAATGAATATTTCTCTCTGTAAAAAGATAGAATTGTACTTGCTCGTAGCTTGAACTCTGGAGGATTTTTTGGTTTAGTGTTTTAATATCTGAATTATATTCTTTAAATAAATTATCAGGTTGAATTATTGAAGGAAAGACAATCTATGTCAAAGTGAATAAAATAGTGAATAAATAAAGGTCGTACTATTTTTCTTCAAAACTAGCATGTGGCTTCAAAATCAGAAAGTAATTTTTTGTTTGACTTTTAAGCCTTGTCTGCAAGTATTTTAACTCTCTGCTCATAGGAGATCAAAGCCACCAAAAATCCCTCAGGCCATACCGTATAGTTCATTAGGGTAGAGATACCAAAAGGCACAGCAAAGTAGTGCCATTGGAGAAGCACCAGTTACAGGCAACTTTGCTAATGCGGAGGGAGGAGTCCAGGTGGAGCTAAGATAGGGATCTTACGTGTTCAAATAATTTGCATTAAGCATCCTTCAATTAAAAGCAGTGTCTTTGACACATTTTAAAAATTGTAGTAACATATACACGACACAGTACATTTACACTGTGGTGCAACCGTCACACAGTCCCTCTCCGAAACTCTTTTCATCTTTCAACACTGAACCTCTGCAGTTGTTTAAAAACTCTCCATTGTTCTCTCTTCCCTAGCCCCTGACAATCACCATACTACTTTTTGTTTCCACAAATTTCACTATGTTAAGTAGTCATATGAGTGGAAACATATGGTATTTTTTCTTTTGTGACTAGCTTATTTCACTTGGCATACTGTCCACAAGGTTCACTCATGTTGTAGTATATGTCTTTATTTCCTTTCTTTTTAAGGCTGAATAAGTATTCCATTGTATGTATAGATCACATCTTGTCTGTCCATCTAGCCATCCATGGACACTTCATTGGCTTTTAATTTTTAGTGAATAATAATGTTCCTATGAACATGGGTGTATACATATCTCTTTAAAACCTTGCTTTCAGTTCTTTGAGATATACGCCCAGAAGTGGGATTATTGGATCATATGGTAATTCAAATTTTTAGTGAGTCAGACTTGTGACTTTAGAAAATGAGATGTTCTAAAATTCAGGGAAAAGACAAGAATAAATTAATTTCAGTTTCTCTTTTAGATATTTACATCATATAATTTTGAACTCTCTAATGTCATTACAGAAAAATGGGAAAGAAAACAAATTTGTGGCCGGGGCAGCCATCTGACTTGGTATTCGTGCTTGCTTACAGTAGAAGGGTTGAGTAACAGATGTCAACTTCAAGTATTTCCATTGTCTTGACGATTAATATTAACAATTTTAAGATACCATAAGCATATCTTTCTCACTATCTTCAGTATTGCCCAGTCCACACTGTAATATTGCATCCTCTTATTCAGAGAAATGTTAACATATTACTGCTCCACCCTGGAGGTCAGAGTGAAGTCTGAGAAGTCTCCTAATGCAGGTTTTAATTTGGGTGTAGGGAGAGCTGAGAGTGCTTATCACACAGAGGAGCTGGAGGATATCAGTAGCTGCCTGCCCACATGAACTGAAAGCTGACCAAGAGAAAGAAGCTATGTTGTTCTAGGACCCGACATGTAGGCAATGGATTGAAGAACGACGGAGGGAGGTCTTGGTTGAAATATAGGAAGGATTCTCTAACACCCAAACTGTTCTGCTTTGAGAGAAAAATAGTGAGTTCCAGGGGGCGGGTCATGTGGAGAAGAAGAAATAGCCAAAACTACAAACTTTCATTTAAAGGTGAATAAGTTCTGTAAGTTCTGACATTTACTGTATAGCACGGTCACTATAGTAAAAAATACTATATTGTTTATTTGAAAATTTCTAAGAGAGTAAATTGCAAGAATCCACCACACACACACACACACACACACACACACACAATAAATGTGATAAATTCGTTGATTAATTTGTTGTAATCATTACAAGTACACATACACATATGTACACACACATATAATCATGTCATGCACATTGAAGATTGCCAATTATGCCTCAATAGAGCTGGAAGAGAAAAACAAACAAACAAACAAACAAACAAAAAAAACACTTCGTTTCCTGAAGTAGTGAGCTTTCTATCACTGAGGTATTCAAACTGAGCCACAAATCTTCTGCTCAGAAAATCTTTTTAAATGCTCTGGATTATTCTAAATAATTGGCAAAGTGATATCAAATGATTATTTAAGCATTAATAATTTATTTACAAAGTGAAAATATTTGCTCCGCATCTGTACAGAGTTAGCGAGTAGAGTGTGTAAATTATTAAACATTATTTTAATGTACGCCAATATTGGTTCAAAGTTTCCATAATGATAAGATTTTGATTTTTATGGAAGCATGCTCTTATCCAGTCTGGTTAACTTAAATCCACAAAATTTTGCTAGGATTCCAAGAATACCTTGCCAGTTATTTTTATCCAAGTATATAGCCTATTTAGCTTAATAAATTATCTGACATTTATTACAAAAGATTATTTTCTCTGAGAATTCCTTCTATGGTAACCAAATGCCATTAGCATCATTATGACACTTTGACCACAAAATAGACCTCCTCAGAAAAATCCCCTAAAGTTACATGAGCCTTTATCTTTGAAAATGTCCCCAAATTCTTCACTTGTGGCCCTCCAGACAAGCAAGGACCACCAAATGTATCTGAAAAACAGTGAGAAGGTCTCTCCCACTTCCTAAAATTCTGCCTTAATGGAATACTTGCCAATTGGAGATTTTCTCAATACATTTTCGTTTTGACTCAGTAAATCTGTCTCCTTCCCCACACCATCAAGCTTCTGCTCAAACAATGTCTAGGAATTAATATGTGCTCCAACTTTATGGACAGGCAGCCTTTGTTAACTTTGTCTCCAATTTTGTTATCATCATTCTCTTTAAGTGCTGAGCTTTATTATTAAATGGAGTCTTAAAGTGCAACAACACCATAATGACAATAAAGCCCTCTTTTCCTCAACCTATCTTCCCTCTAACTTCTGGTTAAAGCCCAAATGTCGGGCACAAAACTCTTCTTTCCACATGGAGGAGTACAGTGTAGGGAATCACCTGGGACAGGTTTTAAAGCGGGCAGTGGTGTGCTAATAAGCGTTTAAGAATCAGTTCTCAACCAACCAACCAACCAACCAATCAATCATTTTTCTTAAAAAAAAGCCCTGACTGAAAAAACCCTCTGTGTTTGTATCTGAGTACTCCCATGTGGCTGATTTCAAGCTTCCAATGTGCCTGCACAGAGGGTGGATTTGGGAAGTGTGCTTTCTGGGAGCCTTGAGTGCCGGCTCCAGCACCAGAGGCTGGCTGCACCACTTCTCAAAGTGTCTCAGTCTTACTACTTTTAAAAATGAAGAAAATGCCAGATCATTAAGTTATTTGTTTAAGGTCGCACTGCAAATATGTAGTGTCTGATATTAGCCTCTGCTCTCAGCATAGTATATTGTTTACAAAACCTCCCTTGGTGAACTAGTAATAGAAATGGTGTCAAGCTGCAAAATGAATAAATAGCCCCAAAGAACTCATTTTTGTTTCTACTCTGGATGCAACAGAGGTTGCTTAAAACAGGTGGCATACAAACTGCATGGATGGGAGTATGGAAGACACACTCTGCTATATTCAATTTTGCCAAGGGCTAAACTTGTTTTAATTAGCAACTCACCAGGATATTTTCTTTGCAAAATAAGTAGCCAATCAAACAATATATAGATAGTGGGCACTTCTGTGAGCCCAGCTGCTCCACTGGGTGCAAATTCTTTACCTTCGGCACAGGTGACCAGCTCACACCTACCTAACTCTATTTGCAGGTGTGAAAATTATCCAGTTATCCGTTCCAAAATGCAGATATGTTTGCTTGGAGGTGTTGTGGTTTGAAGGAAGGGGAAAATGGCTTTACTCCTTCTGTTTTCTAATTGGAACTATCTATTATTTTCCTAGTCACCACTAAAGAGGCTGTAGTCTGACATCTGGGTTTAGCATGGATACCTAGTCTTCTAATCTTTGGATCAGCCCACAGGATGCTGAGGGAAGGTGGAATGTGGCCTCTGCAGGGAAGTTGCTTCTGAGATCCCTTATTAGGGAGAACATATTTCAAGAGTCACTACTGTTCTGGGCAAATGTCATGTCATAAGAACACACTTTATGTTTGTAACATTTTACTTGCAAAAGGAAAGATTATGAAAACGCTATAGAGGACTCACATGTACTGAGCACCTAATTTGTGTGAGGATTTCTGTTTTGTTTCAACATATATGTCTCAAAAAATTCTATGAGAAAATATTATTAACTCCATTTTATAGGTGATGTAACTAGGCTTGATGTTTCCAATCAGACAGATTTCCAAGGTTCAGAGCTAATATGTGCATGGCAGAGCTGAGATGTGCAACAAAAACCCTGCTGGAATAAAATGCCATGCTGTTTCTAGACACTATAACAGAGTTGGCAAATGATGAGGCCATACTCAGTCACCACCTGTTTCAGCACAACCCAAAATCTAAAATATGCTATCTTATACTTATTAATAGTTGAAAGAAATCAAGAGAAGAATAGTACACTGTGACATGAAACTTATTTGAAATGTAAATCTCAGTGTCCCTGAATAAAGTTTGATGTAAATGGCCATTATCACTCATGTATGTAATGTACTTGCCATGGCTGCTGTCACAGAACTACAGAAGAGCTGAGTAGTTGGGACAAGACCACATGACCACATGGCTCCCGAGGACTGAACTATTTATCTCTAGCTTTTTACAGAAAAAGTTCACAGTCTCCTGAATTCAACCAGCGGTTCTCAAACTTGAACATGCATCAGAATCACCTGGGGAGATGATTTTTTAACAAGGTAAAAGGGTAAAGATTTGATATAGTGATTTTTACACAGGCATGGGAACCCTCATGAGAAAAACAAAGACTAACAGAAGTAATTAGGGCTGAAAGCTTACATACTGGATTGGACAAAGAGTAGTAAATTATTAAAATGTGACAAGATCTTTTTTTTTAAAATTGCATTTTAGGTTTGGGGGTACATGTGAAGAACATTCAAGATTGTTGCATAGGTACACACATGGCAGTGTGGTTTGCTGCCTTCCGTCCCCTCACCTGTATCTGTCATTTCTCCCCATGCTATCTCTTCCCACCTCCCCACCCCCCTGCCCCTCCCCCATTCCCCCCCAATGGACCCCAGTGTGTAGTGCTCCCCTCCCTGTGTCCATGTGTTCTCATTGTTCAACACTCGCCTCTGAGTGAGAATATATGGTGTTTGATTTTCTGCTCTTGTATCAGTTTGCTGAGAATGATGGTTTCCAGGTTCATCCGTGTCCCTACAAAGGACGTGAACTCATCGTTTTTGATGGCTGCGTAATATTCCATGATGTATATGTACCACATTTTCCCTATTCAGTCTATCATCGTTGGGCATTTGGGTTGGTTCCAGGTCTTTGCTATTGTAAACAGTGCTGAAATGAACATTCGTGTGCACGTGTCCTTGTAGTAGAATGATTTATAATCCTTTGGATATATACCCTGTAATGGGATTGCTGGGTCAAATGGGATTTCTATTTTTAGGTCCTTGAGGAATCGCCACACTGTCTTCCACAATGGTTGAATTAATTTACATTCCCACCAACAGTGTAAAAGTGTTCCTATTTCTCCACATCCTCTCCAGCATTTGTTGTTTCCTGATTTTTTAATAATCGCCATTCTGACTGGTGTGAGATGGTATCTCAATGTGGTTTTGATTTGCATTTCTCTGATGACCAGTGATGATGAGCATTTTTTCATATGTTTATTGGCCTCCTGTATGTCTTCTTTTGTAAAGTATCTGTTCATATCCTTTGCCTATTTTTGAATGGGCTTGTTTGTTTTTTTCTTGTAGATCTGCTTTAGTTCTTTGTAAATTCTGGATATCAGCCCCTTGTCAGATGGGTAGGCTGCAAAAATTTTTTCCCATTCTGTTGGTTGCCGATTCACTCTACTGGCTGTTTCTTTTGCCGTGCAGAAGCTGTGGAGTTTGATTAGGTCCCATTTGTCTATTTTGTCTTTTGTTGCCATTGCTTTTGGCGTTTTGGTCATGAAGTCCTTGCCTACACCTATGTCCTGAATGGTTTTGCCTAGATGTTCTTCTAGGGTTTTTATGGTGTTAGGTCTGATGTTTAAGTCTTTAATCCATCTGGAGTTAATTTTGGTGTAAGGTGTCAGGAAGGGGTCCTGTTTCTGCTTTCTGCACATGGCTAGCCAGTTTTCCCAACACCATTTATTAAACAGGGAGTCCTTTCCCCATTGCTTGTTTTTGTCAGGTTTGTCGAAGATGTGACAAGATCTGAGCCTCACTCTAGAGGTCTTCACTCAATAGGTCTGTGGTGGGGTCTTAATATTTCCATTTATAAAGTGTTCTTAAGTGCCACCCTTGCTGCTGGTCTAGGATTCACCCTTGGCAAACCCATGTGCTGGATGAATTAAAGCAGGTGAACATACTTTCGAATATGCTAAAGTGGTTTACTGTTAAGATCCTTCAGTTATTAAAAATAAATAAATAAATAAATAAATAAATTTTGCAGCTAGAGGACAAACCTTAGCAACTCTACAATCCTCTTCCCTCTGTATCTTCTCTTTGTATGATGTGTTTAGCATTTATACTCCCAGATACTTCGTACCATTTGCACTTTCATGGGTGTAGGCTTTCTTATCTCTTTTCATTTGGTGACAGCAGGAATCACACAGTTTGTGGCTGTATTTCCACTTTAATACCTAGGGCAGAATTGTTCTCATATCGTGAATGGTGGGCAGGATAGCAGAACAGAATGACAAGAGACATACATGCTTTAAATCTTGACTCTTTCAATTGCTTTCAACCCATATTTGAGCATGTTACCCTCTAAGGGCCTCCATTTCTTCCCGTGAAATTAGCATGAGGAACTCTGCGTTACAGAACTCTGAATTTTATTTCAGATCAAATACATAAAGCGTATTCAATGTCTGATAAACTGTAAACAACCTGGAAATTCTCGAAGGGTTTATTATGTGATAGTTAAATAAAAGCTCTCAGTTCCCTGACATGAGTGAAAAACACGCAATGGAGGAAGTCTCTCCTGTGCCACATCCATTGATGGAACCCCCTACATCACCTGATGGAATGAGCAAACCCATGACAATTTAGTAACTTGTGGATGCCCGCTCTACTCTTATCTAATGACATCTACATTGGCAGTCTCATCAAGTCACATCCAAAGTAGATAAAGCTGCCTGGAGAAAACTGACCTGCTGCAACACAAAGAAGAATTTAGAACACTAGAAAGAAAAAGTCAATGGTAACCACAGCTTTGGTGTCTCTATTATTTACTGCAATCTCCCAAAATAGTGCAGAGGTTAAGAACTCCGCATGTGGAAACTCACTGCATGCTTAATGCTCTGATTCCATCACAAGTCTGTGGTGTGTTATTAGGGAAGTCAATTTCTCTGCACTTCAGTTTCAGCAGTTCAAAAATGGGACAATCATAGAGCCTACTTTAAGTGATTCTTGTGAGGATCAAACGAGTGATTTTATGTAAAGTCAGAGCTCAGCCCAACATAAATTCTAGTCAGAGGAAATAGTTGTATAGCACTTACATGTTCTAGGAATTGTGCTGTGTGCTTTGCTTGTATTGATTCATTCATAAAGCAAGGCACTGAATTAACGTATACCATAAATTCAGTGAAAAACCATATATAGAAGAAAACCTACTAGGATTTGGACCAATCAATTATATTTGGAATTGTTGTTAGTATCAATGTATACCTATACATATTTACTTCCTTGACTTTGCTACTATACTTTGTGAAAAAGATATATTATTTTATAATCTGAAAAGACTCCATATTTTTATTATGGGTTTTCATGCCATTATCATGTCTTCATTCTGTGATTTTATGTCATTTTCCAGACTCTTCTACCTTGCCACTCAGTTTTTGCTTTTTCTGGAACTTACAACTCTTTGGCAGTAGAAGGTACCTGGGTGGCAAAATATTCCGAATAAGACTTTTCATGACTGCAATTCTGTTTTGTTTGAAAACTTACCACTGTACTGCCAAATCCATTTGTAAGAAAAAGGAGAGCCGGGAGGAGGAAAGGAAGAGTGGGAGGAGTCGGAAGTGGAGGGGCAGTGGGAGGAAGAAAAAGAAGCATGATAAAGTTTGACTGTGACCCCACCCAAATCTCATCTTGAATTGTTGCTCCCATAATTCTCAAGTGTTGGGGGAGTGACCTGGTGGGAGATAATGGAATCAGGTGGGCAGTTTCCCCCATAATTTTCTCATGGTAGTATGTCTCATGAGATCTGATGGTTTTATAAGGGAAAACCCCTTTCACTTCGCTCCTATTTTCTCTTGCCTGCTGCAATGACTTGCCTTTCACCTTCTGCCATAATTGTGAGGCCTCCCCAGCCATGTGGAACTGTGAGTCCATTAAACCTCTTTTCATTTAAAAATTACCCAGTCTCAGGTACGTCTTTATCAGCAGCAGAAAATGGACTAATACAAGGAGGAAGAGGAAGAAGAGGAGAATGAAGAAGGGGAATAGGGGAGGAGTAAGAAAAAGAGGAGGAGGAGATGAGGATTATGGAGAGACAGAGGAAGAAGGCGTGGAGAAGGAGGAGGAGGAGAAACGGAGGAAAAAGGGAGAAGGAAGGGGAAAAGTAGAAGAAAGGGATGGGGAGAGAAAGAGAGATGAGAGAGAGAGAAAAAGACAATCACGTTAAGGTCTTTAACAGGGAAAATATTTTTAAATGTTGTCCTCAGTTGGCATGTAAAGTATAACAGAGCTTGCTAATATCTTGACTAAAAGGAACGTTAAGTGATATTGGAGGAAGAAGGGTTTCAAAAATTATGTTATGGTACCACTTAGTAAGCAGCCTATCTTGGTATGTTTGTTCTGGAGTAGAGCACTATACTAGGCACATTAACATCCTGAAATATGTGTCAAATAGCCACCTATTCCTTTTGTCACCACTATAGTTCTTTAAAAACAGTTCAGATTTTAAAGAAGCAGCACTACATCAAGAGAACATGCAACCTGGCCTGGCAGCATGGGCGTAACCTGCAACTTCTCACTAGCCTGCATCTCATTACTCAGTGCAGGCTGTCAGCACCTGACTAGCTTGTTTCTAACCTGATGATCTCACACCCATGCTCAGCTTTCGTTTAATCAGTGTGCAGGCTCTAGAGAGCAGAGCATCTCTGAGGACTTCACATATCCTGCCCTTGGTCAGATGGACTTTCCATCATATGCCCATGTTTCGTTTTCCACTGTAATCCCCCTCTTGGATGGTATTTTTGAATCCTTCAGCATGGCATAGTATTTATAATGTAATTTGTAATTTAGAATGACAGTTGCAATTTTAGACTGTAAACTGTTGTCTAAAAGGGGTTCTGTGTGTGGCCAGGTGTGGGGAGGTGCAGTGGATGAGCCAGTGAGATCGTTCACTTTCCTCCACATGCGAGAAACTGTTATGTATCTTCTCCTCTGTTCACCAGGAGTCTTTCCTACTTCCTGTCTGCCTCACACTTAGCTAAGCTTTGCTTACATTCAGATATCATTTTCTCCAGGAAGCCTTCTATAATTTTCACCTGAGACACTGTCCTGCCCCCTGTTGTCATGCTGATTCCAGCACCCAATAAGGCACAAGAATGTATTTCAGTGATTATGAGCTAGTTGAAGGCATGGACTGTTTTTTCTTTGGTTTTATTTTTCCTCTCAATGTCTACATCCTAGAACAAAATATCCTCATGCACGTAGATGAGAGTGAATGTCAAAAGTATGATTGAAAAAATGATGCATGTTGGAATGGTGGAATGAAGAAATAAATTTAATTTTGCCTGTCTTTCTGCATGTTTAGTTAAGCAAAGGACCGAAAAAAGATGAGTCTAAGACAGGTTTTTCATCTTTAAGCATAAATGCTTGTAACTACAGAAAAAATGTTTTTGTAGAGTGTGTTATTTTAAAAAGCCAGCAATGCATTATAGCTGTGATCCACATTAAAAATAGATTAAACATTTACCTAAAAGTCTAACCTGAAATGTTCAGGCTTCATCTTTAGTCTCTCCGTGAAAATGTCTCATTAAGACCTTACTGCTTACACCTGATTACCAGAAAGTAATATATTTTCCTTTATACCAGAAATACTCCACCAGCAAAGAGTTTCCAGGGAGAACAGAGAGACTATCAGATGCTCATGCAAAACCATATTGTACTACTCATTCCATACTAAAATGATCACTTAATGGCTCCTTATTTATGTACTTTTGCATTAATGCTTTCATGATTTGGGTAATGCTAGGTCAATATGATTCCAGACATCCAGACATTTGGAACATAACTATTGGCCTAAATATATACGCTTTAAATATTTAAATCAGATTGCACATAAATGAAATAAAACTCCTTGTAGTTGGTCTGTGAATATTTTGTATTAGTCACCTTATTTCCAAAGTTACCAAAATTCCACTCTGGATTTCCACAGGACTTATTTTATTATTAGTATTTCCATGTAGTATTATTTACGGAACCCTTATATACTAACAAGTTATATTAAGATGAAATTGGGATATGAAAAATAAGACTTACATATGTTTCTGTTATCAAAATTTTACTTGTTATTTATTTTACTTATTTATTAGTAGTTTTATTTTATTTATTTATTTATTTATTTTGAGATGGAGTCTTGCTCTGTTGCCCAGGATGGAGTGCAGTGGTGTGATCTCAGCTCACTGCAACCTTCAGCTCCCAGGTTCAAGTGATTCTCCTACTTCAGCCTCCTCAGTAGCTGGGATTACAGGCATGTGCCACCACACCCAGCTAATTTTTATATTTTTAGTATGGACCGGGTTTCACCATGTTGGCCAACCTGGTCTTGAACTCCTGACCTCAAGTGATCAGCCCGCCTTGGCCTCCCAAAGTGCTGGGATTACAAGAATGAGCCACCTTGCTCAGCCTATTATCAGCTTTAGAAATCATCGTTGACAATTGCGATAGTCCTAGAAGTTGTAATAATGGAAGAATGTAAGCAAGTGCTTTCTTGCCCTTTGGGGGAAATTTGCTCTTCAGTTATTGCCTTACTTTTTTTTTTTTAAATTTTAACTCCTGGAAACAACAGGGTTCAGTGGAAATCATTCTCACTTAAGAGTCAATTTTCTCAGTCAAGCTGTTTGTTCAATCCAAGTCTTGGTTTTTCAGCTGATAAACGAGGGCTGTAGGATTTCTAAGGTTGATTATAGATGGTTTCTAAGGTTTTCTAGAGCTCTAGGAATAAATGCATATATTTCATTGTGACTGACATTGTTGCTGGTTACCAAGTAGTCACACACACACACACACACACACACACACACACACATGCGTGCACACATACAAACATGAAAACACACACATGCACACACTCACAAACTTCTTAGCTGCTTGTAGAGTCCATTTGCTACTAAAAAGGCTAAACATATTGAACATATCAGATCCTTAATAACATAGCGTCCTCCTTCTCATTTAAGGAAAAGTAGTGGGTTCTAGTCCTGGCCAGTAGGATATAAGAGGAAACTTGCAATTGGAAGTCTATAAGCCCTTCCTTTCCTGAAAAGGAAAAGTCATGGGAAGCAATGCCTCTATTCTTTGCTACATCTGGTGTACCTATATGCTTTGTCTGGAGATGCAGCCACCATGCTGGCATCTTAAGGAAGACACACCATCCATCCACAAGGACAGATTCTAAAAGATGCAAAGGCCTTCAGTTTATGAGGGTATTTTGGGGAGATAAGCCAATTCTGGAACCATTGTACTCTGAACTATTTGGCTGAGACATAACAAACATCATAACTTTCTAGGGACCTTTTAATTGGATATTTTGCCTACAGCCAAAACCACATTGGATCCTCTAATCAGAGAGTCTCTGTATTTGGAGCTCTGACTTGGTATAAGCTCACTCAAGAATATTTCATAGCTTTAAATTTCACTTAATTAGGGTCTCTATTCAAATGTTTACTTTCTCAGAGAGATCTTTCCTGACTATCTTATCTAAAGTAGCCCCTTTCCCATCACTCTCTCATCTTTATCCTAGTCTATATTTCTGCCAAGAACTGATGACTCTCTGAAACTATCGATTCATGCTGTATTTGTGTATTTGCCTATTATCCTTCCTCTAGAAATTAAGCTCTTCATAAAGCAGAGCCATCATTTCCCAATTGCCCTGTTTGTATAGCATCTACCACAGGGTCTGGCATACAGTCAATACAGAATATATGTTTGTTGCATAAACTAATGACAACAGTCTGAAATTAAAAAGTATAAACAAATGGACTGAGAATTAAAGGGTCTTATGATTATTAACTAAACTTTGACAAATGTAAGCATGTAAGAGGGCAACGTAAGCATGACTCACCTTATTAAAAACACAGAGATTATAAAAGGTGCGTTATTTTGTTTACATATTTGTTTATGTACACATTTGACATGTTTGTTTACATGGAATGATCTTAAACTTTACAGTGTAAGAAGTGAATGGTTTCTATTGAGAAGAAAATAATGAGTAAGAAAAAATGAAATTGAAATACAATAAGACTGACAGATCCATTCATGTATCCAAAATTTTCTCAAACATTGACATTTAGGTATGTCTGTATGTATATTAAAATTTCTAAACAAATTCAAAATTATATGTATGATGAAATACTGGGAAAATAATAAAGTTTTACTTTCTATGCAATACATTTCTGTAATTTTTTCAGTGAAGATAATACAAACATAATCAGTAGAAGGGTCTAGACATGATGCTAATTACTGGGCACAAAATACAAGGTCTCTGTACACATGAAATTCAGTGTCTGATTGTAGAAATGAGAGTTAAATAAATAAAATTTAAATGTGAAAATAGGAATAATATTCTCTATCACATTGCATGCATAAGAACGTGTTAGATGATGCCAGCAAATATGGTGATGTAAAGATCTCCTAAAATTTTATTATCCATGAAAAAAATGAGAATTTCCAAGAACTGAAGCATAAGCAGAGATATAGTAGCCAAAAGAAACTTTCCCCAAAGTACAGATGCTGAACTTTCTAAAAAGAACTATTTTAAACATGTTCAAAAAACTAAAACTAAAGGAAAGAATAAGATCATTGTCTATAACAATAATAATATCGAGTATATATACAAGTTGACCTTTGAACAACATGACTTTGAACTGAGCAGGTCGACTTATATGTGAATTTTTTCAATGTAATGCAGATTGAAAATACAGTATTTATGGGATGCAAAAACTCATTTATATGGAAGGCTGTTTTTGTGTATACACAGTTTCCACAGTATGTTTGGATTTTAGTATACTCAGAAGATCCTGGAACCAATCTCCCATGTATAAGAAAGGACAACTGTATCAGATAGAAACTCTGGAGTTTAGAAGTATAATCTCCAAAATAAAAAAATATTATAAGAGGGGATGAATTGCAGATGTAAGCAGGTGGAAGAAGACATCATCAAACATAAAGATAGGTTAATTGAAATTATGCAATCAGATGAAGAAAAAGAAAAAAACGAAAAAAGTTAAAAATCTTTAGAGACTTATGGGAAGCCATAGAAAGTATCAACTTAGGCGTAATGGTAGTCACAGGAGAAAAGAGAGAGAAATGAGCTGGGAGTGTATCTGGAGAACAAATGGCTGGAAACGTCTCATAATTGACAAAAAAAATATATTATTGTGGGAATCCAAGAAGCTCAACAAACTCTAAATATGTCAACTCTAAGAAATCCACACCTAGATACATTAAAAATCATCAAAATAAAAATACAAAGGTAATGTAAAGCAGCAGGGCCGAGATTGCTAACAGATATGATTTTTCCTTCCTTTTATCTTCATTTTTGCACTTTTTAAGACAAAACCTGAAATAAAATCAAGATAAAATAACATAATAACATAATAAATAAGAAATAATTATTTGCAAACATTACTGTTAATATTAGTAACTGATATGATTTTTATAAAAATAATTTAATATTTTAGTGAGTTTTAGTATATTCAAAATATTGTACTATCATCACCGCAATATAATTCCAGAACATTTCCATCACAACAATCAACTAATGCTATACTTCTGAGAAATCATTCCAAATTTCTTTTAGGCTTATCCCCTGAAAATTATTAATCCATTTTCTGTCCCTATGGATTTGTCTATTCAGACATTTTATACAAATGAAATTATATATCATGTGGTTTTCCATTCCTTTATTTCTTTCACTTACCATATTGTTTTCAAGATTTCCTCATGATATATCATACATTAATTAGCATTTCATTACATGGCTGAATAATATTTCATTGTATATTGAAATTTTATTTATTCATTTTTCATTTGATGAACATTGGGTTGTTTCCAATTTTTGACTATAATAAATAATGATGCTATGAACATTCATGTATAAGCTTGCTTTTAAACCTGTGTTTTGAATTCTCTTAAGTATATACTTAGAAGTGGAATTACTTAAGCATATGGTAACTCTGTGTTACCATAGAGTGAATTCCAATTCACTTTTATATTTAAGACCCACATCTCACTTCTGTCCTTCACTACTACCAGATGTCCTGGATCCACAGTACCACAGGTCACTTTTTCTAAGAAATATTTATTTGGGTTTCTGCTCTGAAGGTAGGTACTTATGTTTGGGTGCTTTTTTTCAATGAGAAGGGTCACAGGAAAGTCAAAATTTCTCATATATCCACTTTCAAACTATATTCACCTAAATGTGTACTATGATTTATGGTTTCCTTATGACCTCTTCTTGATTTGTGCCAATATGTCTTCTGACTCCCTTGGGTTTTACAAGTCAAATCCATTCACTTCTCATCACCAATTCTTTTACCTTCTCTTATGGGGCAACTTCCACTACAGAGGTGCCATATCCCCGCATAGTTTCTGGTCTCCTAATTTTTGCTGAAATCTCTTATTTGTTGATATCTCTTCTTCCATTATCATGTTCTTCTAAGTATTATATGTTTCTGTTTATCTGGAAGCAAAGTAGATAAAAAGAGAATTATCCTACTTCTTCAATGAAGAAATCAATACCATCCTATCCTGCTAATAATAATTAAAAGGTACTAGAGCAGCCTAGTTTAAATGAGGTACAGATAATATAAAAAGCAGTCACATTTCTTATTTGAGTTTCTAATATTAAAGCAGAGTTGAATGTTACTCACACATGAGGATTGGGGTTATATTGTGTGATAATGGAAATAGCTGCTGTAGAAGTCCAAGACAAGAGGAAAAAGAGGGATGGAAGCCACAGAAAAGACCTGTTGGTAATTTTAACTTGGTCAAATCCTAAAAATTAGCGTAACCATAGTAAGGGGAATTTAAAAAGCACAGGGGTTTTATTAACTAGGCTTTTTTTGGGTTCTAGATATTTATTAACACTAGTGTGGAGTGATTTCGTTTTTACCTCAGTTATTCAATTTCTATACCTATAAAATGAAATCTATTGCTACCATATTTTTATTTTGCCTATCAAATTTATTGTAAACATGAACTTTCTGAGACAATACATAGCACATAACAGGTCACCAAATGACTAATAGAAC
The DNA here is from genome assembly GCF_048565385.1 of Saimiri boliviensis. Taxonomy (NCBI): domain Eukaryota; kingdom Metazoa; phylum Chordata; class Mammalia; order Primates; family Cebidae; genus Saimiri; species Saimiri boliviensis. Next base: position 112,851,187 of record NC_133453.1, read on the forward strand.
ACAAGTTAACAAAGATTATTGTCACAGTTAGAATAAAGGAGATTATTATGATGTGACCATGTAGATAAGGCTTGAGCCCATCCATGTGCCCAGCATACCTAATACACAGGTTGTACTTGTCTGTGTTTCTAGGAAAGGTCTTAAGTCAGTAAGCAATATGGAAAGAGAAGGATAAAGTGGTTATCAAGTTCCTATAATGTGGTGGGCGTGTTATTGAATAATAACTACATGCTAGATGTATATATAACATAATATATAAATGTTATTTAAAATATGTATACAAAATATATGAATAGTTACAAAACTATAAAATATATTTATATAACTTAAAGTCATATAAATTTGTATGTACATACATATATACACACACATACACACACACACACACACATTCATCTATATAGTTATATAGTTACCAAGAATCATAAAAATGTGAATGCTTCTTCATCTACCAGCTAACTTAAGGGAAAAAGTGTGATTAATAACTTGGAAGCCCCTTAGAGATTATATGTCCTCACTTATATCCTTTCTCTCTTAGAAACTAAAATTTTGTGTCTATCTTTACTTTTCACATTTTTACCACATGTGGATATATTTGTTTTATTCTTTTGGCTATTCACATTTATATAAATGAAACTGACTATAGTTATTTATCTGTAACATATCATTAATTATCTTATTATTTTACTAAATGTGATGTTATTCATTTGCCAGTTCTTGATTCCTTCCCTTTAGTTTTATATTCATCCTTTTTTTCTGATCTCTGAAAATAGATCTGGGCCCTTTACTATTTTTCTTCGTCAGTTGGCACAGTGCTAAACTTTGTCAATAGAGGTTGCTTGAGAAACATTGTAAGAAAGGGTTTTGTTTCCCGGTTTCTCCAGCACACAGAGCTTCTTCATTACCCAGGAGAAGTTCATGGTAGTCAACAGAAACACATGTGGCTTACTGCTTCCCTTGACACCTCCCCATTTCCAGGTGCCTCTTTTGTAAGTACAATTTGAACTTACAAATTAGAAGGCAGATTCCTATCAAGTCCTGAATTGCAGATTTCAAGAAAGTTCTGTGCATGGCATCACAGTGACTTCTCTGCATTCAGAGGCTATGATCTACCGTCTCCTACCCAACAAGGCCTGTTCACCCTTGGGAGGTGGTTCTAACATGGCTGCATTCTCTCAGCCCTACGGATAGTAACTGGTTTTGGTTTTAATAAAAGTTCTCTTTACTTCTTATTAGATCAGACTGCATTCCTCTAATTCTGTTATAGTTTAAAATTCTTCATTTTAATATTTTATTATTGAAATTGTTTTGTGGTTTCTCTCTTCTTATTAGACATAGGCTGACATTCTTCATTCATTTGTACAGTTTCTTTATTTATACTATCCTGTGACATTTGTTTTTAATTTGCATTTAGTATGCTTTTCCATGATCACAAATCAATTTGCATAACTGTTAATATGTTTATTGACAATTAGCATTTACATCTATCAGACTCTTTACATATAATCTCATTTCATCCTCACAACAACCTTGGAAGATACATGTTCTGTTTTTTATTTTGTACCTCAAAATCAAAACTCTTTTAAATAAAATGGTTTTCAAGTTAAATAATTTGCCTAAGTACAAGAAAGTAGTAGATCTGGAATTTAAATTATTGTCTTTCATTCCCCAAATCACTATTTTTTTCTAATGCTTTATGCTAAAAATGATAGATATGATATAGAAAGTGGTAGTTTACTGTTACAATTTACCAAGGTAGTGCTTTATTTGTTTATAAATCAAATATGAAACTATTACAAAGGTTTATTAGAAATATAATGAACCCCTAAGCTGGGCAGTAGGGAAAGTAAAAACAACAATAAGACAACAAAATCTGTTTTCCCTTAAGTAATGTAGGAAAGCAAAAGAAGAAATACAAATTATTTAAAAACTAGCTTTCCTATGGGTTTTTGAATTAAACACATTCTGAAAGTCATAACTAACCTCTGATATAATAAGTTTCTCATGATATTGGGTCATTACATTTTTAGGCATCATCAAATATAATGAAGAATAATACATCTGAAAATCAGTTTGATAAAGAAAAAAATTGAAATTCAAATTTAGATCAAGCTTCATTAAAAAGGCAAAAAAGTCCCAAAGCTGAACTTGTTCATTTCTTGCTTTGCAAATGAAAATTTTTAAAAACCAAATGACAGCGAGATCAATGTGAGGAGATAATTTAAAAAATCATCAACTTAAAGGAGTTAAATATAGTATTATTATATGTCAAATCCATGGGCCACACTCTCCGGACTGGAGATAGAAAATCAGCCAGGTTATTCAAAACAACAAGAGTAATACGCTCCCCTGTCCCTTATTCTACCACTCCTAGTTTTATACCTAATCAGCTCTAAGGGTCAGTCCCAACAGCAATTTAAACATTGGTGAACATTCCTTTGCAGTCAGGCAGTCTTCTCTTTTATCTAGTCTGAACTCTCTTGCTCTTGCTTTCTGCTTTCAGGCTCCTGTTGTTTTCAGTATTATGGTCTCAAAATTGGTAATGGGTAATGGTTGGTCCCTTGTTAATTTAAAAAATATTCAAGGCATAAATCAATTTTTTAAAATCGGGCACTAAAACAACAGTTTGAACAGGGGTTGCTTCATGGCGTCTTTCAAATCACCCTCACAATTTGCCTCTTACTTACTTTTATCAGATTGTATAGAATCAAAGATGATTCATTAGTGGGTCTTAATACTTTATGGACTACAGCTCTCTAAGATGGCTTTTAATAAAGTCAAAAAGGTAACACTGTAATACTGAATTAGAGTCCTGAATTAGAGTGGTGAATGCATCACTTCGGTGCATAGAGTATGTCCCATGCATAGTAACAAGCTTACCCACATATAAACCTCAGTTTTCGGTTTTCTAAAAATCATATGTTATACACACATACCCAATGGCCATATTTGTTACCAGGTTTCTTGGTTAAGTTGAAATATTTTTATTTACAGAATCATACGTAAATTTTATTATATTTAAGTATAGGTTTGTAATACACAAACTTATTTACCTGCACTTCATTTGACTAGTTTATGTTTCAATGTGTATTTCTCATGCAGTCTTTCCATGTCTCACCACAATTGTTTTTCCTTTTTTAATGTATCTGTGGGATTTATTAAATCTCTTGTTGTTAGGGACTCTCTCCCTAGACATTTAAAAGACTCTCCTATGTTTTCAAGGTAACTGGGTGTTATTTCATAAAAAGATAAAAATAAGCAGCTGAGTACACCCCAGGTAAATTAAAAAGTATTTGTTTGGGTCACATGATAGCATCTTCTGTGTTGTTGTTAGGAAATAGCTGATGTCTCTATTTTACTCCCTGGTGTATGCCAGGACCTTTGCTATTCCCTACTTCATAGGCCTGACTGCCCAGCTGTTTTCATGTCAATACTTTAGGATTTATCTTCACGTGAATTCCCATTAATTCCCCAACTGAGTCTCCAAACTTCCAGCACTATCAACTCCAAGCTCCACTCACTGAGCCTGACGTAAGTGGAAGAGGATCCATGGCAAAATCCCAGACACATGCCACTTAGATATTGCAGAGTCAGAAAGATATTCCCACTCGATCTAAATGCAGAATTTGCTGTACACAATTCCATTTCCCTTACCCCAGTGATACCATGGCAGCAAGTCATCCTTCCTCATCAAAGTTTTGAGATGCTCAGTTTTCACGCTATATGGTGAGCAGGATTATATGTAGCCTCCTTGCCTCCTGGTTGCGCACATACACACTCACAAGTACTAACATTTCCCCCCTTAGAACTCAGTTTAGCAGCATGTGACAAGCTGCACTTTTGGATACAATAGCGTAAGAACCTATTTTAAGGAAAAGCTTCTACTCGGGAATGTGATTTAGTATTTCCTCATGGGAAAGTTTTCCTCTAAGAAACTTACAAATATTTTGAGATGTAATAGTACAATTGTTTTCTATTCATTAAGAATCTTACCTTACATTATCTATGACTAGATAAATTAAGAAGCTATAAGATGCTGGTCTCATAGCTGATGCCATTAGTGTTAGAATTCCATTTTGCCATAGTACTCCTTGAATCCAGAAAAGAGATGAGTGCCTTGTAGGTGCTATTATATAACATAATAAGTATTTTTGCTATTATAATTACTCATGATGTTATAGCATCTATAATCATTTTATAAGATGATTAATTTCTTTCTTTAAAAGATGAAAAGAAGACACTGATTTATTAGTAATACAGAGCTATACATATGAGCTATAGAATTAGTGATACAGATATTTTAAAATAACCCAACTTTTATGGAACACAGAGTGACAAGAACCAGACAGCTAGGAAAGTCTTCATGGACCTTTGAGGAGAAAATGGAACAGTGACTAATTTTGGGTAATTGCTTTAAGTATTACATCGTGGCAAACATTCATTTTGCCTGTCAAATGCCTCATTACCATTTTATCAAACCAAGACTTGAAAGAAGCAAACTAAGAATAACCCTTTAAAGAAGTAAGGCTACCTGTGAATATTATTCATAATTTTAACATGCATAATAACTAATGTTTTAACTTGCAATTTACATCAGCTAGTGAATAATTTACTTGCACTAGTGTGACCCTGATAAATTTCTCAATATGAAAATTAGTAATATGGCATCAAATACAGGTATATAATTAATCTCACTGAGGCTATAATGGAAATATTTAAAAAGAATAAATGTTTAATTATCTTGTTAGGGTAATTTAAGTTCATCCATAAGCTCAACAAAAAACACAGGAAGGTAGAATAGTGAAGAAATTAAAGGTGTTTGGCCAATTTGATAGTTATAACTTCTTACTTTATACATTTACTCATTTAATTTTACCATCATTTATTTATTCACTTAATGGTTGAGACATTCACTTATTCACTTAATTGTTGAGACATTCATTTATTTAGGAAGCATATGCCAAGGGAAGCACTGTGCTCAGTCCCTGTTCTAAGAGTCAGGGATGTTAAGTGGAGGAGGATGGAATTCTTGCCTCTCCTTTCTCCTCTTGTACTCACTTTTACAGTGTTCCAGTGACCACCTAGTGGTATCAGTGATATTCTCCAAGGATGCTGCTTACCTAACATTGCCCTCAGAATCCTACCTTCCCTATTCAAAAGTGTTTCACCCAGTAACCTGTTTATAACAAAGAGTTATTTTACTCTACATTTTACAAAGGTGATGCTCTGGTTCACTTTGCGTGCCAACTTGACTGGGCTACAGGGTGACCCAATTCATGACCGTATATTCTGGGCGTCTGACAGTGCTTCTGAGTGAGATTAACACATGGATGCACAGAATGAATAAAGTACACTGCTCTCAGTATAGGTAGGCTCATCCAATCAACAGACTGCATGAATAGAACAAAAGCGTACATTAAGAAGGAACTCCTGCATGATTGCCTTGAGCTGGGCTACGGACTTTTCAGTCTTAAGACTTGGACTGAAACATTGACTCTTTTTGGGTCTCAAGCATGCTGGTTCAGTTCTCTCTCTCTCTCTCTCTCTCTCTCTCTCACTCTCTCTCTCTCTCTCTCTCTCTCTCTCTCTCTCTCTGGAGAACCCTGACTAATACAAGTGGTAAAGCTATGTGTTAAAAATGACTGCACCACACTGTGTGTGTGTGTGTGTGTGTGTGTGTGTGTGTGTGTGTGTGTAGATGTATATAAATTAGGACATTTTTATACATTTCAAGTAAAATGTTAGAATGAATACACGAACACACATATGGTAATTCCCCCTATCTTCAGGGCATATGTCCTGAGTCCCCACTGGATGCCTACAACCGCAAACAGTACCAAACCCTATAGAGACGGTCCCCATCTAATGACGATTCAACTTATAATTTTTCAACTGTACAATGGTTTTTTTGAGATGCAATCCCATTGTAAATCTAGAATTATGTGAAGCTATGATGGTTTAACATAATTTTACAACTTTGCAATGGGTTTATTAGAGTATTATATGTATTTTTTTTTAATTTTTAACTCTTTTGTTTTAGGTTCGGGGGTACACGTGGAGGTTTGCTATATAGGTAAACTGCATGTCACAGGGATTTTGTGGACAGATTATTTCATCACTCAGGTAATAAGCACACTAATCCATAAGTAGCTCTTTTTATCCTCCCCCTCCTCCCATGCACCACCCTCAAGTGGATCTGGTGTCTGCTGTTTCCTTCTTTATGTTCATGTGTTCTCATTGTTTAGCTTTCACGTGTGGTATTTGGTTTTCTCTTCCTGCATTAGTTTGTTTAGGATAATGACCTTCAGTTCCATCCATGTTGCTATAAAGGACATGATCATGTTATTTTTTATGGTTGTGTAGTATTCCATGCTGTGTATGTACCACACTTTCTTCATCCAGTCTACCGTTGATGGGCATTTAGGTTGATTTGATATCTTTCCTATTGTGAAAAGTGCTATGATAAATATATGTGTGCAAGTGTCTATATGTTAGAATAATTTAAAATCTGGGGGGTATATATATACCCAATAATGACACTGCTGAGTTAACAGCAATTCTATTTTAAGTTCTTTGAGGAACTGCTTTCCACAATGGCTGAACAATTTACATTCCCACCAGCAATGTATAAGTATTCCCTTTTCTTCACAACCTCATCAGTATCTGTTATTTTTTGACTTTTTTATGAAAGGCATTCTGACTAGTGTGGAATGGCATCTCACTGTGGTTTTGATTGGCATTTCTCTAATGATTAGTGATGTTAAGCATTAGAAGCATTTTTGATACAACGTTTTAGATTTCGGGTAAGTTTATAAGGACATAACTCCACTGAAAATTGAAGACCATTGCTTATACATGTACTGTGTATTTTTTTTTAACAATATCTTAAAAATACCTTTATCATAGGTAACATTTTAAAAATATCATGCCTATGCTAAAGTTTAATTTACAAATTACAAGCAGCGTTCTTGTACTTTGAGACCATTATAAAGTAGATAAGAATGATGTGGCCACAAGTATTATGACACTATGACAGTGGATCTGATCATTGAGATGGGTTCTAAGTGACCCAGGGGCAGTGCTGTATACAGCATGGATATACTGAACAAATGCAGGATCACATCCTGGGTGATCCAGAATAGGATAGCCTAACATTTCATTATGCTACCTAGAATGGTGGCCAAGTTAGAACTGTGATTTATCTAAAATGTTTCATTTAACATTTCAGACCACGGTTGACTCTGGGTAACTTAAATCATGGGAAATGAAACTGCAAATAAGGGAGGGCTATTTTATATATATACACTAGGTACTGGGAAAAATGGCTTAATCTGAATTTAAACTTACAATGAATAAGTAAAATAGTAAAAATGCCTAGCCAGGAAAAACTTTTGAGATAATTCCTCAACAGATTTATGTTCTAGTTTCCTTTTTAACTTTTTTTTTTTAATTTTTGGTTGTATTTGTCCAACACAATTGCTTCTAGTACATTTAAAAAAAAAAAAAAAAAAGCGGAATTTTTAGTCTCAGACCCTACTCAGTGTTAAACATGTTTGGTAGAGTTAGTTCAAAGAGTTCTGGGTGACCTTTACATGTAAACTTGACACAATACTTCCTCTCTGATTTCATGGGAGTTTATCTCTGTTCTAAATTACCAACATCTTTTAGTGATTAATATTTGAAAGGAGATGGACTTACATATGTAGCTCACTGCAAGCTATTCACATGACAATGTATATATTGACAATACTCTTCCTGGTAATGGGAAACCATAGGTTTGGAGACTGGTCAGGAGGTTTTCAGTGGGGTGAGAATTAACAATATTCAACCGTATTCTAAAAAGATACATGCTGAATTACTTACTTCTCATGGTGCACTCAGTAATACCCCCAAAAGGGTGTCAATAGTTATCTACTGAAAAAAAGCATTTACAATCAGTTTCTCTCATTTCTTTCCAAGTGTATATTTTGTTATGTGATGACAATATATAATGCAATAGTAAACTTTCTCTTGGCATATTATGTTTTGTATTCTAAAGCTATTCAGATAAGGTTGTGTTAGAAAGTGAAGTGTGTTCACTACTTCTGTGAGTAAATAATTGTTCAGTGAAAAGAGTAGAGCTTTCAAGCATTAGTCTTGCTGAACAGATTATACATATCTATAATCCAAATGAATATAACTACACAAGAATTTTATGAGTTATTAAACTCTTCTAATAAGAGAAATGCCTCCAAATAATAGCAGTAATGAATTGCCTAGAAGTTCAGTACTTAATATGCTCTTTGTAACTTCTTGAGTCCATAAAAAGGAGTTATAAACATTGGCTTCTGATCCTTGAAATTTGCAGTTGAGAAAGCAGACTTGTGTACAAAAGGAAATTGTGTAAAGTTAAATAAGAAGGGAAGAAACTAAATAAAGCTTACTTTAATGCAGTGTCTTGCTTGATTTCTTCAATTTTTTTTGTTTGTTTTTCTTCTCTTGTTTTCACTCTTATTTTTTGCTTGAAGGTGGGATATAGTATTTGGAATCCAAATTATTATTATTTTTTTAATTTTCAGAAATACCCATATGCAAATTGAAGAGCATAAAAAATAATTTATGTGTATATATTCATTTTGGTGTTTAAAACTGAACTGAGTATGACATTCAATAAAAAATCATGTTAATATAATAAAAATAATAATGCAAAAAAGTATAAAATAGTTGACATTTCTTCATTTTAAAAGTCAGGTACATAGGAAGACCTTTATAAAAACTCACTGAATTCAGAATAATGGCTCATGTCACTCATAAATTTGTGTAAATGACTGTGGTATAGTTAGAACAATTAAAGCTCTCGTTCTCAGACAAGAAAACTGAGGCATAGATAATTAATTACCTTGCTCAAAGTTAGAGATGAGATTATGCTAAACAAATATGTTTTTTAAAGGTGAATTCCCTAGTGATCTAATTCCCTTCTTAATTAATTGCTTAGGAACTGAACCTAGAAAAAGAAAATTTCGTGTTTAGAGCATTTGTTGTCATGCTTGGTTTTGTCAAAGATGCCTGCTGCCTTCAGCTATTGTCCTCTGCTGCTGCTTCTTAAGCCTCCCAGTGCTGATTCCCAAGACACAGAAGATCTGCAGTTTCATATGCCTGTGATGGTCATGCTGGCTGATCCCCACATCGTTGCTTCTTGGATCATTAATCTAACACAACCCAATAATCCCATTCCCTTTATTAATGCTTAGCTTCAGACGGCCAACCGGTCCAACATGACACAGCAAAGTTACTGAGGAAGTTGTCTTTGCCCCTAAACATAGAGACATAAAAACAGATGGGCCCTCTTTTCCTTATAGATGTTGCTGTGTCTGCAAATTGCACCTAAAAATCTGAAGGCTATCAAACAACCATATTAGTAAAGTTATTGTAAGGGTAATGTTCATCACAATCAAAACTTCTTATGGATTTCCTATTACGTGTTATTACCATTCTGTGGTATAAAATGCACTCTATTCACAAGAGAAATGCTGAGTAATGCCAACTAAGACCCACTCAGCTATTGCTGTCATGGGATCTGTCTATATAATCAGAGACTTTAAGAGAAAATTGGAAAAATCCAGTAAGTCAGCAGGCTATTTGGACATATGTGAGCTTCAGTTTTTTTCTTCTGGAAGTGTGATGCCACCTAGACACAACTTAACTAATGCAGACTCTGTGGTCAGATACCAAAGACACTACATAATCAATGAATAAATTGAATTTAATCTTATCCTATATTTTGATACTCCAACTTACTTCTTTCTTGTATATTTGAAAAATAATTTCCAACACGTTAAAATAAATAGGAAAAATATTATCCAATGACATCAAACAATCCGTTGAGAATTTTGTAAACTTTCCTGAAACTAGTTTTACTGCTGTTCAGATGTGGCACCCATTGAAGATGTTCTTCCCTGTTTAGGAATTTGACACAATTTCTGTTTTGGCAGATGTTTCATTTAGCTTTTGTTACAATCATGTCAGAGCTTGGTTTAACTAAAATCTGTTGCAATGTGTGACTGGCAATCAAACAGCAATTCCCTAGCAACGGGGCTATATATCTGAGCTATTACAACCACCCATTGCCATGGCTCTCTTACAATATGTTTTTGTTTTTTGTGTTTTGTGTGTGTGTGTGTGTGTGTGTGTGTGTGTGTGTGTGTGTGTTTTCCCATGGGATCTTGCTTCATGAGCTGGAACACTGGCAGCAAAAGCACAAGGCAAGCCTAGAGAGGAATAATCTAGAAATTTACGTAAATTTAAGATATGCGGCAGAGAGTAACAATCTAGGTGGAGGGTCATTTTAAACAGAGAGACGTAAACAAGGGCTAAAGCCAAGAGAAAAAGGTGGATGCACAGGGAAGATTCTGCATTCGATGGAGAGAAGGATATGGGTTTGGAACTAAATGGATTTGGATGGAAAGCCTAGTGCTCATATTTTCTTGCCCTTGGTTTTGCAATTTTATTTCACTATTCTGAGTCTCAGTTCTCTCATTTTTATAACTCAGAAAATAATATCTATCTTAAAAAAAAAAAAGAACAGTGCTGAAAAGGGGATTTCCTGACCAGCCTATGTTTACTTTTAAGTGTAAATCATGACTGTTGTTATATTTATTTGTGAGGTCTCTAAAAGTAAGAAGCAAAATCTTATGTCCAGGAATCTCAGACAAAACAAATAATTGCAATGAAGGAAGGAGTGTTTTGACTGCTGACTCTAAGAAAGTTGTCTATTTGCTCTCAGCTCATTTATGCCTCTTGTCATAAATTCATGCCAACAACCTATCGGAAGTAAATGGTGAGGTATGTTACTAATTTTATTCTATCCAGTAAGAAGGACCACTCATATCTTATTTGTTTATTTTCTACTTGGTTAACTTTTTAAAGAATATAATGGAGGCCGAATGTGTTGCTTTCTAATCTTGTTAATTCTCCGCATAACCCATAACCATCTGATGTAGCACTTTTCTGTCTCAGGGCAAGGGAAGTAACACAGTATGCCTCTATGCATGGAGGACAGAATCTGAGACCCCAGTGGGGATGCCTAATACCACAGGGAGCACCAGTCCCCTTATATACTATATTTACTCCTATTCATATTTCAAATTTATTGAAGAGTTTACAAATTAGGCACAATGACAGATCAACATCTCATAATAAAATAGGATATATAACAAAATACTGAAAATTTTTTTTTTCTTTTTAATTTTGTCAGGGGGCTAGGGGCTAGGGGAGGAATAGCATTAGAAGAAATGCCGAATGTAGATGATGGAGTGATGGATGCAGCAAAGTGCCATGGCATGTGTATACCTATGTAATAAAACTGCATGTTCTGCACATGTACCCCTGAACTTAAAGTATAATTTTAAAAAAAGAAAGAAAACACTTGAACTAAACCACAAAATAAATAAATGAATAAATAAATAAATGTCTTTTTAACAGAAAAAAAAAATCAAAATCTATCCAAACTTTTACCTTTTCACTTAAAGGAAGCACTTCACAGCTTATTTTTGACATATCTGAATTACCAGCTTTACTAGCATTTCAGGGCCTTAGTCATTAAAACTAAGGGTTACTTGAACACAAGCATTGCAATACTAAGACAATGTGGTAACTGAGGGGGCTACTAAGCTATTAACACTTGGATAACTGATAGAAGCTGGATATGCCAGACAAAGGAATGATTTGTGTCCTGGGTGGAAGGATGTGAGGCCGTGAAGGATTTTGTCACACTACTCAGAACCACTAACAGTTTAAAACTTATGAATGGCTTATTTCTGAAATTTTCCATTTTATATTTTCAGACCCCAGTGGACTGTTGGTAACTGAAACCATGAAGTGAAACTATGGATAAACAGGGACTACTGTATAAGGATATTTGAATTATAAAAATTGCACAACAGTGCATATCAAGAAACACTAAAAGCAATAACTAGAAAATATGTACAATCCAGTGACCAATAAATACATAGGCATTGAAATCTTGTTATATAAGACAGTGATAAAAGAGAAATATAGTCAACCAGTCGTTACAACTGGGAGTAGCTAAATCTTGAGTCAGATGTTAGAAGTAGAAAGAAGAAGAAAACTAACATTTTTTGAATATTACTCTAATCTAGATTTCAGGCCACCTAAACATGCCCATCTGTGACCTATTTAATCTCTCACTAACCCCGCAGGGGACTACTGTCATTTTTATTTTACACAAGATCAGTGCTACAGTCATAGACTGGTAAATTGCACTTAGAATTAGCATTAAGTTGCTCAAAACCCATGAGCTTCACCCTCCCTACAAAACTATTAGTACCCCGTATGGAAAGGTCAGTTGATAGGATTAGATGAGGGCATTTTCTGAAATAAAAAGAGGGTAAATTTTAACACATTTTATGAGAAATTTAACTAAGAGCCCACCAGTAGTTAATCTGAGTTGGTCTGGCTAAAGTGAAAATCTGACCTCATAAATCATAAATTAGTTCGGAGTAGCAAAGAGATGCAGATGCTGTATAGAAGGCCACATTAAACAGATAATGATCTGATTAATATATATTTCTGTGAGTGTATTTTTGTGATAACTTTTCCTATTTTACTGGAAAAAAATGTCAAAATGGAAAGAAATCAAAGCATAGAATTCTGATGACTATAACACGACTTTAACTCTTTTTTATTGATCCTTGTTCTAATAATCTGTAATATAATAGAATTCAGTATGATAGCATTCCATAGTCCATCATTTTCCTTTTATTTCAGAAAAGGTTATATTTTCATTGACTAGCTGGAGGTTTCTCATTTATTACTGTAATGTGTGGTTTCTATTCTCTTATTTGATTGGCAAGTTATTTATATGTTAAAAAAATCTCAGTGAGTTAAAAGATCCTTGCAATAGTTTCTATAATAAAATGTAATCATTTTCAGGTAATGAAAACTTGAAGAAAGAATGTAAGCTGGGCGGTTTATATAACTTTTTGCCTTGTGCTTTATCTCCGATCTACTGAGAGACGCCCTGAGAAAAGACAGCAGGGATGGGAAATGGGAACTGGGTAGAAAGTACTCTGATAAAGCTTATTTTTCCAACATTGGTAACTTGAAAAGAAAATTGAAATTTTAGAAAATCATGACGATAATATTATATATTTATTTCTCATCTGTATAACTACTGAAATTATAAAACACGAATAAAATTATCATTATAAAAGTCACACCAGATTACAGGAATGCTGCTTCCCATATGTGGTTGTATCAAAGACTTTAAACACTTTCAAGGGTTTTTTTTGTTTGTTTGTTTGTTTGTTTTTTTGAGACAGAGTCTTGCTCTGTTGCCAGGCGCCAGGCTGGAGTGCAGTGGTGCGATCTCGGCTCACTGCAACCTCCGCTTCCCGGGTTCAAGCAATTCTCCTGCCTCGGCCTCCCGAGTAGCTGGGACTACAGGCGGGCATCACCACGCCCAGATAATTTCTGCATTTTTTAGTAGAGATGGAGTTTCATCATGGTCTCGATCTCTTGACCTCGTAATCTGCCCACCTCGGCCTCCCAAAGTGCTGGGATTACAGGCGTGAGCCACTGTGCCCAGCCTCAAGTATTTTTAAGGTAGAAGTTGTAGCGTGGCCTGAAGCTTTACTTCAACCAGCAAACATGCTTTGTTTGGTCTGCCAAATTTTATTTTAATTACATCATGTAAATTTAAGATTTACATAAGACTAGATAGATATCCAAGACTTTGAAAAAAATGGCTTAAATCAAGCTCCTCTCAATTTAAAAAAGATAAAAAGGATGTGAGATTGTTTAAAACAAAATAAAACCAGCTGTTGCAGACTTACTGCCAAAAGAGAGAAACACCGAAGCTAAAACCTATGGCTCATGACTTCCGGAGTTCGTGAATTAACGTATGTCAACGTTTAAAGCTTAGTTAAAAATAAATGAATAATAAATAAATAAATAAAATGTCCAGATTAGTTAACCAGAACTCATCCTCTGCAGATGTGTATGTTCTTAGAGAGGGACACAGAAAACCATTGTCAACTTTGATCTTCATATTTTCATCCCAATTTGCCCTTAAAAGTCCCCAAGACAGCTTCCGTGGAAAGCAGAGCTATCATGAAGCTATTTACATAGAAGTATTATTGCCTTTATTATTTGTGTAGTCGTATTACTAACACTCCAAAGAAGTCAACATCCTAATCCCTGGAACCTGTGAATATGCCAGTCTACATGGCAAAGAAGCTTGAAAGATGGAAGCGAGATTGCTAACCTTTAACTATTAATCTGACATTAAGTTTGATAGATGATCTAGGATTATTCAGGTAGTTCCAATGAAATCAAATGGTCATTAAAAGTTGAAGAGGGGAATGAGAGAGAGAGAGAGAGAGAGAGAGAGAGAGAGAGAGAGAGAGAACCAGACAGATGGCAGCATGAGAAACACAGCCTGAAGTTGCTGTTGAAAATGGAAGAAGGGCAAGAGCCGAGAAATGTGGGTGGGCCTCAAAAAACTGAAAAGATCAACAAAACAGATTTTCCCAGAGCCCCTTAAAGAAACAGCCCTGCAACACCTTGATTTTAGCCTTGTGAAACCAAAGTCAAATTTCTAACTTAACAGAACTCTGACCTAATACAATTGTTTTGCTTTTAGTCACTAAGTTTAGGGTAATTTGTTGACAGCAGCAATAAGAATCAAATACATAATTTCTCATTGAAGTGGAATTCTGCTGTTAGAAATACATAAACATGTGGTAGTGACTTTGGGATCTGGCAACAAAACAGGCTGGAAAAATGTTCAGGAGGATGATAGAGAAAGCCTAGACTAATTTGACATTTCTGATGTTTGGTAGAAATATAGATGTTAAAGGCTCTGTTATGAAGACTACAAAAAACAAATTAGAGAAGAATAATGTTTCAGTAAACAAAACCTTGAAAGCATATTATCTTAGAGAATACTGAAATTATTATGAATAGACTATTGGTAGAAAGAGGTACATTAATGGCATTGCTGGTGAAAGCTCAGAAGAAAATCAAGAAAATGTTATTGGGAATTGAAGAAAATATGACTTTGTGTTATACTGGCAGAAAGTTTAGCAAAAATGTTTAAAGCTGTATTTGTAAAAAAGAGTGAGATTGAACATTCAGCTGAGATTTTTTCAGCATAGCTTTGTAGTCTAGTTACTTCTTGATGCTTATAGTATAACATAGGAAGAAAGATAAATTGTGATACAAATTGTTAAGCAAAATAGAACCAGAAATTCTTGATGTGGAAAGTGTTCAGCCTATCCAATTGCAGAAAGCATTAAAATTAACAGATTTACTATCAAAAAGCATGCTTTAAGAAAAAACCTGGCATACGGCTAGAGAACCTTTTGGTAATACTTCAAAAAAATGAAAATACCAGTGTATGCAGTCATTCAAAAGTCTCTTCAAATAAATTAAATATATGAATCATGGATACTCCCAGCCATATAGGAAGAGGTCAAAAAATTGAGGAAATTTCCATGGAGAAGATTCTTATCTAATAAAGTGAATCTTAGTGACATAAACAGAGACCCACATATTTCTTGAGAACTGTGTAATAGAAATAACACCAGCTTGAAGTGTTTTCCACAGTACAGAAATGAGCTCAAAGTAATTAGGAAATTTCTTAAAAGCAGAAGAGGAAGGCAACCAGATAAGGGAAAACTTGAAAAAAATAAAACAAAACGTAACCGAAATTTGCTGGCTTTAAAGATAAGGGAATAATGAATGAGCCAAAGAATGTGGTTGGCCTGTGGAAATTTAAAAGGGCATAGAAACATATAATTTCCTAGACCCTCCAGAAAGAAACACAGTCTTACAACACTTTAACTTTAGGCCAGTGAGATCTATCGGGCTCTAACCTATAGTTCTCATTTAAAAAAATTTCTTCCAAAAAACAGAAAAGGAAGGCAAGCCTCAACTTTTCTGTATGATGTCAGTATTACTCTTTTACTAAAACCAGACAAAGATAGCATGAAAAAAGAAAAGTATAGACACATATATTCTATTAAATTAGATGCAAAAATTTTCAACAATATATTAGCAATTGCAATCCAAGTGTGTGTATAAATCATTATACTACATGACCAAGTGATATTTATTCCAGGTATGCAAAATTGTTTCAATATTTAAAATTCAATGTAACCCACCATATAAACAAGTTAAAGAGGAAACATCATGTGATCATATCAATTGAAGATAAAAGATCTATATTTTTTTATTAAAATCCCATACTTATTTATAATAAAGTTTTATCATGATATTAAAATCCTGTACCTATTCATGATAAAAGCTCTTACCAACAGAAGGGAAAGTCTTCAAATTGATGAAGACCAGTTATAGAAACAACAAACAAGTAGGAAAAATCTATAACCAGTATAAATGAGAGTGAAAAGCCAAATGCTTTCCTTCTAAATCAGAAACAAGACAAGAATTTCTACTCTCACCAATGTGATTGAAATAAGTACTGGAAGTTCTACCCAGTTCAGTAAGCAGGGGAAAGAAAGAAGCTATGCAGATGGGAAAGGAAATGATACAACTGCTTTTGTGGAAGATAGCATGACTGTCTGTCTAGAAAGTCCCTAGGAATCTATAAAATGAAAGAAAGTATAAAAACAAATAAGTCTTTTAAATCAAACAAATGATGTCATCAAACTGCAGTAAACATGATCAACATACTAGAATCAATTGCATTTCTATATACTAACAGTGAACATATAGAAACCACAATAAAAGCACAATACCACTTATAATTGGTTAAGGGTAAATAAAATACTTAGGTGTGCTTATAAAACCATGTACAGCATCTATGTGTTGAAAATTACATATATGAATGAAAGAAATCAATGAAGGTATTGATTATGACAGAGATGTATGACTTGTTCATAGATTGCAAGACTTAAAATATAAAAACATCAACCTAAATCTTATACCATATAAAAATTAAGTCAAAATAAGTTATGCACTTATATGTAAAATGTAAAACTATAATACGTTTATTAAAAATATGAGAAAGTCTTTGAGACCACCCATATTGATCAATAGATTAAAGGTAATTTCTATCAAAACCTCAATAAGGTTTTTTTTTTTGTATGCACAGATAAAGATATTCTAAATTTTGTATGGTAAGGATAAGGCCTTAGAATTGTTAAAACAATATTAACAATGAAAATTACAGTTGAAAGAATAGTTTATTCAGGATAAAAACTCATTTTATGGCAACAAAAATTAAGACAGTATGGTGTTGAGGGAAGGGTAGAAATATAGATCAATAGAGCAGAATAGAGGGCCAAAGAACACAGGAAGTTCTACACACATATGCTGATTTAATTTTTCAGAAAAGAACAAAAGAAATTCAGGAAAGGAAATAGGAACTGTGTAACTAATGGTGCTATAGTAATAGGAATTCTGTAGGCCTAAACATCAACCTCAACCTACGCATTATACTGCATAAAAATTAAGTAAAAATAAATTATATAAAACATAAAACTATAATACTTTTATTTAAAAATTTGAGAAAACCTTTGAGATCTATGGTTAGATAATATTTGTCACTAAAATCAAAATCCATTAAAAAATAGAAAAATTCAACCTCAATATTAAAAAATTTTATTCTGAAAAGTCTGTTTGAAAAGGATTAACAAGGACTGGGAAGTGTATTTTCATACTACATTTTCTACAAGATATACTATCTATAATATATAAAATTTCCTAAAACTCAATTGTAAAAAAAAACAGAAAACAGCAATCTAATCAGAAATTGAGCAAATGACAAGAATGTACATTTCCCTGAAGATATACACATAGCATACAAGCACAGAAAAAGATGTTCAACATCATTAGCCATTATAAAAAAGAAAACTGAAAGTCCAGGGAGATATTAAGAGACAACTACAATAAATGATTAAAATTATATATATACACACATATAGGTATCACACATGTATATGATCTAATGTTATATATGGACAATATATAATGTGTATATGTATATATGTACTCTGTGTGTGTGTGTGTGTGTGTGTGTGTGTGTGTGTGTGTGTGGTGACAATGTTCCAGGTTCTGCTTCAATAAGTAAAGAACTTGGAAGTCATCACTCCTACTTTCAGAAGAATAACAAAAGCTAAAGAAACTGAAAATAAATGAGTTTTCTTAGCTCCATCAGAGATTTGAGTTCATATAAAAAAAGCTATCTCCCCTCACACTCCAGAAAAATAGAAAGATAGGGGAAAACAGAGAATCACAGCTTAACCTTCAGCAAAAGCTGCTGGACTCACTAAATGGTAGAAACACTTTAATGGCTCTTAATAAATTGCTGAAGGCTGCATGTGGAATAGCTTAAAATCCACTGGCATCCTGATTTTAGAGGAATTCTGACTGTTTTATGAGTTTTATTTCCAGGAATTACACTACTTTTTCATGAAGATAAGAGAATAATCTTTAGTGATTTGAATTTGAGCAGAAATAAATGAAAGTAACCATTCCGAAACACAGAGGAAAAGCCACTATTTTAAAAATTGCCAAGAGCATTTTTTTCTACATAATAAAAGCTAGATATCAAGGGAAACTACTTTAACAAAGCCTTATTTAAACCAGGGGAAGGAAAGTTAGTTAACCACTCCAAACGTAACTCTTATCAAAACCTATAAGGGGATGAAAATGGTTAAAATACTATTCTGGAGGTCACAGCTAGAGACTTTAGCTTATTAAAAGAATATATATTTAATCAAAATATTATATAATGCTTTCCCTGTCCAATATCTAATCACCATCACCACACTGATCTAGTATAATAATAGTTGGGTCAAACTGAGAAATTTGCAAAAGACATATACTATTTAAGTAGAAGTTTCTAGGGAAACTCAAAAAGAACAACATGAACAAAAGTTTATGCCTCTGACACTTACAGCTATAACAAACATTAAGTACAGCCCAGCTTCTCTCCAGTTTAAATAAAACTTCACATGAAAGATCTATTTGCCTCATCCTATTACTTGATATGTCATGTCTGATTTTTGACAAAATGTTATAAGGCATGCTAAAAGGCAATGATATAAATATGTAAAGCAAGCATCACAACCAGATTCAGACATGACAGAGATTTGGGAAACATCAGATCGAGAATTTAAAATAATTGTGATTAATATGCTAGAGAACTCCACTTTTGAAAGTAGACAACACAGAAGAACAGAAAGGTACTATAAGCAGAAGATAGAAACTCTAAGAAAGAATAAAAAAGAAATGTAGCTGGGCATGGTGGCACGTGCCTGTAATCCCAGCTACTCAGGAGGCTGAGGCAGGAGAATTGCCTGAACCCAGGAGGCGGAGGTTGCGGTGAGCCGAGATCGCGCCATTGCACTCCAGCCTGGGTAACAAGAGCGAAACTCCGTCTCAAAAAAAAAAAAAAAAAAAAAAAAAAAGAATAAAAAAGAAATGCTAAAAATCAGAAACATTTTCATAGGAATGAGGAATGCCTTTGAGAGACTCATCAGTATACTGGATGCCACCAAAAGAGAACCACTGAACATGAAGATATGCCAATAGAAAATTTACAGACTGAAATGCAAAGATAAAATAATGTAATATTAATAAAAAATTATGTAATATCCATGAAGCTTTCAAAAAATTACAATGGTGCAACATATACAAAACGGGACTATATAAAAGAGAAAAAAGAGGAAAGACACAAATAATTTTAACTAATAACAAAAGACAATTTTCTAATATTGAAAACAGATAACAAACCATAGGTCTAGGAATTTCAGAGAGCAGCAATTGAGAAAAATATTTAAAAATTTATAACTCAAGTACAACATACTCAAACAGCAGAAAATCAAAGACAAAGAAAAAATGTTGAAACAGGGTAGGGTCACTACCTATAGAGGAAAACAGGTAAACATTATATTTAAACTCATCTTCAGAAATCATGTAAGCAAGAGTACAGTAAAATATTTAAAGTGTGGAAACAAAACAATAAAAAACAAAACACGAACCCACGATTTTATATCCGGTAAAACTATCTATAAAATTGAAGGAGAAATAAAAAATTTAAACAAAAACTTAGAGAAGTTTCCTGTTTTTTTAAAAAAATGTTATATGTAACTCTTCAGAGAAAAGGAAAATAGTACATACCAGAGACATGGATTTCTGGGTCTATGGAAGAGTTAGAGAAGAAGAAAACGAGGTAAAATGTACTTTTTTTTCATCCTTATTCTTAACTAATCTAATCAATAACTTTTTTTTTCAAAGTAGTAATAACAAGACTGTGTTGAGTGAGTATACCTTATGAATAAATGAAAATTAATAGCATGAGTGTTATAATGGAGGAAGGAAGAAAGGAATTAGGAATATCTTTTTATAAGGTCAGTACACTACCTGTGTATTATTACAATAGTATTTGAAAGTGGACTTAGATTAGTTGTAAATGTTCACTGAAAACTATAGGGCAACCAAAAAAGATAAATACTTAAACAAAATATGTCTAAAATTTATTTAAGGAAAACTAAAAATGTTGTTTATTTATCTCTAAATAAGTGGAAAGATTTCATGTACATTGATAGGCAAAATCAATACTGTCAAGATGTCAGTCTTTCCGATTTTTTCTATACATTTATTGCAATCTCAAATAAATGTATTACAATTTATTTTGTATATATGGGCAAAGTGTTTGTAAGGTTTATGTGAAAAGGCAAAAGACACAGCATAACCAACATAATACTGAAAAACAAAAAAAAAATGGAGAAGGAGAAAAAGAAGAAAAAGAGACTCATTATTCAACTTCCAGACTTACTAAAAAGCTACAATTATCAAGGCAAAATAAAAGACGAGTAATCAATGCAGCAAAATTTAGAGCCCAGAAACAATCAACTATAGTTGCATAATGACAATCAATTGATATTTGACAAAGGAGCCAAGGCAATGTAAGGTAGAAAGAGGAAACTTCTCTACAAATGATTTCTCTACAAATGATGCTGAAACAACTGGCATCGACATTCAAAAAAGAATCCAGACATAAACCCTACATCTCTCTCACAGTTAATAACACAATGAATCCCATACCTAAATTAAAATTCAAAACTGTAAAACATTTGTAGTATAACATAAATGAAAATCTTATTTTTCATTTTGGTGGTGAGTTTTTAGGCAATGCTGAAAGCATAGTCTATAAGAAAATCAACAAGTTGGATTTACTATAATTAAATAGCTTTGTGAAAGTGACTGTTAAGAGAATGAAAATCAAACCACAGACTCAAGGAAATGTTTTATAACATTTACCAAATAAAGCACTGTTACCAAAAATATACGAATAAGTCTTAAATCTTCACAATAACAAAATTAATAACTAATTTTTTTTTTTAAGACGGAGTCTTGCTCTGTGACCCAAGCTGGAGTGCTGTGGTGTAATCTTGGCTCACTGCAACCTCCAACTCCCAGGTTCAAGTGATTCTCCTGCCTCAGTCTCCTGAATAGCTGGGATTACAGGTGTGCACTGCCACGCCTGGCTAATGTTTGTATTTTTAGTAGAGAAGGTGTTTCACCATGTTGGTTAGGCTGATCTTGCATTCCTGACCTTAAGATCTACCCTCCTTGACCTCCCAAAGTACTGAGATTACAGATGTGAGCCACCACACCCAGCCACAACTAATTTTTAAATGAGCAAAAGATCTGAGTACGTATCACACTAAAAATATACCATTGGCAAATAGCATATGAAAAGACACCTAGCATCATGTATCATTAGGAAATTACAATTTAAAACAATAATGAGATAATAAGATAACACTACCCACCTAATAAGATGGCTACACTAAAACAAAACAAAAAAAACTTGACAATGCCAAATGTTGGCAGAAATCTGGAGTAACAGGATCTCTTTTATTGTTGGTGGATATATAAAATCATACAGACACTCTGAAAAACAACTTGTCAACTGCTTCAATGATCAAATATGCAGCGACCATATGACCCATCAATTTTACTCTTTGGTGTATCTTTCAAAGAAAAAAAATGTTTGTACACAAACACTTCTACATGAATATTCATATAATTTGTCTCATAATAGCCAAACTTGGAAACAACTCAGGTGTCTTTCAGAGGATTAATGGTTAAACAAACTGTGGAATATCCATATCATTGCTCCACAACAAAAGGAATAAACAATATACTTAATAACTTTTATGATTATGCTGAGATAAAAACAAGCAATCCTGAAAAATCAAGTACTGCATGATTTCATGTATGCATAATTCATTTATTAAGACAAATATATAAGTGTAAACAGATTATTATTGCTTTGGATCAGTGACAGGGCGGGTAATGGGCACAGCTATGGAAGACTAACACTAGGGATTTTTTGATGAGGAACTATTCAGTATCTGAATTATATTAATGTGGATATCCAGGTTGTACTACTGTACTATAGTTTTGGAAGAGGAGAAACTCAGCAAAGGTTACAAAGTTTCTCTTTGCATTATTTCTTTTAACTTCGTGTAAGCCAAAATAAAAATTTTAATTTAAAAAATAGAGCACAAGGCAGTCTTCCCATGCTCTTTCTCAATTGGGGTTGGCATTAAGTGAATGTTTCCTGGTGAATTGTACACTGTAACCAGAAAGCATAATTCATAGTGAATCATGTGGGCCAGGGAAACTAGTCGTGGTATCCAACACCCAGGGAAGAGAAGAACAACTGATCTCGCCTAGCCATGTGGCATGTGGAATAAAACAGTATATAGGAGTCATGACTGTGATGTTAGCCAGGCAAATCTGCTATGGGTGTCTTTGCTATTAGATACATTCAGACTGCCTAACAGATATTCAAACTGGCTTGTCCCCAGCACTCAGTCCTTGAAATCCAAATTGTTTACATAGCTTTTACAAATTTAGTTGAAAGTATATTTCTTGGAATTATAACAATAAAAAGAGTAGGACATACAGTTAGTATTTAATGAAGGCTTATCATGTGCCAGACTTTTTTTCCCATGGCTCTATATGAATTACATAATTTAATTACCAACAAATTCCATGAATGGCCTAAAATTTGAATGACATTTCTTCACTTGACATAACTGATTTACAAAGAAATTTAGGTAATTTCCCCCATATTGCAACAGTTTGCACTAAACAATTATAGGATATGAACTAAGCTAATACACTCTGGAGACTGTTAACCACAATACTCTGCTCTATTGCCTTACATAGCAAAACTACATAGGTCATTAAATGTTCTCTATAGAAAATTATTCACAAAAAAAAAACACTAACGTGTAACATTGCTAGAAGTTCCATTCTCACTTTGCTATATATAAAGAAATACCTGAGGCTGGGTGATTTTAAAAAAAGAAAAAAAAATGTTTAATTGGCTCTGGTTCCACAGGCTCTATGGGAAGCATGGTTGCTTCTGGGGAGAAGTCAGGAAACTTTGAACCATGGCTGAAGAAGAAGGAGGCATGTCTTACATGGCCAAAGCAGGAGGAAGTAGGTAAGGGGGAAGGTGCCACACACTTTTAAACAACCAGATCTTCTGAGAATTCTATCATGAGACAGCACTAGGAAGATAGTACTAAGTCATTAGAAACTGTCCACATGGTCCAATAACCTCCCACCAGGCTCCACCTCCAACATCAAAGATTACAATTCAACATGAGATTTGGGCAGGCGCACACATAGGAACCATTTCACAGATGCACCTAGGGGCAAGAATATGTATTTATAACCTAGAAATTGAATATACATCTGATACTTAGTTATTTAGGCATTCTGGTAAAAGACAGCAATGCAAATTATCTAAACATCTTGAGTCAACTCCTTGAAATATGTTGGATTCTGCATTAGAGGCAGGTCATTAAAGCAGCTAGAGACCAAGCTGTCTGGCACCAGCATATCAGGGATTAAAATCTGGCTCTGGCTAAGGTCACATTACTTGGCATTACTTTGCTTTGGTTGCCCTATCTGCATGGGGGGTAGAATATGTGTCATTGTGTTACTGAGAGAATCAGCTACGTGCAAAACATTTAAACAGTATCAGATTCTCTGTTAGCATGTAAAATATGCAGTGTGAATTAAATGTTCAAACCCTGAATGTTTCTAGAAGAAAATAGAAGCGCTCCAATGACCCTAAGTAATTTGGGAAGATAATTAGTGCATTATTTTCAGTGAGAAAGGAAAGAACACAGTCACATATTCCAAGCTAGCTGGGTTGATGTAGTCCCATCTGGCCTTGAGCTGAGATGATTGCAGGAAGTAACAAAATACATGTTTATGGGCATGTGTGTGTGTGTTTAAAAGAGACAAAGAGTGCAATTTATATATCAAATAACTAAAATAATAAAAAATAGAAAGACTTTTATACTAATATATAAGACTTAGGATATGCATAGTTTAATGTAATTTTGCCATTAATTTCTCTTCTTGCCACACCTCTGCTTCTTCCAGACAAAATTTTCTATTTGTTTCTTTCCCCTTCTAGCTCTCATGCTGCACGCTTTACCAAATGCCTGATAATTCCTAAATTTCTGTTCACTTTGAAGACTTGGAAAATTGAAATTTGGAGTGAGAGTTCTATGTTCTTGTCAATTAATAATTTCTGTTTTAGAATGAACCTTTAGGGAGTCAGTCAGTAAGCTTCCCCTCAGCCATGCAGGATGGAAGACACAGCTCTTGGATGCTAACAACTCCTAGCTTCCCTGCTTGCTTCAGCTTTTATACATTTTTAAAGAATAAACTTTTATTGTATTTGTGCAGGGTTTAACATCTGGATGTTGGATTTTGTGGATGGAGGTGGATAAAGGGCATGATAAGGTTTACTGTTACATATAGAATGATTAAACTAATATCTATATTTTTGAACATTTCTTTATTTCATATCCCATCCATCTTTCCAGGCTTCCTAAATCCCAGATCCTTGTGGGGGTTTCGCAGGGAGGCAGACACCATCACCATGAAAGATATACCTTACAAGTACATAAAGGCTGCCATTTCTCTGCTTTGAGTCATGTGCCAAATCTCTCCCATCTTTTAACAAATCTTTCATATATGTATTGATTCTCTTTTCTGCAAAATGTTCCTCTCTTTCCATTTGTGATTTCGTCTTTGTGCATTTGCTTTCAATCAAGTAATGTGTCTATCTGTAAGAAATAAATGGTTTAGGCAGAAAAAGGTATAATTTTGTGTCTTTTTCTTACTATTTTGAAAGACCGCGAATAATGTAGAAGTCCATAAATATAATGTCAGCATTAAAAAAAAGGGCCTTCAGCATTTTGACCATTTGCAAGTGATCAGAATGGATTCCACAACCTTACAAGGTATGTATTAAGAACTGGACTTTATTGTGAAAGAGGAAATCTCAGAAAGATCAGCAAAACTAAAAGTTATATTATCCTCGATCTTCATTAAAAACAAATCCACATGTCGCACATACATACCATAAAATTCAGCCATTGTACAATTCAATATTTTTTAGTACATTCACATATAAGTGCAATCCTCACCACAATTTTAGAACATTTCTTTGTCTCAGAAACAAACTCTCTACCCTTCAGCTACCATCCCTGTAGTTGCTCACCCAACATAGCCCTAGGAAACCACTAATCTACTTTCTGTCTCCATAGCTTCCCCTATTTGGACATTTAATATAAATGGAATCTTACAATATGTGACCTTTTTTCGAACAGCTTTTTCACTAAACATGCTGCTTCAAGGTTCATCCATGTGGTGAGACATATCAGTGCTCCTATCTTTTTATTGATGGATAATATTCCATTGGATGTATATATCACATTTTGTTTATTCATTCATCACTTGATGCACATTTGGAATATTGCCTCCTTTTGAATGTTATAAATATTAGTGCTTATAAATATTTATGCAAAATTTATGTGAACATAGGTTTTCATTTCTCTTGTTTACATAACAAGGAGTGGGAATCCTGGGTCATGATAATGCTATGTTTAATAATTTAATGAGGTGCCAGACTGCTTTTCAAACTGGTCACACTGTTTGATATTCCCACCAGTAGTATTTGAAGGTTTCAATTTTTCTATATACTCATTAATGTTTATTATTTTCTATTTGTTGGTGGTGGTGGTAGTGCTATTTTGTTTTGTTTCATTTTGCTTTTGCCATTCTAGTGGGTATAAAGTGGTATTTCTTAGTACTTTTGATTAGTATTTCCTGGATGAATAACAATGATGAACATTTATTTATGTACTAATTAGCCAGTTAAATTATTTTCTTTGAGAAATGTCTATTCAAATTTATTGTCAGTTTTTTAATTGAATTATTTTCTTTGTATTATTGAGTTGTAAGAGTTCTTTGTATTTTCTGGATATAAAGCCCTTATTAAACGAATGATGTGTGATTTGCAGATATTTTCTCCTATCTCTTGAGGTGTATTTTTATTTTCTGATAATGTGCTTTGAACAATACTATTAAAATTTTATTTATAGTCAGGCGTGGTGGTGGGTGCCTGTAATCCCAGCTACTCAGGAGGCTGAGACAGGAGAATTGCTTGAACCTGGGAAGCAGAGGTTGCAGTGAGCTGAGATCTTGCCACTGCACTCAAGCCTGGGTGACAGAGCAGAACTCTGCAGAGCTCTGTCTAACTATATGGCATTATGTGACCCCTATATATACTTAGATATTTAGATATTTTTATTTGTTGCTCTATGTTAGGTCTTATATTTAAGAATTCATTACCAGTTCCAAGGTGATTAAGATTTATTCTTACTTGTCTTGTAAGCATTTTATGTTTTTAGCCTTCTATTTAGATTTTTTAATCCATTTTCATAGGTTGTGAGATAGGTGCAAACTTTATTTTGTGGATTTCTATTTGTCTTAGTATCATTTGTTGAAAATATGATTATTTCCTCCCTGAATGGTCTTTGTACCTTTACCAAAAATCTTTTGGTAATGGACACATAGATTTATTTATAGTCTCCAATACTTATTGATCTATGTGTTTATTCTAATGTTACTATATGCTATTTCAATTACCTTCCCTTTGTAGTGAGCTTTGAAATTGGGAATTATAAATCCACTATTTTTTTTCTTTTTAAGATTACTGAATATATTCTGAGTTTCTTGAGATTACATAGACATTTTGGAATCACTTTGACCATTTCTAAAAAAAGATCAGGCAGAATTCTGCTAGAGATTGCATTGACTCTGTAGATAAATTTGGATTCTATTGTCATCTTAACAATATTACATATTCTTATCCATAATCATGAACTGTTTCCTATTTATTTAGTTCTTCTTAATTTATTTTAACAAAGTTTTGTAGCTTTCAGCATATAATTTTTGCACTTTTGTGTTAAATTTATTCTTAAGTATTTTATTATTCTTAATAATATGGTAAATATAATTGTTTTATTAATTCTATTTTCTAGCTCTTCACTGTAAATGTATGGAAAAAATTGACCTTTGTATATTAACTTTGTATTCTGCATCTTTGCTGAATTCATTTATAAGTTCAAATAAATTTCTGGTGGATCTGTAAGATTTTCTATATACCAAGATTGTGTGATCTGTAAAAGAGAGATAGTTTTACTTCTTTCTATCAAATTTGAATTCCTTTGATTTATTTTTCTGGTTTCTAATTACTCAGAGTGTTCTTCACTCTTAATCCATCTGTGGAGACCTTCAGCAGAATCTAGTGACATCTGAACATGGTATGGATTTCATTCCAGGTGAGCACCTCCTTTTTGAGGCACTAACTTCTTAAAAAACAAGCAGGAAGATTATGGATGCTGTTTGTTTTGTGCCAGCAGTCTGGGTTTGGGCACCAGCTGCGTTCCATTATCTAACTATAATAAACACCTTAGAGTCCAAGTAGTTTCATAGTTCCTTGAAAGCTGAAGAAAGCTTGGCTTGAAAGCAGACTTTTACACCGGAAAAGCAGAACTTACCATATGCAAATTCATTGTTTGTACAACTTTGAGTAAGGTTCTGAGGTCTTTCCACTCATTACTCCAAACTATACAATTAATAATATTGGATGCTCATTTGTTATGTGAGCTTATTATTATTTATTACTGGATGATGCTCTTTACTTGAAGCAAGAACCTGAGCATGAACTTTATTCTGTAAGTTCACTTTCAATTTAGTATAAACCTCAGGTGATTTGAAACCTAACCTTCAAGAAAAGAAAATCTTAATATTTCATCTAAAGAAAATCATCTCATGCTATTTTTGCATCTTTGCTAAGTTAGGTGTTAAGAATAACCTAGTCCCAATAATATTTAAAAGTTATAATGGGACAGTAAAACTTTAAAGACACATACACACACACGCACACACACACACACACACACACACACACACACACCCCTACTCATTTAGATGGATTTATTTACCTAAGTAGATTCAAACTATTTGGGATCCCTTTCCTTCTAAAGTGGTAATTCCAGCTTATGTTAGCATCTACGTTTATGTTCATTTAATCATGGTTTTAAATAAAACATGAATTGGATTCTTCTATAGGAAAAACTATGTAATAGATCGATTCCTACCTACCTTCAACATTATTTTTTTTCTTTCATCTGTCAAACATCTGCTCCAGGGAAACTGCTCATTTCATTGATTTATGAAAAACATCTTGCACATTCTACCTTAAGACCGTGTCATTCCTTGACCTGCAAGCTCTTCCCTCATATTAAGATCTGACTAAACCTTAACCTCTCTTTCCAATGCAGTTTATATTGTAGCTCATTTTTACAGCATTCCCTGGGTGTATGGGTATGGAGGAGTCTCATTTTTGAATACCCATTCATTCACTCTTTTAACTTACATGAAATATTACATTTCTTTACTTATTCTGTAATACAGCTGTTGTTTCTTACAATTGGGTTAAAATATTATTAAAGAAACACATTTCATGAATGTTACTTCAATGCAGAATCTGTTAAAAACACCAAAAATTATACATATATATATATATATATACATATAACATGTATATATTACATATATATGTATACACCTATTGAATTTCCTATTCAAAATGGACAATAAAATAATACTCGATATTTTCTAAATGCTATTTGTAAAGGTTCCCTTTTCACAGAGCAGAAGAATCCATATAGAAGTCTTGTTACCAGGGAAAGATGATGAGGAAGTGGTTCTATCCAGACTTGTCAACTGATCATGATACTTCTACACAGACTTGACTGAGAATTCCTAGGTTCCTAAGCAATACTTGGTCTACTTAATGGTAAATTCAATTGATCAAAATGTATTACATGAAGCTCCCTAGAGATAGATAAAATCCAACAGTTAGATAAAAACTGAATTTCATTGACTTTTCTAATAGGAAACAGCTAAAGCTACCCATGAACACATTTATCACAGACAAACTTAATGTCATCTTTTAGAGGCCTTCTTTATTGAATCTTAATCTGATGCTTCTTATGAGGTAATATGAGGAGCTTGGTAAAATGCAGTTTACAGCCCCTTTTTTCAGGTGTGATATAAGAGCAATCTCCCAAAATGTCAGAGGTGGATAACTTAACGTTGACTCCAGCTCATAATTCTTTCACAATAAGGAATTCTGATTGACCTCTTTCAACTCAATGTCTTTCATAAATACAAAATCTAATCTGGGACTCAAATGCAATGCAGGAAGTAGAAGACACCTGGGAATGGGTTATGAAATTCCTAACCAAAAAATGTTTAAAGCAGCAGAAAAGAACATACAGATCATAATCTGGATTGATTTTAAGGGTGAGAGGTAGCTCAATTTCATCAAGTCATAAGATTTCACATCTGGCAGGTTCTTATTTGTGCATATGGAGCAGAAAAGTTAATTTTTATTATCAGTTTTTGCTCTTAAATTCTTAGTGACTTGAATGTGAAAGGACTGGCAGCTTTTTAGGAAAAAATGTTTCACCACATTATTTATTATTTCAGGATTATTTTATAAGGTATTTTTAGTACTTGATTAATTTGTTAATGGGACAAGTCGACTTAGCTTATAACTTCATATTAATGTTTCCTAAATGGGCCCCATTAGGCAAGCAATAAAATTTGGAGACAAATCAAAGCTGCTCACTGTGTTCTTTCTCATTTAATTCCAGTGAATGTGGCAAAAGGATCCCCAAGACTGTTACACAAAAGAGGTAAAGTCTGAGGCATTAGACATGATTAAATCATATTTATTTCATTAATAATTTTAAACTTAATAATATACTCCAAGAAATTTCAGATTCACCAATTGGAATAAAATCATAGAAAAACCCAAAGAGGGTATTTTTCTCCCCTGGCGAGAAATTTTACATTTTTCTCATGTTTGTGGCCATGATGTCCCTGGTGGGGCAGTAGTCTCATTTTTGAGCAACCACAGTTTGGACCCTAGTTTCCTCACACAAACAGAAAAAGAACAGATCCTACTTGCAAAATATTGTGTATGTCTTCTCGAACCTGTCTGAGGTAGATCCAGTCATAATGGACTGAACATTACAATAATACAAGGTTAAAATAGAAGGGGTTTATTGCATTCTATATTCCAAATAACTGAAGTCCAGACTCAAACAGATACTTGTACACCCATATTCATATCAGCATTATTCACAACAGCCAAAGGTTGACAAATGTTCATCAAGAGACGATTGGATAAACAAAATGCGATATATATTCATAATAAAATATTATTCATCCCCAAAACAAAAATCTGATACATTGTACAACATGAATCAAACTTCAAAACATTATGATAAGTGAAATAAGCCAAACGCAAAAGAGCAAATATTGTATGCATCCATTTGTGTGAGGAATCTAGAATAGGCAACCCTATAGAGGTATAATTATAATATAATTTACATGGGATGTGGGAATAAAAGATGGAAGAGTATCTATTTGGGATGATACAAATTCTAGAAATTGGCTGGGCCTGGTGGCTGATGCCTGTGATACCAGCACTTTGAGAAGCCACGGCAGGAGGTTCACCTGGGGCCAAGAGTTCAAGACCAGACTGACTTACGTGGTGAAACCCTGTCTCTATTAAAAAGAAAAAAGAAAAAGAAAAACAGCCAGGCATGGTGGCAGGCACCTATATTCCCAGCTACTGGGAATGCTGAGGTAGGAGAATCACTTGGACCTGGGACATGAAGGTTGCAGTGAGCTGAGATTGTGGCATTGCATTCCAGTCTAGAGCAAAACTCCATTTTAGAAAACTCCAGTCTAGAAAAAAAAATTCTAGAAATACATAGTGGTAATAATTGCAGAATATTGTGAAAGTACTTAATGCCACTGAATTGGACACTTAAAATGGTAATTTTGTGTTATGTATATTTTACTACAATAAAAATGCAAAAGAGCTAATGTGTTATTTGTAAGTAAACATTTGTAATAATATAAGATCCCAATAACCGAGATTCCAAAATATTGTTTTATTAAACATCCATATACATTCTTCAAGCATGTCAAATAATCTTCTAAGTGCTTTAGGAATTTTAATTCACTTAACCATTATAATTTCTGTAAGAAGTAGGTATTATTATCATCCCAGTTTTCCAGATGAAGGAATTGTGGCACAGAGTCTTTAGGTAATTTGCCTAAGGTCATACATCTACTGAACACTGTATCCAGGATTCAAACCCCTGCTATGCAGCTCTACAACTTGTACTCTTCATCACTGTGCTATGTGACCAGAACTCCTTGGTTACCTGATTGTAATATCAGAGAAGAAACAGATCCTTCATTTTAGAAAGCCACTTTTAGCATACAGTTGGGAAATGTAATTCTCATTTTCCTGATACTCCAAATGATACATTTACTATTTATCTTGTTTACAAACTCAATTTGTAAAAAATTCAGATGTTTCCTAGATTAATATTTTTTCTAGTAATGGTTTTATGTAATTTTAGAAATCATTTAATACCCTGTATTTAACTACTAAATAGTTGTTTTGGTTGTTTGATTCATCATTTTCTGTAATTCTAGAATTTTAAAAATCATTTACTCAATTAAGCCATTAATGAGTGTGTAATATATGTAAATAATTATGATACCTAAGAAAAGCCACATATGCATCTACCTCAACTTTATCTACCAAAGAAACAGGCATATGAAAATGTGCTTATAAAATATAGTAGTGGAAGAGATAGAATATAAGCAAAGGGATGTCTTAAAACAATATGCCATACATAGAGAGCAGTAATGTATTTATTTGCTGGAGTACATTGTAATTCTTCTATCATAAAGGCACATGCACATGTCTTTATTGTGACACTGTTTACAATAGCAAATATTTGGAACCAACCCAAATGCCCATCAATGACAGACTGGATAAGGAAACTATGGCACATATACACCATGGAATACTATGCAGCCATAAAAAAGGATGAGTTCCTGTCCATTGCAGGGACATGGATGAATTTGGAACCATCATTCTTAGCAAACTGACACAAGAGTAGAAAACCAAACACCGCATATTCTCATTCATAAGTGGGTATTGAACAGGGAGAACACATGGATGCAGGGAGGGGATCATCACACACTGGGGTCTGTCGAGGTTTGGGGGGTTAGGGGAGGGATAGCAGGAGGCAGGGACATGGGAGGGATAACATTAGGAGAAATACCTAATGTAGGTGATAGGGGATGGGGGCATACATGCACTGTGTCATGTGCATACCTATGTAACAATTCTGCAGTATCTGCGCATGTACCTCAGAACTTAAAGTAAAATTTAAAAAAAAGTGAAATTGGAAAACACCTTCAGACAAAGGAAACTAAAATACAGCATACCATAATTAATAGGATGCTGCAAAAGCAGTTCTGAGAGGGAAATGAGTAATAATAAATGTCTATGTTAAAAAGGAAAAAAAATCTCAAAAATCTAACTTTATACCTTAAATAACTAGAAAAATAAGACAAACTAAACTGAAAATTAACATGTAGAACAAAGCAGTAAAAATAGAGTAGAAATATCCAAAATAGAGAATAGAAAGAACACACACACACACACACACACACACACACACACACACACACACAAATGCAACTAAAAGTTGGTTTTGAAGAGATTAATAAAATTGGAAAGCCATTAGCTACAGTAAGAAAATAAGACAGAAGACTCAAAAAAAGAAGAAATAATGAAAGAGGAGACACTAAGCTGAAACCATAGAAACACAAAGGATTATATGGGACTATTATGAATAAAGAAATGTCAAGAAGGCAGAAAACCACACTGCCATGTGTGTACCTATGCAACAATCTTGCATGTTCTTCACATGAACCCCAAAACCTAAAATGCAATATAAATAAGTAAATAAATAAAAAATATAAAAAAGAAATGTCAAAAAATATTAATCTAGAAAAAATGAAGAAATTTCTAGTAACATAGAACCTATGAAGACTGAGCCATGAAGAAAAAGAAAGCCTAAACAGACCAATGATAAAGAGATTAAATCAAAAACCTCCAAATAAAAGAAAGTCCAAGTTCAGATGGTTTCACTGCTGAATTCACCCCAATATTTAAGAAAGAAATGCAAATAATATTTTTCAAACTCTCCCAAAAAACTGAAGAGGAGGGAATGCTTTCAGATCCCTTCATGAAATCACCATTGCTCGGATACCTAAGCCAGAAAAATATAAAAGAAAACTGCAAGCCGGTATCTCTGGTGACTATAGATACAAAAACATTCCAAGGAATACTAGCTAATGGAATTTAATGACACACTAAAATAATCTTACAGTATGACCAAGTGAGTTTTATTACTAGAATTCAAGGATGGTTCAACATAGCAAACACTCTTTATATGATGCTTGTTATTATCTATTAGAATTGCATTGACTACAAATCAACACAACCTACTGTTATTAAAATGTGGATGGGCCAGGGTCTAGGATTTGGGACATTTATTGGAAAAGAAATTGGTTTAAGATTCTATTATCCCATGACATCTGTTTGATTTATAGTGGCCATTCTGGAGGCCAGTTCTTTATTTTTTTTTCTTAGCATCCTTCACCGTTCATTTGGCTAAAAAATATAAAAAAGAGGTTGGAAGCTGGTTATTTCCCCACTCTTGTTCACAAAATATTTTAGAACAAATATGGGAACCAGAGTAGAGTAAAGAAAATAAACAGGTATATAATTGGTAGTTATACTTAAGGCTCTATGCCTTAAGGAAAACCCATTTCTTAATACCTTTCTACTTACCATTTGAACATTACTATGGGCTGCCTTAAGAATAACGACATCTTCAAACAGAATTAAGGTAAACATAATGGGCATGCACTACCTTTTTTGATATATGTCCAAAGATATATATGACTGTCATCAATTATCTACCTCTCTTCTTGTAAGAAGGAGAAAAGAAGCTATTAGAGTGAGAATATAAAAGTGTTTACTTTTACACTAAGCTATCATCCCTTGATAATTATCTGGAAGTCTCATCTGGTATGACAATAAAGAAGAAAACAGACTCATTTTTAGCAACAAAGACGTAATGATTTTTAACTGTAAAATGCAAAGAAACTAAGTGATCAAATGTAAAAGGTTACATAACTTTTTCAGCATATAACACAGTGCATAGAACAAAGTAGGTATATAATTTTATTTCAATTTGACATAGAAAGTAATATATATATATACACATATATTTTATATATATATATAATATGACAAAAATATGACAAAGAGCTTTTATTCTTTAAAGGGGCTATAAGTGTTGGGCAGTGTACATCCCAGGTAAACCCTAGCTGGCTCAGTGATGTAAACTTTCCAGGAGCATGGCCTAGGAAGTGTGTTAGTTCTTTTGATGCCCAGTGTTCTTGGGGTCTGATTATAATGGAGGCATAATGGGACTAACTGGTGTGAAGGTTGCATAAGGAGAACTCTAAAATGCAAACCTGCTTATGTGCTCTTCTGCCTCAACTTTAGCATTATTGTAAGAGTTTTCAGCCCTCTCTTCCTATTTTAACCTACAGCCTGTGTATATTTGAGCCATCAAACCAATTGACTGGAGTTATGTAGTGGAAAGGTTTCAAATGAGAGTTTCACTCACATTTAGGAAGTCATATTACTGTAACTTTCTCTGCTTAGCCTTGGGAAAAGAAAAAAAGTCATATATCAACATCTAAGTGCTGCAAAAAGCACGCCATGCACTTTCTCCTTTAACTGCTTCATAAAACTGAATTTCTGTCTACAGAACAGAAGCTAAATATGAACTCATTCTGTAAGGGCAGAAAGACTAATTTTCTTTTTAGTGTTCCATATGGCTAAATTTCACATAAAAATCCTCATGTGACTAGGAAGGACTAAGGCAACTTCTTATGGTGCACCACCAAACACAAGGAAAATTTCTAGAAAAATATGAAAATACATGAGTCAGATCAAGGTGTTAAGTTGCTCAGTCTCTTAAAAATAGTAAATGCCTAATATGTGCTAAGAAATTTAAGACACACAAAGCAAAAGGCCAAATCTAAGATAGTGCACCAATTGTTAAGTGAATAACACCAATATGAGAAAAGAATGGTATAAGCAAGGATGTGATAATATGCTGTAAATATCACTAACTTCCATAATTTCATCCAGTGAAAATGTATAGTTCAACCTTGGTTATGTCTTTTGAAAACAGTATCTATCCAAACCAACATAGCTCCCTCTCAGTCATTTAACTGCTGTCTCTAGTCACTTCTTTTCAATGTCAAGAACTATTACTAGTTGTATATGAGGGACCAATAAGTGCTACTTCTTTAGCACTTTTTATCATTTAAAAATTAGTATTACATGCATTATCTCTCTAAAAGCATGGCTTACCCTAGGTTCTCTCATCTGTATGTAACAAGCCTGGGTCAAAACCAAAATTATTTATGGGTTATAAAAACAATGAGACTTGAGAGATCGGTACCAGATCTGGGTTTTGGTAAGAATATGGTAGTGGCTTGTGTCAAGTTTTAGTGATTTTTCTCCCCAAGGTAAGGCTCACTTGCATAGTTAGAAGACATGGGTGCTTTTTTTGCATTATCTGGGTGTTATCAAACCAATCTGTAGAACCAATTCTCTCTGCAAAATCCAGTTGGTCTCTCAAATGGCTCTCCTTGACTGTACTATGAAACTCTCTTCTAGCTTATTTTGAATGTTAGGGGATTCATACAAAACATTTTATTCTAATTCTTCAGAAAGCCATAAACATATTATTCATCACTTCATTTACTGTCTTTCATAGAAAGACCAAAAAAGAGAGACAGAAAAAAAAATCATATTTAAATGCCAAGAAAATATGTTTCCTCGAGAAGCTTTCATGATTTTCCTTTGAACATTATGAATCATGTAACTCGCTGCTTCCATTTTTGCTTTGGCCTTCCAAATATCAGAGTTAAATTTATGATTTGGATAATAGTGGGAGACTTTAACATCACATTGTCAATATTAGACAGATCAACGAGACAGAAAATTAACAAGGATATCCAGGACTTGAATCCAGACCCGGAACAAGTAAACTTAATAAACATTTATAGAACTCTCCACCCCCAATCCACAAAACATACATTCTTATCAGCATCACATCACACCTACTCTAAAAGTGACTACATAATTGGAAGTAAGTCACTCCTCAGTAATTGCACAGCATTTCACAGGTTTAAACGAAGTATTGGTTGGCTGCTTGTTTATTTTCCTCCCTTATTCCTTCTTTTCTCCATTGTTCAGCACAATTATTGTCATAAAAGAGGTTTTCAATATCCATTTTTAGACTGCATTGTTGCCTGGACAGCAAAGCAAGATCCTCGCTCTCTCTCCCTCTTTCTCTTCCTCTTTCTCTCTTTCATTTTGTTTCTTTCTTTCTCTTTTTCTTTCTTTTTCTTTTTTCTCTTTTTTTCCCAAAAACAAAAACAACAACAAAAACAAGCATAGTACCTGATGAATATTGTTTTAATTCTAACCCTCCTCCTACACTTCACCCTCAAGCAGCCCTCACGTCTACTGCTCCCTTCTTTGTGTTCATATGTATCTCATTTTGCCCCTGCCAAGGCTCACATCTCTCTCTTCCTTTCTCCTAAAACCCTCTCCCTTACTCATTCCTCATCCCTTCCCTTCTCTGTTTCAAGAGAGCTGCCTTAACTGATACCTTGTTGCTCATGCCTGAGATCAATTGTTTAACGTCTCTGCTCTGAACAGATTTGAATTCTTCAAGAGGAAATCGTATGGCGATTTGAGAAATAACCAGGATAATCAGTTCAGTGCTATATGAAGTATGGCTTTTAAACATAGACTCATTCTCAGTAGCTAAAAAACCAGAGTATTATATGTTCAACTTAGGTGATTATTGGTTATTTTACTCTTGTCACCTGATAATCTATTTTGAAGTTCAGGAATTCTTTATGGAAAGTAATTAATATAATTATGCACTATTACACAGTGACTCCTGGCAGAAAAAACTGCATACGTACGGAAGTCCTAGCACCTAAATTAAAAAAAAACATGTACCTAATTCTTTACACCTACTGTTGCTTGACAACGTCTGTGAAGCAAAGTTAGTGGCCAGGCTTATTTGAATGGCTTAGCTAAAGAAAGATGCATTCTTTTTCCAAGCTCTAGAGCATTACCATGCAATAGTGTTCCGAGTCTACGTATCATAACTCTGAGCTGGTGCCGTCAGCCTCAAAGTAACATGCTGCTTTGCAGTTAGCTTTTTGCTTAGTTTCTAGTGTCATTTTTCATGGACTTTTTTCACTGTCTTTACCCACTGATATATCAGAAAAATAAATAAATAAATAAATTTAGGATTTGGTTCAAAAACTGTGAATTTCTCTGTAGCCTGAATATTATTGTTTTAGATAGAGTTCTAGTCCCAATTTCAAAATGAATTTGATATTCTTTTGTATCTTTATATCCCAATCTTCTATTATTTTCGCTTCATGATAGATTACCCAAATCTAACAAAGTATATGAAAAATTCAAAATAAGTAATAAGAAGTTCAATTATTTTGAATTTTAATTATTATTTGCTGTGACAAAGTAAGCATACTATAAGGATCTGAACTTTTTACAGGAACTTTACTTTGCCTATCAAAAGGTAATTTAGAGTTTACGAATCTAGATTTTTAATGGAGACAGTTTCATGAATTAAAAGGTCAGTTCTGCTTACTTACTACTATTTTGAAGGTGAATTTGATTTTTAGAATCTGATTCAATGGCCCAATTATATTTTCCTTCTATTTTTATCTCACTGAACTATTTGCATGCTTGTTGGATTAAAAATCTATAAAAGAATGCTTGGTAAAATAAAAAAATGCATGTATAATAAATTGAACACAATAAGTTCTCCACTTCATTCCTGCTTTGAAATGAAAGCAATATAGCACAATCATTGTAAAAAGTGACAGGACAGACAGAGGCTTATTAAAAATATATTATCTTTACAGTTTTACATGCATTAAATATGTCAAAGCTTTTCCAATTCTTTTACTTTTTCAGCCTGAAACAGAAGGGGATTCAACAGGGGAACATCTCTTGTGCCAGGGCTCGGCTGAGTTACTGCATTTCCTAATCCAAAAAACCAGATTTCATTATTTTATGCAAAGATAAATCTTGTTAAATGTCTGTGTTATTTTTTCTTCTGAAAAGAAAGAGCCAATTTCTTTCTAATACTACTTGGCAATCATTAAAACATACACATTTTAAAAATTATTGTCTATAAACTCTTGCTAAGTTTGTTCAGAAGCAAAATATCAGCCTCACAATGAAAAAATGAGTATGAGATCACAAACCAAAATTCCAGAGCCAAGGTAGAATGCGGCGTTCATGCATAGGAAAATGAAAAGACATTCAATAGGCTCCGAAATGTTCATTCTACTTGGGCTGGTCTTCATAAGGCTGCCCTCCACTGACTGAACACAATTCTCTAACAAGGAAAACATGCCTCTGGCTACTATATCCCTGCAAGCCACTGATATCAAGTCTATATCAAGCTCTCTTCCCACAACCATATCACCCCTCAGATCTTATTATTTGTGTAAGTATATAAGAGCTTGGCGTGACTTTCATAAGGAATTTGAGTTTTAATAAGAATGATAAAATATTAGTAGAGTGATATTCAAGAATGCTGTGGAAAAGAATGCATTGTGGAAAAAGGAGTAGCAGACCCAAAATCATGTCACATAGAGAAGAATCACCTAATACTGATGCTATATCATCCTAGACCACAAATCCAGGACTATGAGGAGAGATGTCCTTTGCTAATGAAGATGTAATAATGTACTCTTTACATTGGTATTTTTTATGCATGGCAGTGAAAATTTTGTAACAATATAAATGCTTAATGGGTTAAACTAAGTATTCTGTACAACTACCAGGTAGTCATTCAAAGGAATATAGTAGAAAAATATTTATTGGGAAAAATGTTCAAGATAAATTATTGACAAAAATAGAGGGCAAATATGCAAACAGCTATTTTCCAAATTTTCTAAAAGTAGCAAGATAATAACCTCATGTCAGGGAAAACACTCAAAAACCTTTATTCTATTTTTTTCCTAAAATAGGAAAAGACGATTTACTTTTCTCTTTAAATAATTTTTCTCAATGAAAAAGAAAAATTCTGCTTTTCTTAGTTTTCACTTAAATTTGAAAAATATTCTAATTTAGAGACCTAATTAGATACCTAATTTTGTTGATGAATTTCTTATCCCTTTTCTAATTGACATTTAAGAGGTGTGGGTCTCACCTGAATACCTCAGGTCTATAGCAGTGATTTTAACCAATAAAAGCAATAGTACATTTCAAGTAACAGTGATCATCAATCTCTATCAAAGAGTTTTACATCAATAAACCATATACTGATTTAAGAATATCCATTAGGACTCTTATAGTTTAGCAAGAAGTTGAAAAGCTGCCATCTTGTTTTAGAAACTGTCAGAGTGATTGAGCCACTGATATAAGAAAGACCCCTGATATGAGGAGGGAAGACACTTGCAGGGAGAGAGGAAATTTCTCATAGTGCTGGATCCTAAGGAATAAATGTGACTTAGCAGCTCATCAGCACATGAACTTTTCTCACTAAACTAATCTTGGTCAGGCAAATATTGCCTCAAGATGAGTCAATAACACTGCAGATAAGCTCATTTTTTAACACTACATTAGAAGATGATGGTGATGTCACATTTCAGCCATCACACATGTTCTTGTTTTGCTCACGTGGTGAGATTTCCACCAAAATAAGCTAGGGAGGAAAAAGGAAATTATCTTTTATTGGCCCTCGAATATGAGCTCCACCATGAGAATGGAGCAGGAAGTTGCCTTTGGGCCAATAGTCTTGTCTGTTTTGCTGACAATCAACTATGTGCCATGATTTTTTGTTATGGTATTTTATTTTATCTGTGTAGTAACCCTATAAGATGGACACTATTCATTTTACAGATACGGCAGTTGAGGTTAAAAGGGATTCACTGATTTCCTAAAAAAAGATAGAGCGTAGATGTCAAATTCATATCAATCACAGTGTGGTGAGGTTAAAGGGAACATTTTCTGAGACTATAAGGTATTGGTAATATCTTCAGAGGATTTCTACAATTTTCATATTTGGAGACTAAATTTATTTTCAATTAACATACAGTAATATCAACATATTTTTAATATGAGATTCATAATAAAAACCCTACTTTCTGCCTTTTCCCACCAGTTTTACCTGTGACATCTCTTATATACCCATGGGCCACTTCCAATCTGTTTATTCATAGTACCGTTTATTACCTAAGTCTGAATTGCTTTCATTCTCTTGTGATATTCCATAGAATATTTGTTTATTCATATATTTATTAGATAGTATCTTTCAAAATGTGTTTTCTTAGTTTAGTTCACTCTTACATGGCCTCTTTATCTTACTTAATTTTAATGTGCATTTTACTTGACTTAAATATGTTAACAGCATCAACCATTTTTTTTCAATGCTTACTATTAGTATGTAGCAGCAAATTTATTAAATGTTTTAAAAGATCATCTCATGTATTAATCACAAAACTGCTGCAATTAAGTAAAGAGATTAAATGCTAATGATATTATTTGGACGTCTGTTCCCTCCAAATTTCATGCTGAAATTTGATCCCTAATGTTGGATATGGGGCCTGGTGGAAGGTGTTTGGGTAAGAGGGGGCAGATCCCTTT
The DNA here is from genome assembly GCF_048565385.1 of Saimiri boliviensis. NCBI lineage: Eukaryota > Metazoa > Chordata > Mammalia > Primates > Cebidae > Saimiri > Saimiri boliviensis. Next base: position 112,892,294 of record NC_133453.1, read on the forward strand.
TGAATGGCTTGATACCTTCCTCAAGGTTATGGGTGGAATATTGCATTATTAGTTCTCTTGTGTTGCGGTCGTTAAAAAGAACCTGCCCCCTCCTCCCCTCTCTCTTGTTCCCTTTCTCTCACTGCCTCATGCCTACTTCACTCCACCTTCCACCATGCTTGCAAGCTTCCTGCAAGCTGCTGCTGTAGTGCTTGTACAACATGAGGGACCATGAGCAAAATAAACTTTGCTTAAGGGAATTGCTATAAAAAGCTATACTTGCGTATTTCTTTGCAGCAAGACCAAACAGACTAATCTAGCTAGTGTATTGTGGTGGAGGAAAAATATTTTCTAAATTATATCTGAAGAGAAATTGCAAAGTTACAAAATTAGATGTTTGGAAATGATCTTCGAAGTGACTAAGTGGCATATTTTTCTTTCTGCACTCTGCAGCAACTGCCAGTGATCCATGGTGCTATGCATTTGGGGACAATCAAAGAGCAGTAAGAAGTCACGGTTCCCTACTTTATAGTTTATTAAAATGCTTTTCCTCTGTCTGTTTTATATTGTATATATGAATAATTTCATTTAATAAAAGTAATCTAGGCTACGAAATTTTGGAAATGGACAACCAAATCTCTTAGTGAAATATAACATAAACGTCTTTAGTATTTCAACTGATGTTTGCATTTCAATTCTTCTGATAATTAGCTAAAGTCCACATTTTTCTCATCTATTAAATGACAACAATCTTAGCAGATTTTTAAAATAGATATAAGAATGCATGGAAATTCATAAGTATGTGAACAACCTAAAACCCAACAATGAGATGTTTACGTTACTGTCTGACTACCCTTATCTTCCCAGAACATCCCATCAAGTAACATTGCAGATATTTCAGCCCATGCAGAGAAAGGGAACCCATTGTCCATAGGGAAGAAATCCACCTTTGAATAGTGCTAACTGGCAGCAACACTAATTATGTAACAATAAAAATTATAATAGAAACATAAGTATACATTATTGCTTCGATTGCACCTAAAATTGAAGTAGTTTCTCAAACTTCTTTTTCAGTTCTTAGCTCGGCATTTTTTCTTATCTTTGGTCCCTTTGCAAAGCGTTATGTGATCCTGTGATGCCTTTGATAACCTGCCACTTGAAGGCAGAAGTTATTGTAGTTAGTAGCACATTCACCAGATTTCAATTTTGCCTTCGAACATCTTTTTGCAAACATTATTTGTCCTGCATTTTGTCAAGAGAATGTAGAAGAGTCTTCTCAAGCATCTTTCCAACATTCACATTTTGTATGAATGTGACTAAGTGGGTCTCCATGGCAGCAAAAGTAAGCAAGCTCATCCAGTCTCAGAGGTTCAGTATCAAATTGGTAGAAACATGGCATCTCCTCCCACATATTTCTCACTCATGTACCATAGGCCTATCTTCACTGGAAAATAGCAAGTTGAAAAATAATACATGGCATATGCTGCATTTTTAAAAAGATATTTTCTGAATCCCAAATAATGGAAGCTAATTGTAAAGACTTTAAAATTGTTAAAGTAGAGATATAAAAATACAGCATAGATATGTTAAACAATTTTTTTTTAATTGTCCATAATCACATAACCCAGGTATAAACCTGGTCAACATTAAGATGGGTTTTCTAGGCTTGCGGTATTGTTATCCATCTCATTTTACTGTTTTTGAAATGATGATGTAGAAGTTTATATAAGCTTTATACATTGCCATGTTTGTACCTATGCAACAATCTTGCATGTTCTTCACATGTTCCCCCAAACCTAAAATGCAATAATATATATACATATATATATTTTACCATTTTCTATATAATTAAAGATTGAATTTAAACATATACTTTAATCAGCTTTACAAATTTGAAAATTGTTTAATTTCCTTTTAAATTTATATATTTATTTTAATACCTTGATCAAGTTTTAAGTTCTGAAAAATTCTAGCTAATTGATGAAACACACACACATTCTATCTACAAACTGACAACATAATAAAAAAAAATTTGTATTGTATCAGATAACCTAACAATGTTAAAACTAAGTAAGTTGCCATGTATTATAGGAATCTTATTTTAAAGATATTCCTATTTTTTCAACCCTAGAGGGATAAATGTACAGATTGACATCTAGAATATGAGGAAGGACACTAACATTAGATCCTAGGACTTCTCATCCTTCAATTATTCTATTTTTCTTTATAAGTTTTATACTTTGCAAACAAATTTCTCCTTTCTTATCTTTCAAAACTCTGAGAGACATTAAATCCTATTAACTTCATTTATCACTCATCTGAATAACTAATAATTTATACAAATGGCAAGAGTTAATTCTCACACATGACAATTTCAGGAGCTGAGACAAATTTCACAAACCTCAAAAGGATTTTTCTGCCTATCTCTCTTCTAATGCATATTTTGAGCCAAACTGATTCTCACAGGAATTATCCACTTTTATCTTTTGAGTTTCCTATTATAAATAATGAAGAGAGAAAAATATGTGTGTGTGTGTGTGTGTGTGTATACAACACAATATTTTTGCAAGAAAAACAAAACAAAATTGGAACCCATACACACGAAGCTAATTACATGTAATACTTCAAATTTTTCAGAAAAGTTCTCACTGCCAGACTTAATACTTAAAATTCTCTTCCTCTTATTTCTTTTTTCTTTTCTTTTTTTTTTTTTTTTTGAGATGGAGTTTCGCTCTTGTTACCCAGGCTGGAGTGCAATGGCACCATCTCGGTTCACCGCAGCCTCCGCCTCCTGAGTTCAGGCAATTCTCCTGCCTCGTCCTCCTGAGTAGCTGGGATTATAGGCACGCACCACCATGCCCAGCTAATTTTTTGTATTTTTAGTAGAGACGGAGTTTCACCATGTTGACCAGGATGGTCTCGATCTCTCGACCTCGTGATCCACCCGCCTGGGCCTCCCAAAGTGCTGGGATTACAGGCTTGAGCCACCGCGCCCGGCTCCTCTTATTTCTTAATTCCTATTTAAATTAATTCTTTAAATATAATTTATTTGCAGCTTAGTCTAAACAAATTCAAGAGTGCACACCCGTAAGAAAGCAGAGAGTGGTTCAAACACAGGGAGTGATGCATTCTTAAAATGAAGAATGTTCTTGCGGGAAGGAAACAAAGGTTGGTTTTGCAAATTCGGTTCCTCCCTTCATTTGGTAACATAACACTGAGTTACTAATCTGAAGTTAATATAAGAATTGGTTCATTTAAAAGGTTAATGCCAGAAGCCTTTTACTTTGTAACTAGGCTACCTTTCTCAATGAGAGTTCTAGGTGTTACAACATTGCCTGCAAGTTCACTTTCCCTTTGTATATAAATATGTAATATTAAAGAGACATGTTACTCTAATAAACTCATTTCATATTATGCCAGATTCTTTTTTCCTGACCGAAACACAAATCTGCGTGCTGAGAGCTCAGGGAATAGTGTGTTGTGTTCTATATCCGTGTTTGTAACGTTTGCCCAGTAATCTCCAATTTATATTTATAATGTACAGTGTTGGTGGGGTGTGTGGCCCTGCCTCATAGCAAGACTGTTTATTCTATCAACAAATATTTAGTGGTCAACTACCAAACACTGGGCAGGATAGCAGGGTCTTGAGATACAGTGATAACAAAGGTGCAAATCTTTAAGGAGAACATGATTCAGTAGAAAGGAAATGAACTATTACAATACAACTCCAGCTATTCAACTGTGTTATAGAACACTAGAACTTATATCTCCTGTCTTACTGTAATTTTGTACCCATTAATCCTGATCTCCTTTCTTCCCTCCCCTCCCTAGCCTCTGGTATCCACTATTCTACTCTCTTCTTTTCTGAGATCAACTTTTTAATTTCTCAATGTGAGTGAGAACTTACAATATTTCTCTTCCTTTGCCTGGCTCATTTCACTTAACATAATGCACTCCAGACTCATCCATGTTTAAACAAATGATATTCTTTAATTCTTTTTGATGGCTGAATAATATTCCATTATGCTTGTATATCTCATTTTCTTTATTCATTCATTTGTTGATGGACGCTTAGTTTAATTTCATATCTTGGCTATGGTGAATAGTGTTAAAATAAACAAGGGAGTGCAGATATCTCTTTGGCACACTTATTTCCTGTCTTTTTGATATATACCCACTAGTAATTTTCATCTTTTGAGGATTCTTTGTATTGTTTTTCATCATGGCTCTACTAATTTACATTGCCACCAATGGTGCATAGAGCTCCCTTTTCTCCTTTTCCTCACCAGTATTTGTTACTTTTTGTCTATTTAATAATAACTATTTAAACTGAGGTGAGGTGATACCTCAATGTGGTTCTGCTCTGAATTTTTTTTGATGATTAGTGATGTTGGGCATTTTTTTTTTTAATTACACTTTAAGTTCTGGGGTACATGTGCAGATCTTGCAAGACTGTTACATAGGTATACACACGCTGCAGTGCTTTGCTGCCTCCATCCCCCTATCATCTACATCAGGTATTTCTCCTAGTGTTGTTATCCCTCCCCAGCATCCCCACCCCCACTATCCCTCCCTTCATCTCCCAACCCCCACAGACCCCAGTGTGTGATGGTTACCTCCCTTTGTCCATGTGTTTTCATTGTTCAACAGCCACTTATGAGTGAGAGCATGTGGTGTTTGTTTTTCTGTTCTTGTGTCAGCTTGCTGAGAATGATGGTTTCCAGATTCGTCCATGTCCCTGCAAAGGACAGGAACTTATCATTTTTTATGGCTGCATAGTATTCTACCTTGTGAAATAGTATGCACCACATTTTCTTTATCCATTCTATCCTTGATGGGCATTTGGGTGGGTTCCAATCTTTGCTATTGTAAGCAGTGCCACAATAAACATATGTTTGTATGTGTCTTTATAATAGAATGATTTATAATCCTTTGGGTATATATCCACTAATGGGATTGCTGGGTCAAATGATATTTCTATTTCTAGGTCCTTGAGGAATCACCACAGTGTCTCCCACAATGGTTGCACTAATTAACACTCCCACCAACAGTATAAAAGTGTTTCTATTTCTCCACCTCCTCTCCAGCATCTGTTGTCTCCTAATTTTTTAAAGATCACCATTCTAACTGGTGTGAGATGGTATCTCAATACGATTCTGATTTGCACTTCTCTAATGACCAATATGATGAGCATTTTTCAATATGTTTGTTGGCCACGTAAATGTCTTCTTTTAAAAATGCCTGTTCATATCCTTTGCCCACTTTTTGATGGTGTTGTTTGCTTTTTTCTTGTAAATCTGTTTTAGTTCTTTGTAGATTCTGAATATTAGCCCTTTGTCAGATGGGTAGATTGCAAAAATTTTTTCCCATTCTGTTGGTTGCCGGTTCACTCTAATGATTGTTTCTTTTGCTATGCAGAAGCTCTTAAGTATAACTAGATCCCATTTGTCTATTTTGGCTTTTGTTGCCATTGCTTTTGATATTTTATTCATGAAGTCCTTGCCTATGCCTATTTCCTGAATGGTATTGCCTATGTTTTACTCTAGGATTTTTATGGTGTAAGTTCTTATGTTTAAATATTTAATGCATCTGGAGTTAATTTTTGTATAAGGTGTAAGGAAGGGGTCCAGTTTCAGCTTTCCACACATGGCTAGCCAGTTTTCAATATTGGGTATTTAAAAAATATATCTATTGGCCATTTATATCCCTTTTTTTGAAAAATGTTCATTCAGATTATTTGCCTGTTTTTCGTTTAGATTATTGGGGTCCGGTTTCAGCTTTCCACACATGGCTAGCCAGTTTTCAATATTGGGTATTTTAAAAATATACCTATTGGCCATTTGTATCCCTTTTTTTGAAAAATGTTCATTCAGATTATTTGCCTGTTTTTCATTTGGATTATTTGGTTTATTTGCTATTTAATTGAGTTCATTATATTTTCTGGATATTATTCCTTTTGTTGGATGTATAGTTTGCAAATAGTTCGTCTCAGTTTGTAGCTCATCTCTTCACTCTGTTGGTTGTTTCCTTTACTGTGCAGAGACTTTTTAGTTTGATGCAATTCCATTTTTCTCCATTTGCTTTTGGTGCCTGTGTGTTTGAGATATTAGCCAGAAAATCTTTCCCCGACCAATGTCCTCAAGTGTTTACCCTGTGTTTCCTGTAATAGCTTTAGAGTATTCACTGTTAAATTTAAATTGTGAATCCATTTTGAATTGATTTTGGTGTACAGTGAGAGATTGAGGTCTAGTTTCATTCCTATGCATATGGATACCCTGTTTTCACAGCATGTTTATTGAAGACACTGTTATTTTCCCAATATGTTTTTGGCATTATTGTCAATAATCAATTGACTGTAAATGCGTAGCTTCATGGCATATAACATTTTTGAACAAACGCTACTGGGTCTAAAATTGAGACTATTTCTGACTCATAGTCTGGGACATCCTTTGGTGCTGTCATTGCAGGAGGGGAGCCTTCCAAGCACAAAGAATAGCATGCAAAAGTCAATAATTAAAAAATTCTGCAGGCACCACTGGAAAATTATGGTTTATTAATATAAGGAAGGAGTGGCCCAGGAATGAAAAGATATTATGGACCGAAAGTGTATATACCCAGGAATACTCCTATGTTGACTCCCCACCCTCAATGTAATGACATTAGGAGATGGGGTTTCTAAAGGTAATGAGGTTTAGATGAGATCCCTTGAGGGTGTAGCCCTCATGATGGAAATAGCATTTTCACAAGAAAAGACACAAACTGTCCCTTCCCTCCCTATACTGATGCCCTCCACCCTCCCATCTCCACTTCTGATCATGTGAAGACACAAGAAGACAGTCATCTGGAAATTGGCAAGGAGCCTCTCACCAGACACAGAATATGCTGTACCTTGATCTTGGACATCCCAACCTCCAAATCCATGAGAAATAAATGTTTGTTGTTTAAGCCACCCAGTTTGGGGTATTTCGTTATAAGAGTTTGAACTGATTAAGATACCAACTATCACTATTTTAAGAAAAATAGCAGATGATTTTTATGTTCTGGTGGTTTAAGAACTAGTCTTTCAAAACATAAAGTTCTTAGGTATGTGTGTCATTCTTCTCCTACGTTTTCCACTTATTATTCTCTAATATTTCCTTTCCTTTGGTTTCTATACCTATGTGATATATTTCTGAAAGGAGAATCCTATCACCTTCCAGACAGCTATGATTATGACATTTTTTAAAAGTAAAACACCAAAAGTGACATAGGACTCAGTGGTTTCTTATGTTGTAATAGATTAAATTAATTAGCAAAGAACAGAAATGAAAATAAAGTTAAGGCACCATTGCAATAAAATAAATGATGACTAAACTACAGAGAAGTGGTTATAAATGTAAATTAAAAAACAAAGGAGGGGGCCTTTGAATTATCCTTACCTTTGGACAATACAGTAAATCATTATTAGAGTCTGAGATACTGAGAGATGTTAACTCATTGATTCATGAGTATGTGCAATTACCTTGTTATTAACAAAATAGAATGAAAGTGCTAAAGGGAAAATTCGATCAAAAAAGAAAAAGTGCAAATATTAATAATCACAATCTTAATGTTTAATCTTAATTACAACAAATAGTGTGTGTTGGGAGTTTACTATGTGTAAAGCATTGTACTAAGTACTTATCTACCTAGCTCCTTCCCTTCTCACTATAATCCTAAGAAACTACTCTCATTATTTTTTCTATTCTGTAGATTATGATGCTAAGTACTAGAGAGGTTTAAAAAGTGACCCTAGTACCTTAAATCAGTAAATGTTTCCAGTAATCAAGAATATTTTAAATTATTGCTATAATATTTCTTTTGCCCAATAAATACCATATTTTACTTCTTATTAGATGATTTTAAAATAAATGCTCTAAACAAAGAAAAAAATACAAAATACTTCAGAGTGTAATTGTATAGTAGACTGACATGTCATTTAGGTATTATATGACAACATTAATATACTTTATAAAGTAAAAATAAAACATAAAATTGGGCAATTAGATTTCCTCCAATAGAGATGAAAATTATGAATGGTAGAATGGGTGCTATAAATTAGAATTTTAGTTCACTACAGTTCATCAGTGTTGGAGACCTGCAAAAAGAGGAACAAGAATCAATGACTCGGCCTCTTGTATTGAAATTACTTGATTAGTGACAGACTACATTACCAACTTTTTTCTACTTCTTGTGTGATCCTATTAATTAGAAAAATTCCTCTTGCTCATTGAAAATGTGACATAAATTCATTTGCTTTTGGAATATGTTGACCCAGAACAGAAATAATTTTACGTTTTGGAAAACATACACATTTAGAATTGACTCTTCTTAATCCGATCACAACAAATGGTCCTAAGTGAGCCAGCTCCTTTCTGTGTTGTCAATCACTAACACAAGAATCAAGAACCACATTCAATTAAATGAGATATAATCCAAGCTTAATGTTATTTGGGGTAAAATTATTAAAATGTACATCCTTTTGCCATAATTGACATGTTGTGTCTCTTCAGACCAGCAAGCTTCCATGATTACACAACTCAAAAAGGAAAGGAACAGAGTCAGTATTTTATTGTGAAATTAATTAAGATATTCTACTCTCTAAACCCTACAGACTTATGTTGTATGGTTGAAATATGTTTTATACACTTAAAACACAACATCCTGGCATGTTTAATATTTATAGGGAGACATAAATAAATATCATTTATTCAAAATATCGATTGTTTCATAATACAATAAACTCAAACTATGGATTTATAGACTCTTACATCTGAAATTGTCTATAAGTTTTCTATGACGATCATTATTTTCAAGTAGAATTTATTGTCATTATCTATTTCACTCAGAAACTTAGCCCTCAGATGGCCCTTTTTAAAAATAAATTATTTGATGTCAAATGAACAGTTCCACCATTCAATAAGTATCTGTTGAAACCAGATACAAGACTCAGTACATAAGATGAATTGTGAACAAGAGGCACAGGATTTTTCTTAATTTAGAATCTCAAATTAAGCAGATGATACAAAAACTAAATTAGCAATCACAGTATAGAGTAATAAGTTCAGTAAAAAGGAAAGTACAATGTGCTATAAAAATATGTATAGAGGATACACAACCTGGCCTTAGAAATGTTGAAAAAATTATTTGTGTAGGCGGTGGTTGAGTTGAGACTCAATGGTCAATTAAGGGTTAGCTGGGTGAAGACGTGAGACAATAGTGCTTCGTGCAAAAAGGACTGCATATGCAACCTTCTAAAAATAGGGAAGGCGCATGAAAAGTTTAAGAAGAGGAAGTCTGAGTGTAGCTGGATCTTAGTGTACTAATGGGGGCATAGCAAAAATGAGATCATAGAAAGAGAGGATACAAATTATACGGTATATTTAAAAAATATATTTTAGTCTAATCTGTATCCTAAAACTATGGGACGCATGCAAAAAGTTTTATTTGGAGCAATAAAATAAGTTTGTTTATATTTTAAGTTAGGTATAAGCAGAAAGCAGGAAACATGATTACGTTATAATCAGTTCAGATATTTAACTTGGATTTCAAATGTCAAACTTGATTCAAAATAATTTGAACCCCTATGCTTTAGTTGATTTTGTGCTGCTATAATAGAATACCTTTGGGTGACTAATTTACAATTAACATAAATTGTTTGGCTTACGGTTTGGGAATCCAGAAAGTACAACATCAAGGTGCCAGCATCTGGCTAAGGCCTTCTAGCTACGTCATAACATAGCTGAAGATGTCATAGGGTGGAAATGCAAATAAGCAAAAGAGAATGAGCAAGAGGCAGAGAACACAGTCCCACCATAAGAAACACACTTCCCAGATAACAGCTTTGTGCATTCATGAGGGCCAAGCCCTTATGACCCAAGAACTCTTAAAAGTCCCACCTTTTACTGTGGTTACAATGGCAATTAAGTTTTAACATAAGTTTGGAGAAAACAAACATTCATGCAATATTATCTCAGTTCATCTACATGTAACATACTAGGCCATAAAACTAAACCTGGAGTCACAGAGATCTTGATTAAAGTTACGGTGTTGACACCAGCTGGATAACCTGGATAAAGTATAAAATATCAAATAACTTTCTTACATGTAAAAATATAATAATGTCTACCTTATAGTTTATAATAGTTTCACATAAAATTAACTGGAATAACATATATCTGCACATACATAAGTAGAATAATCATATGTAGATAAATATATGATAGATAGATAGTTAGATAGATGAGAATAATTCCTTAAGGCTATGAATAAATAGATTAAGAATAATCCCTTAAGGCTATAAACAAGTCATAACTGTTCCACAAACCACTGGCCCTATTCTCTTTAACAGGAACTTTTCTTTTAGTAGTAAAATACTCTATAATATTTCCAGAAAATTTACTAAAAATTATAAGTAGACTTTTTTAACCTTCTAATGTTTTTAAAATAAAAAAAAAAATACCTCATCTTAGCTATATAAACAACTATGTAAAAGTATCCTTTCTGAAAGTACTTATGTCTGTTAACAAATTTAACCTGATGTCTTAAAAAGTACCTGACAGGCAATAGTCAAATATTCACTAAATGCATTTCCTGCTATTCAGATGTTTTCTTTAATAATTACCTGCCAATGGATGGTATATAAAGTAAATATAATTTATAAGTATATGTAGATTATGGTATTGATAAAAAGCATAGAAATATAAAATATGTAAACATGTACAAATATGTATATATGTGCAGCCTCTGTGATAGCTTCACGTATTGGTAAATAAATATGCTTAGCCAAGTAATAGGATAACCACTCTGTTTTCCAAGACCACTAACAAAAGGATGAAACCCATATATTTGTAAGTAGATTATTTGAAATGAGTACATCAGTTGCTCCTAAACACATAAATGTATCACAATTAGAGAACAATAAATCAAAAGTAAAGGTTACATATGAATATTTATGTAAACATATTAAATAAAATATTAGCAAATAAAATTTTAAAATGCATTATAATCGTTCATTTAATAATTCAGTTAATTTGCCACTCACTTGAAAACAAAAAGTTAAATCAAAATCTGAGAAAAAACAGTTTAGGCAGGAAAGTCAGTAACAGAAGTCCTAGGATGACACCCATGAAGCCAATGTAAAATATAATTAACTTATTAAAAGGGAAAGTCTGAGGGAGAACAGTGAGAAAAAAGTATCTTCTAAGAGAATGCATATTCATACAGAAAATAGAATGACTAAAACAGTGAAGGTTTGATATTTGTTGTTGATAGAAAAAAGGTAAAATAAATAAAGGTCCAACTATGAGACAAATTAAAATGTGACATCATTTTGATCACCTTATAGTGATGAAAATTCAACACATTGGTTGTATAACACTTGTCATATCTCCTTTGAATAGCACTGACTGGATGATAAAGAAGTGCGTAATTCTGTCTCACTACTTGGTTCTGCAGTGAGTAACATCTAATTATAACAATGCAATATATATTAGGACCCCCAATTCAAATAATATAAGAGCAAATCATATTTATTGTAATTCAAATACTTTAGGTGTATATAACACAATCAAAACTCAAAGTATATTCATGAAAATAAATACTCTGTTGATTCAGTTAACTTGGAAGCCCAAGGGTGAACCTGTATTTATGAATCGCTAAATCTAAGGACACTTACTACATCGTCAGTTCTTCTTATTTATTCCTCTATTAGCTGTTATCTCCTCTGTCACTGGTATCATTCTACAATTAAAATTCTGGAATATTGCCAAAAAGATAGCTTCCACTAGCCCAAAATTTCCAGTCTCC